>NC_090321.1:242466744-243681331 GCF_040869045.1 Eurosta solidaginis | reverse complement strand
GTTAGGTTAGGTTGAACTGGCCGTACCATGAGGACCTCACATAGACTGAATGAGTCCGTAGTGTTACCAGAAGTTTGTTTTAACGACCAAACTGAAAAACCCTAAAATAACTCCGTCCTCTTGGCAAACACTAGAAGCTTCCTAGGAATTAAGCCACTTGCTGCTTCTAGATCTGACAGCTGTATCACTCCTAATAGCTGGAGTCTTCGCCTGGCAAGCGCAGGGAACGAGCACAGAACGTGCTCTATCGTTTCCCCCTTTTTAGCTAGTTCATCCGCTTTTTCATTCCCATCTATTCCCATATGCCCTGGGACCCAATATAGATGTATGCTTCTCCCGATTCTCTTCCGGGACTGTTTACACTCTAACACGTATTTAGATGATGTGCTTTGTGAGCTTATTGCCTTAATTGCTGCTTGACTGTCAATATAAAAGTTAACACGGTTGCAGCTTAAGCTATTCTCTTCCATGGTTTCTAGCGCTTTGGTTACGGCTACTATTTCCGCTTCGAAAACGCTACAGTAATCCGTCAGCCTGTAGGATCTGTAGGAGGGACGCAACAAATTAAATGGGGTTACACTGAAATTATAGCCCTAGATCGGGAAAAATACCGAGTAGTTCCGGTACATAGAACCGGTTGCCTTGGGAAGCGGTTTTTGACATTAAATCACAACTATGGGGGTGTGCGGAGGATACCTTGTATCTAGTCAATCTAAGGGCTATATTCTCTAATACGAATCGAACTTTCGTTTTGCCTCAGAATCGCTCGTATAGTTGCAATATGTTAAACAATGACATCATATCATGTGACAATTGCTTTCGCCTTCTTTTTTGACATAAAGTAAGAACCGTTAAGACCGAACGAAAATGGTAGAGAATACTATTTCTAGATGAAATCGTTGGTCAGAGCTATCGTTTGCAATACAGAATGCAGATCTTAACTATAAAAAAAGTATATGATTTCCCAGGTATTTTTTGGAGTCACATTGTATTATTAGTAAAAAAAAACCGCTTAAATTGGCATCACAAAACTTGGTAAATTGATAACACTTGTTACAAGTAATGAGTCTGGAATAAGCTAACGAACTCGGTAAAGGGCTACGCCCACGTATATAAAAGAATTTGAAATGGATTTTAGGCGAGTGAAAAATGCAATAAAATAATAAAAATTATATGTAAGGTGCGATTACCTCCGAAGAGACCTAAGGCCGAGCTTCTCTTCCAATTTGCGCCGTGCTCCTCTTGATTTTCCCTACAAATTGGCCGGACGGGACCTACATGTTTTATGCCGACTTCGCACGGCATCTGCAAAGCAGATGAGTTTTCACTGAGAGCTTTTCATGGCCGAAATACACGGAGCGCTTGCCAGACACTGCCGAGGGGTGACCCCGCTTAGAAAAAATTTCTTCTAATTGAAAAACCTTATTTCTAAAATTTTGATGTTGCTTTGCCCGGGGTGTGAACCCAGGGCATAAGTTGTGGTAGGCAGAGCATGCTACCATCACACCACGGTGGCCGCAAAGGGCAATATCTTTGCCAAAAATTGCTTTATTTCGATACCGTTTTACCTATGAAATGTATTTATAATAAGAAATTAAAAAAAATCAAAAATTTTGAAAATAGGCACGGCACCGCCCACTTCTCATCAATTATTTTCACACGGTAGCCAAAACATCGATTTTATGTCGGTGCACATATTTCTCTAATAACGCTTAATATTTGTGCTAAGATGAACGACATCGGATAATAATCATGTTCAATTTTATACAAACTAGATATAAACGAGCCAGACACCCTTTATGTGGATTCTAGTTTGCTTTTAAAGTGTAAACAAGAAAATGAATGAATAAAACACTTGTTCAAATGAGCGTGGCACCGTCCCGAAGCCCTCTCACTACGGCTTTTTCCGACGTTCATAATATGTGAAACTAAGGATACTGCTATGCCCTTTCTGAGTATCCCTTTTTTAACCAGAGTTTGTACATTTTTCATCTATTCTTATAATACCTAAACAAAGTTTTCCCGTATGTAGTCATTGCATTGAAGAACGCTTTGCTATTTTTCTTTTTGTCTGAACCGTTCCATTATAGATTATTTTTACTTCTCATACCTTTTCTGTCTCAAATTGTCCATTTTATGATCCCAACATTAAACAGGTATCAATACAAGAACTTAATGCACCGCCACAAAAACGAAACCGCACACCTTTTAATGTCTTTTATTGCCATAAAAAGGGTTAATTAAAAAAATACTGAAAACTAAATCTCTTAAAGCACACTAAATCCAAGCGAGCGAATCGCTTCAATCATACAACAATGTGCTGAATAAATTTGCTAAAAATGCTACCAAAGCATTTGCTTCAAAAAAATCAATAAATTTTCTGGCCAATAATTCAACCACAAATACACTGCAGCTCTGCAGCTCAAAACTGGACAAAGAAGTATGCCTTTGATAGGATACTCACAAAAATAAAAATTCAAAATCCTCTGTATATGAAGCAGTTGCCACCTGAAGCGTCCGTCTGCATAACCTTTTCGTACATATACGCTAACTGAGTAAAGAGACCCAACAAAAAAGACTTTTTTACAAGTTTGAATGCTACAGTACGTAGAAGGAAGCTCACATATGTACATTAAATGCTATATAACGTCGTAGTCTTTCAGTGATATCCAAGCTAAAGCACTGTTAGCTCAGACATTCTATGGCTAATTTTGTGGGATAAGCATTTGCAGCTGGCATTTGTTGTGTTGTATACACACACACTCTTAAATTCAAGAATACAAGTGATCTAGAGATATATTTGAGAGTGCTTTTGATTGTATTGCTGCATGTAGTTGTGTTAAAGTAGAGCTGAGATATAAGATATGCTTATGAACCTTCTGCTCCTACTTTTAGACCAGGGTTGACTCTAGAATATGTTTGTACGATATGTGTATCAAATTAAAGGTATTAATGAAGGTTTTAAAAGGGAGTGGCTCTTAGTTGCATATGTGAAGGCGTTTTCGAGATATCGACCAAAATGTGGACCAGGGTGACTCATAACATCATCTGTCGCCTACCGCTAATTTATTTATATATGTAATACCACGGACAGTATTCCTGCAAAGACTCCAAGGGCTTTTGATTTCGCCCTGCAGAACTTTTTCATTTTCTTCTACTTAATATGGTAGATGTCACACCCATTTTACAAAGTTTTTTCTAAAGTTATATTTTGCGTAAATAAACCAATCCAAATACTACGATTCATCCCTTTTTTCGTATTTGGTATAGAATTATGGCATTTTTTTCATTTTTCTTAATTTTCGATATCGAAAAAATGTTCGTGGTTATAGTTGGATTTCGGCCATTTTTTATACCAATACAAAGTGAGTTCAGGTAAGTACGTGGACTGAGTTTAGTAAAGATATATCGATTTTTGCTCAATTTATCGTGTTAACGGCCGAGTGGAAGGACAGACGGTTGACTGTGTATAAAAACTGGGCGTGGCTTCAACGGATTTCGCCCTTTTTCACAGAAAATAGTTATCGTCCTAGAATCTAAGCCCCTACCAAATTTCACAAGGAGTGGTACATTTTTTTCGACTTATGGCATTAAAATTATCTTTTATTTTTGTATTTTGTTGCAACATATCATTACTGGAGTTGAATGTTGACATAATTTACTTATATACTGTAAAGATATTAACTTTTCTTTTAAAATTTGAATTAAAAAAAAATTTTATTTAAAAGTGGGCGTGGTCGTTCTCCGATTTTGCAAATTTTTATTAAGTAGGCCTATAGTAATAAGAGTAACGTTCCTGCCAAATTTCATCATGATATCTTCAACGACTGCCAAATTACAGCTTGCAAAACTTCTAAATTACCTTCTTTTAAAAGTGGGCGGTGCCACGCCCATTGTCCAAAATTTTACTAGTTTTCTATTCTGCGTCATAAGTCCAACTCACCTGCCAAGTTTAATCGCTTTATCTGTCTTTGGTAATGAATTATCGCACTTTTTGTGTTTTTCGAAATTTTCGATATCGAAAAGGTGGGCGTGGTTATAGCCCGATTTCGTTCATTTTAAATAGCAATCTGTGGCGTGTGCCCTGGAACCTACGTGCCAAATTTCATCAAGATACCTCCAAATTTACTCAAGTTATCGTGTTAACGGGAGGACGGACGGACGGACGGACATGGTTCAATCAAATTTTTTTTCGATACTGATGATTTTGATATATGGAAGTCTATATCTATCTCGACTCCTTTATACCTGTACAACCAACCGTTATCCAATCAAAGTTTATATACTCTGTGAGCTCTGCTCAACTGAGTATAAAAATACATGGATACGAAAAAACACTTGGTTTTATAGAAGTACTCGGTTTTTAATAAGTATCCAGGTCCTAATAAGAATAAGTACGCGGTTCCGAAAAAGCACACTATTCGATTCCTAAAAAGCACCCGGTTCTAGAAAAGTACGCAGATTCGAAAATGTACCTCATTCAAAAAAAGGTACGTAGATTCCAAGCGTACCCGGCGTCTTTTGTCACTTATTTCGTAAATCGATAGGTTTTTTCATGATGAAATGAATATTTAGGTGTTCTCATCCCGTTGACGTTTTCCCCAATTCCGACAAGTTCGGCATGCTTATTTTGGAGGGTTATCTATCATACAGATCTACCTTTGAGTTGTACCACGATCGGAGAAGATTTTGCTATACGTTTAGAAATATAATAACTATATTTTATATTTAAGAATATAGAAAAAATTTTGCAAAAACCTAATTTTTTGGGAAATTTTGTACGAAAAATGAAGTGATCAAAATGTAGTATTTTCGTAATATACTGGAAAATAGAGCTCCCGGAAAGTGAGGTTATGTTGTTGGCATCACCCTTATTATTACATCATGGGTTGTTTTACATTCGACCATAATTTTTTTGGGCTTATTTTCAAATATATTTATAATATTTAAGTCGATGTGCCTTAAAAGAGTATTTTTATACTCAGCTTGCTTTGCACAAAGAGTATATTAACTTTAATTGGATAAAGGAATCGAAATAGATATAGACTTCTATATATCAAAATCATCAGGATCGAAAAAAAATTTGATTGAGCCATGCCCGTCTGTCCGTCTGTCCGTTAACACGATAACTTGAGTAAATTTTGAGGTATATTGATGAAATTGGGTATGTGGGTTCCTGGACACTCATCTCAGACCGGTATTTAAAATGAACGATATCGGACTATAACCACGCCCACTTTTTCCATAGAGAAATTTCGAAAAAACCGAAAAAGTGCGATAATTCATTACCAAAGACGGATAAAGCGATGAAACTTGGTAGGTGGGTTGACCTTATGATGCAGAATAGAAAATTACTAAAATTTTGTACAATGGGAGTGGCACCGCCCACTTTTAAAAGAAGGTAATTTTAAAGTTTTGAAAGCTGCAATTTGGAAGTCGTTGAAGGTATTAAGATAAATTTGGCAGGAACGTTACTATTATTACTATATATGAGCTAAGTAAAAAAAAGTTTTTAAAATTCAAATTGTTTAACAAAAAATTGAATAAATTTACAGTATATAAGTAAATTATATCAACATTCAACTCCAGTAATGATATGGTGCAACAAAATACAAAAATAAAAGAAAATTTCAAAATGGGCGTGGCTCCGCCCTGTTTGAGTTAATTTGTCTAGAGCATAGATTCTAGGACGATAACTGTTTTCTCTGAAAATAGGCGAAAACGGTTGAAGCTATGCCCAGTTTATATACACAGTCGATCGGCTGTCCTTCCTCTCGGCCGTTAGCACAATAAATTGAGCAAAAATCGATCTTTTCGATATCCTTACTAAACTTAGTTCACGTACTTATCTCAACTCACTTTATCTTGGTAAAAAAATGGCCGAAATTCGACTATGACCACGCCCATTTTTTCGATATCGAAAATTACGAAGTATGAAAAAAAATGCCATAATAATATAACAAATACGAAAAAGGGATGTAACATGGTAATTGGATTGGTTTATTGACGCAAAATATAACTTTAGAAAAAACTTTGTAAAATGGGTGTGACACTAGACTGGGTTATTCCCCATACCAAACAAAAAGTTACTAATGTCCGCCCCTAAATTTGAAGATTATATTGAGAGGGTTTCGGAAAAATTGTTTTTAATTTTTTTGATCCTTCGAAATACAGCCAAAAACGTTTTTTCGTTGTAACTTGGTTATTTGACGTCCGATTCTTAAAATTGATATATCATTATTTTGGCCTTGAGAAGCTTCACATTTCCGTTTAAGCTGTGAAGTTGTTTTCACATGATTAGGTCAGCTAACAAAATTTACCAGCCCCCCCCCCCCCCAAAATTGGTTTTTTCCTTACCAAACGAAAGTACTTGAAATTTCAAGAAAATGTTGCTTTGAAACCATATTACTAAAATAATAAACAAAGAAGTTATAGCACTTTCAATATTTATTGCAATTGTTATTTTACCTTATTCTTATTATACTTAGAACTGAAACTCATGATATTTTTGGAGGAGAAATTGCAGGGTTTGCATTGAAAAGTTAATAAAGATATGCCAAATATCATGAATAGGGGAAGTCAAAGTAAATAAGTGAGTCAAACCTGTTGTTTCGTACAGGGGCGGATACAGGTCTCCAGATGAGGGGGGCGATCATGGCCGAAAGCTCAAAATCCATTTTTGCCATGGAAGTCAGTAATATAAATTAATGATTAACTTCAGAACACCATTTTGACATAATTACAAATAAACGTATCGAATTTATCTTTAAGCACTCAAATTAGCTCAACTAATTGAAAGAATTCGAACAAAAAACAATCAAGAAATGATTTTATACAGCTCAAAGGTAGAAGCTAGTTCTTTCTGATAAGAGAGTTTCACTTATGGCTTTAACTAAGTGGAGTTATTTTGAATCTATATCTATTGCAGCAATCAAAAAAGGAAAAAAAGAGATGAATAATTTGACTTCAGACCCCATTCTTGGAAACGAATGAACTTTTGTTTACAACGAATGAACTTTTGTTTACAATTGAATGAACAGACAGCTGATTTCGAGCCCCATTCCTGGAAATGAATTGAGAGAGAATAAAAGTTTCGTATCAGGTCATCAATGGCTCTGATATTGCATAAATGAAACGACATATTAGGTGTGTTCCGGAACTTTTATAAAAAAAAATGAAGTTGGTTGGTGATATGAAGAATTTTTTTATGTTTTGCAAGATCACCATGTTTCAAATATTTTATTCACAAACCATGGCATATCTGCGGCAATAAGCGGAAAAAGCAAAACTCACTTATTTATTATTTACCTTTTTTCGCTAGACAAGCAGACAAAAGAAGATAAAAAATATTTCATTCAATCTCAATTTTACGGAAATCTAAAAAATTAATTTCAATTTCTGGCAAATTAAGCACGCCCAATATTTATTCAGGTAGGTCTGGGGGGGGGGGGCGATCGCCCATCGCCCCCCCTGTATTCGCCATTGGTTTCGTATTTATAATAATAACACTATGCGGCAAAATCAACTTTTTTTCTGGGTGTTGGACAAACCCACTTTTTCCTAGAGATTGAGGCTGAAGTAAACATAGTACTATCTCCGTTTTTCGAACTTAGCCTCCAAAAAATAGATATCGGCTTACGAAGTTTGATGTTCGAAATTCTACATTTCGAAATTTTATTTTATTCTTTTGTCAACGCGTTCAGCAAATCGAACAAGTAAAAATGTGGGCGTGGTCCGCCCTTTTCCCTTATTGAAAAGGCTGGATAATTTTTGCGAAATTTAGTATAACGGCTGTTATACGAGGTGAAAAGTCAGACTCTGACTTCTGAATACAGTCAGACTCTGAAAGTCGTCCCGTACCCGTCCTGCTATATGGAGTAGAATATTAGAACATGACAACATTAGATGAAACGACTCTGGGAGTGTTCGAGAGAAAAGTTCTTCAAAGTATATACGGACCTCCATGCGTTCAGCGAATTACAGCACAGCGGCCAAGCTGGCTAGGCCATGTTATGCGAATAAAATATGACGCTGCGGCTAAGAAAATATTTTTATCGTAACCCGCCTATGGAAGCAGAGGACGAGCGCAGGCCCCACTCCTCTGGAAGAATCAGGTGAAAAACGATTTAAATTCCTTTGATGTGAGCAGTCGGTGCCAATTAATCAAGAAACGAAGAGAAAGCTTTCTACTTTTTTCATGAAAAATTAAAATTTCTATATAAACATGAAAGCGCCATATGCAGCTGAAATTTAATAATGTTTTGACTAGCAAAAAGTGAAAGTACAAACGTCAGTACACTTCAAATTTTGCTGTCATTATTTGCGTTTATTTAAACTTTTGTACGAAATATGAATAAAGTAGTTGTTTGTGAATGCTAAAAATAACTGTATAGTTGGCAAAATTAAAAAATTGTATATATCCTGTAAAGTTGGCAATTAAAACAGGAAAAACTGTCAACACTCAGCACTTGACACCAACGTGATATGAAATGCTCAAACGCACACAAGTATCCCTACAAACTTACATATACACACACTCGTGCACCTTTGACATGAATAACTACTTATGTGAATTATATTCTGTTTTATGTTCACAACTAAGTAGACATTAAAAATTACCTCTGTGTGCTACTTAAGTGCGCTGTCACCCGAAATGAACATGCAACTCTTATCGCTATCTCTCACACATATGCACCTACATAAATATGTATTTATATTTATTTTTAATTGTAGGCTTTACTTGTCACCCGCTATTGTCACTTGAGTGAGTGATTGTCTGAACAAATGACTGAATAGCGTGTTATTTACAAAATGTGTGATGTATTAATGTGTATGTGTGTATGTGTAGAAACACTTTCAGTTTATTTGAGTGACACAATGCGTTTAAGCAATTAAAATGAAATTTTAATAAATTTCACTTCGTAACGATAAATAAATATACTTCCGCACAATTGATTATAGGCAATAAAGAATTGGCATTTGTAACTGAGTAAATAAGTGTGTATATATGTATGTGCATAAGAATATATTAGCTGTGTGTTATTGCTAATCAATTTGCCATGGCGTATGCGCAATCAAACACATTTGATTACCAATTAATTTCACCTTAATGGTATTTGATTAGCAATGTTTTATTTTCGTTGCATTGATTCTCAAACAAACATACTCTTGCGTTCTGGGATATATTCAATAATTCAAGTGAGTAATTTAGGACGGAAAGATTTCAATTCCAGATTAAATTAGCATACCACTCTCACTCCCACCTCAGCTCCCACTCCCATTGCTATTCCATTTCCCACTACCATTGCCAGTCCAATTCCCACTTTCATTCCTATTCCCGTTTTGAGTCCTTATCCCTTACTCTGTTTTTCTCTCTCCATCTTCTCCTTTACATACATTGAACCACAATAAAAGCTCGTAGCGTCAGTTTTTGCAAATTATTTGGTATGTAAACCCGAAAACCATCAAGAATCCATGATTATGATTCTAAAACATGTATCTTTTGCGATTTCCATTTTAAAGGCCTTACCAGGTCTGGGACCTGTTTCGATTTTTCCTTCTACTCAACTTATGATTCCGATTTAAGTTCTAGTTTCACTTAAAGCTCTGAATCCGATATGTCGCCTCTTTAAATGTTTTACAAAAGTTTGAGACATGTACCATTACTGAGAGATCTGATATTGAGAAAATTTTTCCCAATCTACCCCATAGTGCAGCGTTTTTTAGGAGCGGGTTGTAGGGGGAAAAGAAAAGAATGGAAAGATAAAAACCAAAATCGAAAGGGAAACCGAGACTGAATGGTGTGTTATAGAATTTTCGTTGATGTGTTAAATTTTTGCTATCTATAACTGACGTTATTGAGAAATTATCGGACTTTTATCGATGGACTATTTATTTGTTATCGACTTCTTAACAATTTTTTATCCCCGTGTCATCGACGAGGTATTTATTTGTTACCGAATTATCATCGATAACAAGCGTTATCAATAAGTTTTCGTTTTTTATTGAACAATAATCGGTTTGGTATCGAAAATTAATAATTTTTAATAAAATAGTTATCGAAGCAGTTTGTTATCGAAAAAATATCTATTTTTTGTTGCAAAAATATCTATTTCTTATCAGAGTTGTGATTTATATAGACAAAGGGCTAATAGTTTATCGATTTTCTGTAGGCGAGTAATCGGTTTGTTATCGAAAGGCTATCGGTGCTTCATCAACATGTTGTCGGTTTTTTGTACCGTTATTGACGAGTTATTGGTTTGTTTTCCACTCCGTCTCAATCATTTATCAACGGGGTATCGATTTCTTATGGATAACAAGCATTATCGCGAATATTCCGGTTTTTGTCGATTAAAAATCGGCTTGCTATCGAAAGTCTATAGATGTTTTAATGGAAGAATTATGTTTATGTTATCTAAGTATTATCGATTTTTTATTGAAAATCTATCGATTTTTTGTCGAAAAGCTATCGATTTGCTACCAACAAGTTATCGGTTTTTCAAAAAAAGTGTTTTGGGTTTTTGGCAGCTACCGTGATGTTGTGATAACGTGCTCCGTCTACCATACTGAAGGTCCTGGGTTGAGGCCCCGGTCAAAGCAACATAAAATATTTAGAAACAAGTTTCTTCAATTAGATACAACTTTTTCTAATGGGGGTCGCCCTTCTGTAGTGTGGTAGTAGACACTTCGAGTGCACTTTTGCTCTGCTGTTCGGAGTCGGCATAAAACATATAGGTGCTGTTCCACCAATTTGAAGGAAACATTTAGTGGGAATACGACGCAAATTGAAAGAGAAGCTTGGCCCTAATCTCCTCAGAGGTAAACCGCGACAAGCAGTTTTTGTTTATAAATTTATTACCGATAACAACTTTATCGATGGCCATCGGTTTGTAATCAAATATATAAACGAATCATGTATCCTTTTAATTTCTTGGGCTTTTTGCAAAAGTCCACAAATAAAAGTAAAATAAGAATGCGTGCGTGGGGATATCCAACAAACACTTATAACCGGAGATATTTTTTTCCATTGTAAGTGACTTCAGTGAGTGCCGGTTAGCGGCACATTCGTCCAACCTGATTACTTTCTAGTTGCTCTCATTGAAGCACTTGCTTTCTCTGATGCATTTAAGTAGGATTTGAAGATCCACCTTCCGTGCCCCCAGAGATCTGAGTCATCTTAATTGTAGTCCTGGACGAGTGATAATTTACTCCTCTTCCACGTCATCCTGTTAGTGTCTGCAGAGGGAAGACCAATATATAAATCCAGAAATCTGTGGTATTCCCTATATTTGGTTGTCTCTCTCGCACATTTAGATATAGTATATTAAGTTTTTTTATGGTTTTTTACAGTTAAATAAATAAGTAATATACAAAATACAAAAAAATATGGCAAATTTTATAATTTGGTTTGGTTTTGTAACATAAATTGTATTAAACCGAACAAATAAATGGTTTAGTTTTGTTTGCGGTAGATTTTGTATATGACAAATTTATTCAAGCATTTTGCTATATTGTGTATTAGGCTCTTCTCCCATAGCATAAGTCCAAAAAATCGTGGTACAGCTTACCTTAAAATAATTCTAAAAAAATAAAATGTTCGTTGTTGTTGTTGTAGCGATTAGGTTGCTCCCCGAAGGCTTTGGGGAGTGTTATCGATGTGATGGTCCTTTGCCGGATACAGATCCGGTACGCTCCGGCAGCACAGCACCATTAAGGTGCTAGCTCGACCATCTCGGGAACGATTTATATGGCCACATTAAACCTTCAGGCCATACCTCCCTCCCCACCCCCAAGTTCAATGAGGAGCTTGGGGTCGGCAGAGCCTCGTCTGTTAGTGAAACAGGATTCACCGCGGATAGGTGAGTTTGACAATTGGGTTTGGAGAAGCTATGTATTGCGCTGGCAACCTGAAGGGTTGTGCTACACAGCCCCTTGAATCTGGTATTTTAGTAGCCTCTTACGACAGGCATTCCTACCGCGGGTATATTCTGACTCCCTAACCCGCTGCGACCAATCACAAATTGTCATCAGTGTCCTCTAACGGAAGTCCAAGCAAACTTGCTGTTTCAACAGGAGTGGGCCATTATGATAGGGGTGTTAGAGGCTTTGGTTCCACAATACAGTTGAAAAGATGGTTAGTGTCATGTGGGGACACATTACAAGCAGGACATACATTTTGTATGTCGGGGTTGATTCTGATAGGTAAGAGTTTAACCTGTTACGGTACCCAGATCGAAGTTGAGCTAGACTGACGCGCGTTTCCCTAGGAAGAGCGCGTTCCTCCTCTGCTAGTTTAGGGTGTTGTTTTTAAGTACTGGATTCACCGGGAAATTCCCGGTATAGAGTTTCGTGTCTGTTTGTGGATTGCACTGAGAACTTGCTTGCGTTTCTTAGCTTCATACGGCTGTGTTCTCAGGTGCGGTATTTCCTCATAGTGCTTACGGAGATGTCTCTTAAGCCCCTTGGCGGTGTAGTCTCATCGATCAGATGTCTATTTGGATGCCCAGCTTTCTAGGTATTCAATAGAAACTTTTTGGTAAGCATTTCATTTCTCTCCCTAATGGGGAGTATTCTCGCCTCATTATGTAGGTGGTGTTCTGGGGACATAAGAAAACAGCCCGTACCGGTTCTGAGGGCCGTATTTTGGTAGGCCTGTAGCTTCTTCCAGTGAGTAGTCTTTAGGCTTGTCGACCATATCGTATAACGTTCGTCGTGTGACGTACAGTTAGTTGTTACTTTCGCTTTTACTCCACTTTTGTGTCTAGATTATATTAACAGCACCTACTTTACTATTTACTATTTACAAAACAGTTAACTGCAAGAATGGTTCGACCATCAAAAGAACCGAGTTGAAACCCAGTCACCCTGATTAATATGTTACGTTTATCATGTCGTACGAGCCGACGATATCCAAATCTCTCAAACATCCGAATTTTTTTTTTAATTGGCTTGAAATTATATACTATTTGGCTTACATTTTATTTGTATGCCTATATAATGCAAATAGCCTTCATATTTATATAAAATACTTGTTTTATGGTAGTATCCAGAACTCTCAATCTCCTTTCACTTCATTTGTTATGCGTATTGTGTTAACAAGCGCCCAAACATTATGTGTACCCTGATTTTATATTTACCCTACAAATCCACTGACCACACCTAAAAGTAACAATAGAGTATGACGAAGTAGGTATCAAAAGCTGATTATTTTTCAAGGTAACTAATTTTATTTTTAACCAAATGCAAATTTCCTTGTGCATAAACAAGCATCTAAAAGCCTAGAACGTATGAAAGAATCATTAATTTCAATTTGCATGTGTGTATCACTAAAAAACAATCACAACATGACAGTACATAATATACATATCTACCTAGATTTTAATATATTATGTCACTTACATACGAAACTACCTGCAAATGTGAGCACTCACTTTAATATAAACATTTATTGATTGTCTCACATTAGCAAACTCTGTGATGTTCATCATACGCCGTGTACGCCCCACTTACCACACTAGATATAGGCTGAGTGACAGTGAGTGTGCAAGCAATGTTTAAGGTACATATGTATGTATATGTACGTTTGTACAAAGGTCCATATATATTTACAGAGAAACCCCCACTAACGGACACCTCTATTGGCTGGACAGCTTTTCATGCACCAAGTTTTAGGCCCATTTTTAAGAACGCGGACACTCTCTGGCCGTACGTAGATAATTATTTCCTATAAAATGCAATGAAAAACCTCTACTCAGGGGACCCGAACCTTTTATCGACGTACACTGAAATCTGTTTTTATATAAAATCCTCTAACAACCTCTCTTGGATGGACGCAAACTTCGCGTAAGCGTACGAAATGTGAGAATGAATATCAATACCGTCATACTGGTTGTGTATATATGTATTTGCCAAATGAAAACCAGTTTGCGTTCAAACAGACAGACGGTAATGGCTAAATCAACCTAGATTGTCATCTTAATCAATTCGCTATACTTATTGGTGGATCTATCCCTTCTCCTTTAAAGACATACAATTTTGAGATAGGTGAGAAACTTAATACACCACCATTTCATTTTTATGAAATGTATAAAAAAGGGGCTTCCTGAATAAAACCAATTTTGCATTAGATAAATATGTACTGAAGCTTATGTAATGTCATACTCTGTCACCACTTAGTATCGCTTTTATGTAAATGAAAAGTAAGGCGTCCAGATTGACTGAAGTTAGTTTGGTTTGAACTGATTCGTCCTTAAGGATTTTATCTAAACTGCATGTGTCTTTAGTGTAATTAGAAGCTTGAAAACTCCCTCATAAACCATGACATATGTTATGATATAAATGTGCGTTCTGGGAAAATACTACTAGCTACTTAAGGCCCACTCCACTAGCGGCTTCTTAGATCTGAAAACTTTATGTGACACACATCGAGTTGTTTTGTTATGCGACACAATCGTCCAGACGACCGTCTGGTTGTTAATACAAAAGTTAACGCAACTGCAGTTTGTGAAAATTTTTTTAGTACCTCTACCAGTTTGTATCACCAGATTGGCGCAGTTTACAATAGAGTTGGTTCCGGTTCCATGAGTTTGGGTACTTCTTCAAAAAATTGGCCGACGCTGAGTGTCCGCACAAGGAAAGGTTCACTGTATATGTAAATATTTTTGTCTATATATTAAAGGACGTAGGAGTTAAGTGTAGAATAACAAAGGTGGAATTTAAAAAAAATTTACTAAAATTGAAAACAAACACGAATACAAATAATGCAAAAAAAAAAAAACAAAAAAACAATAATGAGATCACGAAATTCTTGAACAACAAGGGCGTATAATAGATTAGGAAAATGTATTTGTAATTCATCATTGGCTTTGACATTTTGATGTTCTGACTTAGTCAATTTGCTTAATATCCGGTGTTACAATTTCGCACTGGTACAGGTAGAGTTTCAGCAGGGTACCATCTACTTCTACGATATACAGGTAAATGGCCATGACTCGTGTATATGGAAGTTTATTTAAGTTTTGTGTAAACAATTTTGCTGACCAATTTGGTTTTGCTAAATTCAAAATAATTTTTTTTACAAGCTTGTATGGTCAGATATTTTAACAGTGCAAGATAAAACTTCACTTATAAACCCAACGTTTCGCCAAACTCCTCGGCATCCGCAGGGGTGGACATCATTATTTAAAAACAATAACAAAAACAAAGACAAATTCTTAAAAATAGGTTGAAAGATAAATATTGTGTAGACCATAACACAAACATTAAATGCGGAAAATAGGTAAACTCACATAAAATAATAACTAAAATAAAATATCAAAAACTCGTAGAAATATAGCAATACCATGCATGTTTGGTATACTTGTCAAACTGATAAACTGAGAAACTGCTCAAAAGTGTCTTTTTTGCAGTTTTTGTGAGTTTTTAGTCGCTTTGTGAAACGAAACTTCACTCAATAAGCTTTACGAGACGTTATAATAATTGATCTAAAATGTTATGAGATTGTCCGCTTTTAAAATTGCACCTATTTCAAACAACATATTTGTTGACTAAGTTGAATACATTAAGTATGTTTGTATGTTTTTGTGTGAACACATGACTGTTGACAGGTCTTAAAATGAGACGTAAACAAATTTTATAAATTAAGGCTAGACAATTTTAATGGTTTTTTCTTGTTTCCTTTAATGACAGTTACCAATATTGGTTCTAACGACAAGCTGTTGCTGATTAAGATTAAAGTTCTAAAATAGAAGGGAAACTGAAATGCATTGTTGTACAACGCATTGATCGCTTTCAGATGTTTCTGGTTTGACTTTGAAAATATTTTTTATTTTTTTAATTTTTTCTGGAAACTACCCTAAAAACTTTTCTTTATATGTGTGTCAAAAAAGGCATTTGAACATATGAGTCACATAAAAAGTTAAGTAATACAAGGTCTTGTTCAATATTAACTTCATCCCTTTGGCAAATACTATACGTTTTCGAAGACCTAGCACATTTGCTGCCTCGAGATCTGGCAAGTTTGCCACCCCCAATTGCTGAAGTTTTGACCTGGTGAGCGCAGGAGACGAACAGAGAACGCGCTTAATCGTTTCTGCCTAATTCACTTCCTACGTCTGCTATTATTGACGAAGCCTTACTTATAAGCATGTTATGGCAGAAGGCAATGTCCAGTTAGTATGCCCATCGTGAGCCTTAAGTATACTCCCTTCAGAGATATGAGACACTTTGTGAGTCTTATATCGTACAGTTGATTCAGAGTGTGCTGCACCCTCCTTTGCCAACTCACAGGCTGTTTCGTTACCTTAATTCTTTGTAACCGGGTACCCAGTACAGATGTATGGTTCATGCACGCAAGCTACGCTGAGGCCTTAAGCCTTGTTGCAGGTGCTGCTGTGATATTATTTGCCATTGGGTTTGCAGACAAGATGTGTAGAACGACATGCAATGCAGCGGTCGGGGTAGGTTTTAGGACTCCCATGTGTATATCATTGATAATCTGCATACCCCCTCTAGTTTTTTGGTATACATACATTTTTGAGTGGCTGTCCACCAAACAAGGACACCATAGTAAATTGTGGCTTTGACAACTGCCGTAAATACCCAAATGAGAGAGTTTGGATGATATGCCTCATGTGCATCCTAGCATCATCTTGCATGTATATAGTGCCGCAGGGGTTTTTTCACTTTTCCTTTTACATGGAGTCGATTATTGATGCCTTAACCTAAAAATGTTACAAATTCGTAAAAAGGAAAAAAATGTATTAAGTTACTAACAGAGTCTACAAATAAAAAGTCCTTTAGTCGAAATGTAGCCAAAACCAAGAAAAAACAATTAAGCATGTTTAACTTCGGGTGCAACCGAATATTATATACTCAGCATGAGTTTCAATTGTACAGTTCATTTCAGATAAATTATTTTTCTACCACTATATAACTGTATCTTTTATATAAAACTGGGCGTGGTCTTACCCGATTCCGTCCATTTTTACTAGAAAGTTTTCCTGCTATAAAGAGAATATATGTACACAATAAGATTGATGATCCGTTATTTTTTCTTAGAGTTACGGCTCCCGACACATAGAAAATCGCTTACTAATAAAAGGGGCGGTGCCAGGCCCATTTTTAAAAATTTGATTTTTTTGCTTTTTCTTGTTATAATTCCACTTGATAAAAGAAACTCTGTTGATATAAAGCCCCGTTTGCAAAGATATAGCATATTTTGTTCGTCCACTGTCATTTTAAAAATCTTATATATAAACCGGGGGTCGTCTTTAACCTATTTCGTTCATTGTTCTTCGAAGCATGCTCTCTCTGCCGAGTTTTGTTTAACTGTTTTTGATTTATAGTTATTATTATTTGTAAAATTGATTTTATGAAAAGTGGGCGGTACCAAGCCCATTTTCAAACATTTTCTCAAAATTTTATCAAGAGTCTCAAAATCCGTCCACACATCAAATTTCAACATTCTAGGTGTATTAAGTATATACTAAATAATCCGGTTTTTTTGTTTTTCCAAAATTTTATATATGTAAAAAGTAAGCGTTGTTATTAACCGATTTTGCTATTTTAAATAGTGATGGGAGATGGGTGCCAATGAAACCATATATCAAATTTCATAAAGATATCTCAGGATGTACTCAAGTTATTGTGATCACAGACAGACGGACAGATGGAAACAGCTAAATCAATTCCTTTTTTCATCCTGAGAATTTAATGTATGGAAGTCTATATATATATCGATCCGTTTACGCCATTACGATCAACAGTTATGTTACCAAAATTAATAGACTCGTGTTTTTTTTTTTTTTTATACTCAGTTGAGCAGAGCTCACAGAGTATATTAAGTTTGATTGGATAACGGTTGGTTGTACATATATAAAGGAATCGAGATAGATATAGACTTCCATATATCAAAATAATCAGGATCGAAAAAAAATTAGATTGAGCCATGTCCGTCCGTCCGTCCGTCCGTTAACACGATAACTTGAGTAAATTTTGAGGTATCTTGATGAAATTTGGTATGTAGGTTCCTGAGCACTCATCTCAGATCGCTATTTAAAATGAAAGATATCGGACTATAACCACGCCCACTTTTTCGATATCGAAAATTTCGAAAAACCGAAAAAGTGCGATAATTCATTACAAAAGACAGCTAATGCGACGACACATGTACCAAGGACCAGCGACAATGAAATAGTGTATTGCTAAATTGACATAAAGTCAACGGACATAAGGTCAATTGACGCTATGATCACTTAAAATTGCCATAAAGTCAATTGAAACTTTGCAGTAGAATAAAAGACAGATGCAATTATTTGCTGGTAAAAATAAAAACGTAAGGCGCGATAAACTCCATAAAGATTTTAGGCCAAGTTTCTCTTCCAATTTTCGTCGTGCTCCTCTTGATTTTTCCTAAAAATTGGCGGGACGGAAGATGAGTTTTCACTGAGAAGTTTTCATGGCAGAAATTCACTCAGAGTGCTTGCCAACCACTGCCGAGCGGTAACCCGTTTAGAAAAATTTTATTCTAATTTAAAAACTTTTTTCTAAAATTTTGATGTTGCTTTGCCCGGGGCGTGAACACAGGATCTTCTACGTGAATGGTGGAACACGCTACCATCACACCAAGGTGACCGCCCTTCTAATTATTTGCTGGTGGGATGACACAATGCAAACGGTCATAAGGTAATTTTAGCAAATTGAGAATATATGTGGTAAGGTCAATTGGCCATTTAAAGTGGCCATAAGACCAATTGACTTTTTGAATTTAAAAAATTTGGTGTAGTGGCCATGTAAGAAATTTCCGTTTGACCATGTGATTATTTCGGGGAAAATGCCATAACTCTATTTTTAATAAACTAAAAAATTTAAATTAAAAAATTAAAAATAAATAATAGAAAAAACTGTAAAACCACCCTTTTCCTTTTATAGCTAACCCTACTAAAAATTAAAAATAATTTTTTATCACAAATAATTTATTTTACAGTAGATTAAAGTCGAAAAAGTTACCATAAACAATTAACCCAAAATAGCTTTGCTCATAATAAAATTTTAGTTATTGACCGAATTATTTAATGCAGAGTGAAAGGGGTAAGGTTTATTTTAATATATTTTCACAACTCTCGTCTTATAGATATTTGCAAATTTTAATAGTAACAGCGGAAGTATTAAAAAAACAAATACTGTAAAAATCCGAACAAATGTTACTAAGCTTTCAAAAGCGCGCCTAAAAATTATATCCACACAATTAGTAATAAACTAAATACAGAGTGTATGTGCCTACATGGTGATCAAAAGGAATATAAACAAAAAGGCAACTCTTAGAGACCAATTGTACAGTAAATAACGGGACATTCATATGGCTTAGCAGCTAAAGGCATGCACTGATATGAATGTTGGAGATTCGAGTTCAACGCTCAGCTCCCTAGCTCAGCTAGCTGATGAAGAAGTGAAATTCAGAAACATGTCCTAGTAACCATCGCCGTTTGTAAAACTTACTATTTTTCTCTAATATCAATTGCAAATTTTACCTTCACCTACTGAAACATAAGCTATTTGTGATTTAAAATTTTTTACCAATTTTTAGTTCAGTTAGCTATAAAAGATTGTTTTCTTTAGAAAAGTTTTGATTTCTTCATTCAGTCGAAACTCCTCGATTGTCAGCAATGTATTTTGTTATGAAACTCCCCTTATAAGCTTTAGTTACTTTATTTAGTTTCCATAATAAAAAACCCCACTGCCACCAAATATCTCATCCATTAAGCAACGTTCTCAAATTCTATTAGCCACTTAAATATACTTAACCAACATAAAATCTCCACTATTTTCTACCATTATTTACCAATATTATGTACACGTTTATATATTCCCATTAAAATTCTAGTAAAGTATTTAATCGAGCGATTATAAATGCATTTAACTTGTTAATGACAAGCGTTATGGCATTTAAAACGTTTGATGTGGTGCAGAAAGCCAATAAACGAATTTTATAACAACAGTGATTGATACCCGAAAAATGTGTTAACTCAAACAAATATACATATTAACAAATAAGGAAGGCTAAGTTCGGGTGTAACCGAACATTACATACTCAGTTGAGAGCTGTGGAGACAAAGTAAGGGAAAATCACCATGTTGTCAAAAGAACTTAGGGTAACCCTGGAATGTGTTTGTATAACATGTATATCATATGAAATGTGTTAATATTAATTTTAAAAGGCGTGGGCCTTAGTTCTATAGGTGGACGCCTTTTCAAGATATCGCCATAAAGGTGGACCAGGGGTGACTCTAGAATTTGTTTGTACGATATGGGTATCAAATGAAAGGTGTTAATGAGTATTTTAAAAAGGAGTGGACCTTAGTTCTATAGGTGGACGCCTTTTCGAGATATCGCCATAAAGGTGGACCAGGATGATCCAGAACATCATCTGTCGGGTACCGCTAATTTATTTATATATGTAATACCACGAACAGTATTCCTTCCAAGATTCCAAGGGCTCTTGATTTCGCCCTACAAAACTTTCTCAGTTTCTTCTACTTAATATGGTAGGTGTCGCACCCATTTTACCAAGTTTTTTTCTAAAGTTATATTTTGCGTCAATAGACCAATACAATTACCATGTTTCATCCCTTTTTTCGTATTTGGTATATAATTATGGCATTTTTTTCATTTTTCGTAATTTTCGATATCGAAAAAGTGGGCGTGGTCATAGTCGGATTTCTGCCATTTTTTACACCAATACAAAGTGAGTTCAGATAAGTACGTGAACTGAGTTTAGTAAAGATATATCGATTTTTGCTCAAGTTATCGTGTTAACGGCCGAGCGGAAGGACAGGCGGTCGACTGTGTATAAAAACTGGGCGTGTCATCAACCGATTTCGTCCTTTTTCACAGAAAACAGTTATCGTCCTAGAATCCAAGCCTCTTGCAAATTTCACAAGGATTGGTAAATTTTAGTTCGACTTATGGCATTAAAAGTATCCTAGACAAATTAAATGAAAAAGGGCGGAGCCACGCCCATTTTGAAATTTTCTTTTATTTTTGTATTTTGTTGCAACATATCATTACTGGAGTTGAATATTGACATAATTTACTTATATACCGTAAAGATATTAACTTTTCTTTTAAAATTTGAATTTAAAAAAAATTTTTTTTAAAAAGTGGGCGTGGTCGTTCTCCGATTTTGCTAATTTTTATTAAACAGATATAAAGTAATAAGGGTAACGTTCCTGCCAAATTTCATTATGATATCTTCAACGACTGCCAAATTACAGCTTGCAAAATTAAAAAATTACCTTCTTTTAAAAGTGGGCGGTGCCACGCCCATTGTCCAAAATTTTACCAGTTTTCTATTCTGCGTCATAAGTTCAACTCACCTACTAAGTTTCATCGCTTAATCCGTATATGGTAATGAATTATCACACTTTTTCGATTTTTCGAAATTTTCGATATCGAAAAAGTGGGCGAAGTTATTGTCCGATATCGTTCATTTTAAACAGCGATCTGAGATGAGTGCCCAGGAACCCACATACCAAATTTCATCAAGATACCTCAAAATTTACTCAAGTTATCGTGTTAACGGACAGACGGACGGACGGACGGACATGGCTCAATCGAATTTTTTTTCGATACTGATGATTTTGATATATGGAAGTCTATATCTATCTCGATTCCTTTATACCTGTAAAACCAACCATTATCCAATCACAGTTAATATACTCTGTGAGCTCTGCTCAACTGAGTATAAAAACGTTATACGAGTAGTGAAAAAAATAAAAGCGAATCAAAATAGTTTTTGAATGGATTATTGGCAGAATATCATCGTTAGTACTCATAATTCAAGAGCTTGCACTGAATAAATTGAAATTCAATAAACGTATAAAAAATGAAGCTAAGTACTAACATATGTACATACGTAATTATATGAAAGCAATCACCAAAAGTCAATCGTTGCATCCATTTACTAAAGCAAATATAAATAGGTGACTTACATGTGTATGTATATGTTCGCAGTTAGTGCTATGCAGCAAATGAGTTTTACATATATGTCATACATGCAGGGCACAGCTTAATTGGAAAGATGGCATAAGTTCCTATTCTAACCTAAGTTCTAATGAAATCCCACTTGAATGTGGTAAGCTTGTATATTCATTCTAATATCTTAAGTATCTTTAGTCTTATCTAGGCTCTCTAGGCTTATAGGGAAGCTTAAGGACTATTAAAGGTAAACCCTTAACTAACCAGTACACTTTTATTACGTATCGTAAGTTTGCATGGACCCTTACATTCAACGGCTTACATTCAACTGAGATTGGAAGAACATGAGCTTAAACTTCTTCAGCAGCTCTGCTCCTACTGCGCCCAACGCCACGGTCATCGGGCTGGAAGTCTCGGGTAAACGTTCATCGTCGTTTGTCGCCCCAACCTCATATTCGGAGTTTGCCTTCTGAGTACTCATCTCTTTGTTCGGAGAACACCCTATTTGAGGACTGTTACGATGCCATCCTATTGTTCTGGAAGGTTTTGTTGGCATATCGGCGATATAAAAAAAAAACATTTTGATTCGAAAGGTGTAATTGCAGTGCAAGTTTTATAAACGTGGTAACTACTTTAATCGTAATCTCATAAAGTGTTCTTATGTGTGTGAATGTTTTTGTGTTACTTGCGTATAACCAATAAATTTGTAAGAATTGTGTTTCATCGAGTGATTTTTAGTTTTCGGATGTGATTACTATCCATTTAATATCGTTCGTCAATTGTCCGATTCTTAACTAGATGTCAACGGAAAATCCTTCGATAGCACAGCGTAAGAATAAATGTCTAAATCTGCTACCGTTGGCCAAAACAAAATAAAAAACTAATTTATCTGCCGATACATATAGTCAGCCCTTCAATGTCCGACTAAGATGCCTGAGCAGCTCCCTATCACATAGTTCACGACACTACCGATCTCTTCAATATTGGAAAAACGAGCTGGCTGTGAACTTTTGATGGTGTCCTACGGTTTACACAGTTGCTTAGCTCTAAATCATCCAGGCAACAAATCAGCCATACAGAAATCCAACTTCAGTATTCCCCCATTAAGCATTGACATATTTAAAATGTACCGATTGTACGCCCTAACAAGATATCTAAAGCTTGCTGCAAAAAAATGTGTATTAATGAAATAAACTGTGCGGTGTATCCCGTTGTCCGAAGATTGTTTCCGATTGAGCACCATTTCGCGTGGGCCCCACGTTGGGCGCCATTTTGTTACGTACGGGGTCTGGTTGGAGCGCCTGCTGCCTCCAACCCCGAAGATCTCCTGGCTTTCCGCCACAACGCTTCATGCAAGGTTGGTCGCTGGGACTGCTTGTTTATGCAAGAGATAGCTCGCCGGATGGTGGGTTCTTGTGACGACGTTGCACGACCGCACCATACAAAAAATTCGTACCTTCCCTTTTCTTACTTGTCGATGAGATACACTGTATTCATACTCCAATACGCGCACTCCTGCGGGTTGTCATGCTAATGGTGATGTTTGGCTGGCCCTCTTATTCCCTCCCTTCCTTGGTCGGCAGTTGCCCGATTGTTGCCGACCCTAATGTTCAACCTACAATCGTCTATCCCTTCATGCCATCTGTCGGTTCCCTCCCTGTCAGTCCGTTCATCCACATCACATCCGAAATCAAAGATCACCACACCAGCTAACTCACCAATTCATTATACGACGTATTAATTCATTAATAAATATATATCCCTGTAATATTGTAGATCCCAACCCAACGTTTTCTTAAATTATTGGGCTATTCAACTAACCCTCGTGCTCTCGTGACGAAATTAATACATTCGTAATGGCATTTAGCATTAATCTATTTAGAATAAAAAAAAAATTAAGTACCGCGCCTAGTTTCACTTAGTTTGACCCATTTCGCCCAGCATCGCACAATCGTAGTGTGATTACTGAAATTCACTCAAAGAGACGAAGGTGAACCGGTTTGAAATCGTGGAATTTTGAGGTATTAAATTCATCTCCTATCTTATCAGCCTCCCTCCTACGAAACGTCTTGCTCAGGTGAGCGCTGAACTACGACATTCCCTAAAATTTCATAGCCCATTCCCTTTCTTCCGCCATGGGAGACCAAGCGACTCACAAATAATAATACTATTAATACTAGTACACTGCAAAATGAAAATTCAGGTAGAGCCTAATTAAGTAGTAAAATTAATTTATAATTGTGGAACTAATCAATGAATTGTATTTAATGGCAATACTAGGTTATGGGTCTAGAGCCGTGGACCATCGCTATTTCGCGCCATTGGCGTCACAAAATTGTATGCGTTGTGAATTGAATTATTCTATCGTGGAGTGTATGTTGCCTTTTCTCCGGACAAGCTTTGCTGACACAATAAATGCAGTCCCTCTTCTGACACGAAAACAACCTTACACACTCTCCATTATATTTCCAAAAATTTGTATGTCCTGACGCTCGTATTGAAATCGGGTGACACCCGTCCCGCTTCGAATATGATGACAACGCCGTCTGCCAACGATGTACGCTGCTTACTCTCCTCTTTCAGTTAGCTGCCGTTTTAATGATATTGTTCCGATGTGAATACAAGCAATGATTTTTGCCCGGTTCAACTCGATGAAATTCGGCCCGGTTTTAATGATGTGTTCTTTTGAACCACGTGAAGTGGGAAAATCTGGTGATTGACTTTTTAATGAAGTTGCAATTTTTTTATTCACGTCTGATTGTGGAGACAACCGTAGCAGAAAAAGAAGCGAAAATCGAGAAAATTCTTCAGGTAGTTGGCCGCGCACAAAATTATACAAGTCATTGTCAGCTGATCGAGATGCGTTCGCCAGCCGAGTGCACGGTTGCACTTGCATTGAAGGTGGACAGGGTGACCGCAATACTTCCTATAAGGGCCCATACTCACTCAAGTTGTAGATTAAGAAAATGCCATTGAAATTTGAAAAGTATACATCCCCTTCGAAAGCAGCGAAAAATCAGTTACCACTTAGTTTTTTAACTTTTTTTACTTTTTTAACTTTTTCAGTATTTTTGGTTTGCTTACTATAACATAAAACTCGTTTGTATAAAAATTTACATTAATTTACATATAGAAATGCGTAAGGCTAATTTGTACAAGCTGCTCAGCCATACCAATGTTGCCAATTCGTACAGCTATACAAATACTTATACCAATGTATTACTTACGGCACTTTGATTACCTGAACTAAATATGCATTCAGTCATTCAAAAGCAAAACACTTCAGCAACAAGTACGAGTGAACCAGTGAATTAACGAACAACTTACAACAAGTACATACATACATGTGAAACAACAACTGTATATGTATAAATTTCGGTTTAACCCATAAATTTAGAAACACATTTTTTTCAGGAAACATTAGTCAGAAACCTTTTTAAGAAAGCCAAAACTCAGATGTCAAAATTCCGAAATAAAAAATCGATCATGTTGACTGGTGGCTTGTCGAAAACTCGCCGTGAAATGTGGGAGCAAAACTATTTACAATGTCTTCGCTACTGGCTAAAATAACTTCAACGGACGTTTGAAAATGTTTATTCCACCAGCGTCAAGGTTTTTTTAGCATTGACATGGCTATTCTGTGTGGGCCTTTTGATTAAGAGGGCTTGGCCTTGTTGATGGCTTCTTCAACCTCTCTGGGGGTGATGTTAATGGGTGACACTTCCTGTTTGTATATATGTGCTCATCGGTTTGCACGACGCCTGGCCTTGTCTACTGGCCTTGACAAGAACATATCGCAATGTTTTCAATCTTGAGCCTTTAAAATCATCGTTCCCGGAATGACGCACATTTTATTCGAAATCCATTTACAGCATTTAAGCTGATTTTATTTTCATTTATTGTATAAAACAGTTTAAATAAAAAGTGGCGACCGATGCTTTCCAGAAACCATTCGTAATGAAATCTGCGCCTTCAACGAACAAAGTTTTGATGTGTTTCTCCCGCGTCCCCGGAATTACGAGTTCTACATTGTACTTCTTTGCTGAATACCAGTTAAGTTTAACGAAAAGAAAGAACAGATTTAAATTTTTTTAAATATTGGTGAGAAAATGATTTCCAAACTAAATCCTCCAACTCGATGAGTTTGTACCATATTCTAGAGATGTCATTCACAAGTTTTTCTGTGATGCATTTAAGAAATACAATTCCATTTTTTTCACCCACCTTAATATACAAACATATATATCCACCTATAAAATTTTTTTAAAAATATTCCGTTTGCTAATACAGAACGAATCAATTTAAGTGATTGAAAAGTTTACTAGCCCATTTTTAGTATCGCTGCAAAGTGAAAGGGAGAACGAATAATGAAATGATTTCGAATAAAACTGAAATTGTTTTATAGAGATTGTTAACAAATTCATACACTTGAGTATTAACATACAAATATACAAGTATACGTATGTTGTTACTACTGCGATTAGTAAAGGATGATTTCAGGACGAGTCAAAAAGGACTAAAGTAATTTTTAAAATCTTTATATATGTTGGAGCGGTCCCCTATGTTTGAGGATATCCTATGGACTCACCAATTGTATCTGCTTAGGCCTGAAAGGAAAGTGTCGCATGGATTCTTTTTAAACCCCTACGGATATTGTCGGACAAATCCTATTTCTACTCTCCTTAACGCCCTTACGGATACGGTCAAAACATGCATACTTTTTATTTTTCGAACTTTTTCCATAAAAGTCCACATGTAAAAATAAAATCTGTATTTTTATTTTTTGAGTCCGATAGAACCAGTTAAACTCGGACTTTTATTTTTCAAGGCCAAAAATAAAAGTCCCGTTTGATAACAAAATAAAGAGTTTAACTAGTTCTATCGGACTTAGGTAATAAAAATCCGAAAATAATTTTTATCTTGATCAAAATATATTAAAAGTCCAAAATTAATAGTTTTGCAAGGAATCATATTATAAAAAGAAAAACAGTTTCGGCCCCTGAGCATTTCAGTGAACGCCACAGTTTGGAGATCTCCACTGAGTTAGGAGAAGCATATGGAGGAGAACTTGACCTCGCTTGATGCCCATAATCGGCGTAAGTGATCGCTAAACAGGGTTATCTGACACGATTTTTTACGAAACGGCCAAATAGTTTAGACGTTAGGGCACATCTTATTTGTTTCCGTACGGGTAGTGTCCGATTGGTCATTAGGTCATTTTAAACTGACCTATCCCAACTATACCTGAAAGAAACTATATGGGATCTACCATGCCCCAATGTTGACATAACAAATTAATCGGAGACCACTCTTTTTAGGTCTCTGTATATTTTTCAGCAGGGTATATATGAAGCCACCTTAAATAGTTTACAAGCAAGTGTATTCATTCACTCTCTGTGTATGGCTGCATGTGTTAATATTTCTTACATAATATTATTTTGATATTTCCAATATGTATAAAGTTTGTTAACTTGGCAGAAAAAAAAGTTTGCTTAAATTAGTTTGAAAAATGAAAAATAGTTTCTTGTCCTGAAAAAGGTTAAGGCACCAACTAGAAAGTATGCATATCAAAGTACGGAATGTGCGTGTGTGTTCAGAAAATTTTTTAAGTATGTGTGATTTTGCTCAAAATTTTTATACCTTGGTTGCCGAGCAAAAGTGGCTTATAGAACATTCACATAAATATGTTTGTAGTTAGCGACATTTCATGAAAGTCGGAAGTTAAATTTATTACTCAATTTGGTTTGAGTGAATCGATTTGAAAGTTCGTGTTTTGCAGTGCTTGCATTTCAAAAAAAGTTTTGAATTAAATTTGGTCATAGAAAACTTTTATAATTTCTTTTGCCCTAAATTTGAAAGTACCAGATATTCGTATGCGTATGATTGCGTTTTATGGGAAATCTAATCTCAGATTACCACAAGGAGGTATAAATACCGAATAAATTGTTTTAGTGACGTTTTAAAGGTCATGAGGGCGATTTATGTAGCACTAAAAAGACATAAAAATGCTTTTCACGTTTAATTCTAACATTGAAATCGATCCGATCTTCTCAAGATTTTCAGGGTAGGACTGCGTAGTCATACAGTATTTTCCTAACTATATAGAATTTTGAAAAAGTGGGCGATGTTAGCGCCTATAATGAAATATTTAAATTCGCTTAATCCCCGCATTATTTGGAGCAGGTATCCAATATTTGGTATAGGAATTGCAAATATCATAAAAGTTAAATGGTATACGTGGAGGGAGTAGAAATAAAATTCAAAGTAGGAGCAAGAGTGAAAGTAGAAGTAAGAATGAGTTGGAGTGAAACAAAAATGTAAAGTTCGCTATATTTGCTTTTGCATATATTTTCCGTATATGAGGTTATTTAGGTGTGAGGGGTAGAAGGAGTGAAAGTGGGGGTGATGGAGCATATAAAAATGGGAATGAAAGTGCGAGTAGAAATGAAACCAAATTTATCCTAATTTTGATAAAAACAAAAGATATTCTTTTTTCCGTTTATATTCCATTTATATTCCAGTTAATAATCAGAACTTTCATTTCATATTTAGAAATTTAAAATTTTTGTTCAAAAAAATTTCCAATTTATGTTCAGAAAGTTAGAATTCATATTCAGAGGTCCCATTTCATATTCAAAAACTTACAGTAAATATTCAAAAAATCACAATCTGAAAAAATAAATATTAAGATATCTTTACCAAATTTGGTACACTAGCTTCTCTGGACTCAGAATAGATGAGCGAAATCGGATGATAACCACGCCCACTTTTTATATATATAAAATTTTGGAAAACACATAAAACCTGATAATTTAGTAAATAATACACCTAGAATGTTGAAATTTGACGTGTGGACTGATATTGAGACTCTTGATAAAAATATGGAAACAATTTTTAAAATGGGCGTGGCAACTCCCACTTGTGATAAAATCAATTTTACAAATATTATTAATTATAAATCAAAAATCGTTAAACCTATCGCAACAAAATTCGGCAGAGAGGTTGCCTTTACTATAAGGAATGCTCTGAAAAAAAAAATCAACGAAATCAGTTAAGGACCACGCCCACTTTTATATAAAAGATTTTTAAAGGGTCGTGGATGAATAAAAGCAGCTATATCTTTGAAAAAATAGCTTTTATCAATGGTATTTCAATTCCCAAGTGGATTTATAACAATAAATAGGAAAAACTTCAAATGAGAAAAAAATAGGCGTGGTACCGCCCCTTTTATTACTAAGCAATTTTCTATGTTTCATGGGCCATAACTCGAAGAGAAATTAACGGATCGTAATAAAATTGGGTACACAAATTTTCCCTATGGCAGGACATATTTCTAGGAAAAATGGACGGGATCGGTTAAAGACCAGGGCAACTTGAATATAAAATATATTTAAAAGGGTCGTAGACTAGAATAATAAGCTATAACTTAGCAAAAAATAGTTTTGAATCAATGATATTTCACTTATAAAGTTTTATTGTAAGAGGAAATGGGGAGACATTTTTTTGAACGGGCGTTGCCACGTGTTATGTAGAAAACTAATTTATCTGAAATGAAATGCAAAATTGAAGCTCACGCTGAGTATATAATGTTCGGCTACACCCGAACTTAGACACCTTTACTTATTATATCTTAATTTAAATTTACGGTCAGACTTTGAGTTCTTAGAAATGGCTGTAGGTTCTTACCAATATTGAGTATGAATTGTAACTTTGTGAAAATCAATCGCGGCTTTCTGAATATGAAATGAAATTCTGAATACGAATAGCCACTTTCTGAATACAAACTGAAAAGGGTTTAGTTATGAAAGGAAATGGAATAAAGAAAAATTCCATAATTATATTTATTCGAATTAGTTATATCAGTTCTTTGAAATTTCTTTGTTTCATTCCGTGTACCAACTTTCAAGTTAGACTAATTTAAGTATGGATTTAAAAACATAAATAAAATCCTGCACATAATTACGTACGTATTTACATATGTACAGTACAGACGGAAAGTATTAGAACAAGATGAAACAAGTTGTTTTTGTCTATTTATCGTATCATTTATTAAAATATTATTCACATATTCGCAGTATATTTGTGCATTCAACTTAGTTCTATATTCCGAAGAAATTTTTAATGAATCTTACTAAAAGATCCATCAAAATTTACAAGAAAAGAGTGAGTATGTTACTTTAATCTTTTTTTTTTTTGAAAATGGCCACCTTTTGCTTTGATCACTGCAGCGTGCAATTTCGGAACCCTTTCGATAAGTTTTTGAAGTGCTTGATGTGGAATATTATTCCACGCTTCGTCCAAATAATCTCAGAGGTCAGGAAGGTTGTTGGCTATAGATCTCTCACACGTCGATCCAGTTCTTCCCACAATAGCTGGATGGGATTTAAATCGGGGGATTGTGGTGGCCACTCTATCGTATGAAGGTCACCTGCGACCTTTTCTCATTCTAAATAAGAAGTACAAAGTTCTGTTGTATCTTTCGGATCGTTATATTGTTGGTAAATGAATACCAATAAAATTATGCCAGATGGTATTGCATGGCATTGGATTATACTGTGATACTGCTCCTTATAATTAAACGGTTTTATTTAGCTTGACTTGGCTGGCTGGCCGGCACGAATTTTGTAAATGAAATTTAAGTAACTTCTGGATAAGCTACAAGCTTGAAATTTGGAATGCAGTTCAGAACTCGACGACAATGCAATAATAAGAAAAAAGCCCGATAGGTGGCGCATGGATCGAAATATTTCAAAAGATCGTATTTGTGGTCCGATTTGGTTCATATTTGGAACACATAATACATACATGAATAGAAAGCAATCTATGATGTCCGATTTGGCTCATATTTGGAACAAATTTACATACAGTCCGGTAGAAGTGACATCAAATTATTTTGTAGTTGGAGGAGGGACAAGCTTACGTGGCGCAGAGTCGAGTAAAGTCCTTGGAAGGATTATGTATTGAGGTCTTAGATTGTAAAAAATTGTCAGGAAAGAGTCCTTGTAATAATGAGTCACTAAATTAACTAAATAGAATGAGAAATAATAGGCCATTAAATAAAGACTAAAAACTTGAAAATAAAATAATTTAAAAAAATTTCTTAAGTTAAACGGTTTTACTAAAAACAATATTTACATGAAATAATAATAATACTAAAAGCTAGAAAATAATTAGGTGGGTCCTAGGTACTAGTCATCACACTCCTTATGAATCTAGGACGTTGATCAGACAATTAAATAAAAATGTTGGACGCGTGAAATTTCTATTGACAGTCATATATCAGACCAACTGTACCTTAATAATATTATGATACGCCTCACATTTTCAGAAATTTCACGCGCCCAACGCTTTTATTTAATTGTCTGATCAACCCTCGAGATCGGTGATGACTCTAATGACTAGTACCTAGGACCTACCTAATTATTTTCTAGCTTTTAATATTATTATTACGTCATGAAAGTATTGTTTTCAATAAAACCGTTTAACTAAAATTTTTTTTAAAATATTTTATTCATAATTCCTTAAATTTGTTTTTAGTTGACCAACAGCAGCGTAGCTGAAACAGCGCCAAACCATCATTGAGCCACAGCTATGTTTCACATTTGGCACAACGCAATCTGCTTTGAATCTTCCATTGACGTTTCTGCGAATATATTGACGCCTATGGCTATCGAAATGTTCGAATTTTGATTCGTCTGACCATAAAGCTGATTTCCACTGATCAATCGTCTATTTAGTATGTTGTTGAGCGAACTTCAATCTTTTCTGCTTATTTACTGGCTGCAGAAGTGGTTTTCTGAAAGCAGTGCGTCCAATCGTAACTTTTTCTTTAAGTCGGCCTTTGACTGTCATGAGCGATATTGGCGAATCAAAGCTTTCATTGATTTCAGCACAAATTTCTGATGCAGATTTCCGTGGATTGGCCCTACTTATATATACTTTGTTGTCGATTCTTTGATTTTCTTTCTTGGTCGACCAGATCGTTTTCTGTCAGTATTTTGTCAAGTTTCCCGATATCTTCTAAAGGCTGTATGAACTGAACACATAGATATTTTCAAAAGTTTGGCTATTTTTCCCTGGTTTTTGCAAAATAATGAATTGAATTCGTATTTCGATGGATATTTCCTTTCGCTTGACCATTTTCAATCTGGAAAAATATAATTCTGAGTCTATTTAAACAACAAAATTTTTTTATCTTGTTCTAATACTTTCTGACTGTACTGTACATATTTGTGCGAAGTTATATCTACGCTTTTAATTTGAAAATTGTAAGAATTTTTGTTGTGCCATTTGTAACAATAGCTTTTAGTAGTTAGTAATTGGCTTTTGCCAACTAGTAACTAACGTCTCGATTTTTGGGTGCTCAGCAACTCAGCAACTCAGCAGTCGGCAACGCTTCCTTAAAATCTATTGTAACACTTTTACGAGCATAAATAAACGTTTCGTTTGACATTAGATGTTATATACACGCAACAATGTACAGGCATTCTAGCTGTTATTGGTAGTTTTGCTATTGCTACTGTGCTTTTCATTTTGGTTGTTGTTGTTTTTGTAAGCATGTGCAAAGTAATAAAAGTGTTGTTAAAATATTAGGGAAACAAGAAAACACAAATTGGATATCAAATGGCATAGTAGAAACACAATTGAGTAGTAAAGAGCTGTTGAAGTCAAATCACAACTCCATAAATGTGTATGTAAATATGTGTATAGTTTTACGGAAATAAACAGATTTGAAACTAATTAAGCCATATAAAAGTCAATTAGGAAATATAACACCATAAAAATGCACACATGTACATTCGTGTTAGTGTCTATAATTAAAACAAACTTGTAACATTAACTAATTTGTGTGTAAGTATTTGCTTGTATGTGTAAGTTAATCAATAAGCTAGTTTAAGGTGGTTACGATTTTTTAATGCATGCTTATTTTTCGTAAATATGTACATAATTATATGAAATTTGAATATAACAGCATATCTCCACTTAGAACTTTATTCGATATTTAGGCATCTGAGAGGATTTAACGTTAAATCTTACAAGTTTTATCATCCAAATTAAACATCGAAATGCAGAAGATTTCAGTTAAATCTCCATTAAATCTTCTATCATTTGTTCAATTATGACAAATATTTTAGGTATGGCAACCTACAATTCATATGTCATGTATTTTTTTGATAGGAAAATATTTAAAGATGAGACCAGTTTTTAATTTCATGTATGACAAATGTTTTTTTTTTTTAAATTTTAATTTACAATTTTTATGACCAAATGTGAGTAAAATAATAAAATGTATCAAAATGGAATATTTAGATATTGTAACGAATTTACTTGCAAATCCTCTTATTTGCCCTTCTGCTAAGTTCGAATCACTAAACTGTTGAATAAATAACTCCAATATTGAATAATGGAAAAATGGCCTTTATTAAAGTACTTCACAATAACACTTATACTTTGCAACGAATAGCTTGCTTAATAACCAAACTGATTGATAGCTCAAATGAAACTCACTCTTCGCCTCTATTGTCGCGCCTTTCATACTTTTTGATTTCTCATTGCATATTTCCAGGCTTTTCCATTCCAGAACTTACTAGTTAGTTTCAGCTACAAAATCGCCAGCCACACCTACGTTTATAACTTCTCATTTGAGTAATACTTGCACAAATTATTACCCTCTCTTGTGAGCAATTTACATAAGATATATGCATGTGTTTGTGCATTGCTTCTTCGCTGCTCGTATACGTACATATGTGTAGACGCAACTATTGATTCGTTTATGTAGATACATAATGATTGATCTATGGATGTGCATGATATCACTGTTTAGCATCGGCTTATAGATGGCAGCACCCCTTAGTTTTGCTAGGAAAATATATGTGTTTAATTCGAAAATGCAACATTTTTTTTTTTTGGCTGAAAAACTTTAGAATAGTTGAAACTGTGCACGTGGCCCGAGCGAACTCTTAACCTAAAATTTAGAACGTTATCGTAACTTTTTGATATTTTAAGGACTTTTTCTCAAGCGAAACTTAATTTTAGCTATCCGATAAAAATATTTTTTGTGAACAAACTTTAGACTAAGTTTATGATCGAGCGTAATCGCATCGCGCGTTGTGAAGAGAAACGCTTCATCGCTTGTTACATTTTCGCTAGCGTTATGGCTGGCGATTGAATGCTTATAGTAGAGCGAAATCGCAAGCGATGGAATGCTCAACAATATAACTCAACATCTTTTTATTCACGTTGTGACAGTGTAGAGAAAGCAACATGCATACATTAACTCGTAAAATTTTATTATTAGAAAATAGCTATTTGTCACGAAAAAAAATTATAAAGGTATACATAAGAAAAAAAATATTAAGTGCATCCAATCCCGATTGTGGTAAACTGCATGACGCAAATTCCACAAGCCCTGCCTGTCACGTACTTTTTCAATAAAAACATCCACATTGTTTTGCTAATTTCGCTCAACTAAATCAAAATATTTTGGTTGCAAATTTGTGTCGCTTTTGTCGCTTGTAATCGCTCAATTCGCTTTACGCTAAATCGCTTTGTCATTAACATCTCCATATGCACTAATATAATTGATCGCTAACAGCGATTCTCGACGCATCGCGCAATTGGATTACGCTCGATCATAAACTTAGCCTTATGTTTATAGGGCAGAATTATTTTATTGTCCTACTTACAATTGATCACACCAAGGGACTTGCAGTGGAGTGAGGGCCGCCCTATTTCTCAGCTTCCATAGGCGGGTTCCGATAAAGTCCACATGAGAAAAAAATTGGTAATTCACTAAACTGTTTTCGTATTTCATAACAAGCGCTGTACAGTGGCTTGTTTGTACTGGCAAGTGGTCAAAATGTATCGTTAACAACTGCAATAAGGCCCAAGGTCTTAGGGTAGCTCATTTCCAGGCCATGTGGCCATAGCAGTACAGCACCACTAAATATGGGGCGAACGCCCTAGATGGTTTCGTACCTGAGTTTCTAAAGAGATCTTGGGACACAACAGAGCTGGATGGTTGACGCAAGGTGACAAATTGACAAAACCTACTATAAAGGTATATACAGATAGTTTAAAAATAACAGCAACCGTCCGGTCTGCTGTTTACCGTGTCAATCCAGAAGTAAGTAGACCAGTTTGGCTGCGAGATCATTGCAGTATCTTTTAGCCGGAAATTGTATCCGTGAGTAAAGCAAACGAAATTTTGGAGGAAGTAAATTTATATTGATAGTCAGGCGCCGATTATGACAAGTATCTCAAATAGTACTTCATCAAAAAGTGTCCTGAAATGCAAATAAGCTTTGTAGAGAATGGGCTCAGGCCAGACCATACGTCTGTACTGGATTCCCGGTCAGAAGCTGAAAGAAGTAATATAACTTAATTTAAGGCCGATCAGTTCGCCAAGAAGGGTGTATCACTCAATTAATCGGCAGTAGATGACGTGCTTTTAAACAACAAAGCGGGAAAGGCGTGGAAAAAAGCTGCGAACAGTTTAATATCATGTGCAAATCCCTAGATGTAAGACTCATAAAGTAGCTCCTATCTCTAAAAAGGGAAGACTTAAGGCTCAATAAAATAAATAGGTAATTGCTGTTTCACAAACTTTAAACAAGAAATATCAAACTGCGTCTCGATCATATATTTTTGTGGTGATGCATGGACTATTTCTAGAAACTATTTTAGATCACCTCTGGGGATAATTTTGGGATTATTTCGAGAATTTTTCGTAGTAATGCTGGAATCATTTCGGAACTATTTTGGGAAAATTTCGGGATTATTTTGTACTTTTTCAATATATTTTGGTAATATTTCGATATGATTTTAGGAAGGCATTTAGAAATATTGCAGGACTACATTGGGATTATGTCAGCACTATTTTGGATAGGGATAATTTTGAGAAATTAACCGGATAATATGTGGGGATAATTCTAGAATTTAGTTATCAACTATTTCGGGATAATTTCGGCCCTATTTTGGAATCATTGAGCAGGGTTCGGAAATAAATCAATTATGAATATGAAAAGTTGAGGAGCAGTTATTATCATCGTACTGTCATCGGCATAATATCGACTTGTTATCCATAACAACTCTTGTCAAAAAGTTATCACTATATTGAATTATCGACGTGTTGTCGGTTTATTATCGAAAAGTTATACCTTTTTCCCAGGAATCGCACCCATGCTATTTGGTGTGGTAGGCGGAGCACGCCACCGCGAAACCACGGCGGCCGCCAAACAAAACGATATTTTCTCGTTTTCGTGAAAAATTTATAACGTTTCGATAAAAAATCTTGATAAAAAAATGTATAACCCTTCCAAAAAATATCAATATTTTTTCGATAACAAATCGATAAAAAATTTATATTTTTTGGAAATTTTTGCGATATTGAACCATTTGCCATCGATAACAAATCGCCAACTCGTCTAAATCTGCCGTCAATACGCCGATAACAAACAGATGGCAGACTGTTAACAAATTTTTTACAAACCGATATCCCATCTAAAATAAATGACCATAATATAAAACTGTTGTAAAAACGTAGGCGATAACAGTTTTTTGAAAAAAAAAATTTTTTTTTTGGTTTTTGGGGAGTGTTTTGGTCGAAAAATTTACCCTTTCGCCATTTTTTTTTAGCAGGCTCGAAAACTATTTTTTGGGTATGCATAGTGGAACTTTTTTTCCTGAGCCCAAATCCTATCGAAAAACCGATGGCGCGATATCGGTTAACTTTCGTCCATACAAATCGACCCAGGTTAGTACAACATTCGCAAAACGCGTCAATATCGGTTGTTATCCTATCCCCTTCCTTTACTTTTTGTTCATCCTTTTATTATCTTTTCCTTCTTTTCCCTTTATATTATTTACACATAAAGATATGTATGCCGTAGTTGTGCCAGTTACGTAAATTACTCACGGGTACGTTATTCGTTTACAGCGACTCTGTAAACTAACATATAGCTGTGTTTTTTTTACATCTCTCAGATGCAACTGAAATATGTGTCTATGTTTAACTTCTACACTACCTCTATGTATTATATCTACAAATGGTGTGTGTCCACTATTCACCGCATCCGATTCAGCTACAGGTTATACACTATGGCCAACAGAGGTGTGTGTCTCCGCTCTTCGGTTCAACATATTCTGTAGCTTTTTATTTAACCACTGCCGCTACATGGGTCTATAAACATTATCTATGTGAGGATAAGCGTTTTTTTACCCGCAAACGTACACGTATATACGTGTAAAAAACACGGCTTATGTATGTGTACGTCGTAACAAGACTTAATCTATATTTGTATACCTTTCATGAAAATGAAATGGTATATTAATTTCGTCACGAAACGCAAAATTGTAATTCCTTAAAGGAAAATAGATAGACCCACCATTAAGTATACCGAAATAATCAGGATGAAGAGCTGAGTTGATTTAGCCATATCCGTCTGTCCGTATGTCTGTTTGTATGCAAACTAGTCCCTCAATTTTGGAGATATCTTGATAAAATTTGGTGAGAGTATGTATTTGGGTGTCCGATTAGACATTTGTCGGAACCGACTGGATTGGACCACTATAGCATATATCCTCCATACAACCGATTTTTCAGAAAATGAGGATTTTTGTCATATCTTACTCAATTTAACAGATCGAAGTTTCAAACTTCACCATATAATTTCGTATATTGCACATATTGTTGCCAGAAAAAATTGATGAGATCGGGCGTATATATAGTATATATCCCCCACAACCGATTGTTCAGATAAGAAACTTTTCGTAATTACTGCCCTAATTTAAGAGCTAGAGGCTTCAAATTTCAAGGAATGCCTACGTATATAGCATATATTGTTGTCTGAAAAAATCATAGAGATCGGTTGTATATATAGTATATATCTCATACAACCGATTGTTCAGATAAGAAACTTTTCGTAATTACTGCCCTAATTTAAGAGCTAGAGGCTTCAAATTTCAAGGAATGCCTACGTATATAGCATATATTGTTGTCTGAAAAAATCATAAAGATCGGTGGTATATATGGTATATATATGGTGGTATATATAGTATATATATATAGTATATATAGTATATATATATAGTATATATATATATTTTCGCAATTTTTGCCTCATTTTAACAGCTAGAAGCTTCAAATTTCACCGAATGCTTACATATATAGCATATATTTTTGTCTGAAGAAATCATAGAGATCGGTTGTATATATAGTATATATGTCAAGAAACTTTTCGGAATTTCTACCCCATTTTAACAGCTATAAGCTTCAAATTTCATCGATTGCTTACGTATATAGTATATATTGTTGTGTCAAAAAATTACAGAGATCGGTGATATATATAATATATATATAATGGTATATATAGTATATATATATAGCATATATATATATTTTTTTTGCGATTTCGGCCCCATTTTAACAGCTAGAAGCTTCAACTTTCACCAAATGCTTACGCGTATACCATATATTGATGTCTAAAAAAATCATTGAGATCGGTGGTATATATATAATATACTTCATATAAACTGTCATTTTTGACCCTTTTTTATGGCTAGAAGCTTCAAAATTCATCAAATTTCAACAAATAGTTACGTTTACGTCATATATTTTTGAAATACGTGATTCGAAGACAGTCCCGTTCTTGCTTGTTTTTTTTTGGAATCGGTTGCTCTCGTTCACTGACCATTCCCTTTGTTTTGCTTGCAAAACTGTTGTTCTCAGTGAGAAACCAGCAGTGCTGGCATTTAACAGTAATGTGTTCACTAAATAACTGTTTTAAAAGAAATAGTTCGTTTTGTGAAGTGTTATTTTTGATCTCTGATTTTCATGTGCTTTTTGATCCATTTATATAATGGCTATGTTTAAAATTGTTTCATCTACGTTTTATCAATTACACTATTCAGGTCTGCTTTATATCATTGCATAAATTTTATTATTTACTATTTTCTTAATTTATAAATTTACGACAACGCTACTTGAGCGCACTAATTTTTAAATTAAAAAGCTTTCTTTTCTTTACGCTACAGTCAAGTGCATGCTGATACAAAATAAGTACTTTAGCAAATCAAATATTTAAGTTCGTGAATTCGTATAATTGCGGAGTACATTTAATTTGCGTTAGAGCCATAAAAAGAAGCATTGTTTTATCTTTTCTTTACTATGAAATTTCTATGTAAATTAACATAAAATTAAATCCTTGCAGCGTTATTAATTAAGTTGGCCCAGTTCTTGTTATACAAATCTTACGCCAGTAAGGAATTCCCCCTACCAATCAAGATAGTTAAATGTTGCCCCTTAGATATCTTAAAATTTGCTGAGCAGCCATTGAAAATACTGCACTGTATACGCTCTTTTATGTCTACTGCGTTTAATATAAGTAAAAAGATATTAACTTAGTTGAAAATGTTCGTAAGCAACCATAAAAATGTGAAGCCTCTAATTTACCAACATCTCATTATTTAGCGGTTGGTTTGTTGCTCTTCGTGCATATTTGTGTGTGTGTTGATATTTGCCAGGCATAACTTAATTGAAAATGTAGACTTAAACACTCTGCAATATCTATTTAGTCTACCCGTTTAAGCATGGGTTTCCTCTAATGATGGCCCCAGGCGTTTGAATTATGATAGAAAATTTATGAAAAAATTACGCACTATGAGAGCTTTGAAAATTTAATTATGTAGTTAAAGCTTGCAGACTAAATTGATGTGATAGTAATTTTTAATGCTGCAGACGCACTTTGCATTCGTGTTTATTTTGAATGAAATTAAAATGTGAAAATAATGTTTTTTAGGCGGGACATGATATCAATCCTTGAAAATGACTGCATAAAAACGGCTTAACCTAAACAAAAGATCATAGAAAATATTGGAAAAACTGCTAAAGCTCTATATATCATGCCAGGTGATCGAATATGATATAGTCAAGTTGAATTTTTGTGAAATGTTTAGTTTTTAGTTGAATTTAAACAAGTAATATAGCTCAAGAGCAAAACCGAACATTATGTACCTAGCATTATGATAAGATAAGATAATATAAGATATATTCACTCTGAAAGAAAAAGACTAGTAAAATGAATCGAAATATGGGTCAATTCAACCGAAATTTCTGTAAATTTGTATCCATAGCAACAAGATGTTGAGTCAACTGCGCACAAATCGTTGACTCGTAATTGACCGTTTTAGTAGTCAAATGAACAAAAAAAGTTGTTGTGACAGCTTTGTACGAAAAGACATTTTAGGCCAAGCTTCTCTTCCAATTTGCGTCGTGCTCCTTTTTAATTTTTCCTACGAATTGGCGGGACGGGACCTACTTGTTTTATGCCGACTCCGAACGGCATCTGCAAGGCAGATTAGTTTTCACTGAGAGCTTTTCATGGCAGAAATACACTAGGAGTGCTTGCTAAACACTGCCGAGGGGCGACTCCGCTTAGAAAAATTGTCTTCCAATTGAAAAACCTTATTTTTAAAATTTTGATGTTGTTTTGCCCGGGGTGTGAACTCAGGGCAGTCGGTGTGGTAGGCGGAGCACGCACATAAAATATTCTGGCACACATTAAACATTATACACTTTACTATTTTGTTTTATTAAACGCACTTTCACCAAATTTTATATTTTATAATGTATTTAATTTATACTTTTGAACTTCGCTTTTCAAATAGAAATGAAAATAGTAGTCACAAAACTGATTCTAAATTCTTTCAGTTGCAGCTCAGCTCATTCTCAATTTCTTCTCTCGCATGTAAACTGATTCTCAATTCTTTCAGTTGCAGCTCAGCTCATTCTCAAGTTCTTCTCTCGCATGTAGTTGCCACACTTGATTGTTTGATTGTTTCGAACGAAACTTTTAGTATAAATGTTTGACATAACATTTTAAATAGAGAACTTGTAAGTTAGAGAAAAGTAAATAATGAAATCGCAGGAATGTAATTCACCACTGGAGTAACTTTACATGTAATTCGGCAAGTTTAATTTTCATAACACTTTAATTTGAAACGATTCCAAAACAACTGAAACTTTTATGTTGTCGGAACTATCAACATTAAAAAAGATGTTTTTTATTATCTTATAAGATACCTTCGCGTGAGTGAAAATTCGTAAAAACTTTAACAAAATGTTACTAAGTGTGGAAAAATTCTGTTCGTTCAAACAAAACCTTTATAACAAGAGGGCGCAATTTTGCATTTCGATTGGAGGAAAAAAATTGTACCCGATAAATAGGTGTCCCGGAATCTCATAATTTTTTGCACAGTAAATTCAAAAAAGGTTTTTCGTTTTGTATTCATAACTAAAAAACTAGTTTTTTTATTGTATTCCCATTTTGTATGTTTTTTCGATTTGGTGGTTTTCTTATTTTGGTGTTTTTTTTAACAGGTGGCACCATCGTCATAAGTACAAAGTAGAGAGCGCAGTGAGCGTAAAATTCTCTTTGAAATTTGCTCATGTATTGACAGTTGATCGCCGTTGAAATGACCAGTGAGATCAGTTGTGTTAACAAAAAAATCAGTTAGATTGATTAGGAATCTGTCAATTCTACAGAATTTTGTTAACTTAAGAGCGCCAATTTCTCTTCTGTTCAAATACTAAGCAAATTTATTCGCTTGACAAAGAACTCGACCGAATTAACCATAATTCGATCAATTTCACCGAATCTCCCTTAAGTCAAGAGAACAGAATAGATTTGTTGATTTTACTAGCACCATTTCTTTCAGTGTACAAAAAGTCCAGCACAGTTCTTTTTTTGTCTAATTCGCTGTGTATAAAGGAACAAAATTCTAGCAGGGCATCTTCTGTTGACCGCCCACATCTAAATCCAAATTGCATTGGGCTGAAAAAGTTCTTATTTTCAAGAAATGAAGGAATTCTACATTTCAAAAGTTTCTCAAAAACTTTTGAAATTGCAGGAAGTAAAGAAATCGGCCTGTAATTGTTTACATCTGTTTTGCTTCCTTTTTTAAACAACGGAAAAACAGTGGCACATTTCAAATCGTCAGGAAAAGATCCGGACAAAATACTTCTATTAAAAAGATGAGTTAATATATGTTAATTAGTTGCCCCTTACCACTGGTGGGGAAAGCAGTAATTAACATTAAAATGCTGAAAACAATGATATAAAAATGTTTCTTGCTGAGAAGCTAAATGCGTTCTGATTTTATTTAGTAATAACTAGTGTTAATAACAAATTCTCAAAATTATGTTCCTAATCTAATTATAGGGCCTATTACGGTATACAACTCAACTTAGTTGGGTTGTAGTTAAAACAACTCAGCTTTCAGACAACTCAACTCCTGTTTGGTATTACGAATTACAACTTATTTCAGTTAAAGTTGAGTTGGTGCTGCCAACCTAAGAAAGTGATGATTTCACAGATAAATGAAGAGCTGATCAATTTGTGGCGAAAATTTGAGCATTTGCAAAAGTGATTTTGTTATTACAAGATATTATATGATATGAAATCTATTTTATAATGGCAAAAATGTTGCTGATTAACATGTCGCGAATACGGAAAACATTCGCGTGATCATTCCAATCCCTTGGAACTACCAAGTACCAAGTAAGAAAATGTTTAAATGACAAAAGATGAGCTTCAGATGAAGTTATTTTGCAGACTTGAAAGGAAGCATTTTGCTCACTACTAAACACAATTAAGAACCATTTCCGCAAACGCGCTCGAGGGAAGGATATACCCCTATTTTAAAATTATGCGCCACACTCCGGTTCCTTGCTGACGGCAGCTAACAAAAATGCTGTGGAAATTATTTTGGTGTTGGACTGGTTTTAGATATTATTGAGGAGCATATTTGTGCAAAGTGGATTAAAACCCAAACAACAAAAGTTGTATTTTACTCTAAAACAGGATTCCAAGGAGTAGTGATTAGTATCAATGGGACTCACGTTCGCATAATTCCACCTATTTTGGCTGCATCCGAACTGCGGCAAGCCCCGTCCAACTTCGGAATGTCGCTTGATAAAGTCAAAAAGTTGTTCAATGCAATCCTTCATGTAAACGTTGTTTTTTATATAAATGTGTACAAAATTGTCGATTATTGTTTGATTAAAAAAGGTTTAACTACCGGCTTTACATTTTTTGTATTTTTTTTTGTAACGCTTTATGAGCCCATGCACCATCTAACTTTTATCAAAGGTGGTATCAAAAGAGGCGTTTCGATCTCCGTCTTTAGATTTTGAAAGCGGAAATTAAAAATTTTATTTCTATCAAAAAATATTTACAAAAACCCACAAAATGGCCCAGAGATTGTGCGAAATATGAGGCCCGATCCACAGTTTTTTTTGCACAGAAGATCTTTCTGTGTTAGCGGCATTTGGCCGCGATTTGTAAAAATAACCATGGGTGGGTCCAACGCCTTTCTGCATTAGTGTGTACAAAAAATCTGGTAAAATACAACCATAGAAAAATTTGAACCGAAGTGATATGACAAAAATTAAATTAAATTTTTAGTTTTTGTTTTCGGATTCTTAAATCGGAGGTCGAAACGTGTCTTTTGATACCGGTTCCAGACAAAACCGTGTAAAGTGAAATCTTCGTTTTCCTATACAAAAACCGTGTAAAGCGAAAAAACTATCCAATTCAGTCATTTATTTAAATAAAACAAAACTAAAACATCTTAATGAAGGTTCACGAAAAGATAATTCTATCGATAACTTACCAGTTCAAACCAAAAAAACTCGCAATAATAGTAGAAATTAAGGCTTTTTGTTCAAATTTTCATCAAACGATTTTCCTTCCACATGAACTACATATGTACTCTGCATTTGGTTATGTACATACATATTCACAATAAGCGGAATCCCTCAATATTGCAATCAGTGTTGCCAAGGGGACTTAAAAAGGTTTATAATGATTTGTGAATCATCAGAGTTTTTCAAATATTGCTGATTTATGAACCGTGTAAAAGAGAAATCGTGTAAAACAAGTACCGTGTAAATCGGGGGATAGGTGTGTTTCATAATATTGAACTATTTTTAAGTGCGCCTATTAGTTTGATGCTGTACATTGGTTTAGGCTTGTACGTATGTATACGTTTGTATGTGTTTGTATAGATATGAGTTTAAGTGGACTGTAATTTTGCTAATGTAGCTAGATAATGTGGTGTGTTTATTTATATACATATTGTGACGAATATGAGTGACACTAAGTGATACTCACATCCCTAGTCTGATGCTAAGTAAATAAAGTCACAACAACAATAAAGCAGACAGCCACTTGTATCTACATAAACGAATCAATCATTATGTCTAAACATATATAAGTACACGCAGGGAGAGGCAACGCACAAACACATGCATATATCTTATCTGAGGTGCTCACAAGAGAGGGCAATAATTTGTGCAAGTATTGCTCGCGCGCATATGAGCCCATGGAATGGAAAAGCCCAGAAGTATGCAACGAGGAAATCAGGCAGTATAAAAAGGCGACAGTAGAGGCGCGAGAGTTTAGTTTCATTGAAGCTAGAGTCAGTTTTCGATTAAGCACGCTATCTGTCGGGCAATGGTTGAGTTATTTATTGTGAAGTACTTTAATAAAGGCCATTTTGCATTATTAAATATTAGAGTTATTTATTCAACAGTTTAGTGATTCGAACTTAGCAGAAGGTTGCAAATAAGAGGATTTTAAATATGTTTGAACAATATATCAATTGAATTTAATGCCACACGTTTTAAAACTTGATTGTAGATTCCGTCATGCCCACATGATCTGGAGTTATTTAATGCATTAATGGCCTATATATGCTATAACAAAAATATTTAGAATGAATTTCAAAAGATATATCAGGAACATTAAATAATATGAAAAAGGTTTATGCTATCAATTCTACCAAGAATATTTGCATTTGATATTAATGTTCCGAAAATGTTTTATTTGGGATTATCTGAAGTTGTTGGATCGAATTGGAGCAACGGTTAAATCTGCAGATCCACATATTTTTATTTATAATGTACACCAATTAATATTTTTTTATTTACTACTACTTTCCTTTGGAAATACTGCTGTAAACGTTTTTTTACTTGTATATACTTAGTGCTTTACAGGGCCCGTATCGTGTTATACGATCACAGATCGAAAATTTATTTCACGAACCCAGAATTATGAACCTGTCAAACTATTAACGAAAAATATAATAAATTATGGCCTTTCTGAGTATGCGTGGTCACTAGTTCACATATGTCATTAATGCGATTCATCAATTACGAGATACTGTGATTAAAAACTGATATCGATCACGGATCGTAAAGCAAGGTACGGCCCAAGGCTTATGCATTAAATCATTTATATTATAAATATAAATAATAATTTTTTTGTTATTGATGCGTAGGAAAAAATATAAACAATTTTTTCACGACGATGGTTACAAGCACGTGTTTCACATATTCATCAGCAAGCTTTTTTGGTGCTGAGTTTTGAACTGGAAATCACCTGCATCCACACTGTTGTTATGGCAGATGACTCTATCCACTCCGCTGCACGTTTTGAAATTTGTCTCTAAGTATTGTTTTTCTGTTGATATTCTCTTTATACACAATTCGATATATGTATTCATATGTTTTTTAGACTAAAATTATGGAATATTTTTAGGTTCGTTCAACAGAACTTGACAAGTGTCATTGGTTTTATAGCAATGCATTATTAGCAATGCTTCCGCTGTTTACCGACTCATAACGTATATGGCCATCACACTTAAATTAGAAAAAAGGGTTTTGTAATCACTCATATTAAACTTGAATTACTTATCGTAGCCAGGACCAGCCAAAGTACCTAAGTTAAAAGGGCTCGACTGGCTCGTGCTAGAAGTTTCAAAAGTCTTCACCTAAATTCGATTTTTATGTTATTTCAGTTGTTTCATAAAAGGACTTTAGATGAAAGTATAGAATTACAAAATCATTTGAAAGGATTCAAAAAACTTCCACCAAAACGCCTCTTAATATATCCAATAATTTTAGATTTTTTTTTACTTAAGTACCTGACCCTATCTAATATTTATACATGCAGATTAGGGATGACGATCCCGGGATCCCAGCCTTTTTTTGAGACCAGAAAATCCAGCAAAAATTGGACTTTAATTTTGGAATTATTGCAATATTCATTTCAAAATGCATTTAACCCTCCGATTTTTCAGTAGCAAAAAAAAAAAAACGATCCCTATTTGTTGATGTGTAGGAGAGGTTAGTTCTGGTTAAACTCGCCGGTCAGTAAAGACCCCATATATACTAAATGTGCCCATAGTGTCACCAGAGAGAGAGGTACTTTCAGGTAAAAAATTGTACTAAAAAATATTCAAGAAGTGACATGACCTCAGAGTAGTAGCCGTAACTAAAGCAGTAGAAACGCATATTTTAAGCTTTTTCTTCCAGTGTTTCTACTGTTCCAGAAATGTGAGCTAGAGTTCAAGCAATCCCTGGAAATATTCGGAACAAGGAGAAGAAAGTCCTCGAAGCTTGCTCCGTATATGTTCCGTTTAGAGTAGGCGAGAAGTGCACATGTTCAACCAAGCGGGTCGTCTTACAAACTTGTACTAACAAAATTACTTCTATCACTAAAAAGTGAGTTCTGTAAACGTCGTCGACAGGCATCTTGACTGGGTACTGCCTTTTGGCGTCAATGCCTTTAACTTAGGTTTGATCGATCAGTGATAGCAGATGTATGAAGTGCGGGTTGAGCGAGAAAATTGTCGAGCACGTTTTGTGCTCGTACCCTGTGCTTGTCAGGCTAAGGCTCCAGCTGCAAAGGGTGATACAGGTGTCAAATCTAAAAGCAGAAAATGACATATGTGCCAGAAAGCTTCTAATGTTTGCAAAGAGGACGTAGTTGTTTTATAACATAGGTCCTGGTTTTTGATAAAGTTTTCCAGTTTGGTCGTTAAACAAACTTCTGGTAACACTACGGACGCATTCAGTCTAAGTGAGGTCTTCATATGAAGGGCAATTCAACTTAACCTCACATGCACTCAAACGTACCTTAAAACATGTGTTATTTGCGAATGTCAAAAGTTAGAACCTGTTTGAGCAAACTTATATTGGGCACTTTCAGCGAACACTATTTTTTGTTGATACGCTGCAAACATGTTTCCGATAGTTTAGTGATAGAATCTGCTGAGTTGAGTCAACTGCCAAATGAAATAATTATTCTTAAGTTTTAATTAAAAGTACTTCTTAAAATAATTTTCGCACTCACTTTAATATCAAGAGGAAATATTTTATTAATAACCAACACTTTAAAATGTCAAAGAACTATCAGATATCCGAACAAACACGTTGAGCGAATGTAGTAAAATCACAACCGTTGAGTGGTCAAAAATATCTAACGGTGCTTTCAGAAAATTATTACTTAACGATTGATCGACATGGTATGAAATTTTCAGATGCCAAAAATCCTGGGAGGCAAAAAATCCCTTAAATCTTCATCCTTAATACATATACAAGTATTTGCACTACTAATTAGTGTGAGTTGGAATTTGCTTAACTGTCAGTAACAAAAGAAAAAAATTAAAGAACAAATAACTTAAATAACAAAAAAAGCATAAACTAGAAAACTACGCTGGGACAACCAAAGCGGGATGAGCTACTAATTAAATAAAGTTCGCCAAATGTAAATAGCCGTAGAATAGAAAAAGTGCAAAGCTGTAAAAAACACGCATACTTAGAAACCAACATATTCTTATTCCTTGATGCACAACTATGAGACCATTTTAAATGAAAAACAGTTTTCTTTTCAACTATTGTCTCTGAGTGTACTAACAGAGCATTAAAATGCCTTGAAATGTCAACAGGATCGCCGGGAGCATTAGTTTAATATCTAAACGAATGAACATGGAAACAAAAACGGCACTAAATAAAATGTAGAAATGAGAAAAATGAAGAAAACCCGTTTTGTGGGATTGCATGTAACTCGAGAGAACGTGCTTGCAATTTTAATAGTTTCCTCTTTTTCTTCATTTTTGCTATCTATTTTTGCATGCCTGCAGTTTTTATAGAACAATAGTCTCTCTCTATATCATGACACATGGTTTAGTTTTAGTTGTCGTCATATGCGTTTTGTAGAATATGTAAGTTGTAATATGAAAAAGTAATTAAAAATTAATTAGTATTCTTATTATGGTACAGACATATTTACATTTGCCTGCATCCACACATAATCCAACTAACCAAATGAAGTGATGGGGGACGACAGTGTGAAAAATATTGTGGAATTTCTGTTTCGCACACAACCATTCCGAGAGGGTTAAGCACGTTATTCGAGCATACCTCAAAGTGGAAACAAACAATGAAGAAAATATCAACACATTATCTTGCGTAGCTCAAAAAAGGCTCAAAAGTTTCAAGGAAAATCTTCCTACAAAGAGCTTTTGATGCACATTTTATATATTATTTCTAATTACTGTTTTTATGTGCAGGTCCCTTTTTCGCTCTTATTTGGAATCCAAATATAAAAATCAGGTTTTGGTTGTAAAGATTCGTGCTATTAGCGAGCTTTGGGTGTTATTGGTCGTAGTGCTTTTGTTTATTTATATTTAAAAAAAAAAAATTATTTGTTAAAAATAAACGATTGTGATCACGCGAAGAAATCTATTTGTACTATGGCACTATTGTGAATATTTGATTAGAACTAACACTGCATTACCGGCAGTTGCTAACATTCGCCAGATGGCAGCGCAAGCGCGTGTAAGTTTTTATTTATGGATAATCGACTGATAGAACAGCTTTATGTTGATATTGATATGCATTTTGTTGCGCAAGATGCGCACGTGTCCGGCTAGTTTTTATTAAATAACTAAAACAAAATTACTTCGAATTTATGATAACACTCACGTTTTCTTTCGTAGGACCAAGTGAGAACCCCCCAACTCTCCTGTACCTTTCTGTATATGCTCAGCACTTCAGGAAAAATAATGCGGGACCTTCTGTGGAAACGTTACACGAAATCAATAGAAAATGGAGGCAGACTATGCAGTGGACATAACAGTATACGGAGAGGTTCCGTCAGTGTAAATTAAATAAAATAAAAAATAAAATGCTAAAAGCACTAGCACGCTCTTTCAAGATAACGTATTTTTTTCTACATATCTGGAGCAAATACTTGAAGTATCGCTTTCTCATATACGAAAGAACTTACAGTCAAATAACGTTAAAGTTAACAGTCAAATTGGCTCACGGTTTGGCATAAGGCTTAGCGGATGCAATGGAATGCTGAGAGAACGGCATCGTTATCACATCGGTATACCACATAGCACAGCGAGTTGTTTAGGCTTATCGCACGGTTTCTGACCATGATCCCCTGGTTGTTGCTGAACCCCAACTAAACGAAATAAATGCGACCGCAAATCATACAAGTGGGGAGATGTTGCTTCAAGGGAGGAATCAATAAGACTTTGGCAACAGCTCTACAGGAAAGTGGCCAAGGAAAATTATTCCTAAACTGTATTTATGGTTGAAGAAATAACACTAAAAACGCGACCTATATCAAAGTCAATTATTAAGTAGTCATGGTTATTTCCGTAAGTAATTACGCAGAATGGGAGAGATTAAAACCCTGTACTACTAAATTGTGGAGATAAAGACCACGCACAGTACACTACATTCGGTAAACTACAAAAATGGAAAGGACAAAATGGGCGATGCATTCCAGATTGGTGTCGCGATGACGATTTACTGAGCATTTAATGTGGAAGTAGCCTCACATAGGGCGCTTCCATACATCAAGTAAAGCTAAACGCATTAAAGTTGAGGAGAATTGTGGGTCATGTGAGGCAAAGGTTCCTCTTTAAAGAATAGAAAAGTCATCCAAGAGAAGAGTTTTGCTTCGGGACTATCTCGTGTCCTGGGATCCTCACCAAGCCTAACAAAAAAAAAATCGCGAGTATCAGGTGAAATTCGATGGGTAAATATACAAACGTACATCGAGATTATTTGATAACAAAGCGATAGCTTGTCGATGGCAACTGATAACATGTCGATGAAAACCCAATAGCTCGTCGAAAACGATAACACTCCAGTAACTCGTCGGTAACTAATTGGTAACACGTGGAAAACAAATTGATAACAATTCGATAACAAGTCCACAGTTAATCGATACAATTTTTTCAAAAAGTCTATAAACTTTCGATATCGCTTGAAAAATTTCCTTAATTAAGTCGATAATTTTGCTATTACCTTTCTATAACAATTTATAATTTTTTGAAAACATATCGACAGCTGTCCGATAGCAATCGAAAATTCTGCCATATCGATAACATATCGAATAATTGACTTAAAATAAAAAATTTGCGTACCGTCATCTAAAACCATAAACATCACGAAATGCTCATTTCAGACTTGCTCTATAAAGTGGACAAAAAGGTACTGTTTTTAATAATTCCGTAAAAGCATAAAATATTGCCCACTTTTCAATCTGTATATAGAGCAAACATGCTTTGGTTCGTTGGGATTAATCAAAGAAATACGTGAGCTGCAACAAGCAATGAACTCGCGTGAGCTTCTTTCTAAATTGTCATGAACTACTTATTTATTTAGCACGTCTGAGCATAAACAATCGTTTTGCGTAAGTTACGATATTTATGCGGAGTTTTCATCACATACATTTCTCTGATTGGAACAAAGCATGTAGTAAATCGAATTTTATAAATTGATATCAAAGTAGTGTTTTGCGTACTTAATATATTTAGGCCAGGGGCGGATCTAGCAGAATAAGCAAGATGCGTTTTGATTGAACACTTTGTGTTTATTCAGAAGACTTCTAAAGCTTAATTGATGAAGTTGTTCTCTAAGGAAATTAGCCAATGCTAAAGCGAACGTTACCTTAGGTATAGCTTTAGAAAAGGGTAATCGTTTTCCGGTGTGCCACTCGAAATCGTTTGACTTGATTCTACTTTAACAGGGTTCGAAGTTCTATTATTAAGAATTTTCTTCTTCACTTCAATTTCTTTGACGACTCATGAATCAGAAAGCATGATGCAATACAATTGCAGCGTTTCCTATGTATGTGTACAAGATTTATGACCTGTTTTCAGCAAAAATTGTTTATCGAAAGGTGACTTCATTTTAAAATTGGGATAACTTGGTTGCTTTCGTCAGGAATCTCCGACTCAGGAATTTTAATTTTATTTTTTTTTTAATTTGGAGTTAACAGTAAGTGAAATAATATTTTAAAAATTAACAAAATTATAAAATCTCCAGTTCAAAAGATCACATAAACATCGTGCCAAAATTTTTTCGATGTGCATTTAAGTCAAAAAAGGTTGCCGAAGCACATACTGAAACGCATCACTCGATTAACTCAGTGCATCGCCGTGCAGATGTTGCCTTCTCGCTTTACTAACATGCGTAAAATGCCTACATACTACACTAGCACAACACTTTGTTCGCATTATCTGGAAGTCTCCCATCCATAGTACTCCAAGGTAGGACATAGATGTAACTATTCTAGATTGCATAGTCCAGAAGACAATTATAAACATGTAAAATAGATTTAAGTTAGGATTAGGAAAGCCGTAATAAATAAATACAATAAATACATTTATCATATACAAGAAGTAAAAGTTAAAGACTGAGAGCAGATTCGCGATATTTGTAAAGAGTAAAGCGAAGAAACCTGCGCATAACTATATAAATATTGCCTACATAATTCTTGATTGTAGGTCTGAAGAGGCATTATACACAGAAAAGAAACTTTATATGAGAACACAATATCTCTCCAACTTATGTTTCTAAGTGAAGGAAAATTCAATTTGTTCCAAATTTTTAAAAGTGAAGTTTTGAATATAGTTAGTGAGAGGCCTGTGGGGCTGGTTTGGAATATCCTAATTAATCTTAATTAAAGTACTGACTCTCTCATAAGAACTTAGGTAGAACCTCCCTTTTGTTAATAAAGTAAAGAGTTTTCTTTGATTTGTCTTTAACACTCTGCAGACTGCTTAGCCATATAGCTTGTACATGAGAGATATGATGACAGAAGATCAGTAACGTTGATTAGATATTTGAATGTAAGGGCGAGGCTACAAGATAAAATACAACTGGACCTAACAGACTTAACGGACGTAATATACAAATCTGCTCCAAGAGTACAAAAATGCAAGGGATTATCTATCAAGAAATCAAAATTGTATAACTCCCGATATTTTTTCGCGAAGAAAAAGGTTAGACGCTTATTGAAAAAATGTAGAAGAACAGAAAACAGCATTGATAGAGTAAAATATTTAAAAACGAATAAGAAATATAAAGAGGTATGTAGACACGCATAAACACGATTAAAAGTGGCAAAGAATGGTGGAAGCTGGTTAAAGAGCTAAGAAAGGCGCCGTCAATAAATGAGGTACGGATCGCGCCAAACGAATTCAAGACGCACTTTGAAGGTCTTCTTAATCACACGCAAATGGCGAAAAATATGCAGTATGCTCCAAACCTTATAGAAATCGACGATCTCGACAAACCTATAACGGTGGGGGAGATATTACAAGTCCTAAAAAAAGCAAAAGACGGGAAGGCGTCAGGGTTAGATAGAATCCCATATGAATTTTATAAAAATGCAAATACTGAATTTTTGGAGCAACTTCCGAAGGTATTCAATAAGATGTATGACTCAAGAAGGGCAGATTTAAACTATGCAACAAGTATAACATTTCCAATATACAAGAAGCGAGACAGCTCGGCTGCGGCCAATTATAGGGGAGTGGCGTTTATGAATACAAATGCAGAAATTATGATGGGTGTGCGCAATGAAAAGCTGTCGTGTTGGGTTGAAAACAATAATATACACTCTGAGTATCAAGCAGGATTTCGTAAAGACTATTCCACAGCCGACAACCTTTACAATTTAGCCTACATCGTAAAGTTGAAATTTAATGAAAAAAAGAAAGTATACGCTGTGTTCATAGATCTTATGGCGGCGTTCGATAAAATCTCTAGAAAATTACTTATTTACAAACTAGGAAGCATAGGTGTTTCAGCAAATTCGTATATTTTATTGAGCAGGTTTATGAGACGACAAATTTGGTAGTTTGGAACGGAACCGAAGTGTCCGATAGCTTTAACACAACTTCTGGTGTCAAACAAGGCTGTTTACTCTCCCCTCTTCTATTTGCGTTATATCTAAATGACTCGCATGAGTATTTAGGGGGTGGTTTGCAAATAGAAGAACTGAACATAAGGTTGCTGCTATATGCAGATGATGCACAAACGGTACAGAAAATTATTCGTAACATTGAAACATTTTGCGAAAGTTCGAAGTTAGAGGTAAATTCAGCCAAATCAGCAGTTATGGTGTTTAGGAAAGAAGGTAGGCTGTCTAACAGGGAAAGGTGGAAAGTGGAAGAACTCAAAATAGTATCTGAATATACATATTTAGGAGTATCGCTCACACCAAAAATGGTATTTACACACCATCTGGAAAACAGGAATGCTTCTGTGAAAGCAAGCATAAATACAACTTGTGGTACGTATTTAAATAACGACCAAATTTCAATGAAGGCAAAGTGGCAAATGTACAATGCGATCTGTAGGGCTTTAGATAGATAGATAGATAATTAATTGAGGATCGCACTGCGACCGTTGGTCTATTGTGCCCTCAACTGTTTCACAGCACCTCATCCAAGCCGACTTATCTGATGAACCCTAGCAGTTCACCTGGCTTGAGGGATTTGATGTGAGAGTGCTCTGGCCATGGTGAGCCCAAAAACTTAGCCCTACGTGATGTATATTGGAACGATTTTCCGTCATCCCTTGTCAAATTTGGTTTTGAGACAAACCGGTTTCGGCGCTGTGCCATCATCAGTGTCGATTTTCGTTCTGATCTGTTGTTGTCATTTGTCCTGTATTTATAGTTCGTAGGTATATGAGCAGGTATTGTCAAATTGATGCTTGTGTATATTTACCGAGGGTGGTTTACTAATCGATTTGTGTGGCTGACTGGGGTAGGTAGAAATCTGTGATTTTAGTCGTTTGACCTTCTTTGTCGGTTTTTTGTTTTGGTGTGTTAATTGTTTTGTGTTTATTTGTTGTTGTGCGTTTGTCTGTTGTACCTGTGTGATTAAGTTGTTTCCTGTAAACAAGTTTTAAAGGCTCGAATATTGTGTCAGAAATGGTGTTTATCTGTTCGTTTATTATTCTACCGTCGAATGTTTTCTGTTTGTAGATTTCCATGTTTTCGAGTACGTTGAGACGTCGGCCCTTTTCTTGTATGTGAAGAACCCTAACTGTTTTATTGATGTTTGCTGGGGAACATTCATTCTCGACCATGTGATTCGCGAAGTTAGACTCGGGTATAATGTTTGGATTCCTTATTTTTTTGTTGTAATCTCTAATATGTTCTCTGAACCTCGTTCTTATTTGCCGTCCTGTTTGTCCTATGTAACTATGCTGGCATCCGCAGGTAAGCTTGTATACGCCGTGGCTGCTAAACGGATCCTCTGAGTTAATGTTAGTTCTTAGTTTTCGCCCTAGATTGTTCGATGTTTTGAATGCTGTGTTAATGTTGTATTTTTTAAAGAAATTTGCCAATTTATATGTTGCTTTTCCAGTATATGTCATAGTCGTCCAGCTATTATTTTCTTTTTCATTATTTCTTTTTGGTTCTCCATTTGTCCTTCTGAGCTTATCTACTAGTGCTTTTTTATATCCGTTGTTTGCAGCGATATTATATATGACCTCAAGTTCTCTCTTATATGCCTCTTGTGTAAGAGGTGTTCTTTCAAGTCTATGTACCAAGTGCCTTAATGCTGCATTTTTATGATGTTGAGGGTGATTTGAGGTATTGTGTATTATTGTGTCGGTGGCCGTTGACTTTCTATATATGTCATAGTTAAATCTTTTGGCTTCTTTATCAATATTTATCGTGAGGTCTAGATAGTTGATTCCTCCGTCTTTTTCGGTTTCCATTGTAAATTTTATATTGCCGTGCTGTTTGTTGAGGTACTCCAGTACGAGCTCTTCGTTATTAGTAGTTAAAACGCATATTATGTCATCCACGTATCTAGCATAAAATGACACGCCTAATTTGGACTTCAGCTCCTGTATGTACTTTTCTTCCAGATTTTGCATGAACACTTCCATAAGAATTGCTGATGTGGGGCTTCCCATTCCAAGACCGTTTGTTTGTCTATATATTTTATTGTTGAATTTAAAATAGTTTTGACGTAAAGTGGTTCTTAGCGTATTTGTGATTTGCATACTTTTTACTTTGTTTTTTGTCTTGAGATTGCGTCACATTCCAGGAGTATATGTTCCGCCGTCTCCGCTGATCGATCACAAAATTGGCATGTGTTGTTCGATATTATACCCAGCTTTTGCATGTGGCTGTTCAGTCTGCAGTGTCCTGTAAGAATAGCTGTTAGGATCCTCAGGTTATCTTTCGACAGGCCCATTAATGCCCTATATCGAGTTGTGTTGTAGCCCCCCAGCAGTAACTTAGATTGCCTCAAGCCTGGCATATTGCGCCAGTGTTCTTCCTTCTTTTCCCTTTCTTCTAATAGTAGATGCCCTCTGATTTCCTGCGGGCCTACTGGCAGGAACGGCTCAGGACCAATAGGTCGTGTCGTTGCTGCCTCCCTTGCCAGGCTGTCCGCTTGCTCATTGCCCTCCACTCCCCTGTGGCCAGGAACCCAGGCCAACAACAGTTTGTTGTGTGCTCCTAGTTGATTTAGCTTTTCAACGCACTCAAGTACTAGTGTTGATTTTATTTCAGACGCCGAGATCGCCTTGAGGGCGGCCTGACTGTCACTGAGTATGGCAATTGTCTCGTTGAAGTATTCGCGCTGAAAGTTCAGGTCAGCACACTGGCTTATAGCGAATACCTCCGCTTGAAAAATGCTCGGGTGTGCTCCCAGAGGCGTTGATATCTTGGCTCTGGGTCCAATGACTCCAGATTCAATTCCCTCTGGCGTCTTCGAGCCATCTGTGTACAATACTATTCTATTTAGCTGATGAATGTACACAATTCTCCTTTCCTCCCACGTACCCTTGTCTCCCAATTATACTTTGTACCTTCTCTCATAGATTATCTTCCTGAGGATATCATCCTTCTGGAGTTGAGAGATTGGGATCTTCTCTCTCAATTCCTCCATGTTTCGGGACGATATAACTTTACCTATGCCCGAGCCCTGCTTAGCAATATTCAGGAGGGTTCGCTTGGTTGACTGCTCTATTGATATATGCAGCGGGGTCAGATCGAGGATAGCCTCCAGCGCTGCTGTAGGGCATGTGCGCATAGCTCCCGTGATGCATACACATGCCAGTCGCTGCAGTTTTGACAGCGCTTGCCTCGTCGTCGCCCGAGTTGTTTTCGATGCCCAGGCTATCGAACCGTATGTTATCATAGGTTTTACTATCATGGTATACCTCCATCTTAGCACATGCGTGCTACAGCCCCATGATTTTCCTGCTAGACGTTTGCATATCATGATGGACCTCGTGGCCTTAGCTCTCATGGAGTCGAAGTGCTGTTTCCATAGGAGCTTGGTGTCAAAAGTGAACCCCAAGTATTTCATCGCGGTTCCATGTTCTAGTGCCACGCCATCTATTGTAATTGCTCTCAGGGCTGGTAGAGCTATACAAGGGTATGCAGCGCAAATATGGGGTTCTGAAATGTTTAGCGAGGTAGACAAATTGCAATGTTACTTCTTCAAAAGAATTTATAGGCTCCCCAACTGCACTCAAACTTGCGCAATAAAGCTGGAATCAGATATGGAAAACGGACATTTGTACACACTAAATCTGCATTTAAAGGAACGTTTAAAAGACATTGTTTGAATATAGTGAAAATAGATTGCCAAGAATATTGTCAAAAAAGTTTTGCACAAAAATGTATTTTGGGCGCAGAGATTAAACGCTTTGGGAAATGAGGCGAACCTAGTTTGGAATGAAGAGACGATAAGGAAAGCACGAAAAAATAATAATTTCTTATTATTATCGCACTTAAAAGCTGAAAACAGAGTGAGAATTTATAAATACCTGGACCATAATTTAGGGTCGCAGTATTTTAAAGAAAGCGTCAGTCGTGCGAACACAACGTGGATTTTCAAGGCGAGATGCGACTTAATTTATTTAGAGCGCTGCACACTCTGCAACCTCAATGAAACGGAAAACATACACCATTTCTTAGGCCAATGTCCTATATTAAGGCCTTTTAAACGAGTTTGTTTTTAAAGAGAATACTTAGGGGATGAGGAAGTAATCAGTGTGCTTAATGGGGAAAACGATCCTGATTGGAAAAGATTGTTTAACTATATTACTGGTGCTCTGAAATACAGAAAACTAATAATAACAGAATTTGAAAATTTTTAGTTTGAATATAAAACATGAGCGATTAATTTAACTTTGTGTTTTCATTTTGAAATCGTGAATAAATTTAAGCTAGAAGCCAAATTTATATAAATCCACAACTCCGACAGACGACTAACAGGTCATTGTCGTATTCTTTATTTCTCAAAATATATTTTTAAGCGGCGGCCACCGTGGTGTGATGGTAGCGTGCTCCGCCTGCCACACCGTTCGCACCCCGGGCAAAGCAACATCAAAATTTTAGAAATAAATTTTTTCAAATAGAAGAAAATTTTTCTAAGCGGGGTCGCCCCTCGGCAGTGTTTCAAGCGCTCCGGGTGTATTTCTGCCATGAAAAGATCTCAGTGAAAAGTCATCTGCCTTGCAGATACCGTTCGGAATCGGCATAAAACATGTAGGTCCCATCCGGCCAATTTGTAGGGAAAATCACGAGGAGCACGACGCAAATTGGAAGAGAAGCTCGGCCTTAGATCTCTGCGGAGGTTATCGCGCCTTACGTTTATTTATTTATTTTATTTTATTTTTAAGAAAATCATACCGATTTTGTTTAGATTTAAGGCATAATACTTATGTTAAATATTTTGAAATAAAGAAGTATCTATCTATCTACCTATTTGAATGTACATGAGTGAGCGAAGTCGTGCAATCCTTGAACATACTCGTACGACATAGTTGTCATAGCTTTTACTTTTACCATGTACTAATAATTAAAAAAACTTTGCGCGATTAGCCTCCGAGAATATCTAGTCCGAGATTCTCCTTGAATTTGCGTCGTGCTCTCTTTTTTATTCTTGCAAATTGTCGGGACGGAATCTACATGCTTTATGCCGACTCCAAACGGCATTCACTGGGAATACTTTCAAGACAGCAATATACTCGGAGTGTATACCCAACCATTGCCGAGAGGCGACTCGGCTTAGAAAAACTAATTCCAAATTTATCAAATATTTTAAGTTCCCTTGCCCGGACTTGAACCCAGGATCTATGGTGTAGCCGACGCAATACATCAAAAACCCCACCACGTTGGCCACCTACTTAAACTTTTATACAATCGATTAATAAATGAACTAAAATTTTATTTAAAAATTTAAAGTTTCGTATTTATTTTAGTTCTTTTCCTACCGAGGTGTAAAATTTATTAAAATTAATAGAAAAAGGTGTCGAAAATTTTGAAACCTGAGAACAATATCTACGGTACTATTTATTGAAATTTTTTCTATAAACAAGCCGTTCACAATTAATCGATAACTTTTGATTACAAATCCATAATGGGCCTATAGCTTTTTGATAACATTTCCATTTTTTCGATAAATAATCTATAATAAATCGATATTTTTTCGAAAAAATAAAGCAATGATTCGTCGACTTACCAATACGAATGATATTAAACAAATGCTTGCCACGGTTCGAGTCAATGCTGTCACCCCACACAAGAGCCCTAGCATTGAAATCACCAACAAGAAACACATTACTGAAGGGTTCTAAAAAGTTTAGAAGCCTCGTTACTTCAGAGTTTAAATCGCTTATGGAGATATTTGGTGGAAAGTAAGTATTACAGATAATGATGTTGTAACTCAAATTTTTAGTTTCTATGATTAAAATGTCATAGTTAGTGGCAAATTGGATTTTTTTAAAAGTAATGTGTTTCCTGATGGCGATAGCAACACCGCCATTGCCATTAGAGCGATATTTTTTGACTAGATTGAAATTCGTAAGTTTCCTGTGAGGAGTACGACTAGATTGAAATTCGTAAGTTTCCTGTGAGGAAGTACGACTAGTTAAGTAGATTTCGCTAAAACACGCTATATTAAAATTGTATTTGTGTAAGTACAATTCTATGGTATCTAGATTAGCAAGCAAGGATTGGCAATTATATATCATCATCATCACATTGAAAAGTTGGTTTTGAAGATCCCGAGATCTCCAATTCATCTCTATGGTTTGTGATGATTTCAAATTGGTTTTTAAGGAGTTGTATTTCATTGAAAAGTTGGTTTTCATTTGTTTGAAGTGAAACTTTTTGAGTGACTTTGATCATTTCAGTCAAAAATCGCTCAAATTGACTTACCTTCTGGTATTCAGGAGAGTTGAAGACTGGTGTGATGTGTTTTTTTGGTGATTTTTGTCTAACTTGAATATTTAAAAAGGTGAAGTTGAAATAGCTTGACCACTTTTAGCTTTTACCTTGTATGATTTTTTGATAAAACTTTTATTAATATTTTCATCTTTATTAATTATTTCTTTTTTTTTTTTGTGATGGCAGTGATGGGAAAGATTCATCATCTTCTAAAATACTGAATTTATTTTGCCTAGGAAAGTATTGATCTAACACTTCCTTTCTGGAAAGCTTTTTGACCGTCCTGATACGATTTACCATAATTTATTTTTTCCATTTTGGGCAAACCTCCTTATTTTTGGAGTTGTGACCTTTATTGCCACAAAGAATGCACGAATTTGCATTGCAAGATGATTCTTTACATTCAGGCTTCCCACATAACAGGCATCTCTCCTTGCTTTTACATGCCATCTTGGTGTGTCCAAAACGGCCACAGTTACGACACTATCTAATAGGTGGTATATAGAATTCAACGTTAAGTCTTGTGTAGTTGTATATTATGAATTTGGGGAGATTATTACCCTCCAAGCCAATTTTTAAGGAAGTGGTTGGGACATATTCATTACAAATAATGCGTTTTCTGTTGAAGCGCATAACAGAGTTGATTGGAATTGTAGATATTGCTCCAATTTTTATATCTTGTTCCTTGCAAAAGATCGGTATTCCTTGCACAACACCATAAACTTCTAAGGCCGATTTGGGAATGATGGCTGTGAGGCCTCTTTTGGTTAAACGTTTGTCCAGTGCAAAGTTATTTGCAGAAAAGTATTTTTAAAAGTTATTTTCAAATAGCATTGATTAGTTCAATGGCTTTTGGCCTTAAGTCTTTTATTAAGTCTTTTATGGTGACGCCATTTTAAAGCTCTTTACCTTTTGCGCCGTTTGACGCACTTCAGACTTCTTTTTAAATTTATAATAGAACTTTTTCCTTTTTTTTGTCAATTTTGTAAAAGGATTGTCACAATACACGAAAATTAAGTCTTTTATACAAGGTAGCCAAGATTACTTACCTCAATATAAAATTTTATGAGATTTGTACAGTTTTAACACACGAACAAATATTAGCCAACTACAGAACAAGAACGGTAAACTGAAACTAACTAATAAGAGACGCGCACTAACGACACACGCCCGCTGCCAAACTTACCAACTCATCGATAACCTCTCTTATCATTACCAAATTTATAAAAATTCGGTAAAAAATTAATGGTTCATCTATACGCGTCGATATAAGACCTATAACAAAACGATAACTTGCTTTTTCCTCAACTGCTGACGGTATTGGACCTGACGATTTTATCACGGCTCTGAGCTTCAAGTTCAATTGCGGCTAAATGCTCGCCAAAATATAGGGCCTGATCGAACGTCACACCCATAATTTTTTGGTGCGGGACAGTGGGTAGTGTGTCGCCATCGAAGTGGATGTCAAATATGTTGTGTTTGTTGTTGTTGTAGCGATAAGGACACTCCCCGAAGGCCTTGGGGAATATTGTCGATGTTGGCGGCCTTTTCTGATGCAGATCCGGTACATCCCGGTAACAAGTACCATTAAAGTACTAGGCTGACCAACTTGGGAACGATTTAGTATGATCACATAAAACCTTAAAGGCCATACCACCTTCCCAGCGTCTAAATCCGTAAATAATTTGGGGTCGCGAGAGCCTCGGACGTTAAAAAAAACAGGATTCGCCCCGGGCAAGTGTGGTTAACAATTAGGTTGGAGAAACTATATATTGCACTGGCAACCCCTTGAATGGGTTGCGCAACACAACCCCTTCAATCAATCAATTAGTCGCTTCTTACGACAGACATACCTGCTGCGTGTATATTCCAAGCTCCCTAACCCGCTGGGGGCATGTAAATTGCTTCAAATGAATGCCAAGGTCAAATGCGGTCTAAATTTGCTTTGTCCACGTTGAAAATAAGGTCGCCGAGGATTTGGTTGGTGACGAAGACGAATTTTGCGAGGCGGAGAAACAGGAAAGAAGGGGGTAGTCGTTTATTTTATAGCTCATAAATGTATGGGCAGGTCCTGTTGCCATTATCGTCTAGTTATCCGTTTAAAACACAATGGTTTCTACTTCTGGTGGGGAGGTTGTTGTTATTGTCGCAGTGAAATGAACAAACAATCGAAAATTGTCCAAACAACCAGCTGAAATGAGAATCTATCTAAATCAATTTCAAAACGCGTTGGGATGGTGAGCTCGTAAAAAAGTTAAACAGCGGTGGGGACATGACACACTGACACGAGTGTGGCCGGCTTAAAAAGATTCATTTTCGGCCACACGAAACCATTTTCTGGGCCAATGTTTATTTCAACACCTTTCCGGAGCGAGAAAGTATGGGGCAGTCCGGCTGCAAGGATCTGCTATGAGGATGAAAATTGTGGTTACATTGAAATGACAGGCATTGATCCAATAACAAACAAGTAAGGAAGGCTAAGTTTGGGTGTAACCGAACATTAAATACTCAGTTGAGAGCGATGGAGACAAAATAAGAGAAAATAACCATGTAGTAAAAAGAACCCAGGGTAACCCTGGAATGTGTTTGTATGACATGTGTATCAAATGGAAGGTATTAAAGAGTATTTTAAGAGGGAGTGGGCCATAGTTCTATAGATGGACGCCATTTAGGGATATCGCAATAAAGGTGGACCAGGCCTGACTCTAGAATTTGTTTGTACGATATGGGTATCAAATGAAGGGTGTTAATGAGTATTTTAAAAGGGCGTAGGCCTAAGTTCTATTGGTGGAAGCCTTTTCGAGATATCGCCATTAAGATGGACAAGGGGTGACTCTAGAATTTGTTTGTACGATATGGGTATCAAATGAAAGGTGATAATGAGTATTTTAAAAGGGCGTGAGCCTTAGTTCTATAGGTGGACGCCTTTTCGAGAAATCGCCATAAAAGTGGACCAGAGATGACTCTGGAATGCGGTTGTACGATATGGGTATCAAATGAAAGGTGCTAATGAGTATTTTAAAAGCGCGTGGGCCTAAGTTCTATAGGTGGACACCTTTTCGAGATATCGCCATACAGATGGACCAGGGGTGACCCTAAAATTTGTTTATACGATATGGGTATCAAATGAAGGGTGTTAATGAGTATTTTGAAAGGGAGTGAGCCTTAGTTCTATAGGTGGACGCCTTTTCGAGAAATCGCCATAAAGATGGACCAGGGGTGACTCTAGAATTTGTTTGTACGATATGGGTATCAAATGAAGGGTGTTAATGAGTATTTTAAAAGGGCGTAGGCCTAAGTTCTATTGGTGGAAGCCTTTTCGAGATATCGCCATAAAGATGGACAAGGGGTGACTCTAGAATTTGTTTGTACGATATGGGTATCAAATGAAAGGTGATAATGAGTATTTTAAAAGGGCGTGAGCCTTAGTTCTATAGGTGGACGCCTTTTCCAGAAATCGCCATAAAAGTGGACCAGGGGTGACTCTGGAATGCGTTTGTACGATATGGGTATCAAATGAAAGGTGATAATGAGTATTTTAAAAGGGAGTGGGCCTTAGTTCTATAGGTGGACGCCTTTTCGAGATATCGCTATAAAGGTGGGTCAGGGGTGAGTCTAGAATTTTTTTGTACGATATGGGTATCAAACGAAAGGTGTTAATGAGTATTTTAAAAGGGAGATATCGCCATAAAGGTGGGCCAGGGGTGACTCTAGAATTTTTTTGTACGATATGGGTATCAAATTAAAGGTATTAATGAGTATTTTAAAAGGGCGTAGGCCTAAGTTCTATAGGTGGACGCCTTTTCGAGATATCGCCATAAAGATGGACAAGGGATGACTCTAGAATTTGTTTGTACGATATGGGTATCAAATGAAAGGTATTAATGAGTATTTTAAAAGAGAGTGGGCCTTAGTTCTATATGTGGACGCCTTTTCGAGATATCGCCATAAACGTGGAACAGGGGTGACTCTAGAATGTGTTTGTACGATATGGGTATCAAATTAAAGGTATCAATGGGGATTTTAAAAGGGAGTGGTGGTAGTTGTATATGTGAAGGCGTTTTCTAGATATCGACCAAAATGTGGACCAGGGTGACCCAGAACATCATGTGTCGGGTGCCGCTAATTTATTTATATATGTAATACCACGAACAGTATTCCTTCCAAGAATCCAAGGGCTTTTGATCTCGCCCTGCAGAACTTTTTCATTTTATTTTACTTAATATGGAAGGTGCCACACCCATTTTACAAAGTTTTTTCTAAAGTTATATTTTGCGTCAATAAACCAATACAATTACAATGTTTTATCCCTTTTTTCGTATTTGGTATATAATTATGGCATTTTTTTCATTTTTCGTAACTTTCGATATCGAAAAAGTGTGCGTGGTCATAGTCGGATTTCGGCCAATTTTTACACCAATACAAAGTGAGTTCAGATAAGTACGTGAACTGAGTTTAGTAAAGATATATCGATATATCGATTTATAATCAGAATTCAATTCATGTAAAAAATAGCTTAAAATTGAGATCAAGCGGCCGTCATAAATGTGTCAATTCCTATGAAAACGATTTGTTGCCTTTTTCGCTGAATATTTGCCCTTATTTGGCAGCCTGTTGGGTTTAAGCCTTACAAAGGGCAAATATTGAACGGCAGTAAAATGCAGTAACCAAAGAAGAAGCAAAAGCAATGTTCACTCAACCATTCCTTTATTCCTTTATTCATTGATAAAATCACTTATTCGTTGAATGAGTAAAAAGACAGCTCGTTTGGTTGTTGCTATGGTTTTTTTTTTTGCTATTTGCAATGCTCTTTGTTTTTGCTATTGGTGTTCATATTGTGGCTATTGTTATTGTTTTTGTTGTCAGTGTCTGTTGAGAGTCATTACTACAGGCGTTGTTGGCATTAATAATAGACAGTACCTACGCGTCCGCCAATCAGAATAGCAGGTGGGTATTTGGAAGCGATAAAAATGGAATAGAAAGAAGCAGAGATGGACGTTTCTGAGCGGCTTGAGTTGGCAAATTGGAATTGAATGTCTCTTTTGCTTTGAATATATGTATTTACATTGTGCACACTAGAGCTCAAATGATTAGTTTTATTGAAAGTAACCGGAGCAGGCTTGCTCATGAGCTCCTACAGCTATTGGTCCTTGTCCATAAGGTCAACTGCGCTATTATCAGTGAACATTTTAGAGCCAGAAATGTGGTCATATACACAACATTGACGCAGCCGCGTTCATGAAGGACAAGACTACGTTCATCTAAATGCGAATAATACCGCAATAGATAGCTGTTATTGTCTCCGAATGGCCCGGTTAAACGTTTATGGAGAAGCTTTGACTGATTGATGATAACTTGCGGGACTTATATGGTGACCTGAGTGTGGCGGGAGACTAGCATCCGTGGAAAGGTGAGATTTGGATAGTCGATCCTAGATAAAAACTTCGTTTCATAAAGCTGCCGCCGCCCGCTGCTGGATGAAAAGTCATAGAAGATATTACCCGCAGTGACAACAAAAACTGTACAATCTTAGCGATACCAATTAGAGGCAGATTTCGACATTGCCATAACACGCACCTATGGAAGAGACGGTTGTAACCCCAGCATGTTAGGGAGCTTAGAATATACCCGCGGTAGGTATGCCCGTCGTAAGAGGCGACCAAATACCAAATCGATTCAAGGGTTGTGTAGCGCATCCCTCTCAAGGGGTTGAGAGCGCAATATATTGCTTCTCCAACCCAATTGTCAACCTCACCTTCCCGTGGCGAATCCTGTTTCATTAACTACCGAGGCTCTGGCGACCCTGAAATCCTGATGGATCTCTATGTTCTAGAAGGTTCCATGTGGTCATACCAAATCGTTCCCAAGATGTACCTTTATGGTACTTGTTACCGGAAGGTACCGTATCTGCATCCAGCAAAGGACAGTCAACATCGGTAACACTCCCCAAGACCTTCGGAGAGTGTCCTCATTGTTACAGCAACAACAATAACGGTTGAAAAAACAAAGTGCTGTATTCGCCATAGTCTCTATGCCACGGAGAGAAACGTCAAAGATTAAAAAGCAGGTATACTCGTGGAACAGTGGAATAGTGAAATCGCAGGTTGGGATGGCTATCGATCTCTGCTAGCGCGTGGCAGGTCTAAAGCTTTAGAAGAGTAGGAAGCGTACAAAGAAGCACAAAGAAACGCTCAGTGTTGCCATTATGTAAAGCCAACTTACGTGCTGGTAAGTGCTTTGCGAAGAAGTTGATCGAAAATCGTGGGTATAAGGATATGAAAAAGATGTGAAGAATTTCTGTTGGACAAACCATCTAATGAGCGAGGACAAAATAATAGATATTGTGAATGGTCTGTTTGCTACCCAATCACTTAGGGATGATGGAAAAATTACCCTATAACAACGAAACATGAAGCAATTCCAGGAAGAAGAGCCTAAAACTACCCGCTATGAAACCCGAAAAAAGCCCACTGCCTGACAAAATACCCGCGAAGACAATTTGATAGCTGAAAAAAGAAAAAAAGATGTTCAGAACTTATGTTGCACATGAGAAACAAACGGCTCGAAAAAAAAAAAAAACACTTTTCCCAATAGATGGAAGACAGCGTAGCTCGCAGCTAGCTCTTATTTTAAAATGGAAAGAAGAATCCTATTCTTCACCACCTTATCGCACAAAATGTATGTTAGACATCGGAGGTAAAGTACTAATAGCAAAAATAGTAAACGGAAGAGGACTGCTTAACCAGCGGCATGGTTTTCATAGCAAAAGAGATAGACTCAGTAAAAAAGCCGATACAGCGTGCCACAAAGAAAATTCGGTAGTCCTTCTAGACGCTTTGGATGTCAAAAACGCTTTTTACTCAGCCATGTGGGATGACATTCTTAAAGCACTAGAATACTTTTTCAAGGTGCCGTAATATGTGTTAGATATGGAAATGTCTTAACTAACAGACTGGTATCTAACTTCCGAAACCACTTATGATAAAATAAAGTTAGAAATAAAGGCAAAAATGGAAGCGGAGAGCTTAGAGTTAAAAAGTTTTCATCGACTTTCGCAGACGACGTAACAGCTGTCATAAAATCATGAAACTACGAACTGCTGAACCAGATAAATAGATGGACAGCTACAATCGGCCCTTAGGTCGCAACCGCAAGAATATATCGCCATTCCAATGAAGCGGATTTCGAAACTACTGTGCTTATAATACCGCCTCTGACTAATGACAAACACATAATATCTTAAGCCATACAAAAGAAAGTTACCGGAATGTACCAGACCTATACCCGGGGAGAATCCTTATTGCTTTACCAACATCAACCACATGAGTTCCGGTCGTTGCTGGAATCGTCCCGACAAATTTTCTCGCTGAAAAAAGCAATATACAACAGAAGAATAAAAGCAAGTAGAGATAGAAATGCTGTTGGAATGCAAGCGCGAGAAGAATTTATCCGAAGCTGCCAAAAACAGGGACCACCACGACTGCAGGAAAATCGGACAGAAATTTTCTTCCCCAATAGAACCCATGGTTCCACACACAGAGATCGACTACTATCCAACCCATTTTTATACTCAGCTGAGCAGAGCTCACAGAGTATATTAACTTTGCTCGCATAACGGTATAAACTAATCGAGATAGATATAGACTTCTATATATCAAAATGATCTCGGCGAAAAAAAAATTGATTTAGCCATGTCCGTCCGTCCGTCCGTCCGTAAACATGATAACTTGAGTAAATTTTGAGGTATCTTGATAAAATTTGGTACGTAGATTCCTGGGCACACATCTCAGATCGCTATTTAAAATGAACGAAATCGGACAATAACCACGCCCACTTTTTCGATATCGAAAATTTCGAAAAACTGAAAAAAATGCAATAATTCTATATCAAATATGAAAAAAGCAGATAAAACATGGTAATTGGATTGGTTTATTGACGCAAAATATAACTTTAGAAAAAACTTTGTGAGTTGGGTGTGACACCTACCATATTAGTAGAAGAAAATGAAAAAGTCCTGCAGGGCGAAATCAAACGCGCTTGGAATCTTGGCTGGAATACTGTTCGTGGTATTACAAATATAAATAAATTAGCGGTACCCGACAGATGTTCTGGGTCACCCTGGTCCACATTTTGGTCGATATCTCAAAAACGCCTTCACATATACAACTAAGGGCCACTGCCTTTTAAAACCCTCATTAATACCTTTACTTTGATACCCATATCTTACAAACACATTCTAGAGTCACCCCCGGTCCACCTTTATGGCGATATCTCGAAATGGCGTCCACCTATAGCACTAAGCCCCACTCCCTTTTAAAATACTCATTAACACATTTCATTTGATACCCATATCGTACAACACACATTCTAGAGTCACCTCTGGTCTACGTTTATGGCGATATCCTGAAATGGCGTCCACCTATAGAACTAAGGCCCACTACGTTTAAATACTCATTTACACATTTCATTTGATACCCATATCGTACAACACACATTCCAAAGTCTCCCCTGGTCCATTTTATGGCGATATCCCGAAATATCGTCCACCTATATAACTCCCTCACTCCCTTTCAAAATACTCTTTAATACCTCCCACTTGAAACCCATGTCATACAAACACATTCCGGGGTTACCCTAGGTTAATTTTGCTAAATGGTGATTTTCCCTTATTTTGTCTCCAAAGCTCTCAGCTGAGTATGTAATGTTCGGTTACACCCGAACTTAGCCTTCCTTACTTGTTTTAGCCGAACATGGTTATTTTCGTAAATGCCTCAACAGGAAGTTGGAAAGCCATAATAATAATACAAACAATGAACGACATAGTTTCTTCGAATACGAATTCTTCGCCCAACAACGACGGATGGGAAAAGATGACACACGTAGCTTGAAACCGTGCACAAAGTAATTCCAAATGTGGTCTGAAGTATGTGGAACGGCTTGGAACATGATTCCGGCCCAATTCGAAGCTATATTTATCAAACATATTTTTCAAACAAACGAAAAAAAAATTGATGAAAATGTAAATTATTGTGACGAATATTCACATCCCTTAATAAATGCACAACAACAAAAACCTTAAAGCAAGCTACATAAACACATTAATCATCATGTACACACACACATACAAGAAGCAGAGATATACTCACATGCAGGTGTAGTCATCGGTCGAAGTAGAACTCACATATATTCGCGCATATGGCTATGCGAGAGGCTATAAACGTCTCTCTGTTGTTTGTAGCTGGTAGCGTATAGCTGGAAACCAAGTAGAAAATGCTAGCAGAAGAAACGTCTAGGCACTTGGGCAGAGAGTATAAAAGCAGCAGAAGCTGAGTAATCAGAAATAAGTTTGATTTAAGCGCGCTATTGGTTGAGGCCGCCGTGGTGTTATGGTAGCGTGCTCCACCTACCACACCGTATGCCCTTGGTTCACACCCCGGGCAAAGCAATATCAAAATTTTAAAAATAAGGTTTTTAAATTAGAAGAAAATTTTTCTAAGCGGGGTCGCTCCTCGGCAGTGTTTGGCAAGCGATCCGGGTGCATTTCTGCCATGAAAAGCTCTCAGTGAAAACTCATCTGCCTTGCAGATGCCGGAGTCGGCATAAAACATGTAAGTCGCGCCCGGCCAATTTGTAGGGAAAATCAAGAGGAGCACGACGCAAATTGGAAGAGAAGCTCGGCCTTAGATCTCTTCGGAGGTTATCGCACCTTGCATCTATATATTGGTTGCGAATTATAAGTGTTACTGTGAAGTACTTTCAAAGTAGTCTATTAAAGATCATTTGACATTATCTTTGGAGTTATTTATTGGAGTTATTTATTCAGAAATTTAGCGATACGAACGTTAGTAGAAGGTTGCAAATAGGCAGAATTTCACTAAATTCGTTACAATTGGTGTCAGAAGAGGAATTGTTGAATAAATTCCAGATTTGCAGAGTACAACAAGGGCATGGCAAAGTGGAGTGAATTGAAGATCCAGCAACTGAAGAAGGAGTTGGAGAGCCGTGGATTGAAGACAACCTGCAACAAACTCGAACTTCAGGCACGACGACGAGAGGCAATGGAATTAGAGGGAATTAACGTAGAAGAGTATGTCTTTCATCTTGATGCCGACGAGACAACAAAATTGGAGGAGAAAAGTGAAACACCGCAGACAATGGCGAACACAGACTTGAACATAATATAAGCTGCAATATCTGCACAAACGTCGACAGTAACATCCAAGATGGAAACTCAGCTGGAAGCACAGAAGACATATATGACATCCAAGATGGAAACTCAGCTGGAAGGACAGACACATATATGGCATCCCAACTGGAATCGCAGGAGACATGCATAACATCAAAGATTGAAGCACAAGAAACGCGTATTTCAGAAATATCATCACAGATTACATCAAAGACGGAAACACAACTGAAAGAACAAGAGGCACTCATAAAAGTACAACTCGAAGCGCGTATGGACGAGAAAATAACGCAGTTAGAAGAAAAAATCGAGGTGGATGCTTTGAGAAGTTGTATACAGGAGTTGCAACTGAATCGCCCAGCTGTTTCAGCAAGCAATCCAAAGATGAAAACTCCATCTTTTGACGGCTCTGCTCATTTCTAGGTATTTAGGCTTCACCCACCCGTGGAATACACTGAAATGGTAAAAATTCACAGTTTTATAAATGGCATACGGGACGTCGAAATGAAGCGAGCTACATACGCGAGTCCAAAGTAAACATTTGCTGAAACAGTACCCCATGCACTAACTAAGGAAACTGCCTCACTTTTGAGTAAGCCCACATACAAAGCTCATCGCGTGGATCGCATTAAAAGGAACGCTGCAGACAAACGATGGTGCCGTCAAATGCTTAAGTGTGGAAAGCCAGGGCACATTGCACGTTATTGCGGTCTTGACCCTAAGGGTTCCAGCAGATTGGGTTGTCGTAAACGCATAGCTGGAGGAGATAAGCAAGAGCGAGTCAGATTTAAAGATCGAAAACTTGCCCCAGATATTGAATATTCTGTGATATCTATCTAGCAAATTGGAAGAAAATCTTGCAGTCTTACTGTCAGAGGAAATGTGGATGGCAAAGAACGTGTACTAGCTATAGATACGGGCGCATCTCATTGCTTAATCCGACCTGATTTGTTCAACAGGAGAGGTAAGCCATTACCGTGGAGGAAGGGTTCAGTAGTAAGCGAGTGCTGGTGGAGGCGATTCGACAAAGACCACCAAAGTCAAAGACAGTAGATCGGATATAGGTTGATGTAACAACTGGGCCAAACAAAGCAGAATCAAAGATACCTGCGAGAGAAACACTGGCATTGACAAAACCTATGGGACGCACTAAACCGAGCGAAAGAATTTTCCAGAAAGAATCCAACAATGGTTTCAATCCAGGGCGCACTACTCTTGCGAAACGTCATAACGATACTGATTATGCGAAACCAATCTCTCAAGCTCATGTTGTTCAAAGTAGTCCAGTGGCCAAACAAAAAAGTGAGCATATAGTGGGCAAAGAGGATAAAAGCAGCTAAAGCTGAGTAATCAGTAATAAGTTTGATTTAAGCACGCTATTGGTTGCGGAGTATAAGTGTTATTGTGAAGTACTTTCAAAGTAGTCTAATAAAGACCATTTTGCATTATTGAATATTGGAGTTATTTATTCAACAATTTAGCGATACGAACGTTAGTAGAAGGTTGCAAATAGGCGAAATTTCACTAAATTCGTTACAATATGAAATGAAATAACGAACAGAAGATAACAAAAACAAAAATTGAGATGGAGATACAATGAACTAAGAACGTTTCATATTTCTACATTTTCTACACGTTTGACAAATAAAAACATTTTTTACTGAAAACGCGAAACAAATTTGTCATGTTTTAGTGACAAAGAGACATTTTCCATTTAAGTGATTGCATAGTATTGATTTTGCTATATAATAAGTTGTAAAAGTTTTTCAATGTTTGTATGTTTAAAGTGGCACAATTTCAATTGTAGTTCGTCAAGGAAATCAATCTTTCGGAATTTTTGATAAAGCAAGTAAGGACGGGACTGTCTTCGACTGTGCCAATACACCTCATACCTTTCAAGAATGTAACTGAGCAATAATCTTATTCCATTCGTAATATCCGAATAATCGACTGTTAGATACATATTTAATAAACATATGTTTCTGAGAAGAGAAGCTCGACCTGAAAGTCTTTATTGAATAGATGCACTTATTTAAGCCAAATTTTAGATAAGTATAAAATAAACAATATTAATATTTTTTTGTTTTTTTTTTTTTTTGCGACCTTTGGCTTTAATTATATTTATTGACAATTAGCTGGCTCTAGGTCATAAGGATTAAGCAAAACATTTTTAAAATTGTTCCCATATATTTCGGTTGCGCATCGGTAAACGTCCTCAGGGGCAATTGCAATTATTTTATAAAAAAATCTCACTAACAATTACATACAATATTTGACATAAACAATTATAAACATTTACATATATTAATTTACACGTCTGGCTGATTTGACGTGGAGCTTGATACTGTCGGTTTGTTTGTCAACAAGTGTCTTTAGATGTGTGCAATATTATCAGTGTCCATTTTGTAATTCATTCTTATGCTCGGCGGCGTGTTTATTATATGTAAAATTTCCGATGCTAGGCGATTGGTGTAGCATTGTTCTTGTGCTCAAATAGATGCCCTCTCGTAGTTTAGAGAATGGCCGGTAGATGCACAGTGAGCCACTAGTGCTATTTTTTGGATACTTGAATTTTGACATTGTTTGAAGTCAGATTTGTGTTGCGATATTATAGTTTTTAATTTTGACTTTGTTGTTCCTACGTATACGTTGTTATATGTTTCGTATTTGTTTCCATAACAGGGTATTTTTAATTAAATTGCTTTTATCCATTGGAGGTATTTTGGACCTTGTCTTATTAAATATCTTGTTTAAAGTGCTTGTGTGTATGTGGGCTATTTTTATTATCTCTTTGATGTAAATGTTTGATCTTTTTAGCCGTTCGGAGAGATGAGGTGCATATGTGACTGATTTATAAATTTTCGGGGTATCGTCTTTCCGCAGATTTTTGCAGTTTCTGTTCTTTTTGTTAAGGTTTTAATGATATTTTCAGGAAACTTATTTTGTTTTGATAAGGACTATATCTCCTCTCTATTTCCATGTGGTAAATTTCGTCCGATATGTTCAACATGCGTCGTATACAGCCCACTGCTTTAGTTATTATCATCGGTTTAGGGTATCTTGAATGAAAATTGATGTCTCGCGCTGACGCTCTTGGTTTCTTATATCACAGCAGTTTTAATTTGTTTCCTCGTCTGATTACAATAGAATTAAGGTAAGGTAGTTTACGTTCTTCTTCTAATTCTGTTGTAAAAACAAGGGAGAAAGTCTAAGTTCGGGTAAACTGAACATTAAATACCCAGCTGTGCACTTGAGACCCTTGTGTTGTTTGTTTTGTGTTGTTAATAGTGTTATGCGGATGCGACCCTCGTGTCGGTTGGGCAGGCTTTGGAGGATATTTATCCGTTGGGTTTATTATTATTATAAGGCTGCGAAATAATACATATATGGTTCTTTCTGAACTCGTTTTGTTCAAAAGAAGCAAAAAAGATGCAGAAGGTTTGAACTTTAGGTAAAGTGGGCTTGGTCTTTAACCGATTTTGATTATCTTCAATCAGTCTATATAACTCGGCAAGGATAGTGTCTCTGCCAAATTTCAATGTAATGTTTTTAATGGCTTTTGATTTACGTCTTCGAAGTGCTGTTATTCGAAATGTGGGTCTGCCACACCTATATTCCAAATGTTTTTGGTATTTATGCTTTGTGTTATAAAACCAATTAGCCTACCAAATTTCATAAGCTTAGCGCTACGCTATTCAATAACGCAAAATGGCCTTTATTAGACAACTTTGAAAATACTTCACAATAACACTTATACTTCGCAACTGATAGCATGCTTAAATCAAACTGATTGCAGATTACTCAGCTTTTACTGCTTTTATACTCTATGCCCAAGTGTCTAGATGTGTCTCCTGCTATAATTTTCTACTTGGTTACCAGCTATAAACTTACCAACTATAAACTACAGCTGCACATTTATAGTCTCTCGCATAGCCATATGCGCGTGTATATGTGAGTAATACTTCCACCGATAATTGCATACTTTTGTGAGTATCTCAGATATATGCATGTGATTTTGTAGTTTATAGTCTCTCGCATAGCCATAAGCGTGTGTATATGTGTGAGAGCTACTTCGCTGAGGTGTGCATACTTTTGTGAGTATCTCCCCGCTGCTTGTATGTACATATGTGTATACATAATGATTGATTTGTTTATGTACATACAAGTGACTGCTAAGTATCGGCTTAGAGATGATAGTAGCCCTTAGTGTTGCTAATATTCGTCTCAATATAAATATACAAATATATTGTTACTGTTATCGCTGTTGTCTTTCCCCCAGTTCTGGGGAGTAGATGTTTGACCATACCTAGTATCCAATCTTTGCCTATTCAATATTTATCTCAAAAGTCATTATTTGGATGGTTCAAGAGGCCCTTATTTCACTTAGGACTCGTTTTTGGCCCTGGAAGTGGTATCTCAAAGTTGCCACGATTTCGGGCCAACCAGCAATTTTTTTTGGAAAATTATCCACAGCTATTTATCCGACTCTTCGGCCAAACATTTAGTCGGCTTTAGCTCAATTGCAAGCCTTTGAAGAAGGTGAGTTGAAGTTTAGCTTGGTCTGCATCACCATAAACGCTTTAAAGGTTTGCGACCACCTATACTCAGTACAGGTATTTTCTAAAGTACCTAACATTTTTTAGAGTAGTCATAAGTTCGATCCAAGAATTCATCGCTGTGCTGATTCGTATGTGAACTTCGTGCCCCGTAGGGCCTATGGAGCTTGGTATTGTAATCTATGTTGATGCAATCACACATATAGCTGCTGACGACACGTTGCAGATACCCTATAAGGAAAGGTGGTGCGCTTCTAGTACATTCCGAACCAGTACTAATTGGCCATCTATCTTTTTTACATGCTTGCAAGTGGCCTAGTTCTCAAATATATATTAAATGTGAAATAAAAAAATCCAAACTGTTCGTTCTATAGCTGAAAAAAAAAACTAGTTACTAACGAACTGGTTCGTATTTGATACTTTATATCTAGCTCGATACCAGAAATTTGTATAAGTAGTTACTGATTTCTCTTCAGGGTGGTATGGGTTTTGGAATCACTCTTTTCGCACTACTAAAAGCTTCCCTACATCGAAAGTTGCAAGAAGGACAGTCCACTTTGAATGAGTTTCACATTGCGCTAGTAAAAACAACTTCTGTCGTGCTTTAAATGAATTTTATAGGACATTTTGTGTAGGTGTCAGTCTTCAAGCTCAGTGTTCCGGCTAAGCCGATTATGCGCAATGGCTGGTATGCTGATAAATAAATCTGCTCCTTCTTGTCTTTGCCAATTAGTTCTATCTGCTGGTTTTTGCATGTTTCAGTAACATATGTACATTGAACATATCCGTCATGACTTCTGCATGTATTTTTAATTATTTTCAAAGATATCTGATGGGATACCGTCCGTCGCTCTTTATCGCCTTTAAAATTCTTGCTGCATTTTGTAACTCTGCTATGGTGAACGACGGAGGTTTTTCTATTGGGCTTGTCTGGCTTAGCTTTGGTAAAGATTTCGTATTTGTCCGGCCAGCATGGTAGCTTAAACATGCTCTACAGCGCTTGATGAGGCGAAATTTCTGAGTGGGTATGTGCTGATGGCAGCAATTAGTGCTTGAGTATTTGGTTTCGGCACTTTTGATTTGTAGAACATCTACTTGTTTCCGCACTTAGCGCTTCTTGGTAAATCTCTTTTTATGTAGACGAGTCTGCATAACAGTTACGGAATCCTATTTTGCATTCATTAAATCAAAAAATGTATCAACAATTGCTAGAGAATTTTCTCACTAACGTAAAATATTATAATTGACTTTGTTGGTTTGATAGTGATGCGGAAGCACTTAAGTTTCAACGACACCGGCAAGCGAATTCTCATAAAAACATCACGAACAATAAGCACATTTCCAAATTATACCATATGACATGAACATGGCATCATTCCTGCGCAACTTCAAAGGTCTTTAGGGATTTCCTGCCGTTGGTTGGCCATCATCTACACTAACTGCCTCAGGCTTAACTATATCCCTAAGTAGTGGCACACGGTTAGGGTCATCTTCATTCCGAAGGCCGGCAGGGGCTCTCATGTGTCAGCTAAGGATTTCAGGCCAATCAGTCTCTCGTCGTTTCTTCTTAAGACGTTTGAGCGGCTGATTGACCTGTACCTACGAGAAAGGATACCTGGGGGGTTACTGTCGGCTTCACAGCATGCGTACTGCAAAGGCAGATCGACGGAAACGGCTCTCCATTCGATTGTAAAGCAAATAGAGGGGTCTCTAGAACATAAAGAGTATGCTCTGGGTGCCTTTCTAGACATCGAGGGGGCTTTTAACAATGTTCTACCGGGGGCAATCGAAAGAGCTCTGGTCGGTTTAGGAGTCGAAGCGGCTCTGGTTGAATTTATTAGCAAAGTTCTATGCGGCAGAATTGTCGCAGCGGAGTGGGGAGGAGCCATAATAAGGAGGAAGGTGTGCAGGGGCACGCCACAGGGAGGTGTCCTATCTCCTCTGCTCTGGGTTGTGGTAGTCAACGAGCTTCTTGTGGAGCTGGAAGCCAATGGCTGTCGGGTGGTTGCCTATGCAGATGACCACGCTATCCTAGTCAGGGGCAAATTTCTGGGCACCCTGCGCGATGTTCTGCAGGGATACCTGGATACTGTGGCTAGGTGGGCTGAATCATGTGGAGTGGCGGTCAACCCGGGAAAAACAGAATTGGTTCTTTTTACAAGGAGATATAAGATACCCGACTTCAGAACTCCTTCGATTGGAGGGGTACCATTGGTACTTACTGACAGGGTTAAATATTTGGGAATTTTTCTGGACAAGAAGCTGTCCTGGAGGCCTAATGTGGAAGATAGGGCCAGGAAGGCCGCGGTTGCCTTGTACTGCTGCAGGAGGGCTATCGGAAAGAGATGGGGGCTCTCGCCAGGAGTAGTACACTGGCTTTATTAGATGGTGGTCAAACCGATTCTGCTATATGGGGTGCTGGTCTGGTGGAAAGCACTGGACACGGCGAGCACCTCCAAAATGCTAGTGTCAGTGCAACGGACGGCGCTTATCGGCGTCAGTGGCGCTATGAGAACAACACCTACCTTGGCACTGAATGTCATGCTGAATATACATCCAGTAGATATTGCGGGAAAGGCAGCCCCGGCCCGGTCGTTGGTCAGGCTTCGTGATATGGGTTATATGCTTTCTGATTTCGGACACTCTAGCCTTCTTACTAGTTTCGACTTTATCCCGGACAGGACGGACTATTGCATGCCGGTGGCCGCTCCCTATACAACCTTCACCCCAGTCATTCCCCCGAGGGAGGAGTGGAGAAGAGGAATTATCTGGGGCATGGGACCGGTTAGCTTGTTCACGGATGGGTCGAAGTTGGTCGGAAAGGTTGGCGGGGGGGTCTTTTGTCAAGAGCTAAATGTAAGCCGCAAGTTTAAGTTGGCTGATCACTGCAGTGTATTCCAAGCGGAAGTTGCTGCGATTAAGGATGCGGTGGATGAAATGCTATCCAGCGCTACTACGGTTAGGGAATTTAACATCTACTCTGATAGCCAAGCGGCTATAAAGGCCTTGAGCTCAACTACAGTGCGATCGAGGGTGGTCTGGGAGTGCCTGACCACACTTGCGATTGCATCGAATTATTTTACAATTAAGATTATCTGGGTCCCGGGCCATAGTGATATTCCGGGTAACTGTCAAGCGGATCTCTTAGCCCGAATCGGTACAACTGAACCGGATGAAGATGGCTGTAGGGATTTCGGGATTCCGCTAGCCACCTGTGGATTGCTCTTCCATAGCTGGGCCTCGAGTCAGCTCAGCAAACGTTGGGCGGATACTACGTCTTGTAGGATATCAAGATCTTTCTGGCCGAAAGTGGATGGCAGGAGGTCTGCTGAAATAATTGGGTTCACTAAGGCTCACCTATCAATGGTCATTGGGGTTTTGACAGGGCACTGTCCCATGGGTATCGATGCGGTACGTCTCAATATATTGGAAACTCCATCCTGCTGCAGCTGTATGGAGGATGATGAGGTGGAATCACCAAATCACTTTATGCTTGACTGCCCAGCTTTTGCCAGAACTAGGCGAAAGTATTTTGGTCGTGACTCACTTGGATCTCCCGAGGAGCTATCCAAGGTTGAGATCGGGATCATTCGGAACTTTATCGTTGCTACCTAACGATTCTCTAAGTAGTTATATCTACGTCACCGTTAGTTTAGTTTATTATATGTGGTATCACAACGGACCGTCATGTTGTCCAAGTGAGCTTCCTCTCATCAGGGAAGCTACCACCCAACCTAACCTAACCTAGCATGAAATAAAACACATTGATATGAATGCCAGTAAATTTGTTGCAAACTACGTATATGTAGATCAAAGTCAAACATAATATTCTCTTTGGTAAACATTGACAGCGATTGCTATGGCGTATACGCAACCTAATTTAAACTGCTGTTCGCTAATGCAGTAAACATAGCGTAAAGTTGTGATCACATGTATGACGACGACGGCTCTGCTTCTTCTATACGTAAATCATATACATATTTGAATCTTTATATGCGTGAAAAATATGTCAGCATAAGCATGTGAATATAGGTTTGTAAACGTGTGTATGCTTGCAATGTCAGTGGCAACATACAGGGAAGAGTTTCTTCGGTTCCACCTGTATACATACATCGATTTTTGAAAACATCGGATGATATGGTGAACGGTGTAACATCGCTTGCAACAGGGATTTTGTTGTATTAAATATTTTATAAGAGCAAACATTTATTGCTCCATTCTATGCTCTACTGGTCTGGTTTTACTCCATTTCTGAAGTGTAAATTTCCTTGCTTACGATAATCCGGAATGTGTGGATAAGCGCAATGTAGGCATAAGCGAGGTCTTTGGAAGAGTACTGGAAAGTACAAAATGTAAGCCTTAGTGTTGCCACTATGCTATGGCGTTATGTGACAACAATGTATGTGGTAGTGCTGATAACTAAATAAGACAAGGCAAGGATGGAAAAAGAAAGTAAACAAGGACAGCTAAGGAAGGAAAATCTAAGAGAATCTAAATGCTTTTTGCCCAGTTCACAAGAAAGTGGATACTGCAAACGGCGCCACCTATTGCGGAATTAGCCCTCTTAATGTCGCATATAAGGTCCTGTTTAGTGTATTGTGCGAAATATTGTAGCCCACCGTGAATCGGCTGATTGGAACTCGTCGGTGCGGCTTCAGACCTGGTAAATCTACCATCGACCAGATTTCCACAATGCGGCAAATCTTGGAAAAAACTCGCGAAAAAAGAATCAACACACATCACCCCTTTGTCGATTTTAAGGCCGCGGTAAATATAGTTTTGATGGAGAATGAGGACAAAACGAAATACCTGCTGTCATCGAGAAAAGATTTAGCGCATATGCGCTTTGGCAACCATGCTACTGTTGGCAGCCATAATTTCGAAATAGTAAAAAACTTCGTTTATTTGTGAACCAGCATTAACACTGATAACAATATCAGCTCTGAATTTCAGCGAAGAATCACTCTTGTCAATAAATGCTACTTTGGACTAGGTTGGAAATTGAAAAGTAAAGTCCTCTCTGGGCAAATGAAAATCATGCTATACAAGTCACTTATCGTACCAGCACTGCTGATAACAACATCAGATGAAGCGACTCTGGGAGTGTTCGAGAGAAAAGTTCTTCGAAAAATTTATCGACCTCTATGCGTTGGCGAGTACCGAAGAAAATTTAAGGATGAGTTGTACGAGCTTTACGCAGACATCAACATTGGCCCTCGAATTAAAACGCAGCGTTGCGCTGGCTAGGCCATGTTATGTGAATGAAAGATGACGCGCCGGCCCTCCTATGGAAGTGCGGTAGAGGGCGGCCCCCACATCGCTGGAAGGATCGGGTGGAAAACGACTTAAACACCCTTGGTGTGGTAAATTGGTTGGTAGAGAAAAGGAGCGATTGGCGCGCCTTGTTGGTTGGCCATAACGGTTAAGCGCCAATTAAGTAAGAAAGTAAGGAAGGAAAAAGAAGGGAAAGAAAAAGAAAGGAAAGAAAAGAAGAGGGAAGGAAAGTCCCAAACCAAACGGCCTATTATCAATTTTTTATCGAAAATGTACCGTTTTCTTATCGATACGCCTTTAGGCGTGCTATAGACAAGGTATAGACAAATTATAAATTTGTTGTGGAGGTGTTATAAGCTTGCTATAGGTAACAAAGTTTAGAAATGAGTTAATAATAATAATCGGCAACTTATCCATTCGCTTTCGCTTTCTAACGAAAACTTATAGGTTTTATTTCTTTGTAAAAGAATCCTATATTTTTTATGCATCGATGGTTTTTTGATATGACTAGGTTAAATAATGAGAGAATGAAGTGAAATGTAGAAAAAATTCATATCATTTGGCCTAATGGAAATATTGAATAAAGTAAAAGAATGAGTTTGAAGTGATATCAAATCAGGCGTATGTTGCATCACGCATCAACAATTTTTATGTATGTATGTATGGGTAAAAGTAAGTTGGTACATCCTGCTGTTGTTAAAAGTAAATCAGTACCAGTTTAGTGTGTGCAACAAACTGACACATGTGTTGACTCTTATGACATGTGTAAGTATAGACGATGTTTAGTTGAGTCACTGCTTGCATTAAAACATACTGCTTTCCTAGTTGCAATTCAGCCTGTATTGACTATGGTGATTCAATTGGAGTATTTTTTTAAAATCCATTTTACAATATGTTTGATATTAATTTAGATTTTTTTTTTAAATACTTTTTTGTAAAAAATTTGTTTATCTTTGCCAAAATGTCCCAAAAGTGTTCCGAAATAATCAAGAAAATTTTCCGAAATGTGACTTATAAATAGCCGAGCAGAAAGGAATATTTCATCAGATGGAAATTGCGTTAGTGGTGTTTGCTACGTGATTCCGGTTTAGCTAAACTTTTGGTTTGACAGGAAACCTCCTATGCACTATACGCGGGTATTTATTTGGCTGTAACACAGTTGTGTTGAACAAAATTTCTAAAATGTGAGGCATAGCATAACCTTATTATGGTTCAGTTGGTCTTACTCACGACTATCAATAGAAATTTGACGAGTCCAACGCTTTTTTTAATTGTGTGATCAACGCGCTAGATTGATGAGAAGTGTGACGGCTAATACCTAGGACCTACCTGATTATTTTCCAGCTTTTAATATTATTATTACTTCATGTAAATATTGTTTTCAATAAAACCGTTTAACATAACAATTTTTTTTAGTTACTTTATTTTCAAGTTCATAGTCTTTTTTAATTGCCTATTGTTCCTCATACTATTTAGTTCAGTTAGTGAATCGTTATTACAGCGACTCTTTCCTGACAATTTGTTACAATCTAAGTCCTCAATACATAATCCTTCCAAAGACTTTATTCGACTCTGCGCCACGTATGCTTGTCCCTCCTCCAACTCCAAAATATTGTGATGAATATTAGTGACACTAAGAGATACTCACATCACTAGTCTGATGTCAAATAAATGAAGCCACAACAACAATAAAGCTGGCAGTCACTTATATCTACATAAACAATTCCATAATTATGTGTACACATATGTATGTACGTACAAGCAGTGGAGAGTATCGCAAAAACACATGCATATATCTGAGATACTCCCGAAAGTATGCAATCAGTTGTGCAAGTATCACTCACATATACACGCGCATATGAGAAGCTATAATTGTGCAAGTATCATTCTCATATACACGCGCATACGAGAAGCTATAAACGTAGTTAAAGCTGGTAATTTTATAGCTGATAACTAACTAGTAAATTCTAGAAGTAGAAGCACCTAGAAATATGTCGACGAGGAAACCAAACAGTATAAAATACAGCAACAGTTGAGTTTGATTTAAGCACACTATCTGTCGAGAAGTAGTAGTGTTATTGTGAAGACTTGAATAAAGGCCCTTTTGCATTATTGAATAGTGGAGTAATTTATTCAATAGTTTAGTTATTCGAACGTTAGTAGAAGGTTGCAAATAAGCAGAATTGCACTAAATTCGTTACAATTGGTGCCAGAAGAGGAATTGTTGAATAAATTCTGTGATTTTGGGTACAACAAGGACATGGCAAAGTGGAGTGGATTGAAGATCCAGCAACTGAAGAAGGAGTTGGAGAGCTGTGGATTGAATACAACCAGCAACAAACTCGAACTTCAGGCACGACTGCGAGAGGCAATGGAGTTAGAAGGAATTAACGTGGAATAGCATGTCTTTCATCTTGTTGGCGATGAGACAACAAAATTGCAGGAGAAAAATAAAACACCGCAGACAGTTACGACCACAGACTTGAACATGATATTGGCTGCAATATCTGCACAAATATCGACAGTAACATCAATGTCGTCGCAAATAGCATCCCAACTGGAATGGCAGGAGACACGTTTAACATCCAGGATGGAAGCTCAGGAGGCACGCATTTGTCATCATAAATGTCATCTCAACTGGAAGAACAAAAGACAAGTATAGCATCCCAACTGGAATCACAGGAGACACGTATAACATCAAAGATGGAAATACACACGAAAGAACAAGAGGCACGCATAACAGTACAACTCGAAGCACAAGAGGCGCGTATATCATTAAAACTCGAAGCGCGTATGGACGAGAAAATAACGCAGTTTGAGGAAAAAATCGAAGCCGAGATGAATGCTTTAAGAGTTCGAATACAGGAGTTGCAATTAAATCGCCCAGCTGTTTCAGCAAGCAATCCAAAGGTAAAAACACCATCCTTTGACGGTTCTGTTCCTTTCCAGGTCTTTAAGCAACAGTCTGAGAAGACCGCAGCAGTGAACAACTGGAATGCTGAAGATGAAGTTGCAGCTCTATTCGTAGCATAGAAGGGGCCAGCAGCCGAAATCCTACAGACGATTCCCGTTATGGAAGCGAGCATAGAAAACAGATATACCAAATTGAGTTGCAAAACCGTCACCATAGAGCGAATGAGACTTTGCAGGAGTTTGGCTCGGATGTTGAAAGATTGGCTTATCTTGCAAATGCGGACGCTCCCTTAGAATACACCGATACGGTAAAAATCCAGAGTTTTGTAAATGGCATACGGGACGTGGAAACGAAGCGAGCTACATATGCAAACCCAAAGCTGACATTTGCTGAAACGGTATCACATGCATTGACCCTGGAAACTGCCTCCTTGTTGAGTAAACAGGCATATAAAGTTCATCGCGTGGAAGTGGAAGGGTTAGATTGGGTAGACACATTTTTGGAAGCACTGAAGGGGTTACAACAGAAAAATGCCGGAGTTATGAAGTGTTTCAAGTGCGGTAACCCAATTCACATTGCACGTCATTGCAGCACCGGTCATGGTAGTTCCAACTTGGCTGGTCGTAAAGGCAAAGCTGGAGGAGATAAGCAAGAGAGAGAGTCAGATGTAAAGATCGAGAACTTGCCCAGATATTGAATGTAGTGTGATACCTATCTCGCAAACTGGAAGGAAATCGAGCAGTCTTACTGTCAGAGGAAATGTGGATGGCAAAGAACGTGTAATAGCTATAGGTACGGGCACATCTCATTGCTTAATCCGATCTGATTTGTCAATAGGAGAGGTAAGCCATTACCTGGAGCAAGACTGTGTGCGATTACTGACGAGTATAACCAAGTCCAGGGAGAAGTGGTATGTGAAATCTTAATTGGGGAGGTCATGGTTCAACACAAATTAGTTGTGGCAGAGATCGTTGATGAAGTCATATTGGGAGTGCATTTCTTAGTTGACTATGACATTAGGATCGATATGCAGAGAAGGATTATGTAGTATAAGAACAAGCATGTGCCACTTAACTTCAGCATGAAATTTGTTAAATTAAAAATTTGTATAAATTTCAATAATGTAAATTTTTTCTATGTTCATATACAAATATACGTAATTGCATTTGAACTCAGCAGCTGCCGTGGTATGGTGGTAGCGTGCTCCACCTACCACACCGACGATACTGGGTTCACGCCCAGGGTAAAGCAACATCAAAATTTTAGAAACAAATTTTTAAATTGGAATAAAGTTTTTTTAGGTGACGTCGGCACTCGTCAGTGGTTTGGAAAGCATTGCGAATGTATTTCTCTCAAAAAACTTCTCAGTGAAAGCTAATCTGTCTTGCAGATTTCGTTCAGATAAAACATGAACATGCCGTCCGGCACGTTTTTAGGAAAAATTAAGAGGAGCACAACGCAAAGGGGAAAAGAAGCTCGTTGTAAAATATCTTCGGAGGCTATCGCGCCTTACATTTTTTTATTTGGATTAAGCTGGACTATTTTAAATAAACTGGATACCATAACTTTACAATCCAACTGCATCTTAACTTTCGTTTTTATACATTTCCGTTTTAACTTCCTGCAAACATCGACTACCGAAACTACTAACACAGTCATAACAATTTCCATGACACTAACACCAATAAACCGAAAGTAAATAAGCATTGGATAAAATTCCGGAAGCCCTTGTTTATAAAAACCAATTTTAGAAAAGTAGTATATATTTGGTAATTTATGAATAACTTCCACATATAATATCCTATTCAAACTTTAATTACCACCTTAAATTAAAGTTATGGTATTTATCCCTTATTAATACTATATGGGGAATGGATTATGTTTAAAGTAATTTTTTAGTAAGTTTCGAGTATTTTCCAAATTAAAAATTTTAATTGTTCCTGAAACTGTGTATAATTAAAGTAGGCTGTATGGATTGGATCAAATGATCTTTAAAATTTTTCCAATTTATAAACAATTTCTGGCGATGTACATCTATGTAAACCAATGGTCCGCATTGTCTAGTAGAACTTCATTTCAGGAAAACATCAGGGGACTAGTAGTAATGACTTCCACGGTGGCCACAAGTTATTTTATACCTTTTTATATCATTGTACTAAAACTCACGATTGTAAACTTGAAAACAATAAATATAAATAAAACAAGTAAGGAAGGCTAAGTTCGGGTGTAACCGAACATAACATACTCAGTTGAGAGCTATGGAGACAAAATAAGGAAAATCAATCTGGGGTAACCCTGGAATGTGGTTGTATAACATGTGTATCAAATGAAAGGTATTAAAGAGTATTTTAAGAGAGAATAGGCCATAGTTCTATGGATGAACGCCATTTAGGGATATCGCCATAAAGGTAGACCAGGGCTGACTCTAGAATTTGTTTGTACGATATGGGTATCAAATGAAAGGTGTTACTGAGCATTTTAAGAGGCAGTGGGCCTTAGGTCTATCGGTGGACGCCTTTTCGAGATGTCCCCATTAAGGTGGACCAGGGGTGATTCTATAATGTGTTTGTACGATATGGGTATCAAATGAAAGCTGTTAATGAGTATTTTGAAAAGGAGTGATCCTTAGTTCCATAGGTGGACGCCGTTTCGAGATATCGCCATAAAGGTGGACCAGGGGTGTCTCTAGAATGTGTTTGTACGATATGGGAATCAAATGAAAGGTGTTACTGAGCATTTTAAGAGGGAGTGGGCATTAGGTCTATAGGTGGACGCCTTTTCGAGATATCGCCATTAGGGTGGGCCAGGGGTGACTCTAGAATGTTTGTACGGTATGGGTATCAAACGAAAGGTGTTACTGAGCATTTTAAGAGGGAGTGGGCATTAGGTCTATAGGTGGGCGCCTTTTCGAGATATCGCCATTAGGGTGGGCCAGGGGTGACTCTAGAATGTGTTTGTACGATATGTGCATCAAACGAAAGGTGTTACTGAGCATTTTAAGAGGGAGTGGGCATTAGGTCTATAGGTGGACGCCCTTTCGAGATATCGCCATTAGGGTGGGCCAGGGGTGACTCTAGAATGTTTGTACGATATGGGTATCAAACGAAAGGTGTTACTGAGCATTTTAAGAGGGAGTGGGCATTAGGTCTATAGGTGGACGCCTTTTCGAGATATCGCCATTAGGGTGGGCCAGGGGTGACTCTAGAATGTGTTTGTACGATATGGGTATCAAATGAAAGGTGGTAAGGAGTATTTTAAAAGGGAGTAATCCTTAGTTCTATAGGTGGACGCCTTTTCGAGATATCGCCATAAAGGTGGACCAAGGGTGACTCTAGAATGTTTGTACGATATGGGTATCAAACGAAAGGTGTTACTGAGCATTTTAAGAGGGAGTGGGCATTAGGTCTATAGGTGGACGCCTTTACGAGATATTGCCATTAGGGTGGGCCAGGGGTGACTCTAGAATGTTTGTACGATATGGGTATCAAACGAAAGGTGTTACTGAGCATTTTAAGAGGGAGTGGACACTAGGTCTATAGGTGGATGCCTTTTCGAGATATCGCCATTAGGGTGGGCCAGGGGTTACTCTAGAATGTTTGTACGATATGGGTATCAAACGAAAGCTGTTACTGAGCATTTTAAGAGGGAGTGGGCATTAGGTCTATAGGTGGACGCCTTTTCGAGATATTGCCATTAGGGTGGGCCAGGGGTGACTCTAGAATGTTTGTACGATATGGGTATCAAACGAAAGGTGTTACTGAGCATTTTAAGAGGGAGTGGACACTAGGTCTATAGGTGGACGCCTTTTCGAGATATCGCCATTAGGGTGGGCCAGGGGTTACTCTAGAATGTTTGTACGATATGGGTATCAAATGAAAGGTGGTAAGGAGTATTTTAAAAGGGAGTAATCCTTAGTTCTATAGGTGGACGCCTTTTCGAGATATCGCCATAAAGGTGGACCAAGGGTGACTCTAGAATGTTTGTACGATATGGGTATCAAACGAAAGGTGTTACTGAGCATTTTAAGAGGGAGTGGGCATTAGGTCTATAGGTGGACGCCTTTACGAGATATTGCCATTAGGGTGGGCCAGGGGTGACTCTAGAATGTTTGTACGATATGGGTATCAAACGAAAGGTGTTACTGAGCATTTTAAGAGGGAGTGGACACTAGGTCTATAGGTGGATGCCTTTTCGAGATATCGCCATTAGGGTGGGCCAGGGGTTACTCTAGAATGTTTGTACGATATGGGTATCAAACGAAAGCTGTTACTGAGCATTTTAAGAGGGAGTGGGCATTAGGTCTATAGGTGGACGCCTTTTCGAGATATTGCCATTAGGGTGGGCCAGGGGTGACTCTAGAATGTTTGTACGATATGGGTATCAAACGAAAGGTGTTACTGAGCATTTTAAGAGGGAGTGGACACTAGGTCTATAGGTGGACGCCTTTTCGAGATATCGCCATTAGGGTGGGCCAGGGGTTACTCTAGAATGTTTGTACGATATGGGTATCAAACGAAAGGTGTTACTGAGCATTTTAAGAGAGAGGTGGCATTAGTTCTATAGGTGGACGCCTTTTCGAGATATCGCCATTAGGGTGGGACAGGGGTGACTCTGGTATGTTTTTGTACGATATGGATATCAAATTAAAGGTATTAATGAGGGTTTTAAAAGCGAGTGGCCCTTAGATGTATATGTGAAGGCGTTCTCGTGATATCCACCAAAATGTGGACCAGGTGATCCAGAAAATCATCTGTCGGGTACTGCTAATTTATTTATATATGCAATACCACTAACAGTATTCCTGCCAAGATTCCAAGGGCTGTTGATTTCGCTTTGTAGAACTTTTTCATTTTCTTCTACTTAATATGGTAGGTGTCACACCCATTTTACAAAGATTTTTCCAAAGTTATATTTTGCGTCAACAAACCAATCCAGTTACCATGTTTCACCCCTTTTTTCGTATTTGGTATAGAGTTATGGCATTTTTTTAATTTTTCGTAATTTTCGATATCGATAAAGTGGGCGTGGTTATGGTCAGATTTCTTCCATTTTTTATACCAAGAAAAAGTGAGCTCAGGTAAGTACGTGGGCCAAGTTTAGTAAAGATATATCGGATTTTGCTCAAGTTATTGTGTTAATGGCCGAGCGGAAGGACAGACGGTGGACTGTGTATAAAAACTGGGCGTGGCTTCCACCGATTTCGCCCATTTTCACAGAGAACAGTTACCGTCATAGAGTCTATGCTCCTACCAAATTTGAGAAGGATTGGTAAATTTTTGTTCGACTTATGGCAATAAAAGTATTCTAGACAAACTAAATGAAAATGGGCGGAGCCACGCCCATTTTGAAATTTTCTTTTATTTTTGTATTTTGTTGCATCATATCATTACTGGAGTTGAATTTTGACTTAATTTACTTATATACAGTAAAGATATTAAATTTTTTGTTAAAATTTGAATTTAAAAAAATTTTTTTTTAAAAAGTGGGCGTGTTCTTTATCCAATTTTGCTAATTTTTATTTAGCACATATAGAGTAAAAGTAGTAACGTTCCTGCCAAATTTCATCATGATATCTTCAACGACTGCCAAATTACAGCTTGCAAAACTTTTAAATTACCTTCTTGTAAAAGTGGGCGGGGCCACGCCCATTGTCCAAAATCTTACTAATTTTCTATTCTGCGTCATAACATCAACCCATCTACCAAGTTTCGTCGCTTTATCTGTCTTTTGTAATGAGTTATCGCACTTTTTCGGTTTTTCGAAATTTTCGATATCGAAAAAGTGGGCGTGGTTATAGTCCGATATCGTTCATTTTAAATAGCGATCTGAGATGAGTGCTCAGGAACCTACATACCAAATTTCATCAAGATACCTCAAAATTTACTCAAGTTATCGTGTTAACGGACGGACGGACGGACGGACGGACGGACGGACGGACATGGCTCAATCAAATTTTTTTTCGATCCTGATTATTTTGATATATGGAAGTCTATATCTATCTCGATTCCTTTATATATGTACAACCAACCGTTATCCAATCAAACTTAATATACTCTGTGAGCTCTGCTCAACTGAGTATAAAAACTACATAAGTTATATAAGGCGTTTAACTTGGAAAAAGAGTTCCTAATAAAAACGGTACAGGCAAGAAAATACAAGTAGTCTATGGGAACTTAAAAGTTATATAGAAAATAAATCTTTCTTTCAAATTTTAGAGAAAATATCAATATCTTGCTTTATATTTTAGGGAAAACTTTGCAAAAAGCCACAGATTAACTATTTGAAACATACTTGTAGATTACCACAATTTGAAACCAAACTTTAAGGTATGTTATAAGTAACTACCTTGGAAAATACAGGAATATTTTCATGTAGCTACCAAAAAGCTTCCCCTTAATTTTCACGTATTGTTTTGATATAACACCCCGAAATTTTCTGAAAAACTACTGGTATACTCCAGTTTTCGTATTTCCTATTGTACTTAAATAAATTCACATTCACATGATGTATATAGGTAATTCTATCCCGACGCAAATTCTGTTTAATTAAAGAACTATTGGTAAATTATCTGATAACTACCGATTAAATATCAGGAGAGTTTCATGAAATGAATATATATATATATATATGTATCCTTGCTTGAATGGGAAGACCCAATAAGTTCTATTTACTGATATCTTAAATCTTAAGCTCCCTAATACTACATTACATGAGTTATACATACATATGTTCAAAATAAACTGAGTGTCACATGTAATAAACCTGTTGACTGACTATTTATCACATTTAGATGTGTGTAAATACATTGGTATATGTACATGTGTATGCATATGTTCATATTAGCGTTCTCATATTATATTGCATGCCACTTAATGCATTGATGCTTAACCATTAATTTCATATTTATGTGGACATGTAAACACATACATTTTTATTATTAAACGGTTTTATTTGGCTTGACTTGACAGGCTGGTTGGCTGGCTGCCACGAATTTTGTAATTGAAATTTAAGTAACTTCCCGATAAGCTACAAGTTTGAAACTTGGAATATAGTTCCGAACCCGATGACAATGCAATAAGAAAAAAAATCGCCGCTAAGTGGCGCAAGGATCGAGATATTCACAAAATTGTATTTGTGGTCCTATTTGGCTCATATTTGAACACATAATACATACAAGAATAGAAAGCGATCTATAAAAAAAATCGCCGCTAGGAGGCGCAAGGATCGAGATATTCACAAAAATCGTATTTGTGATCCAATCTGACTCATATTTGGAATACATAATAAATACAAGAATAGAAAGCGACCTATGAAAAAAAATCTCCACTAGGTGGCGCAGGGATCGAAATATTCACAAAAATCGTATTTTTGGTCCGATTTGGCTCGTATTTGGAACACATAATACATACAAGAATAGAAAGCGACCTATGAAAAAAATCACCGCTAGGTGGCGCAAGGATCCAGATATTCACAAAAATCCTATTTGTGGTCCGATTTGGCTCATGTTTGGAACACATAATACACACATGAATAGAAATCAACGTCTGGAAGAAAATCGACGCTAGGTGGCGCAAGGATCGAGATATTAAAAAAAATCGTATTTGTGGTCTGATTTGGCTCATATTTGGAACACATAATACATACGAGAATAGAAAGCGACCTATGGAAAAAAATCGCCGCTAGGAGGCGCAAGGATCGAGATGTTCACAAAAATCGTATTTGTGGCCCGATTTGGCTCATATTTGGAACACATAATACATACAAGAATAGAAAGCAACCTATGAAAAAAAATCGCCGCTGGGTGGCGCAAAGATCGAGATATTCAAAAAATCGTATTTGTGGACCGATTTGGTCCATATTTGGAACATATAACAGATACATGAATAGAAAGAGACCTATGATGTCCGATTTGGCTCATATTTGGAACAAATATTACATACAGTCCGGTAGAAGTGACATCAAAATATTTTGGAGTTGGAGGAGGGACAAGCATACGTGGCGCAGAGTCGAGTAAAATTTTTGGAAGGATTGTAACAATTTGTCAGGAAAGAGTCCTTGTAATAATGAGTCACTAAATGAACTAAATAGAATAAGAAATAATAGGCAATTAAATAAAGACTAAAAACTTGAAAATAAAATAATTAAACAACTAGACGAATTTAATGTTGCCAATAATGTAAGTTTAGTGAAATGTAAAATCAGTTTTATATGTAACATATTAATTTGCCTGTATTTAATAACTTTGTTTTTCGTATTTTCTAAAAAATAAATTAGAATCCTGATGAAGATGCGAATATGCGTCGAAACGCGTTGATTGAAATAAAAAAGTAGATTTTATTGAGATAAACCGGCCGAAAAGCTCCAAATAAAACAACAAGAAGTTTAACTAAAATACTTGGCCCTACAAAATTATTTATCCAATTTTTTTTAAGTTAAATGGTTTTGTTGAAAACAATACTTTCATGAAGTGATAGTAATACTACAGGCTACAGAATAATTAGGTAGGTCCTAGGTACTAGCCATCACACTCCTCATCAATCTAGGGCGTTGATCAGACAATTAAATAAAAGCGTTGGACGCGTGAAATTTCTATAGATAGTCATATATAAGACCAACTGAACTTTAACCAGGTTATGCTACGCCTCACATTTTTAGCAATTTCACGCGCCCAACGCTTTTATTTAATTGTCTGATCAACGCCCCAGATTGATGAGAAGTGTGATGGCTAGTACCTAGGACCTACCTAATTATTCTCTAACTTTTAGTATTACTATTACTTCATGTAAGTATTGTTTTCAATAAACTATTAACTTAAAATTTTTTTTAAACGTATTTTATTATAGGAATAGATACGTGTGCTTAAATGGGTCATTCCATCTTGAACACACTTTTGATTTTAAAATAATACCAGTGTAAAGTTTAATTTTTGTATTTTCTTTATATTAGGTCGGTTGAATATTTTTCCGCATTTACAATACAAATATTGCAATCGATTTTTAAGTACCTTCTCATTGAGATACAAACGTGAAATAATTAGACAAGAAGCAATTAGATGGAAATTTGGAATTTTGAGATTAGTTTTTAAGTAACTTCTTCGCGAACAAGAGACTTGAAATTTCAAATTTAATTCAAAGACCGATGACAGTATAAAATATTTTACAAAAAGCTTCGCTAGGGAGCGCACGGATTGAGATATTTAGAAAAGTCTTATGGCACGGAAGAAGTCTTATGATCGATTATTTTACTCTTAAAATGCTAGGACGTATGGTATATAACTGCTGTAGTGTATTTTAAGTAAAAGTCCCCGCGATTTTTCAAGCCTGAAAATCGCCGACGCTCTGGAAATATCCATTATCTGGGTTCCAGATTAAAGGACATGAAATGACCGATAATCTAACACATAGCAGCGCAGCACAAGGAGGAAGCAACGTCCGAAGTAGGCATACTTCGGAATTTTTTACGTGAACAATAGGCACCACGGGGTCTCCAATTCCAGGTACTGCATGGCTAGAATACAATGAATTCTTGAATATCTATCATATATAACTATTTTCTCTTTCGAAATGATATTTTGTGAAACCTTGGAATTTGGTTAAAAACGAGAAGTTTTTTATCTAGAAAAACCCGAGTTTCACAAGTGCATTTAAACCATATCTAAATAATTTGCAAGCAAACACAAGAAAATTATAACAATATTTTTGAAATTATAGCACAGTGGTTTTACTGTTACCGAAATTTATATGTGAATAATGTTATTGTACCACTTGTGCTAATACACGATTATATGCTATGTATGTAGAGTTATCGAAATTTGTAACTTTTCATATTATCAAAAGATATAGGCCTGATAATCATTTTCAGTGTTATTATCTAATACTTGCATTGTTTTTCTGCCTGCAGGCTCCTTTAGTGATATGTGTTTACTGTTATCTAATTATTTAACACTTAGCTTACTATTTTGTATTCAATAATTTTCAGAGCCAATATGAGGGTCTTTTTCCAGTACTTTAAAAATATTACCTTCACAGTTCAAAACGCTCGACACATTTGCCTGAAATTAGGCATATATTGTAGCATAAACTTGTTGTTCTAACCAAACTCATTACACAATTCGTGTTTAGAATAATAAATCTTTAATTAGTATTTCATTTAAGCAAACTAGAATATTTTGTAATGAGCTTTGGTACAATATAATATTCATTATTTCAATGTGAATAAAAGAACTCGAGGCGCACAAGTAAACAAATTATCAAACACAAAATTAATACAAAACATGTTTCTTCGATAACCTCACTTTCATTTTAAATGAAAATTTGTTAACTTAATGAATAGACTGGAATCGAAGAAACTTATTGGCGTCAAAAATACGAAAAGATAGTAAGTGAAATTTAATGCTTTTTTTTTTGCTAGGAGCAGCAGTGTATAAAATAAATGAATAAATAAAGCAGTGTAACAAAGTATTCACCTTATATTTTATCTTTGATATTCAACTACAAATTGTCTGTCGGCTTATTATTACAGAGTTTGTTGTTTGTTTACCTACATTAGCTGGTTTCAGATTCCCAATTTAATATATCTCTTTTTAAGTATATTATTTCACTTTATTTTAATTAACTTTTTTTTATAAATTTTTGTTTATATTAATTTGTTTTATTTTATTAACATTTTTTATTTTATTTTAGTTTATTTTATTTTGTTTTATTTTATTTAATTATATTATATTATATTATATTATATTATATAATATTATATTATATTATATTATATTATATTATATTATATTATATTATATTATATTATATTATATTATATTATATTATATTATATTATATTATATTATATTATATTATATTATATTATATTATATGATATTATATTATATTATATTATATTATAATATATTATATTATATTATATTATATTATATTATATTATATTATATTTTAGTTTATTTTATTTTATTTTCTTTTATTTTATTTTATTTAACTTTATATTACTTTATTTTCTTTTATATTATCAAGTTCTATTTTATTTTATTACATTTCATTTTATTTTATTTTATTTTATTTCAGTCTATTTTTTTTGTTTTATTTTAGTTTATTTTATTTTATTTTATTTTATTTTATTTTATTTTTTATTTTATATTATTTTATTTTATTTTATATTATTTTATTTTATTTTTTTATTTTATTTTATTTTATTATATTTATTTTATTTAACTTTTTTTTACTATTTTAATTTAATTTATTTTATTTTTGTATTTTATTTTATTTTAATTTATTTTAATTTCTTTTCTTTTTTTAACTAAATTTAATTTATTTTATAATTTGGGAAAAATCTAAACAACGTGACATCAGGACGGACAAGGCGACAGCTGTTTCGATTATACCTTGTAAATCTCTTCAACGCCTTTTCTCCCGGGAGTGGGAGTCGAACCCGCACTCCTACGATAGTTGAAATGGTTACAAACGTCATACGAATAAGGCTTAGGCAGTTTCTCTTAGAAAAACATAATAATTGAATATTCAATTATTATAAGCCAGTGTTAAGGTCATGAATTCTTAAATACTAGCCCAGTTAGATTCGTCAGAATCTAGACAATTTTTATACGCAGCGTTTACTTGTACAATTTTTATTGGATAACGGTTGCAGGTGATCGCATAAAGAAGTCGAGATAGATTCACATATATACCAAAAATATTTTTATTAACCCATTTCCGAATGTACGTGTATCCGCTCTATAACATGATAACTTTATATTTTTTACGAAATTTGGTAACTCTGTCGATATCGAAAATTTCGAAAAATGGAAAAATTTCGATACCTCATTACCAAGGTTAGGTAAGGTGATACAACTTGATAGGACAGTTGATTTTATGAAACTTGTTATGTAGATATCTCTTTGCCTAGATTGGTATTTACGAAACTTTTTTTTCCGAGCAGCAGACAAGGAACCGATTTATTTGATCAAATTCTTTCCATGGCTCGATTTGCCTGACATTTGGTTTATAGGGAGCTCTTTGCCTAGATAAGTATTAACAACGCTTTTTTCCGAGAAATGAACCAGGGACCGACAGGGACTGGAATTTTGACGAGGACTGGGACTGGGACTGGGAAGGAGAAAGAGACGGAGAAAGAGATAGAGGTAGACGAATGTAGAAAGTTAGGGAGAGATGGATCGGAAAAGAAGTGTGGAAACAACGGAGAAGGAGAGAGAGACACAGGGAAAGTGAAAGGCACAGGGAGGACTAAACAAAGATTAAGGAAAATAGGTAGAGAGCAGGAGGGGGAGGAAACGTATTTCCCACACTTCAATCATCACCAAATTTTGGCCATAGGTTCCTTCGATCAACACGAAGGTTTTAGGCTAAAAATAATTTTAATATATAATAGGGGCGTTGCACCTCCCATACAAATGGAATTTTTGATACTGCATAATTCTGAAAGTATACATGCCAGAACATTGAAATTCAGTAAGGAGTTATATGAGGTCAATCCCTAACACCACCAAAAGAATGTGGAATTGGGAAAAGGGGGCGTGGCACCTCCCATACAAATGGAATATATCATATTGCATATTTCTGGATGGAGTAATGGTAGGATAATGAAAATTGATAAGGAACTATATGACGTTAAATCCTAACATCTCCAGTAAAATGTGGAATTGGGAAAAAGATGGGCGTGGCAACAAATGAGATTTTTCAGAACTATGGCTGCCGTATCAACTTAGTTTATTTTAACACCTAAAGTTTGACTCCATTGTTGAGTGTGGCTGTTATTCCTTTTGGGCGTTTAGTAATTTGCCGCCGTTAAAAAAATTTGTTAGCTTCAGTATATCTACATCTTCTATAAAAATCAATTTCTGTGTATGTCTTCCCTATGGAAACGTATTTCCCACACTTCTGTCATCACCAAATTTTGGCTATTGGTTCCTTCGGTCAAGACGGATGGTTTTCATATTTCAGAATTAAAAAACTTGAAACTAAAATTTTTTTTGGGTATGCGAACGAGCAATCTTAGCTCCCAAAAATGATCATGTTAACAAAATCAATGATCGGATTCAAAATCAAATTAATGGTGAAATGACGAAATATAAATCGATCGACGCAGTTACAGATGATGTCCAAATTGTGAGTTATCCAATTGAATTTCTAAACTCTTTAGAACCACCTGGAATGCCTGCACATATATTAACTTTGAAAATTGGCTCACCAGTCATGCTTCTTCGGAATTTAGACCCAAGAAAATTGACCTTGCGTTAAGAAATTAATGCCGAATGTAATCGAAGCGATAATCATCAGCGGTAAAAGCTAAGGTGAGAGTGTGCTCATACCACGGATCCCAATGATTCCTACAGATTTGCCATTCAATTATAAGCGCTTACAGTTCCCTGTCCGCCTTGCTTTTGCAATTACAATCAACAAACCACAAGGACAATCGCTTACTGTTGCAGTCTTAAATTTAGAGAGTCCGAGCTTTTCCCATGGCCAGCTATATGTTGCTTGCTCTAGAATTGACAAGCCAAAAAAATTGTTTATCTTTTCACCGAATGAAAAAACCAAAAATATTGTGTACCAACATATGTTACAATAAGATACAATAATAAAATATTTTAAACGAAAATTTCACCAAATATGCGTACAAAATTCAATTCAATTTACAGAACAATAAACTAAATTATCAACAAACAAAACAGAAAAAATAATGCAGCATTCATCCGATCTCGGGCGTTAGAATGTACGTCGGGTAAAGCTAGTAAATACATATATATACATATATATATATATATATTAGAACACCCACAGAATATATGGGATTTGCAAAATTATCCAATTATTTCGCTCACGACGCATTTTCTGAAAGAATGGGGATAATAATAAGATCTTTAAAAAATTCTGGCTATCTGTAATGAAAAAATTCCTTGGAAATTTGTACTAAAAATACACTAAAAAATTGCATGTTTTTATTGGCTAATATTTCGTAAACTAGTAATTTTAAGAGAACTAATGACATAAAGACTTTTACTTAGATTGGAGTCAGGAGTAAATTGCCCATATAAAGTTTGTACCTGCGAGTGTCCTTTCAGGACTTTTAATAAGTCAAAATAAATTTTTTATTTTTTATTTTTTTTGTAACGTTCAAATAAAATATATGCAAAGTAATGGATTTGATAAGCTATACAACGTTTGGTATGATATTAACCACCGTTTCATTTTAATATTGCATTTTAATTTTATTAACATTTTTGCAATGGTGGGATGGCGTAAAACTAAGTAAAAACGGTTTTTAAATTTCTAAAAACATACAAAATGAGATAACTCAGGGGCGCAGTTATAATTGTACATGCTTTGTTTAAGCAAAATGGTAAATATCAAGTAAAGAGTCAAATTAAATAATAATATGAAACGTTTTGAAGTCTATAAAAGAATATTAACATTTTTTGTTTTCTATTGTGCTGCCTTATCAGAAATATCTTTATTATAATAAAAATTTAAACAACGTGACATCAGGACGGACAAGGCGACAGCTGTTTCGATTACACCTTGTAAATCTCTTCAAAGCCTTTTCTCCCGGGAGTGGGAGTCGAACTCGCACCCCTACGATAGTTGAAATGGTTGTAAACGCATTCAGCTACGTCATGCCTGTTGCCCCGATTATTAAAAATCATACAAACAGACAAAATTGGTTAATTCGTTGTAGTTCTATAAATAGAACGAAAACAGCAACAAAAACCAAAGTTTCTTTGAAAACCGCCGTACCAAGCATAGCTTTAACACATAATTGCATACGAAGTATGCAATGTGTAAAAGATTAAAATATGCATAAAGAAGGCAATTGGGAAAGACTTCACAACAGGCATGACGTAGCTGAATGCGTTTACAACCATTTCAACTATCGTAGGGGTGCGAATTCGACTCCTACTCCCGGGAGAAAAGGCTTTGAAGAGATTTATAAGGTATAATCGAAACAGCTGTCGCCTTGTCCGTCCTGATGTCACGTTGTTTAAATTTTTCCCAAATTATTAAATAAATTATAAAATTAAAAAAATTGCTTCAAATAAATGTTTTCATACATTTAAAAAAAAAAGCAATATGGGCAATCCCCGATTATTAAAAATCATACAAACAGACAAAATTGGTTAATTCGTTGTAGTTCTATAAATAGAACGAAAACAGCAACAAAAACCAAAGTTTCTTTGAAAACCGCCGTACCAAGCATAGCTTTAACACATAATTGCATACGAAGTATGCAATGTGTAAAAGATTAAAATATGCATAAAGAAGGCAATTGGGAAAGACTTCACAACAGGCATGACGTAGCTGAATGCGTTTACAACCATTTCAACTATCGTAGGGGTGCGATTTCGACTCCCACTCCCGGGAGAAAAGGCTTTGAAGAGATTTACAAGGTATAATCGAAACAGCTGTCGCCTTGTCCGTCCTGATGTCACGTTGTTTAAATTTTTCCCAAATTATTAAATAAATTATAAAATTAAAAAAATTGCTTCAAATAAATGTTTTCATACATTTAAAAAAAAGCAATATGGGCAATCCCCGATTATTAAAAATCATATAATAAAAATAAAATATATTTCCAAGCCCCATGTGACAATTTAGTATTTATATTTTAAGAATTCGTAAAAAAATCTTTGACTTATGAAAAGTCCTTAAAAGGACACTCGCTGGTAAACAACTTATATGGGCTTCCTTCTCCTCCTGATACCATGCTAAATAAATTCTTTATAAATTGTTTTTTTTTTTTTTTTTTTATCGGCCCATTGATAAATGATTCAAGGTTCAATTCTGTTCTGGCCCTGAACTCGAACACCGCCCACTTGTGATAAAATCAATTTTAAAAATATTATTAATCATAAATCAAAAATTGTTAAACCTATCGTAACAAAATTCAGTAGAGAGGTTGCCTTTACAATAACGAATGCTTTGAAGAAAAATTAACAAAATCGATTATGGACCACGCCCACTTTTATATAAAAGATTTTTAAAAGGGCGTGGGCGAATAAAATAAGTTTTATCTTTGCAAAAAATAGTTTTATATCAATGGTATTTCATTTCCGGAGTGGATTTATAACAACAAATAGGAAAAACTTCAAGCGCCATAACCCGAAGAAAAATTAGTTCAGAATAGAAACATATGTATATGTATTTTTGCGCAGCCTTGTAACACTATTAAGCACACAAAACAAACAACAACAGCATTTGAAGTGTACAGCTGAGTATTTAATGTTCGTTTTCACCCGAACTTACACTCCCTTAATTGTTTTTATTAAATATTAGCTTATGCCCGTGGGCCCACGTTTCTATAAAAATATGCAAAATAAATAACAAAAATTTTAAACTTATTTTAGGGTTGTGTATTTGCCAATATAAGATATTGCTGAAAACCATAAGATATACTCGTACAATATTTTTTGTAATATTATTTGGAGTATAAATAAACAGGTCTTTCGATTAGCCAGCTCTGGAGAAGGCTACGTATAATTGGCCATGGATGAAACATGAGTTGGTAAGATTGACTCCTACTACAGCTAATGACTGTCCTTGAGCTTTATTGATAGACATTGCGAAAGCCAACCTAATAGGAAATTGGAGACGATTAAAATTGAAAGGTATTGTAACGAATTTACTTGCAAATCCTCTTATTTGACCTTCTGCTAAGTTCGAATCACTAAACTGTTGAATAAATGACTCCCATATTTAATAATGAAAAATGGCCTTTATTAAAGTACTTCACAATAACACTCAAACCTTGCAACGAATAGCTTGCTTAATAACCAAACTGATTGATAGCTCAAATGAAACTCTACTATTCAAAATAATACTGCTCTTGCTCGCTAGATAGCGTCTTAATCGAAATCTCAAATCAAACTGAATTCCAGTGCCTCTACAATTGCCGCCTTTTATACTCTTTGATTTTAACCTTCGCATTTTCTAGGCGCTTCCAGAATATACTAGTCCATCAGCTCTCATACTTCTCAGCTGTAACTACAATTGCACAATTTTATATTTTTTTTTATTGCATACTTATAGGAGTATCTCAGATATATGCATGTGTTTGTGCCTTGAATCTCCGCTGCTCGTATACGTACATGGTACATATGTGTAGACGCAATTATTGTTTCGTTTATGAAGATACATAGTGATTGATCTATGGATGTGAATTCACGTCACTGCTTAGCATAGGCTTAGAGACAGCAGCACCCCTTATATTCGTAACAGTATATATGTCGGTATTAATGGAATCCCTGATATGAAAACTTTGTTGTTTTCGAAATTTTGAACTATATATATATAGAAGATGTAGATAGACTGAAGTTGACAAACAATTTTAACGGCGGTAGACTACTAAACGTCCAAAAGGAATAACAGCCAATCTCATTTCTGTAGTCAATATTTAACTGTTAAAATAAGCTAAGTTTGTTCGGCAGCCATAGTTCTGGAAAATCCCATTTGTGGGGAAGGTGCCACGCCCCCTTTTCCCCAACTCCACATTTTACTGTAGATAATAGGACTTAACGTCATATAACTCATTATCAATTTTCGTTATCGTACCATTACTACATCCAGAGATATGCAGTATGATATATTCTATTTGTATGTGAGGTACCACGCCCCCTTTTCCCCACCCCAAAAATTCTTGGGGGTGTTAGGGATTGCATGAATACTTTAAGAGTTACATATGTAGCACCAAATATATATTTTGCACGGGGGTGCCACGCCCCTTTTATATATCGATATTATTTTTAGCCTATGACCATCCTTGGAAGGTTTCTAGTGGGTTGTGCAAATTTGGTTGTGGTCGGTCGATGCATCTAGAACGCAACTCGATCTATACCTACATACATACATAATTTGAATTTTATATATATAGATTAAAAAAATTTGATCTCTTTTTAATTTTTTTTATAAAATACTCGTTTATAATTTTTTTCGTTGGTCTGCTTCGGCATTTTTAGGACTAGTTCCATATTTATTCATTTATTTACTACAGCTTATAACCCTAGATTAGTAAATCCATATTGTAGTAATTGAAATAACGTATTATTTTTAACAAAACTTTAAATTATATTTTTTAAAAACGCCTAAAAGTATGCGTCAAATTCTTTCTTTATTTTTCACAACAATGAAAATTTTTGAAAATTGAAAATCAATATTGAAACTTAAAATATTGATAATACATTTAAAAATTACAAAGTTCAAAGTAACTGAAATACAAAGTTAAATAAAAATAATAAGAACCCTACATTTCTCCCCCTTCAAGAAAATTTATCATTAAACAAAATGAATGTAACTCTCTTTTTATGTAAATTCTTGGTGTTGTTTGTGTCTGTTGTCTCAATTATTGCAGGTTTTAATCTATCAATAGGAATAGTTTTAATATTATTATCTATTTCAAGTTTAAAACATTTTTGGTCTTTTTCCACAATTTTGTAAGGTTCTTCATATGGTTGTTGTAATGAATGTTTATTAATGACTTTAACAAATGCAAACTTATAAGTTTGAGGATCTTTTGGAACGTAAATTCCAGTATCAGAATCTTTATGATGACTTAAATTTGATCTAACATTTCGAAAATGTTTACGTAAATTACTTAAAATTTCAGTTGATGAGAAATTTTTAGCGGATGGCACAACAGGTTCCTGGCAAACGTAAATTCTGACCGAAAACAATTTCCGCTGGTGTAGCCGAAATATCTTCTTTGTAAAAAGATCGCAAACCAAGTAATATGACAGGTAACTCGTCATACCAATTATTTGTGTCCTCTCTAGGTATTATAGTAGTCCTTAATTGTCTATGAAACCTTTCAACCATACCATTTCCTTGAGGGTGATATGCGGATGTTGTAGTTTGGTGACTACCAAGTAATTTAGTTAACTCTGAAAACAATTTCGATGTAAATTGGCTACCTTGATCAGTTGTTATCTTTAACGGAACATCAAATCGAGAAATATATTCTCTAAAAAACGTATTTGCAATTGTAGTTGCTGAAATATCTTTTAATGCATATGCCTCAGGCCAACGGGTAAATCTTTCAATAATCGTTAAAATATAGCGATGTCCTTTTGAAATAGGTAATGGTCCAACTATATTTAAATGGATGTTTTCAAATCTATTCTTGGGAATTTGAATTTTGACAACAGGGGATTTTGTATGACGATAAACTTTACACTTTTGACAATTAAGACACTCTATGACCAAATATTAATATCCTTATTCATATTAGGCCAATAATATTTTTTAACTATGAGCCGTCGTGTAGCTCTTGTACCCGGATGTGCTATTCTATGTAAAAGATCAAATACTGTTTTTCGCAAATTACTCATGGCCTAGGAGTTTTTCGTGAAATTTCACACCAAATATTAAAATTTAAAATGGGAATACTAATTAGTTTTAAATTTAGATATTGAGAATCAGATACAAGTTGATTTAAGTCATCATCTTTTTGTTGTTCAGTTTGTAAAATTTTAAAATTCAGTTAACCTCAAAAGCTCTAGATAGCGTATCTGCTACAACATTGGATTCTCCTTTAATGTATTGTATGTCATCAGTAAATTGTGCCATAAATTCCAAGTGTCTCGTTTGTCTAGGACTTCGTTCTGCTTTTGAATTTAAAGCAGTAGTCAAAGGTTTATGGTCCGTATAAACTGCAAATTGTCGTCACTCCAAAAGATATCTAAAGTGTTTTAAATTTAAGTAAATTGCCAATAACTCCCTATCAAAAGCACTGTATTTAATTTCAGTTGGAGAAAGTTTTTAGAATAGAATGCAATGGGTTCAATTTTACTATTGTAATTTTGTTGTATAACGCCCCCAATCGCTGTGTTAGATGCATCTACTGTTAAAGATAATTTAGCATCTTTGTTAAAATTATTTAACAATATCGTAGATGCAAATTTATCTTTAATGCATTCAAACACTTCATTCGAATTCTCATCCCATACCAAAATTTTGTCACGCTTCTTACTTACTTTGTTAATTAGATCGTAAATTTTGTTTGTAAATTCTGCTAGTTTTGGAATGTATCTATGATAATAATTTACCATGCCAATAAATTTCTGTGCCTGCTTAACTGATTTTGAACGTTCGAAATTGCGAATAGATGATACCTTTTCATCAGAAGGTCGAATACCTGTTCCAGAAATGTTATGTCCTAAAAACTCAACACTTGGTACACCAAAAGTACATTTACTTGGTTTAATGTTTAAACCGTACTCTGTAAGGCGTTGAAAAAGGATACGTAGATCTTTTAAATGTTGTTCTTCGTCTTTACTTGCAATAAGTAAGCCGTCAATGTAAGTATATACAAAATCTAAGTCACCTACGACCTCATTTATGAATCTTTGAAAGGTTTGTGCAGAATTTCTAAGTCCGAAAGGCATTCTCATGAAATCAAACATACCGAAAGGAGTTGTAATAGCAGTTTTATAAATATCTTTTTCAGCCATAGGAATTTGGTGATATGCCCTAACTAAATCTAACTTTGAAAATATATTTTTATTATGAAGCTTCATATTAAAATCCTGAATGTGAGGTAAGGGATAACGATCGGGAACAATATTTAATCTTCTAAAATCACCACATGGACGCCAATCATTCAACTCTTTTTTAGGTACAAGGTGAAGTGGTGATGCTAGTGAAGAATTCGAAGGCCGCCAAATGCCTGTTTTAACTAAGAAATCAAACTCCGTTTTCGCGACTTTGTATTTTACCGGATCTAAGCGCCTGGGCTTAGAAAATGGAAGACTACCTTCTGTTACAAATCGATGTACTGTTGTATGTTTAACAGGTTTAGTATAATCTGGCTCTGAAATAAGTGACGGAAACTCTTTTAATAATTTTGTAAATTTATTGTCAACCACAAATAATTTAGGTAATAGAATATCACAAAAGTAGGATGCTTTATTAACTGAGAGATTGGTTAATGAATCTACTAAATGTTTATGTTTAATGTCTATAAGAAGACCATATTTACAAAGAAAATCAGCAAATTATTAGCTTGGCTATATCCGCAATCTAAAATGTAAAGGGAAATTCACGTCTTAAACCTAAATTTACATTTAAAAGCCTTTTCCCGTAAGTGGCAATTGTTGAGCCATAAGCTACAGTGAGAATTATGTCTGAACGTTTCGTATGAGGAAATTTAGCCGCGGGTAATTCCGAAATTTCTGCTCCACTATCAATTAAAAAATTTTGTTTGTTTTCTCTAACAAAAATAAATAAGCGAAGCGTCGAAAATTCTAAATTTCCATTGTTCGTCGCTGCAACAACGAAAGAATTTAGTTTGCTGAATCTTTGTTCTTGTTATAAGAACAATGTTGTTCACAACTTCTAGCATTATTTCCAAATTTGTAGTGAAATCTGCACACCAATTTGGATTATTACGCGAGTTAGAACGACGCCTAAAAGAATTTTTAAAATTGTTCCTAGAATTAGAACGCGACCTATATTGATTCCGATACATTTCTGCTAACTCCAAGGAAAGCTTCCGATAATTTTCACACATCAAAGAGGTGGGGTTAATTACTTTTTCAAGAACAGAATTTTGAACTTTTGTATCTGAGTTTGTATTTACTGAGAAAACTTTCTTTTTATTCATAACTTCAAAAATGTTATCTGCTAATTTTGTTAACTCATTAATATTGTCACAACTTCAGCTAGCTAAAATGAAATTTACATTTTTGGGAATTTTTCTCAACCAAATTTTCTTTAAAATATTTTCGCTGAAATTTGAACCAGCTAACAAAATTAATGACCGATAAAACTCAGAGGGCTTTCGATCACCCATTTCTGAATCACTTAAAATTTTGTCAAGCTTTGAATTTTCACTAAGAGCATGTCTTTCTATCAAAACTTTTTAAGTTCACTAAACATGTTAGTGAGGGGAGGGTTTTGGATGAAATCTAAAATTTTTATACTCAGTTGAGCAGAGCTCACAGAGTATATTAAGTTTGATTGGATAACGGTTGGTTGTACATATATAAAGGAATCGAGATAGATATAGACTTCCATATATCAAAATAATCAGGATCGAAAAAAAATTTGATTGAGCCATGTCCGTCCGTCCGTCCGTCCGTCCGTTAACACGATAACTTGAGTAAATTTTGGAGTATCTTGATGAAATTTGGTATGTAGGTTCCTGAGCACTCATCTCAGATCGCTATTTAAAATGAACGATATCGGACTATAACCACGCCCACTTTTTCGATATCGAAAATTTCGAAAAACCGAAAAAGTGCGATAATTCATTACAAAAGACCGATAAAGCGACGAAACTTGGTAGATGAGTTGAACTTATGACGCAAAATAGAAAATTAGTAAAATTTTGGACAATGGGCGTGGCACCGCCCACTTTTAAAAGAATGTAATTTAAAACTTTTGCAAGCTGTAATTTGGCAGTCGTTGAAGATATCATGATGAAATTTGGCAGGACCGTTACTCTTATTACTATATGTACGCTTAATAAAAATTAGCAAAATCGGAGAAGGACCACGCCCACTTTTAAAAAAAAAAATTTTTTTAAAGTAAAATTTTAACAAAAAATTTAATATCTTTACAGTATATAAGTAAATTATGTCAAGATTCAACTCCAGTAATGGTGCAACAAAATACAAAAATAAAAGAAAATTTAAAAATGGGCGTGGCTCCGCCCTTTTTCATTTAATTTGTCTAGGATACTTTTAACGCCATAAGTCGAACAAAAATTAACCAATCCTTTTGAAATTTGGTAGGGGCATAGTTTTTATGGCGCTAACTGTGTTCTGTGAAAAGGGGCGAAATCGGTTGACGCCACGCCCAGTTTTTATACACAGTCGTCCGTCTGTCCTTCCGCATGGCCGTTAACACGATAACTTGAGCAAAAATCGATATATCTTTACTAAACTCAGTTCACGTACTTATCTGAACTCACTTTATCTTGGTATGAAAAATGAAAGAAATCCGACTATGACCACGCCCACTTTTTCGATATCGAAAATTACGAAAAATGAAAAAAATGCCATAATTCTATACCAAATACGAAAAAAGGGATGAAATATGGTAAGGTAATTTGATTGTTTTATTGACGCGAAATATAACTTTAGAAAAAACTTTATAAAATGGTTGTGACACCTACCATATTAAGTAGAAGAAAATGAAAAAGTTCTGCAGGGCGAAATAAAAAACCCTTAAAATCTTGGCAGGTATTACATATATAAATAAATTAGCGGTATCCAACAGATGATGTTCTGGGTTACCCTGGTCCACATTTTGGTCGATATCTGGAAAACGCCTTCACATATACAACTACCACCACTCCCTTTTAAAACTCTCATTAATACCTTTAATTTGATACCCATATCGTACAAACTCATTCTAGAGTCACCCCTGGTCCACCTTTATGACGATATTTCGAAAAGGCGAACACCTATAGAACAAAGGCCCACTCCCTTTTAAAAATACTCATTAACACCTTCCATTTGATACCCATATCATACAAACAAATTCTAAAGTCACCCCTGGTCCACCTTTATGGCGATATCTCGAAAATGCGTCCACGTATAGAACTAAGGGCCACTCCCTCTTAAAATACTCATTAACACCTTTCATTTGATACCCATATCATACAAACAAATTCTAAAGTCACCCCTGGTCCACCTTTATGGCGACATCTCGAAAAGGCGAACACCTATAAAGCAAAGGCCCACTCCCTTTTAAAAATACTCATTAACACCTTTCATTTGATACCCATATCATACAAACAAATTCTAAAGTCACCCCTGGTCCACCTTTATGGCGATATCTCGAAAATGCGTCCACCTATAGAACTAAGGCCCACTCCCTCTTAAAATACTCATTAACTCCTTTCGTTTGATACCCATATTGCCCAAACGAATTCTAGAGTCACCCCTGGTCCACCTTTATGGCGATATCTCGAAAAGGGGTCCACCTATAGAACTAAGCCCCACGCCCTTTTAAAATAATCATTAACACATTTCATTTGATACCCATATCATACAAACAAATTCTAAAGTCACCCCTGGTCCACCTTTATGGCTATATCTCGAAAAGGCGAACACCTATAAAACGAAGGCCCACTCCCTTTTAAAAATACTCATTAACACCTTTCATTTGATACCCATATCATACAAACAAATTCTAAAGTCACCCCTGGTCCACCTTTATGGCGATATCTCGAAAATGCGTCCACCTATAGAACTAAGGCCCACTCCCTCTTAAAATAATCATTAACTCCTTTCGTTTGATACCCATATTGCACAAACGAATTCTAGAGTCACCCCTGGCCCACCTTTATGGCGATATCTCGAAACGGCGTCCACCTATAGAACTAAGGCCCACTCCCTTTTAAAATACTCATTAACACCTTTCGTTTGATGCCCATATTGTGCAAACAAATTCTAGGGTCACCCCTGGTCCACCTTTATGGCGATATCTCGAAACGGCGTCCACCTATGGAACTAAGGATTACTCCCTTTTAAAATGCTCATTAACACCTTTCATTTGATACCCATATCGTACAAACGCATTCTAGAGTCACCCCTGGTCCATCTTTACGGCGATATCTCGAAAAGGCGTCCATCTATAGAACTTAGGTCCACGCCCTTTTAAAACACTCATTAATACCTTTCATTTGATACCCCTATCGTACAAACGAATTCTAGAGTCACCCCTGGTCCACCTTTATGGCGATATCTCGAAAAGGGGTCCACCTATAGAACTAAGCCCCACGCCCTTTTAAAATAATCATTAACACATTTCATTTGATACCCATATCATACAAACAAATTCTAAAGTCACCCCTGGTCCACCTTTATGGCTATATCTCGAAAAGGCGAACACCTATAAAACGAAGGCCCACTCCCTTTTAAAAATACTCATTAACACCTTTCATTTGATACCCATATCATACAAACAAATTCTAAAGTCACCCCTGGTCCACCTTTATGGCGATATCTCGAAAATGCGTCCACCTATAGAACTAAGGCCCACTCCCTCTTAAAATAATCATTAACTCCTTTCGTTTGATACCCATATTGCACAAACGAATTCTAGAGTCACCCCTGGCCCACCTTTATGGCGATATCTCGAAACGGCGTCCACCTATAGAACTAAGGCCCACTCCCTTTTAAAATACTCATTAACACCTTTCGTTTGATGCCCATATTGTGCAAACAAATTCTAGGGTCACCCCTGGTCCACCTTTATGGCGATATCTCGAAACGGCGTCCACCTATGGAACTAAGGATTACTCCCTTTTAAAATACTCATTAACACCTTCCATTTGATACCCATATCGTACAAACGCATTCTAAAGTCACCCCTGGTCCACCTTTATGGCGATATCTCGAAAATGCGTCCACCTATAGAACTAAGGCCCACTCCCTCATAAAATACTCTCTAATGCCTTTCATTTGATACACATGTCATACAAACACATTTCAGGGTTTCCCTCGGTTCATTTTCCTACATGGTTATTTTCCCTTATGTTGTCACCATAGCTCTCAACTGAGTATGTAATGTTCGGTTACACCCGAACTTAACCTTCCTTACTTGTTATTATTACTTCCTGTGGAAGCGCTGTTATAATGTGTTCGTATTTGGTATTCTCTTGTGTTATATTTTTGGTACTAAATTGTGTTTCAGCATGAATAAACCACGCTTCTGGAAACTAGTCCAAAATTGTGGAATTTTTACTGAAGTGGAAAAAATTTCGTTATTGTTAGGATTCGCATCTGGATTTATTAGGTCATTTTGCGAAAAAGCCCCCTCTAAATCAATAAGCGAATCGTTGACCCGATGTGTTGGTGTAGACATGTTTCTATCATTTGGTTGCGTGCGAAGCATAATTTAAATGGACTGTCAGAAATTTATTTATAAAATAACGTTTAAAACTCAACGTTATTAAATGCAAAATATTCTTTTAAATCTCCTGAAGAGAGAGTTTACAACTATTTAAAATGTATTAGATTTTAATTTCAGATAAATTTTGATTGACACAGCTATGTATATATATATTTAAAATATATGAAAATTTATACAAACAGTTTTGAATAATATGATACAGCTCACCATTTTTTCTTATTTTGATTCTTTGTTGTTATTGTTGTGACTTACGTTTCTTCTTGTTTTTGCTTATGTTTGTTATTTTTCTTGCTAATATTCGCTGTTAATTCTTCTTATACCTTTTAATTATTGTTCTTTAATTTTCTCGAGTTGTCCTAGTTGATGTTACTTGTTGTTGTTATTCGTATCAATCAATTGGTTTACTTCCCACACTGTTGCTGCAGACACAAATGTTACGTTGTCTTTAACTTTATAATTTTCGAATAAAAGAAATATGATTTTCATATGTAGATTTTTTTTTTCGTTGTAATTATAAGCTTAACGTTGTAGCTACAATGCGTTTAGGCCTTTACAAAAAAGGGACGGAGGTTGATATTGTCAGTGTTATTAATGCTGTTTGGGCTCTTGTGTATCTAGAATGTCGAATGTCATTTGTGATTTTGATTTCGAAGTCGAATTTATGTTGGATTACTAATCGCTGAATGTTAATTCATTTATTGTAAAGTAAATGCGCTCAGCGCTGTTGCATATAAAGTTTGATTGATTATGTGATGCGATGCGTTTGGTATTTTATTGATCTTTATATTTGAAACCGTTTGTTTAATTCACAGATGCCTATATGTATTAATGTCTATGATTATTTAGTTAAGTGCATTGGTTTAAAGTTTAATGTTTATTCAACGCCGCACAATTTTGCTTTAATACATGAGTTGATATGCACTAAATTTAAAAGTTGATCTATCGGCAATACTCATTTTGTTTATTCTTGATATTTTACACTTAGTGAATATGATGTTCTTTTATCACACAGGCATTAGGAGTAGAAACGACTCCTGATAAATACAAGAAATTGTGTACAGACAACGGGAACTTATAAATTGGTGGCTTATTTAGTAATATTTCAAAAAGCGTCTACACTTTCTTTGTAAACACGCGTTGTTGTTGTTGGCTGGTAGGATCACCAGTTGTAGGTTATAATTAAAAATTCTTTTTTTTTTTTTTAAAGTATTTTGTATTATATTTTCTTCTGATCTTTTTAATTATTTTATTTTACCAACTTCAAACAATTAAAATTTTTGATCATTGAATAATTAATATTGAAAATTAAAATATTGATAAAACATTTTAAAATTACAAAATTCGAAGTAACTAAAATACAAAGCTAAAAAAAAATAATAGGAAACCTACAGTGGGTGTGGTACCTTCCTTATAATTTTTTCTTCGCATATCCCATTTCTTCTGAACCGATTAAGTCACACTACTCAGACTTGATATAGCTACCACTATTCCTAAAGCCAAACTTGATTAAATTTGAGTACATTTCCAATGGGTCGTGGAGACTCCCATACAAAATCAAATTTCCATAAGCAAATATCTATTTATTTATTTATTTATTTAAAAGCTAAAATTATAGTATTAAATTATAATATAGCTATAAAGCTATAGCACTAATGGTATTCGGCTAGTTGGAAAATATATGTAACCGCTGAATCTAGATCATTGTCATTCACTGAGTAATGCTAATGTACGAAGTCTTGCAAAAGGAAGTCTGCAAACATAGAAATATATTACCTTAAATAAATATTAGGGGGCCAAGAATACACCCTCGTTTGGTTGTCTGTCGTAAGAGGTGAATAAAAACCCAAATTAATTCAAGGAGTTGTGTAGCGCAACCCTCTCAAGGGGTTTCTAGCGTAATATATAGCTTGTCCTACCCAATTGTTAACCTCACCTACCCATGGCGAATCCTGTTTCATTAAAAGCCGAGGCTCTGGCAAACCCGAACTCCTGATGGATCAAGGGGGTGTGAGAGCGTTATGGCCTAGAAGGTCTCATGTCCTCATACCAAATATTCCTCGAGATGGTCGGGCTAGTACCTTTATGGTGCTTGTTACCGAAACGTACCGGATCTGCATCCTGCAACGGAACATCAGCATCCTCAAGGCTTTCGGGAAGTGTCCTTATCGCTACAATAACAACAACAACCATACATTTATATTAATTCACCCATTAATCCATTAACTCATTCTAATTGTTTATCCTATTTCGGGTAATTTTTCGGCGATTTAAAGGAAACTGCACCATCAATGCGTAGTTTGCTTATTTTGTACAGAGAGCCGAGATAACAAAAGGAGATATCGCTTTAAAGCTTAACGCCTATTTCACTTACTATATGTTTTGGAGGTACTCCACATAAACATCGTGTTGCAGATCTTAAATAGAAAGAAATGAGTTTGTCCCATGATTTGTTATACCGTATTTAAGAAATCGGTTGGTTGGTCGAGTATTTTTTATAAACAGGGAAAAATCTAATACTTTAAAGACAAATTCGAAATCTTATCGTTATCTACTCATTGCATAAATTTAAAATTTAAATTAATTTTTCTCATTCATCGTAATCGAAACTTATTCTAGAGATTGTATAACGCCTCAACTGCTTGAATTTAATATCTGTACGATGCAGCACTTGCCTGCATTCAAATGAACTGCAATGTCTTTGCTAGATAAGTAAAAAGTGTGTCTCGGCCGCTTTGTATATAAAATACAATCGATGCAATAGTTGTACGAGCATTCCTATTTAAAGAGTTGGATAACGAAGACATGATCATCTGCTGGTGCTAAGAATTTCTATTTCATTTTTCTTCCTTCTAACCAGCCGCACCCACGTATCTCACCCTGACTGGCAAAATGTGCAATTTTCATTTTAAACTTTTCTTGTTCAGTATCGGTTACGTCATTTTGTTTAACCGCAATGCAACAAACCTTCGCTATCTTTGTCAATGAATATATGTATATACAAATATATAATATACTTTAAAACTTTTCAAATGCAACCGCGATTAAAGTTTGTGCCGAACATGCTTCAACTTCAATAGTAAATATATAGTTTATCCGATTGTGGGAATACTATTGGGCTGACTGTATTTTGTTTTTATGCTTTTCGAATCAAAAAAAAAAAAAAAAAACCAATGAATTGTGTTTTTGTTTTTGTTACGTGTCCATCGTCAACTTTGGTGTAGGATACGACGTGTTTTCCCAATTGAAAAAGAGGTTGAGATTTTGAAATGATGTAGAGCATTCTTGATAAAGTGAATCGCTTTAAAAAAAGGCGGGTTTTAAAAAATTCTAATACAGGGGTTAAAGGACTGAGATGGGAATTTTGCGAACTGGTAGTTTTCCTTTGGTCCACACCGAATATCCTAAATCTAAGCACCGGGCATAGCAGCATCAAGAATCTGAAAACAAGTTTTTTCAATTACAAAAATATTTTCCTAATTAGGGTCGCCCTCGGTAATTGTTATACAAGCACTCCGAGAAGATTTCTGATATGAAAAGCTTCTTAGTAAAAACTCATTTGCCTCGCAGATTCCATCGGTTGGTGTTAATTATGTAGGTCCCGTCCCGCCAACTTGTAGGAAGAAATTGAAAAAAAGGAAGTACGACCCAAATGGGAAGAGAGGTTCGGCCTAAAATATCTTCGGAATATATCGCACCTAGCATTTATTTTTTTGAAATATGAGCTTGATAAAATTGGGATTTGTTTATTCAGCTTCTTTCAATCTTAGCCAAATCTCAATTTCCAAATTAAATTAAAAAATTTAGTTGACCTTATGTATCTTATATTTAGGTTTAGTGGTGATATCTCTACCTCTAATCGAACGGGCATAAACTGATAACATTTTTTTGAAATGAGCTTCTTTCAATCCTTGCTTTTTAGACGTATAGAATAAACTGTTGCATCTTTGTTGTAGTTGTTATTTTTCTCTTGTAGTTCGTTTGTTTACGTTATACGATGTTTGCGCCAGCATATCTGAAATCTGAGAAATCTACTTTTGCGCAGTTCCTTGGGTTGAAACTTTGCAACGGCGCCGTCATTGCTGATCAAATCGTCGAACTGACAAGATTGAATTGGCGTGAAATATTGTAATTGGTTGAGCATGAAAATAGTGTGACAATTTCAATTTATTCAAAACTTTATTGTTTTTTTTTTTTTTTTTGTAGATGTGTTAATTTTTATTTTTATTTTTGTAATATTTTTTTTAATCGTTTAGGTGTAAGTGATCCCTGGAGAGAATAGCAACGGGGAGCAGCATAAATCTTTATTTGGTCCCAGGGCACATATGGGAATGAAAACAAGCGAATGAACTAGCTAAAAAAGTGGCATTCTTCGAAGCTTGCTCCGTAGACGTCAATAAACGTACCAATAAACTCGTCAGGAAAGGCGTGTACCCAAACGCGGGGAAGTTAAGTGTTGAAGATAATGTGAAGGTCTTACAACCTTAGACTAACAAAATTATTCCTATAATTTAAAAGAGTGCATTGTAGATTCATGAAAAGTATTCTGATTGGACACGGCCTTCTCGCTTCATATGACCTTATATTAGGCTTAGTCAGTGATAGCAGATGTAGGAAGTGGGGATTGTAGTAGGAAACGATCGAATACGTATGGTGCTCGTGTCCTGCGCTTGCTAGGCTAAGACTCCAGCTATTAGGAGTAATACTGCTGTCAGTATTTGCCAAGGGGAAGGAGGTATTTTATAACACGGGGCCCTGGTGAGCTCACCAGAGTATTTTGACTTGACCTTGACCTCTAAAATAATGAATTCATTGATGTAAAATTAATAGGAAATGTTTGTCCTTTTTATATTTACCCTTTTTACTATTATCATTATTAAAGTTCTTTTCCTTCTTCTTACCCTTATTCAACGTCATTTTGCACAGCGAATTCATACATAGCAGCACACAGGCAGCTCCTCTTCATGCAGTCGAAGGCGGCTTAAAAATTGACAAAAAGGTGATATATGTCAAATTTTTCTTGCGGTCTTTTATTAAGATTTGGTACATAATGAAAATCTGGTCGACGGTAGATCTTCCCGGTCTGATGGCGCAGGAGTAAGGTTCAATCAGCCGATTTACGTTGGACTTCAGTCTTTTGCACACAGGGCAGGAACTCATATACACTAATAATAATCGGGTGGGGGGAAGTTAATTTAATCCAAAGATCATCACTGTGCAATAAATTGCTGTCACCATTTAGGAGACCAGAGAAGTGTTTCTGTCGTAGTCTTAGTACGCTCTGGACATCGGTTACAAGATTGTTGTTCTCTTATCTGCTGATAAAAAATTTTTTTAGGCGCTATGAGAAATGAACTGATGCTATTTTTATATTACTTCCGGGCAGTTGGTTATGATATTTACATTGAAGAACATGTTAATTGTTTTAAATTAATGGCTACAAAACTTTTTTTTCTACAATCCTTTTTCAATAAATTAATTTTCCTTTGACACAACTCTAAAACTAAAAAATAAATAAATATAAAATAAAAAAGTTTTAAGCACTTTCTTTATATAAACGGACAAAAATCAGCGAAAAATATCTATTTATATTCTTGATAAACTTTGATTTTTAAATTTTGACATAGATTTTGCAAAGTGAAGCGCACATTACTAGGATTGGAAAGTTGGTAAGAAAGGAGATATTATTAGTCAATCAATTGTACTCTACCATTATATTTTTACTCTTCATAAATATTTTTGCAATTTCTATGTCAAAATTTAAAAATCCAAGTTTAGCAAGAATATTTCTTTTTATAACGAGACATTTTTCGCTGATTTTTGTCCATTTATATAAAGGAAGTGCTTAAAATTCTTTTATTTTATTTTTATTTTCTCCTTATCTTCCATTTTCTCGGTGTCTTAACCTATCTCTGAAGTTTTACGCTTGAAGCTCAATGAGAACTTGCATAAAAATCAATTCCAAAGTTCACTCCATTTTATTTGCTTTTTCTAAATATATCAGTCCGTGCGCCTCCTAGCGAAACTTTTTTTATTGTGTCATCGGCTATCCTAGACCTCTGAATTAAACTCTAAATTTTTAGCCTCTAGCTCATCGGGAAGTTACTTTAAAGCTGGCTTGAAAATTTTCAAATTCTTCTCTAAGTATTTCGATCCGTGCGACACCTAACAGACGTTTTTTCCTTTTGTTGCATTGTCACTGTGTTGTAACCTATGTGCAGAGTTTCACGTTTGTAACTCAATGAGAAGTTACATAAAAACCGATTGCAAGATTTGTATGAAATGCGGACAAACATTCAACCGATCTAATATAAAGGAAGTAAAAAGAGAAACAGCGCAAAGAGCATTTACTAAAGTCATAATTTTTAAAATTTTTGTCTACCCCAACCGATTTTGTATATCTTACCCTCTCTTTCTTGGCCTTCTTACTTTTTCCTTTTAATTTACCATTTCACCTTTTTTCTAACTTTGTTCACCAATTCACCTTAAATGCTAATCATGTTGTAGTCACATTTAACTTTTCTCTTTTTAGTACTGAAACTTTTGCACCTTTTTTTTACTTTTTCCACTTTGCATTTAAGTGACAGGTGAAAACCTTTGATGGACGCTGATTTTGTGCAAGAAAAGTTAGAAAGTATGATAATTTTCTAAACTCTGCTTGTTCGTTTGTTCGTTGGTACCACATGTTTTTGGTCGCGCGCTCGCTTATTCGTTGGCCGCCCGTTTATTCACCAACCCCTCAGCCGCTCGCACGTTCGGTGACCTCCTCTTTACTCCTAGTTCATGCATCTGTCAGTTGATTTTGTATTTGTTTACTTGCGTTACTTGCTTGAGGTTATTATTGTTGCATTTGGTAATGCTGTTGTTGTTGCTTTTGCGGTTGGCAGCTATTATGGCTTAAAATTTGAAATTGGGAAAATTGGTGAAAGCGTGTGCAGAAAGTTTTTTCGTAACTAAATATGCGAGGCGAACTTGCAAAGTATCCATTTTTGGTGAAAAGTTACTTGATTCACAGTTTTGACGGCTTCAGCCAGTCGTCCATAATGCGCTTCTTTGGCTTCTTAAATTAAAATGTATATCGAGAATATGTACGTATGTTAATGAAGCATGAAAAAATTTAAAAAATATTAAAACTTGTGTAAGATAGCTTTAAAATATTTCTTGAGATGAATGCTGTTGATGGGAGCTACTTGCTGAGCTAATAAAAATAAAACTTATTGGCGTTGAAGGATGAGTTTATCACATACTTTATATTAGGGATCGAGGTTAGGTTTGAAATTCATTTGAACTTTTTGTTGGAACCACACAACATTTAGTGCAGAATCCAGATTTCGCACTAGTTAGCATCCACTACACGTAGGAGGGTACTGTTAGATGGAAAGATGTGAGCTGCATAATAATTTTACAACCCGACGCACATATTGGATAAGTTTGATGCCATATATGGCGTCTGTGAGTTTTTGCGCTAGATACAGTGGATCAAACCACTCCACGCCGAGTAGTTACATACTTTTCTTCTACATAGAGAAATACTTGTAATACAAGAAAAACGCTTAGAAGTCCTCTTAGCCAAAGGCGGCGCATACAACAAACGGATGACCGCGGTTTGTCTTGATTGCATTGATAGACATGTGCACATCCTTAAATAAATGGCATGGCTACACTTCAAATTGTAGCATGATTATTTCGGCAACTACCGTGGTGGTAGCGCGCTCCGCCCACTACACCGAATATAGAGTTTAAGTCCCAGTTAAAACAGAATTTTTGAACATGTTTTTTCATTTCAAGAAAATAATTTGGCAAACACTCTGAGTGTATTTTCGGCATGGAACCCTTCTCAATAAAAAGCGCAAACTAAAAGGGAAGCTTGGCGTAAATCGGAGGTATATTGCTCCAATTATTTACTATTATTTTGTGCTACTTTGCAATGATGATTGTATGAGGGCACGAATTAATAAAATAGGGGGTACGATGCATGCCGAGATATTATCACCGTTGCTGTGGATGTTGGTTATTAAACCAACTGCTCAGGCAGTTCGACGGGTTAGCTGTCAAGCACACAGCGTACGCAGATGAGGTTGCAGTGGCTATAAACGGAAAATGTGCTCCAACAGTTAGCTCTCCTATAGATCGTACGCTTTTTAATACATATACCTGGGCATCTATATAGTGTCGGGTTAACTGCCATCGCAGTTAGGACAGGTACGGTTTTGTTTAATAAGAGGTATAATGTCCCGAACAGGAGCAGGCATAAGCCAGCAGGGGTGGTTTTGTAGGAGCTACTTGTAAAGGAAGTAAGCTGTCGTGAAAGTTTAACGTGGAGCAGAGGGTATTGAAGTCGTCGACGGTACTTTGTGTATAAAACAATGCTGCAGTGTATGTGGGTCTTCTGACCCTTCTACTCTCACTTCGTACTTAAAAATATTTTAAAACTTATCCTATATACACCAAAAGAATTTTCTTTTAACCCCCTGCAGCTGACGTGATCAAATTTTAACAATTTAACTGACGTGAGGTCCATCAAACCTCGATTTTAAAATGCTTATATTTATTAAAAATTCTGTTTGCAGTTTTCATGGTTATATTTTCTTGAACAAAAACTTTTTGTTAATCCAACCTAATATTACATTTTTAAAGACAATAATTATTTTAACAAATACGATTTATTTCATTCAGTTTCATAAAAACAACAAAACAGCACAATGCTATCAACAAAAACAAAAAAAAAAAAGCCAAAGTTCTCAAAAAATTGAGAAATTATTCTCCGTATATTTAAAAATACTTTTTAAATAAAGTCAGTCTCCATTTTGAGCTACATCCTGTGGTTAGATTTCCTTTTATGCAGTCTGGAAATTTTACATTTTTTGTTGGCAGTTGTCGCAGAGGGGACTAGAACACTGCAAACAAATAGAGTGTATGCAATAATATCAGCTGTATTTCGTTTTCCTTTTTATTTAAGGTGGGCATATATGGCATAACTTCCTAACACTGATGGAGCCCAGCTGAATTTTTGCTAGTGGAAGGGGGCAAATATCTTCCCAAAACTCGACTTATAGTCATGAGCAATTACTTTGGTAGTCTGTCGTTATATACGCGTGATTTTAAATGATCTGGCACCATTTCTTGAGCCATATTTATTAAAATGTTATTCCTCCTCATTTTGGGATTCATGTTTTCACAAGCTTGGTATGCAATATAACAATTAATCCCTATCATATCCAGCATTCTATTGGAAATTTCCATAGGCTAACGTCACGGTTTGCGACTGCACGAATGTACCGTAATATAAAATATATTTAGGTACAATGATCACCTCTCCATTCTTCCGTAAATTCATTAGATTCCTCTTGAGTTTCTGCTTCCAAAGAAATTTTGTCGTCATCAAATGTTACTTGTTCTGATTCGAACAATTGATTGTCCTCGCTAAAGTCCTCTTCTTTATCTATCTGCTCGAGCCAAGCCAGATATTTGCTCCTCGCTGCTTTTAAACGTTTCAGCTGAAGTTGTTTTGAAGGAACTCTTGCGTCTGAGATCATTGACTAAAAAATTTAAAACGATGATATAGTCGCTTTATTTACAATTTTACTGTCGAGAGGTCTGAGAGCCACTATGATAATTTTACGATGTAGCTGAAATGCGAACTGTAGGACACTATGAAATATCACACTTATACTGACTTGGTGGTCTGCCAAATCCTTACACAAATACTGACGTGGAGGTATAACATACACTTTTCGCGTAGCTACACACGTGTGTTGCCCTCGTCAGCTCTTTTCGTACTGAACGAAGTAGAAATATGAGTACGAAAGTTGAAGAGAGTATAGAGAGCATAGGTTAAATTTTTACCAAGATATGCTCTGAGTTTTGATTTGCGGCGTCTATCAGACTACGACGTCAGTTGCAGAGGGTTAAAAATTAGAGGGTTATGTAGACTATCAATTTCCTCCTCTATCAACGATAAAAAAACAGCTCTTCAATATGGTCATCATGCTGATACGGTGAATCAGAATAGAAATTCAATAACATTAAGTTTGTGTTTAGGAACAATATAAAGAGAGTGTTCCTAATGGAACTTTTGACGATATCTTAAATATATTTAAAATATAAGGCCACTGAAATTTACATAAAAATCTATCGGAAAATTTCAAATCTCGGATGAACTTTTTTATTGTCTCCACCGGAACGCCACCAACGGAGTTCTTCTTCTTTTGTTGCACTGTCTCTTAATAACTCAATAAAAAGTTTCTCGAAACATCTCGCCTCGGGCAGCACTTAACGGAATTTTGCCTATAACTTAATGCATTGTCGTCGGGTTCTCAATTAGGTGGGAGCTATTAAGTTTGCAGTTCATATATCAGTTCTTTATACCATATTGACATGGGATAATGAAAAATCGTTCCAATATGCATCAATTATCCACCTTATCGGAAAAATAACAAAATGAGCCTCTCACCATCTCGACAACAATTCAAAAAATCGATTGCATGATTCCCAAATTTTGTAAGAAGTAAATAATGCATATTCATCGAATTAAAAAAAAAAAAAAATTATTCCTCAGCTTCTTTTCCGAACAGCACTTAGATTAATAAAAGTTTTCTGAATATAAACAGCCGAAAATAATCATGTGCATGCTTTTGCAGAAATTAAATAAACATAAATATTTTCAGGGCATATTATTTGGTATTTCGCATATTCGTCGACGACTTCACATTCTAAGACTAAAACACAAAGTCGCAATTCATAATATGCTGATGATTATACCATGGGGAATAGCTTTTAAAGCAAGTGACAGCATTTTGACAGCCACGTGACATTTAAAGTGACGGATGGCAAACAAAAATAACGGGATATCTTCAAACGCCACGTTACAAATAAATTGCAGACGCAAAGCGGTAAGCTAAGAGCATTTATTCTATTTTCAGCCCAATGTATATACCATGAAGTAAGAATATGCAAAATGAAAATTAGCATCCCTGTAAACTAACAAGGCACGAATTCAAGAATCAGAGAGCAGGGCTGTAAACCCAAACCAAAAATATCATTAAGTAGCGCTATAGGCTGTAAGGAGTTGTAATGATTTGATATTGTTTCATGCTGTTATACAAAAATAACCAGGACCCATATTCATAATTGTCTGTTTTCTGGTACCGAAAAAGCCCGGGTTAACAAAATTGTCCTAGGTGAAATTTTTTGCATCACGGCGATCCCCATAGCATCTAGGGACGAATGAAAGTCCGGTATTATAACCATAGAACATCTTATCCAAATAAAACTAATTTTTTACCAATTTTTTCAATGTCTACATTTGAAACCCATATGGTCTGTTTGTAATTCCAAAAAGTTGGTGACGTGCAATAGTGTCCATGGAACTAGAGTTAATTGAAATTGTTTCAATTTTGAAAGAGAACTAACGTTAATGGCATTCATTCCAAATCCGAAGAAGGATTGATGTCAGAATTATGTTGGAACTAACGTCGGTGACATTGATTCAACAAAAGCGAATTAATATCAGAACTTCTTAGGGACACCACCAAAGTTTATTAAATAAAAAAGCGATGCGGGCTTAAAACAGGAATAAAATATTGCTCAATTTTTTGTTTCATATTATGATACGAAATTAAGATATTGTAAATATCTCGCATCAGAATATGAAACGAAAATTTGGAATCAAAAATCGAACGATTAAAATAAATATTAATTAAGTCGATTCAAGGCTAGATTTGGAGCGTCTTACAACCGCAACGGATTCAGTTGTTGTTCTTGTTGTTGTAGTGATAAGCATACTCCCGGAAGGCCTTGCGGAGTGTTGTCGATATTGATGGTTCTTTGCCGGATACAGAAGCGGTACGGTCGGATACCAAGCCCAACCATACCGGAAACGATTTGTTATGACCACCTGCGACCTTCAAGGCCATCGCGCCCTCCCACCCCCTGGAACCATGAAGAGTTCGGGGTCGCCAGAGCCTCAGCTGTTAATGGAACAGAATTCGCCTAAGATAGGTGAGATTGGCAATTGGGTTTGGAGAAGCCATCTGAAAGGGTTGCGCTACACACCCCCCTTGAATCTGCTTGATATTTTAGTCGCCTTTTACGACAGGCATAACTGCCGCGGGTATATTCTAACCACCTAACCCGCTGGGGCAACGGATTCAGTCTTATTTTCTCCTAGCTTATTTTTTCGTGGGCGCCGTTAAATAGTCCCAAAGCGAAATTAAGTCAATTGACGTTAGTTTTCTTTCGGATTCTCTCTCAAAAGCGAATAAGTTTTATATTGACACTATTACACTTCAACAGAAATTTGTCACAAGAAAATTAAATCAACTCTCATAGAGCTAATCTTATACTTTTCCATAGTAAACTTCCATCTGTTTTTTGAGCCAATTGAATAATTGCGTTGAAATTTGAAAGCGTTCTGGTAAAACAAGAAAGATTCTGTATGAAAGAAAAAATTCGTTCCATTTGGATGAACCGTTCCACAGTTATAGGGCCGGATTTTTATTCTGTCTTTAAAAAATAAAAGTCAGGATTTAATTTTTATTTTCGGGCTTATGAGATAAAAATTATTTTGAAGTATTTTTTTCCGGACTAAAAAATTAAAAGTCCGGAAATATTTTTTTCTGTAGAACTTTAATTATAGAATAACTGTTTGGGTCCCTGATGATAACAATGAAAATATGCCATGTCATTGCCATTAACTTCAGATTTGGGTTTTCTTTAGCAATGAGCTCATACATCATTTAATATTGCAAGTCTTCTTTTGGGAAAAAAGTTCAGCATGAAACTCAATTTTGTTTTTTCAATAGACGACGTATGGCAGTTTCAACGAAAATTGGATATATATGTATTTGTTGGAGTTAGCTTGTGATAAAGATATACATTTATGGCCGAACAAACAATAGATTAAGTTATATGTGTCCGACTGCATGACTTCTAACGATTTTTGCATTAAATGATTTGTATGCTACCGTTATAATAATTTCTACTTACTTATGGTATCGATAAAAATACTTTTTTTGATGGAGCATCATCTTTCATTCGCATAAAGCCTGGAGCTAGACTCAGTAACTGTGAGTTTTAAAATGTACACTTTTCATTCATATAATTTTTATGAAAGAAAAATGTACATACGTTTCAAAGCACACGCATACTGCATACATATCCTGGCCAGTGTAGCCGCTGCATTTTAATTCGCTGAACTATGTTGATATCTGCAATCGCCAACGCATATAGTCCTATAAATCTATGCAAGAACTTTTCTCTAAAATACTCCCAGAGTCGCTTCATCTGATTGTGTGATGGCCCCTGCTTCTGCACCATATAGCAGGACAGGTAGGATAAGTGATTTGCAGAGCATGATTTTCGTTTGTTGAAAGAGGACTTTATTTTTCAATTGCTTACCAATCCAAATAAGAATTTATTGGCAAATGTGATTATTCTCTAGATTTTGAAGCTGATCGAAGTTTTTACTACAACTTTGGCGTGGGTGCCAAGGCGCTCCGTAGACCGTCCGCTAATAAGAAAAGCCTTAGTCTGGGACATGGGGACATTTGAATAGACATTCAAGTACTTTGTCTGCAATGTTGCAAAATTATATGAGCACAGAAAAGTTTACGTTAGCAATGTGGCCGATGATATAGTCACCCCTATTCTGCATTTCGATAACGTTCCCGTTCTACGCTCCGCTTTAATCGAAGTTGGGTATTCTGCGTTACGACGGAATTGTAACGATAAGAGGAAGAGCAAATAATTTTTCGAAATCAGCTTTTTGTACGGAATGTGTGAACATTGGAACAAAACAAATTTAAAAAAAATTTGAAAAAAACACTGAAAAACGTTTATATTTTGTTATCCACGCTATTTTGTACAAAAAAAGCAATGGAATATTGCCGGCGTGTTATATTTTTTGTGTGCTTTCATAATTGTAAGTGTATTTTTGTCGTTCTTTTGGCCAGTTCCCTGCCGTGGCCACAAATTTTTGTTGAAATGGATTCCTGCACGAATGTAGTTATTTTACGGATGCTAATTTCATTACACTGGCCTAATATACTTTATGAATACTTCACCTTCCTCTACTCCGGCAACTTGCTTTGGCACAAATTATAGCTGTCTATTGTAATGAAATCAATAGCTGCGGCATTATTTGTGGAGTTGGAAAGCAACGCATACGAAAATGGCCAGGCGAGAATGGAAAGGCAAATATTGCGAGATTTGCGTAATCCATTTGAGATGAGTGACGAATTGTAAGAAATTGAACTGAAAAGTGGTAAAGTTTAATGACCTATTTTCTTATTTAGGTTAAAAAAAAACTTTCGATTTAACAAGGATGCTAAATACTATGTTAGATACTTTTGCGGGGCAAAATCGTTCAAGGACTTTGGCATCGACATCTGCCCTTAATATTGTAGTAGCTGCTTTGAGATTTTTTGCAGAAGACAGTTACCAGCATGGAATAGGGGCGGATTGTAATGTAGGAATGGGAGAGTCAACAGTGTCAAAGTCACTGTCTACATTTCTGGATGTAACGCAACCAAAATTATGCCCTTAGTGGATAACATTTGAACAAAGTGAAGAGGAGAAAATACAAGCGAAGCAAGAATTTTATGCGAAGGCTGTCTTCCCAGGAGTCATCATATCCCGTTTTGTTGCCATTAAATTAGCCACCGGCTCATACCGCACTTGTGTTGGAAACATACAAAAAACAATCACCATCAAGCCTTTTACGTTTCTCAACAAGTTTTCCTTACATTTTTGTTAAAATTCTGTTATAAATTTATAAAAAAATAAAAATAAAATATTTTTCCGCCAACAAATTTGCAACTTAGAAAAACGGAACTACGATCGAAATGCAGAATACACAAAATCGAATGATTCGAAGTTGGATCGAAAGAGATTGGAACACAGAATACCAAAGTTGCCAAATCGAAAAAATTCCAATCCAAGTCGAAATGCAGAATAGGGGTAAGTATATTAAATACACTGTACTTCAATTTCATTAAGGGCTAGCACACATACTCACTGTCTCACATAATATGATTTACACCATGATGAATACTTGTAAATGCTTTTAAAGTAAGTTATTTCCTTAAATATGTTCTCGTAGTTCCGCTTTTTACATTTCTGTTTTTTCCTTTGTTTAACATACTGTCTTTATGCTGTCTCTCTTTCTACTTGGTCTCATAGCATAAGTTGAAGTTAATTGTAACCACAAGAGTTTTCATATGATTGTTGAAGTCAGGAACAGATATGCATACATACAATACTAAAACACATAAAAAGTTCGTTAAGCGAAAGTGGCAGGTTCAACATTAAAAGAAGCAAGTAAGGAAGTCTAAGTTCGGGTGAAACCGAACAATACATCCCCAGCTGTACAATTGAAATGCTGTTGTTGTTTGTTTTGTGTGCTTAATTGTGTTACAAGGCTGCGCAATAATACATATACAAATGGTCATATTCTGAACTAGTTTTTCTTTGAGTTATGTCTCCCAAAATATAGAAAATTGCTTAGTCATAAAACATTTTTTTAAATTAGAAGTTTTTCCTATTTATTATTATAAATCCACTTAACCCATTTCGTTAATTTTTCTTCAAAAAATTCCGTATAGTATGATAGGTTTAACGATTTTTGATTTATGATTAATAATATTTGTAAAATTGATTTTATCACAAGTGGGCGGTCCCACACCTATTTTAAAAATTTTTTTCAAATTTTTATCAAGAGTCTCAATATCAGTCCACATGTCAAACTTTAAAATTCTAGGTGTATTATTTACTAAATAATCAGGTATTTTGTGTTTTCCAAAATGTTATATATATAAAAATTGGGCGTGGTTATCATCCGATTTCGCTCATTTTCAATACCAATCTATGCTGGGTCCAGATAGGCTAGTGTACCAAATTTGGTGAAGATATCTCAATATTTACTCAAGTTGTCGTTTTAAGTGATAGACGGACGGACGGACGGACGGACGGATGGTGGTGGCTCAATAAAATTTTTTTCGATTTTGATATATGGAAGTCTATATCTATCTCGATTCCTTTATAACTGTACAACCAACCGTTTTCCAATCAAACTTATAATACCCTGTGTACAAATACAGCTGGTTACAGAAACAACAAAATTAAATGAAATACATTCAAAGTAAACACAAGTAAGGAAGGCTAATTTCGGGTGTAACCGAACATTACATACTCAGCTCAGAGCTTTGGAGATAAAATAAGAAAACATTACCATGTAGGAAAATGAACCTAGAGTAACCCTGGAATGGCTTTGTATGACATGGGTATGAAATGGAAGGTATTAAAGAGTATTTTAAAAGGGAGTGGGGCATAGTTCTATAGGTGGACGCCATTTCGGGATATCGCCATAAAGGTGAACCAGGGGGCCCTAGTTCTACAGGTGGACGCCGCCTTTTCGAGATACCACCATAAAGGTGGAGCAGGGGTGACTCTATATTGTGTTTGTATGATAGGGGTATCAAAATAAATGTATTAATGAGGGTTTTAACCGTCCTGTTCATGAATAATTTTTCTTCTTAGTTCATATGGCTGGGTACACGGGTACCACAAGGCAGTTCATACGTGAGAACGACTAGTGCTACCTGGGTATCCCAGCCATGAGAACTAGTAGTAAAAAAATAATTTATTAAAAAATCATCTTTATGAAAGTATATTTGAAAAAATTGTCCCTCCTTTTGTTAGACAACTTATTCCCATAGGATGCCACAAAATTGTGACTCGTTTCAATTTGTAGATTATGTAAAAATGGTTTTTGAATATGCAAAAGGTACCCGGGTGGCCATCTATAAACAGGACATTTAAAAGGGAGTGACCCTTAGTTGTATATTTGAAGGCGTTTTCGAGATATCGACCAAAATGTGGACCAGGGTGACCCAAAACACTATATGTCGGGCACCGCTAATTTATTTATATTACATATGGCGGCCTCCGTGGTGTGATGGTAACGTGCTCCGCCTATCACACCGTATGCCCTGGGTTCAACTCCCGGGCAAAGCAACATCAAAATTTTAGAAATAAGATTTTTCAATTAGAAGAAAATTTTTCTAAGCGTGGTCTCCCCTCGGCAGTGTCTGGCAAGCGCTCCGATTGTATTTCTGCCATGAAAAGCTCTCAGTGAAAACTCATCTGCCTTGCAGATGCCGTTCGGAGTCGGCATAAAACATGTAGGTCCCGTCCGGCCAATTTGTAGGGAAAAATCAAGAGGAGCACGACGCAAATTGGAAGAGAAGCTCGGCCTTAGATCTCTTCGGAGATTATCGCGCCTTACATTTATTTATTTTATTTATTTACATATGTAATACCGCGAGCAGTATTCCCGCAATGATTCCAAGGGCTTTTGATTTCGCCCTGCAGAACTTTTTCATTTTCTTCTATTTAATATGGTACCCATTTTACACATCTTTTTCCAAAGTTATATTTTGCGTCAAAAATCCAATCCAAAATTCATCGGATAAGTATTAAAGGTCAATATGAAATATATGACTCTTAATGTATTAAGTATTCAAAAGATATGTCGAGCAGAAATATTTGCTGCTGATTAGCGTAATTTCTCTTAATTTTCCATATGTACTGTAGGGTTTGCTAGAAAAAAATGTGTTCTTTTGAATTAAGTTGGGATTGCCCTCAGTGGTTTTCAAGTGTGCGATTGTGAATCCATCTCCAGGGAGAACATGCTTTGAGAATATTTACAAGGTATAGTCGAAACAGCTGCCGCGTTGTCCGTCTTGATGTCACGTTGCTTAAATTTTTCCCAAACTATAAAAAAAAAATACATTTTTTTTTTCGGTATGTTAAGCTTTCTTACACGGAAGGCAAAGAACAATTTTGCGCTGAAAAATGTTGCGTACATTGGGGAGCGCTGGTAAGAATAAGAAGATCTGTTCAGGATATACACATAAACATGAAATCAAGAGCTCAAAGAGGACTTCAGGGAAAACAATTTTGTGCGGATATAGAATACTCCAGCGATACGGCAAGACTGAGGAGAGTCCTACCTAAAGGGGACATAGTGCATGGACTGACAAAAAAGGATGACAGAGAATGATCACACAGTAGTGAAGCGCTCCTCAACACACATTTCCCATCAAAATATTGTAACGAATTTACTTGCAAATCCTCTTATTTGCAACCCTCTGCTAAGTTCGAATCACTAAACTGTTGAATAAATAACTCCAATAATGGAAAAAATTGCCTTTATTAAAGTACTTCACAATAACACTTATACTTTGCAACTAGCTTGCTTAACAACAAAACTGATTGATAGCTCAAATGAAACTCTACTATTTAAAATAATACTGCTATTGCTCGCTAGATATCGTCTTAATCGAAACTCAAATCAAACTGAATTTCAGCGCCTCTAAATCTGTCGCCATTTATACTCTTTGGTTTCCTCGTTCGCATTTTTCTAGAATCTACTAGCATTGTCCATGAGCTCTCAAACTTCTCAGCTATAACTAAAATTGCACAATACATCTTTTAGGCGCTTCCAGAATCTACTAGTCCAGTAGCTCTCAAACTTCTCATATATATGCATGTGTTAGTGCATTGACTCTCCGCTGCTCGTATACGTATATGGTACATATATGTAGACGCAATTATTTATTCGTTTATGTAGATACATAATGATTGAATTGATGATGTGAATGTCTGTAGTTTACAGTCTCTCGCGCACACATAGGTGTATGAGTAAATGCATCTGTGTGTGACATCTCTCGGCTACCTTATATGTGGATACATGATTTGATTATTGACGTAAATATCGCTTAGCATGCCTTAGAATCGCTTTAGTGATGGTATAGCTTAGTGATGCTAATATCCGTGACAATATGATGCTGAAAAGTTTGTAAAAACAACTACACACTTTATTCGTAGTGAGCCAGGATTGGTGACAGATACCAAAAGCGGACACCAGCTCAGATATTCTTCATACCAAGAACCAGTCATCTGTAGGACGACATACACTTCTACCCGAACCCTTAGCGAGATTAAAAGATGTATATATAAAATGAAAGATGACCTAGGCATTATTCTCTTGACAAGAACGTGCACGCACCAAAGGAAAGTCAGCTGATGCTGCATTGCATAGGCTGATCATGAATATAGAGAACCTCTTAAACACCAGGAGTATTCTCTATATAACTTTCTGTACATTTTCAGAGGTTCTAACCATGTCTCGAAATAAGCATTCATTGACAGTTTTAACTCGATTAAAGTATATCCAGCCTTATTAAATTAGATAGAGCTGATCTTAAGTTGCAGAATGATCACATTGCAATGGGATCTATGCAAGGTGACAAATATTTTAACAGAGGAGCACCATATGGTTAGTTTTATCGCTTATGCTAGGAAAGCTGACCATCAACCAATTGCCTTGGCGATTCCGCAGAGGACCAGTGAAACCTGTGGCGTATCCAGATGACGTTTCAATTATCATAAGTGTCAGATATCCATCAGCAAAAAGTTCTCTGAATGGTCTGGCACTACGGGATGTTTTGGGAATCTGGAGTCGGGTTGACCACCAAAGTAGAAAAAATTGATCTGTTGTTATTTACTAGGAAATATAAGGACCATAAGTTTGGTAAGATAACCCTATGTAGAAAAGAGATCCGTAGTAAATAAATTTTCAAGCCCATCCTTTACTATGGGGTGCTAGTTTGGAGAACAGCGACAAAAAAGAAGGATTACCAAAAAATTTGAGGTTGCATGCAGCCTGTCAATGATTATTATCAAGGAATGCCATATAACTACTCGGATATTGGAGTTTCATGCCATTCCGCAGACTGTTGCTGCATACTTAATGACAAAGAATAGCTACTCAAGGCTACGGGGCAGCTTGAGGGCAGGCCGTATGGCTAGTATATCACCATTAACTGTAGTGCGAATGGACTACATAGTTCCGTGCTTGAGCTGCGAAAGGCATTTTGGGGTCACAATAGAGTTGGAGGGTGGGCTAAAAGGTGCATATGGCCGAACAAATAATTTACGTGTATATATTGACTGTTCACTGCGTCGATCCAGAAATAAGTAGTTCCTGCATGCTGCCATATCGTATCATAGGCGAAAATTGTAGCCGTGAAGGACGATCAATATCTTTTCGATAATAAACCGATATCATGTTTGTTATCGATAGGTAATTTTTAACACTTCAAGAAACGGATAACACGCTCAAAACCCATCGATAGCAAACCGATATCTCATAACGGACGATAAAATTATGCATATGTAACAGTTTGACATCCAGCGAAGAATCGCTCTTGCCAAAAAATGCTATTTTAAACTAGGTAGGCAATTGAAAAGTAAAGTCCTCTCTCGGCAAGCCAAAATCATGCTCTACAAGTCACTTATCGTATCCGTTCTGCTTTATGGTGCAGAAGCAAATACCATGACTACATCAGATAAAGCGGTTCTGGAAGCGTTCAGAGGAGCGAGAGAAAAGTTCAGAAGATTTAATCAAAACGCAGCGGCTACGCCATGTCCTGAGAATGGAAGATGACGCTACGAAAAGTATTTTTCTCGTAAACCGCCTATGGAAGCATAGGAAGAGGGCGGCACCCACTCCGCTGGAAGAACCATGTGAAAAACGATTTAAACTCCCTTGGTGTGACCAATTGGCGCCAGTTGGCTGAGCAAAGAAGCCACTGACGCGCCTTGTTGGACGGTTATAACCATTTAAACGAATAAGCGCAAATTACGTAAGTAAGAAAGGATTGCAAATAATAACGGGTGATCGATGTTAATACAACCTTGAGTTCCATTACCACTTCAATTTAACCAATCAATCTTTTCTGAACACCAAGACTACTTGTATCATAATTAAAGTATGTGAGTACCACTTTTTATCATATCTGATTACACGAAATTTCCGTTCGGATCTATGACATAATCTCTTCTACACATTAAATTCATACTAGTTCCGATTCAGGATAGCTTGTTTTTAAAATTTGCAGTTTCAAACATTTCAAAAAGGAGAGTGAACACATATTCCGCTCTTACAATTTTCTATTATTATCCACAAATGATGGGTATATGCTTTGTCAACAATTTACTTAACCTTCTGCCGAAGAATTTATTCAAATATCTATACCCCGGTTGGACTGGAAATTTTCCCTTGAGATCGGATCTATGGAAAATTTTATTGTACATTCTAAACGCAGAATACTTCATTACCCAAAAAAAAATGCTTTATTTTCAACTCGAAAGCTGAAGAGACCACATTACCCCCAAGAAAATTCTTTATTAGCAACTTCAGCAGAAAAGAAACTACATTGCTTCGTTAAGTATGCTTTTTTGACAACTTTTGCAAAAGTGAAAGCTGTCAGATGTTGAGGTGCAACCACTGGCAGGAGCCGAGGCCTGTAAAAAACATCTATGACACATTATATACATTTAGCATCTGTTGCTCCCCACGGACCCTGAAAGACTCAGCCAAGTGATATACAGCATTCAGATTGCTCCCTTTCCAGTAATACAACACACTGGATAGCCATTGTATTTCGTTCGCCTTTTACGACGGGTATACCTTTCGCGGGATATTATATTTCCTCTTACCCGCAGGGGATTGCATTGCAATAAATAAGAAACAAGAGAGGCACTTAAAGCAGGAACACACCTAGGATCTTCTTTTTCTGACAGAAACAAATTAATATATACGAAAAACCCAAAATATTTTAAATCCAAAAATATTTTTAACAAGTAAGGAAGGCTAAGTTCGGGTGTAACCGAACATAACATACTCAGTTGAGAGCTATGGAGACAAAATAAGGAAAATCAATCTGGGGTAACCCTGGAATGTGGTTGTATAACATGTGTATCAAATGAAAGGTATTACAGAGTATTTTAAGAGAGAGTAGGCCATAGTTCTATGGATGAACGCCATTTAGGGATATCGCCATAAAGGTAGACCAGGGCTGACTCTAGAATTTGTTTGTACGATATGGGTATCAAATGAAAGGTGTTACTGAGCATTTTAAGAGGGAGTGGGCCTTAGGTCTATCGGTGGACGCCTTTTCGAGATGTCCCCATTAAGGTGGACCAGGGGTGATTCTATAATGTGTTTGTACGATATGGGTATCAAATGAAAGCTGTTAATGAGTATTTTGAAAAGGAGTGATCCTTAGTTCCATAGGTGGACGCCGTTTCGAGATATCGCAATAAAGGTGGACCAGGGGTGTCTCTAGAATGTGTTTGTACGATATGGGAATCAAATGAAAGGTGTTACTGAGCATTTTAAGAGGGAGTGGGCATTAGGTCTATAGGTGGACGCCTTTTCGAGATATCGTCATTAGGGTGGGCCAGGGGTGACTCTAGAATGTGTTTGTACGATATGTGCATCAAACGAAAGGTGTTACTGAGCATTTTAAGAGGGAGTGGGCATTAGGTCTATAAGTGGACGCCCTTTCGAGATATCGCCATTAGGGTGGGCCAGGGGTGACTCTAGAATGTTTGTACGATATGGGTATCAAACGAAAGGTGTTACTGAGCATTTTAAGAGGGAGTGGGCATTAGGTCTATAGGTGGACGCCTTTTCGAGATATCGCCATTAGGGTGGGCCAGGGGTGGCCCTAGAATGTGTTTGTACGATATGGGTATCAAATGAAAGGTGGTAAGGAGTATTTTAAAAGGGAGTAATCCTTAGTTCTATAGGTGGACGCCTTTTCGAGATATCGCCATAAAGGTCGACCAAGGGTGACTCTATAATGTTTGTACGATATGGGTATCAAACGAAAGGTGTTACTGAGCATTTTAAGAGGGAGTGGGCATTAGGTCTATAGGTGGACGCCTTTTCGAGATATCGCCATTAGGGTGGGCCAGGGTGACTTTAGAATGTGTTTGTACGATATGGGTATCAAATGAAAGGTGGTAATGAGTATTTTAAAAGGGAGTAATCCTTAGTTCTATAGGTGGACGCCTTTTCGAGATATCGCCATTAGGGTGGGCCAGGTGTGACTCTAGAATGTTTGTACGATATGGGTATCAAACGAAAGGTGTTACTGAGCATTTTAAGAGGGAGTGGGCATTAGGTCTATAGGTGGACGCCTTTTCGAGATATCGCCATTAGGGTGGGCCAGGGTGACTCTAGAATGTGTTTGTACGTTATGGGTATCAAATGAAAGGTGGTAATGAGTATTTTAAAAGGGAGTAATCCTTAGTTCTATAGGTGGACGCCTTTTCGAAATATCGCCATTAGGGTGGGCCAGGTGTGACTCTAGAATGTTTGTACGATATGGGTATCAAACGAAAGCTGTTACTGAGCATTTTAAGAGGGAGTGGGCATTAGGTCTATAGGTGGACGCCTTTTCGAGATATCGCCATTAGGGTGGGCCAGGGGTGACTCTAGAATGTTTGTACGATATGGGTATCAAACGAAAGGTGTTACTGAGCATTTTAAGAGGGAGTGGACACTAGGTGTATAGGTGGACGCCTTTTCGAGATATCGCCATTAGGGTGGGCCAGGGGTGACTCTAGAATGTTTGTACGATATGGGTATCAAACGAAAGGTGTTACTGAGCATTTTAAGAGGGAGGGGGCATTAGGTCTATAGGTGGACGCCTTTTCGAGATATCGCCATTAGGGTGGGACAGGGGTGACTCTGGTATGTTTTTGTACGATATGGATATCAAATTAAAGGTATTAATGAGGGTTTTAAAAGCGAGTGGCCCTTAGATGTATATGTGAAGGCGTTCTCGCGATATCGACCAAAATGTGGACCAGGTGATCCAGAAAATCATCTGTCGGGTACTGCTAATTTATTTATATATGCAATACCACTAACAGTATTCCTGCCAAGATTCCAGGGGCTGTTGATTTCGCCTTGTAGAACTTTTTCATTTTCTTTTACTTAATATGGTAGGTGTCACACCCATTTTACAAAGTTTTTTCCAAAGTTATATTTTGCGTCAATAAACCAATCCAGTTACCATGTTTCATCCCTTTTTTCGTATTTGGTATAGAATTATGACATTTTTTTCATTTTTCGTAATTTTCGATATCGATTTTTTAAAAAGTGGGCGTGTTCTTCATCCAATTTTGCTAATTTTTATTTAGCACATATAGAGTAATAGTAGTAACGTTCCTGCCAAATTTCATCATGATATCTTCAACGACTGCCAAATTACAGCTTGCAAAACTTTTAAATTACCTTCTTGTAAAAGTGGGGGTGCCACGCCCATTGTCCAAAATCTTACTAATTTTCTATTCTGCGTCATAACGTCAACCCATCCACCAAGTTTAGTCGCTTTATCTGTCTTTTGTAATGAGTTATCGCACTTTTTCCGTTTTTCGAAATTTTCGATATCGAAAAAGTGGGCGTGGTTATAGTCCGATATCGTTCATTTTAAATAGCGATCTGAGATGAGTGCTCAGGAACCTACATACCAAATTTCATCAAGATACCTCAAAATTTACTCAAGTTATCGTGTTAACGGACGGACGGACGGACGGACGGACGGACGGACGGACATGGCTCAATCAAATTTTTTTTCGATCCTGATTATTTTGATATATGGAAGTCTATATCTATCTCGATTCCTTTATATATGTACAACCAACCGTTATCCAATCAAACTTAATATACTCTGTGAGCTCTGCTCAACTGAGTATAAAAATATGCGTTGTATTTGAAATTTATTTCTGTTAAATAATTTTTCTTACTTCTTCTATTAGTTCGAAGCCGCATGTAAAAGCAGTAATAAAAAGTAATTAATTAAGGTGCACTTCCCCTCAGCCCACGAATCGGCCTTCGGAGTTCCGGCTGGCACAACTCCGCATCTAACTCTGCAGCCGTGCATTTATACAGACAGTGGGGTCCAGCAAGCGAGCCAGCAATTATTGATTCATCTTAGTCTCTTTGCAGATAACGACCCCTTATCCGCCCTATGAGAAGCCGACACTGCTGACAGTATCGCTACAATTTATTATAAAAGATATATTTATCCACTTCGGCTGCTCTATCTTTCGGGAGAAGTTCTTTGGCGAAATATCCAGTGACAAACAGTTATATTAGAGATAATTTTATCCATCGTCTGTTAACGGTGATCTCGCATAAAATTCATAGAATTAATCTTGAGTGCAGTTTATTTGATGGAATTTTCCTATTTTGTGTTTGTATGTATTTAAATACGCTAGTTCTAATTCTGTCCCCTCATAGTGATTTTTCTTAGAATTTTTCCCCTATAAAGACCGTTTGAGCGCGTTCTTGCCTGGTTCATTGAACGTATAGCGCGAAATTGGCGCTTTACGTGTTTGTCTTCCTTTTTCGCTGCAGGGTCTTTATACCATACGATAAAAGGTTGCGTACACGCATAGGCCCTCGTCTTTTCGGATGGTGCGGATATGTTTGCGTGTAATTGATTGGAACTGATAAAACTACGTGCTATTATTATAAGTTTAACCAAAGGTTATAATGATTTTTCTGTTTTATTATTTAATTCTAAACAAACTGCATACACAATAACTTATCGTGATTACATTATAACTTTAACTTCATTCTCTACAGTATTGCAGAAATATTTATAAAAAATTTGGTTCATTTGGTTCTCTAAAGAAATCCTGCTACGCTATCACTTTAATGCAGTGGCAACAAATTTATGTAGATTTGAACTTTTTACTTGCCTCTCACACTGCGCTGAGAATTCAATTGTTCTTTTGGCAATGGTCCTATGATCCATTCCTACTCACATTTACTTATACTTGCATATATTTATGTACATAATTTGTAATTTTTTTCTGACAGCATCCAAAATGCAAAGTTTAACTGCATACCTGGATAAGGCAAACAAAAGCTTTACAAATTTTGATTATCCGCTCTCGGTTGAGCTTCTGCGTTCAGTTCCACATTGTTTATAGTTACTTTGAGTTGTTTAACTATGCCAGTAAGTACGTAGCAAGTTGAAAAAGTCACTGCTTTTGTTTTGTATTTCTGTTTTGTATGTCTGATAATATAAAATGATATGTTATTTGTTAATATTAAGGTAATAAATAAACATATGGGTAAATAACCGCTTGCCGTTCTCCGACAGAAACAAGCTAGAGATACGTAGAAAAAGAAAAGAAAGCCCTCAAACTGAAAGGCATGAATATGACTTGTTATTGAGAGTACTGTTCAAAAGTTCTACCTGTAAATATGATATCAGATACATCCCAAAATCAAGTCAAAATCAAATAAAAGTTATGTCAAAATTAATTCTAATTCAGGTCAAAGTAAATTCAAATTCAAGTAAAAGTCATAAAAAGTCAAGTTATATTCAGGTCAAAACCTAGGCCAAGTAAATTAAGATCGAGTCACAATCAAGTCAAAGTCAAATCAAATTCAAGTCAAGGTCAAGCTTTATTCAAGTCAAAGTCAAGCCACAATCAAGTCAAAGTCAAATCAAAGTCAAGTCAAGGTCAAGCTTTAGTCACGTCAAAAGTCAAGTCAAGCCAAAATCGTAGTCAGAGTCAAGGGAAATTCAAATCAAAATGAAGTAAAGGCATAGCCAAATCAAATTTAAGTCCAAGTCAAATAAAATTCGAAAAAATTCAAATGAAGTCAAGCCAAGGTTAAATCAAATTCAAGTCAAAATCAAGCCAAAGCCAAACTCAAAGTTAACTCATGTTAGTTAAGTAAAAAAAATTAAATCGTTTAGCAAAAAGCATACAAGTCGTACGAATTTTTGCGAACACTTAGAGGAGTGGAGCGGAGGTAGGCACTTCTTTGCCGGTGTATGTTTCCAGATCAAACTTCATGAGTTCTTGGCGCTCATTTTTATTTGGATATAATACTCACTTAAAAATTAGTTTGTTAATGTTAAATTTTCCTACCTAGTTTATTTTCTTCTTGCTGGCACTGACAGTGGCACAAACAGATAATTTTCTTCAACTGATTTTCCTAAAGCGTCTAGAGCACTGTTTATAAATACATTTTTCTTTTAAATAACAAACATTTTGGTGGCCCTCTTAAATTTCAATGAAGCAACATAAACTATTACAAATGAAATGAGAATTTTAAGGTTTTGTAATAAAACTACGCTTTAAATACATTTTAGACTTGAGTCTTCCCCCTTTCACTTTCTATTCCATTTTCTTCCACTATCTTATATTCCAAGTTTCTGCATCAAACTATCAAACCCACTACCAGCTGCACTCTCACTACCACTCCTGTTTCTACTCTCAACCTTAATCTTCCTCTTACTCCTGCTCCTACACCCACTCGCACTCCCAATTTCACTTTAACTGCCAGTTCCACATCCACTCCCAATCCCTGTTTCACCCCCGTGCTAATATCAAACGCACAAAACTTCCCATTCCCATTCCCACTTCGAGTCCCGCTACACTACTACTCCTGCTCCGAACTATATGAAACTAACGCAATTTTTAAAACCACATTCATTTTGATACATAAGTTGAAAGTAAATAATTGGCCAATTCTCCAGCCCAATAATATTCTTCTTAGCTATGCTACTGCGCTCCCAGTAAACAGTGTTGCTTTGTATTTTTTACAAAAAAATTGTGTTATCTTCTCATCTCATCCCGTCCTGTCCATGTTTGATCGCTGTCTCTCCTCAGTATTTTTCCTCTTTTACAATCAGTTTTTCTCTTTTTTGTTCCCATTCTATTTCTCCCCCAATCTCCCTTTATTTTTCTTCCTCCGGTTCCTTTTATTTGCTTTCCCACTTTTTTATCTTCCCCTCGAACTATCGTTATTTTTATTTTCATTTCCAATTCACACTTTCTTTCATATTCCTCACAGTATTTACGTTTTCTTCCCCCTCCGACTCCCACTCTTATAGCTAATTTTTCTTTTTCGAAAGGCTGCCTTAACAATAAATTTCAAACAAATCTCCACATGCCGGAAAGAGAACAAATTGCATCATTAATATCCCCTCAAAAATTGTCGCAGCGCTCATGACTTAGGATTCCGATATGAGTCCAAAATATGTGAAAAATATAAGCACCAGAAATATGATCTCATAGGAGTCCTTCATGACTCCAATTTGATAAAATTATAAGCAAACGAATATTATCAAAATTATTAAACTTTGCTGCTTTGGAAGAGAAAATAAAAAATTTGTATTTCAGGCATTGAATTTTAAATAAAGTGCATGGCATGGACACATTGCGTTTTTTAGCCGGTGGAAGTTTCTGCATCTTATAGATGTAAGTATTTTGGACATTTTGTGATTGAGACCTCTGCGATACTATCTGGCATGCAAAGCAATCCCTACATATGTAATTAGTGTTGGCTGCACTGGCATGAATATGCCATATTTATAGAGAAAAACATATATACTGCTTTCTTTATATGGGTTTCAAACAGGATTGGGAATTATACGCAATTTTTAAGTCCAATAAATGTCATTTACCTACAGCATATGAGGCTTGAAAGATTCCTATCTGGAACACGTCTTAAAGAGTCTGTTCAGATTCCGATAAGTGTAGAAACTTATCTGTTTATGAGGCCAACAGCTGTCATATTTTGATTAATAAGGTATATGAAATAAGGCTCGTATAGGATGACCATGGCAAGAAATGAAATACCCTCATACGGGACTCTTAACGTAGCTCATAGTGAAGGTAAATGATCCGAAACACGGCTCCTTTCCAATTCTTTTTTGACTGCGAAGGTTTGCTGGGATGTTTTCAAATAGGCTGCTCTTTGTTCGATTTCTCGAACAATTTTATTATTTTTTTTTTTTTTTCAAATATTAACTTCATCAAAGAGTTAATCCTGTACCAAATTTTTTGTAAGACTAGAAAGAAAACGAGCCAAATTGTGGATCTTAGTCATTCTCGAAACCCCTTGAACACACGCACAAATATTCATCAAAATCAATGCAGTCGTTTAGGAGGAGCTCTCTCACAAACACACGCACAGCAGAAATATGTATCAAGGTATAACCATCAACATATTCATAGTGCACACGATAGGTTGACTTAATTTCAAGCCGATGATTATTTGGAAGATTTTTTAACAAAAAAAAACAAGTACTAAGGCAGTTCGCAAAGTCTGTCATTCATCGTATGTGCTAAGTTTTAGTAAAATTTTGTGCTGGTAACCAAGGGAGCAACAACGTTATTAATAAATATCTAAATAAAAATTTGTAGTTTGTAAGAGGAGTTGAGCACAATAAATATTCAGATGTACAAAAGTTTACTGAAACTGATGTTATAAATTTTTGTATCGATAAAACAGTCGACATTTTAGTTTATTTGTTTAACAAAAGCATCTTTTCTGGAATTCTTCCTACTGACTTGAAATGTGCTGTAGACATTCCCTTATTTAAAAAGGGTAACAAAAGAGATATAAACAATTACCGACCAATTTTTTTACTCTCTTCCATCTCGAAAACTTTTAAAAAGCTTGTTAAACGTAGAACTCTTGAATTTCTTAACAACAAAAATTTTTTCAGCCCGATGCAATTTGGTTTTCGATGTGGACGTTCCACCGAAAATGCCCTCTAGAACTTTTGTTCCTTTATATATAGCGAGTTAGACAAAAAAAAGAACTGTGCTGGCATATTCGTAGATATCACGAAAGCATTTGATATGATAGATCACCAAATATTGTTAAATAAATTATATTGCGTAGGCTTTCGTGGTTTTATGTATAATTGGTTGAAATCTTACTTATCAGGAAGAGCGCAAAAAGTTAAGTTTGACAGTTGTTTCAGTGATTCTACTACTATTAACCTGGGAGTACCCCAAGGCTCTGTCTTAGGTACGACATTTTTCTTGGTTTATTTTAATTCCATATTTTCCTTGCCCTTTTTTGGGAAGGTTACCGCGTTTGCAGATGACCTTGCTATAGCCTATAGTTCAACGAACTACCCAGATTTGGTAGCAGGTATCAACTATGATGTTCATCTGTTGAGAGTGTGCTTTGCTACACATAAAATGATTCTCAGCAGGAAAACAAAGATGATGTATTTGGATTTACATTCAAAAATTTCTCCCGATATTGATATTATATTCCACGCCACTGACTGTGAACATTTTGCTCTAAACAATTTGTTGTGCTCTGGAACGTGGTGTAATTCTAAAACAGCTTGTAGCGACAAGTGTTTTCCAATTGACAGATTTAAAGTCTTCCAATATCTGGGAATTTCTGTGGACCAATCCTTAAGTTGGTCAACACATATTTCTCGCATGAAGTCCTACATGAGATACACAGTGCGCTATTTTTAGGAAGATATGTTCTTATAACTTGATGAGATATGTAATTATAACTTGAGACAAAACTCACTGGGACTTGTTGTTGTTCACACTACTCGTACTACTCATTTAAATAACTTCTTTACTATCGTTTCTTGTAAAGTCTGCAATAAGATACCTGCGACTATGCGTGCCATTAGGAATTTGCGAGAGTTTTTAAAAAATGTTAAATCATTTTTATTAAAGCTGTCACACAACGCCATCAAAACTTTGCTGAACCCTGTCACTTAGTGAACTGAAACCAAAATTGTTATTTTTAATGTTTGATTATTTTCATTTTTAACTCATTTAACTTATGGATTATCTCTACCTTCACCCCACACATATCGTACATGTTCATTAATATTAATTTGCGACGGCATTCAACACTAAAATTGCATACCATTTTACTGAATGCCTTACTTTTCTTTCATTTATTACTAATTTTTTAAGTTAAGTTCCTATTGTATACATATATTACCCCTGTGGGCTAGGGGAAAGAATATACCCACGGCAGGTATACCGGTCGTAAAAGGCGACCATAATACCATGGGTATCCAATCCATGAGTAAGGTGTTTTACTCGAAAGGTAACAGGGTGGACGCGGGTATCACCCTGTGGGACCCTAGGCAAGGTCTTTATAAAAACTGCTACCGCGGGAGCAGGAGAAGCCAGTGTGATCTGATGCACTGCATCGAACGATGCTTTGTACTCAGGTCTCACCTCCTGTCCTGAGATGGCCCCCTTGTGGGAGCATCGCGGTGGCTGTGGTTTCAAATAAGAGTTCACTTTATGACACGCTCTGAGTAGACTTGTTTTCCCTTGGGTGCCCAGGACCCAAGGGAATTCGGTCTCTTGCTTGTCACAGATACCCAAATTTCATTGAGAAACTGACCCTGAGGGGCAGATGAAAGGTTAGTCACATCCCATAATTGTGGCAACCGGAGATGCCGGTAAAATATGATGAAACACGGTTGAAAAATGGTGAGAGATGAAACGTATGTCTATTGCCAGCCGAAAAACAATCGATAATTGTACGAGTGGGCCGGTGATCATCTCGTCTTTTGAGGTGTTTGAAGCTGCTTTAGACTGCGTAGCGAATAGGAGGCGTTCGCAGAATGGATGGCCACATCCAAAAATGTGGCAGATTTAACGTTGTTAGATCACTGCAGTGTGGCGAGCTGCTGATGCGGGGGGCGGGAAAGCCCCCCAACACAGGTCTATGGTTGAAAAGGTTGTCCACAGCCCTAAATTGTGGAATAAAATGAAGCGTAATTGAAGAATAAACAGGAAGATTATACAAGTAGCAAATAATGCAGAACAAGGTTGCATAAAACTGAATAGAACGTTTAGCTGGGTTCAGTTGCAACATGATCTTAAACGCACAATCAACTGTGACTAGCGAGATGTGTCTTGTTGCGCAAGTGGTTTAGTACCATGATTAGTGAAGATGTATCTTGTGAGTGTTTGTGTCGTAAGTACTTGTGAGCATCACTGTCTGATATTCCAATATTCAGATTGTTTTATTCACAAGTAGCTATTCATGCTTAAGGAAAGACACTTGCGCTGATAGATTACATCGGTAGTTGGTTCACGGCGAACGGGCGTTTTTGATCATAAAATGTGGTGCATAGCGTTGGAGGGAGTTGCCGCCCTCAAGCAATGTCTGAGCAAAATCAGCTCCATCGTTAACAATGTATTATACATTGTTGTAACGCTGCAGGACAGAAAAGGTTGGTCACATTCCTAAATTGCCACAAAACACAAATCTCGATCTGATTGACCTGACAACTAGATATCCGAGATTATAAAATCAATGAAAGAGGGAAACTGAGGCAAGCACGGAACTCGCGGTGGAGTTGCCGTGCAACCGGGTGCCATTACCCGAAAATGGAAGAGGAGGGTGTATAGTCCTCCTCGGCCAAACCAAGGCTGGTGGACTTGAACACCCCAGCTCACCGATTGGTACTAACTTGTTGGGCCGAAGATCAACGGACATTGTTCTGTGTTTTACACCGGAGGTAGGTCTACGAAGACAGGGACTCCTGTAAGCACTTATCGACTGTATACATATATGTAAAAAACTTATTGAAAGAAAATGAATAAATCTAATCTAAATCTAAAATCTAATCTAACAGCTCCCCGAAGGTTTTTGGGTGTGTTTTCGATGATGACGATACGATGCCGAAACAAGCCCTTTTACAGTATAAGCTCGACCATCTTGGGAACAACTTAATATGGATACGTTGAACTTTTTAGAGCGTTCCGCCGACACCCCTTCCCCTAGCTACAATACGAGCTTTGAGCCGCCAGAGCTTTGCCTTCTTAAAAAATAGGATTCACCCCGTTTGGGTGGGGTAGACAACTGCTCTGGAGAAAATATAAATTGCGAAGACAACGCATTGAATCATGAAAAGTAATTGAATTGTTTTTAAAAAGCATACATTTGCGATAAATTTATTCATTCAAAGCTATTCGAAGTTTAAAATAGAATTGGCAAATAACGTACACCCTAATTTTCTTCACTTCTAGAAGCGAACCAATTTTTTTCTGGCTAATTGATAACTTATTTTTGCAAGCTGGCAAAAACAACATTCGCTGAATGATATGTCACATAAAACATTATGGCTTAAGTTTGGCAATATTGGCATTTTTTTATGTAAACGCTTTTTAAAATAAGTGTATTTACAAACGCAGTTGAAAGCCGAGCTTAATCAGAAAAAATCGTCAGATTAAAAAAAAACATAAAACGATAACAAATGTGATAATAATTTAAATTTGCTGCAGGAACTTTTTTAAATATTTTATCGTGGCCAAAGTTTTTTAAAAGTGCAAACGTCATGAGCACTCAAATACAAACATAGCGGCAAAAACATTAAAAAAAACTTAAATCAGAAAGCAGCGAAATCAGCTTAAAGGCAACAGCAGCAGTTAAGTCCTATTATGATGCGATGGGAGGATGAATGTTGTCATGAGGGGTAAAAAAAGTGTGAAATTGGATAGTTGGTATATGTGCTAATGTACAATAATGGCTTAAGTCATACATACCCAAACATATAAGCAATCCGCTAAAATGCCATGCATCAATGGTGAGTTTTTTCATCATATGAGCATAGAACTGATTTTGACTTGAATTGATCGACTCAAGAGGAATTAAGGTAGACTGAATATGAGGATAGTGTTTCAAAAGTTTCCTCAACGACGAAACAGAAAAATCTAGTCAAAAAGCAAGGCGTAGTTTAGGATAGGTTAGGTTTGGTGGTAGCTGCCCTGATAGGGGAAGCTCACTTGGACCACATGAAAGTCCGTTGTGTTTCCACATACAGTAAAATAACAGTGACGTAGATATAACTACTTAGAGAATCGTTGGGTAGCAACGATAAATTTCAGAGTGATTCTGGTGCCAACCTTGAATAAATCTTCGGGAGATCCAAGTGAGTCGTGACCGAAGTACTTTCTTGCAAAAGCTGCGAAATCAATGCATAAAGTGATTTTATGTGATTTCATCCCATAATCCTCCATACAGCTGCAGCAGGATGTAGCTTCCAGTATACTGAGACGTACTGCATGGATACCCATGGGACAGTGCCTTGCCAAAACCGCAATGACCATTGATGGGTGAAACTTATTGGACCCAATTACTTCAGCAGGCCTCCTGCCATCCACTTTCGTGTACGTCCAACGTTTGCTGAGCTGACTCGAGGCCCAGCTATGGAGAAGCAAAGCACAGGTGGCCAGCTGAATCCCCAAAATCCCTACAGCCATCTTCACCCGGATAAGTTGTACCGATGCGGGCTAAGAGATCCGCTTGACAGTTGCCCGGGATATCACTATGGCCCGAGACCCAGATAATCTTAATTATAAAATAGTTTGATGTAATCGCAAGCGAGGTCAGGCACTCCCAGACCACCCTCGATCGCATTGTGGTTGAACTCAAGGCTTTGATAGCCGCTTGGCTATCAGAGTAGATGTTGGATTCTCTAACCGTAGTAGCACTGGATAGCATTTAATCCACCGCATCCTTAATTGCAAAAACTTCCGCTTGGAATATACTGCAGTGACCAGCCAACATAAACTTGGGGCTTACATCTAGTTCTTTACAAAAGACCGTACCACCAACCGTTCCGTCCAACTTCGACCCATCCGTGAACAAGTTAACCGGTTCCCTGCCCCCCACTCCTCTCTCGGGGGAATAACTGGGATAAAGGTTGAATTGGGAGCAATTATCAGCATACAATAGTCCATCCTGTCCGGGATAAACATAGTACGAGGGCTAGAGTGTCAAAGTCAGAAAGCCCATAGCCCATATCACGAAGCCTGACCAACGGCCGGGCCGCGGCCGCCTTTCCCGCAATATCTACTGGGTGTATGTTCAGCATGACATTCAGTGCCAAGGTAGGTGTTGTTCTGAGAGCGCCACTGATACCCATCAGCGCCTTCCGTTGCACTGATACTAACATTTTGGAGGTGCTCTCTGTATCCACTGCTTTCCACTAGACCAGCACACTATAGAGCAGAATCAGTTTGACTACTACTCCTGGCGAGCGTCCCTATATCTTTTAGATAGCCACCCTGCAGCAGTACAAGGCAACTCCGGCCTTCCTGGCCCTATATCCCAAAGCAAGGCGTATGTGATATTTATTTTTCTGAGTTTATAACCACTCTATAGCCGTCTTGTATTGAAAGGTATGTACATTTTCTCATTTATGTCGAGCTTTAAAAATATTTCTATCAGATACTTAAAAGATTTGAGCAGATATTATTTTGAACTAATGTAGGAAAACGAGCGTGTGCTTCTCCAGGAGTGGACACATGATTCACTACTATACACCCGTCGCACTTTATTTTTAGCTATTTCACGATCGCCCCTTAGGACATTGGAGCATGACGGAAAATATTTCATCTTGGCGTGGCGATTCAAACACAGAATAAGCTTCACAGATACTTCTTCTCGCAGCAACTAGAGGGCATCTCCATAATCACTATGAAAGAAATCCAGCACTCACGAATTTAGCCATATGGAAAAGAAAAGCATTTCTAGGCTCTTAGAAATATGCATGAGAAGACTTTGCCAAGAACTTTCGGGTGAACTCCATTGTAAGGTACTCTAAACTTGCCGTCGAGGAAAACAGTTCTAGCTCAACTTCGAACTGTATACGGTAATAAGTTAAACACTTATTTATCCAGAATTAATCCCGATACTCCCAATCTATGTCTCGTCGCCTGTAGTCTGACACCAACAATCCTTTAAATCGCAATGTGGAACCAACGCCAATATTTCCTATACTGTTCACGAACTCATATTAGGTGAGCCCTCAGGCTCACATTGTTGATTGCCACCGATTAGGCAAGCGGGTGTTTATTATTGAGATACATATATTTACTTTCGAAGCATTAATGTTATTCATGTGCATTATATAAGACTTCGCACATCGCTTCGGTATGGTGTGGTAATGGCATATTATTTATAAAATTACGAAAGAAGAAAAAATAAAAAAAGAAACAGTAATACTTAAAAAAAAAATAATAATAATAATATCTACTGATATGAGTAAAATGCTGATGAAATAATGTGAAGTCGTTATTGTAAAATATTGACAACAATTTTTCTACACCTAGTTTTGACTTACTGAAAAATGCACTCACACACGCAAATATTTTTTTATACTCAGCCCACAAAGTGTATTAACTTTGATTTGATAACGGTTCCTTAAACAGGTATAAAGCAATTGAGATAGATATAGACTTTCATATATCAAAATCATCAGTATCGAAAAGGAATTTGATTGAGCCATGTCCGTTCGTCCGCCCGTCTGTCCGTTAACACGATAACTTGAGTAAATATTGAGACATCTTCACCAAATTTGTTATACGGGCTTATCAAAACCCAGAATAGATTGGTATTGAAAATGAGTGAAATCGGATGATAACCACGCCCACTTTTTATATATATCATATTTTTGAAAACACAAAAAACCTGATTATTTAGTAAATAATACACCCATCTTGAAATTTGACATGTGGACTGATATTGAGACCCTTGATAGAAATAAAAAAAAAAAAATGTTAAAAATGGGTGTGGCACCGCCCACTTGTGATAAAATAAATTTTGCAAATATTACTAATCATAAATCAAAAATGCTTAAACCTATCGTAACAAAATTCGGCAGAGAGGTTGCCCTTACTATAAGGAATGCTTTGAAGAAAAATTAACGAAATGGGTTAAGGACCACACCCACTTTTATATAAAATATTTTTAAAAGGGTCTTGGATGAATAAAATAAGCTATAAAATAAAAATAAATGTAAGGCGCGATACCCACCGAAGAGATCTAAGGCCGAGCTTCTCTTCCAATTTGCGTCGTGCTCCTCTTGATTTTCCCTACAAATTGGCCGGACGGGACCTACATGCTTTATGCCGACTCCGACGGCATCTGCAAGGCAGATGAGTTTTCACTGAGAGCTTTTCATGGCAGAAATACACCCGGAGCGCTTGCCAAACACTGCCGAGGGGCGACCCCGCTTAGAAAAATTTTCTTATAATTGAAAAACATTATTTCTAAAATTTTGATGTTGCTTTGCCCGGGAGTTGAACCCAGGGCAAACGGTGTGATAGGCGGAGCACGCTACCATCACACCACGGTGGCCGCGAATATAGATATAATAATATAGATAATATAGATAATAAGTTATATGTAGTAAAAGTTGGAAAATTTCGTTAATAACCCAGCCCTTTTTTTATAGTAACGCTTTTTAGTACAATGGCAGTTGTGTGTTTTGTGTTTATTGTTCTGTTAAATCTTTATTGTAAAATAAACAGTAGGAGAATCCCCATATCTGAAGGAAAACTGCACTATTTCGCGCTCAAGGTCATTGGTGTTAGCCTCTGTATGCTTTTTGCTTTTTTTGAACGAAAATTAATTCAGAATAGACCCATATGTATATGTATTATTGTGCAGCCTTGTAACAGTATTAAACACACAAAACAAACAGCTGGGTATATAATGTTTGGCTTCGCCCCAACTTAGAATTCCTTACTTGTTAAATGTAAGTTTGTGTAATTCCATTTAGAAACGATCAATGGTAGGAGTCACACATTCATCGTGAATTTTGATAGACATTTACATGTTTTGTTACAAAATTGCATAAAACAGTTGGCTTGTCTTTTTTCATGCAAACTATTTTCCTGCCAAAACTTAAAGAATTGCTTAGAATAAAAAATAAATAATAATTAATAATACGTGTTCTTTTTCGATTAACCATTTTCAAATAAAATGGTCAAACGAGAAATTTCATGAAACGCCCCTATTTTTATACTCAGCTTGCTTTTCCCATAGAGTATATTAATTTGGGTAACATAACGGTTGATCGTAACTGAAAATAAATCAAAATAAATAAAAATGAATCAAAATAAATATAGAATTCCATACATCAAATAGCTCAGTATGAAAATAGGAATTAATTTAGCTATGCCCGTTGGTCCGTCCGTCCGTCCGTCTGTATTGGCACACGATAACTTGTGTAAATATTGAGATATCTTAAATTAGTACATGGTTCCTTAGCCTTCATCACCCACCCCTATATAAAACAAATAAGGAAGGCTAAGTTCGGATGTAACCGAACGTTACATACTCAGTTGAGAGCTGTGGAGACAAAGTAAGGGAAAATCACCATGTTGTAAAAAGAACCTAGGGTAACCCCTGGAATGTGTTTGTATGACATTTGTATCAAATGGAAGGTATTAAAGGGTATTTTAAGAGGAAGTGGGCCATAGTTCTATAGATGGACGCCATTTAGGGATATCGCCATAAAGGTGGACCCGGCCTGACTCTAAATTTTTTGTACGATATGGGTATTAAATGAAATGTGTTAATGATAATTTTAAAAGGGAGAGGGCCCTTAGTTCTATAGGTGGATGCCTTTTCGAGATATCGCCATAAAGGTGGGCCAGGGGTGACTCTAGAATTTTTTTTGGACGATACGGGTATCAAATGAAAGGTGTTAATGCGTATTTTAAAAGGGAGTGGGCCTTAGTTCTATATGTGGACACCTTTTCGAGATATCGCCATATACGTGACTCTAGAATGTGTTTGTACGATATGGGTATCAAATTAAAGGTATTAATGAGGGTTTTAAAAGGAAGTGGCCCTTAGTTGTATATGTGAAGGCGTTTTCGAGATATCGACCAAAATGTGGACCAGGGTGATCCAGAACATCATCTGTCGGGTACCACTAATTTATTTATATATGTAATACCACGAACAGTGTTCCTTCCAAGATTCGAAGGGCTTTTGATTTCGCCCTGCAAAAACTTTTTCATTTTCTTCTACTTAATATGGTAGGTGTCACACCCATTTTACCAAGTTTTTTTCTAAAGTTATTTTTGCGTCAATATACCAATACAATTACCATGTTTCATCCCTTTTTTCGTATTTGGTATATAATTATGGCATTTTTTTCATTTTTCGTAATTTTCGATATCGAAAAAGTGGGCGTGGTCATAGTCGGATTCCGGCCATTTTTTACACCAATACAAAGTGAGTTCAGATAAGTACGTGAACTGGGTTTAGTAAAGATATATCGATTTTTGCTCAAGTTATCGTGTTAACGGCCGAGCGGAAGGACAGACGGTCGACTGTGTATAAAACCTGGGCGTGGCTTCAACCGATTTGGCCATTTTTCACAGAAAACAGTTATCGTCCTAGAATCTAAGCCTCTACCAAATTTCACAAGTTTTGGTAAATTTTTTTTCGACTTATGGCATTAAAAGAATCCTAGACAAATTAAATGAAAAAGGGCGGAGCCACGCCCATTTTAAAATTTTCTTTTATTTTCGTATTTTGTTGCAATATATCATTACTGAAATTGAATGTTGACATAATTTGCTTATATACTTTAAAGGTATTAACTTATCTTTTAAAATTTGAATAAAAAAAAATTTGTTTAAAAAGTGGGCGTGGTCGTTCTCCGATTTTGATAATTTTTATTAAGCAGACATATAGTAATAAGAGTAACGTTCCTGCCAAATTTCATCATGATATCTTTAACGGACTGCCAAATTACAGCTTGCAAAACTTCTAAACTACCTTCCTTTAAAAGTGGGCGGTGCCACGCCCATTGTCCAAGATTTTACTGGTTTTCTATTCTGCATCATAAGTTCAACTCACCTACCAAGTTTTATCGCTTAATCCGTATTTGGTAATGAATTATCGCACTTTTTCGATTTTTCGAAATTTTCGATATCGAAAAAGTGGGCGTGGTTATTGTCCGATATCGTTCATTTTAAACAGCGATCTGAGATGAGTGCCCAGGAACCTACATACAAAATTTCATCAAGAAACATCAAAATTTACTCAAGTTATCGTGTTAACGGACAGACGGACGGACGGACGGACCGACATGGCTCAATCGAATTTTTTTTCGATACTGATGATTTTGATATATGGAAGTCTATATCTATCTCGATTCCTTTATACCTGTACAACCAACCGTTATCCAATCAAAGTTAATATACTCTGTGAGCTCTGCTCAACTGAGTATAATAAGCGAAATCCTATGATAACCACGACCATTATTATTATTAAATAAATAGTACACCTATAATGTTGGAATTTTATGGTTGAACTAATATTCAGTCTTAAAAAAAAATTTGAAAAATTGTTTGAAAATGGTCGTGGCACCGCCCAGTTGTCTTAAGATAAATTTTTCAAATAATATTAATCATAAATCAAAAACCGTTGAATCTATCACAGAACATATAAGGAAGACCAAGTTCGGGTGTGACCGAACATTACATACTCAGCTGCCAAATTACTGCTTGCAAAACTTTTAAATTACCTTCTTTTAAAAGTGGGCGGTGTCACACCCATTGTCCAAAATTTTACTAATTTTCTATTCTCGATCATAAAGTGAACCCACCTACCAAGTTTCATCGCTTTATCCATATTTAGTAATGAATTATGGCACATTTTCGGTTTTTCCCTTTTTTCGATAGCAAAAAAGTGGGCATGGTTATACTCCGATTTCGTTAATTTTAAATAGCGGTCTGAGATGAGTGCCCAGGAACTTACATACCAAATTTCATTACTTTTCCTCAAAATTTACTCAAGTCATCGTGTTCACGGACAGACAGACGGACGGATGGACATGGATTTCTTTTTTCGCCAAGATAATTGTGATATATAGAAGTCTATATTTATCTCCACTAGATTAAGCCGTTACGGGGTACCATTATACGATCAAAATTAATACACCCTATGTGCTCTGCTCATCTAAAAATATAAAAACTGCGTCGAAGAAGAACTTACGAAATCGATTAGGGACTTTATATAAAAGATTTTAAAAAGGGGCGTAGATGAAGAAAATAAGCTTTACCTTAGCGAAAAATAATTTCGTAACAGTGATATTTCACTTATCAAGTTGTATTGTAAGAGGAAATTGGGGTAATTTTTTTTTAATGGGCGCCGCCACGCCTCTACTCCGATGAAGCACTACACAACATTTCTAGAGCCTAAAAACAAATAGATCCCTAAACTAAATTCGAAAAAGTAATTTATCTGAAATGAAACTCACGCTGAGTATAAAATATTCGGTTACACGCAAACTTAAGCACCACTACTTGTTTAACTATAACTGTTCTTTTTTTTGAGTGAATTAGATTTAAGTTTCAAACCGGTATTGTTTTAAAAACTTTCTGTTTCAGTGAACCCGCAACATTTTTTGGAGCCCGTTACTTTCTAGAACAGGTTACTCTTTTCGATCGGGTACATCTTCCACAAGGGTTACTTTTTTCAAACCGGTTTTTTTTTTCCACAGAGCTTTTCCAAAAAGGAAATATTTTTGAACTGGCTGCTATTTTCAACAGGATGGCTTTTTGAAACCAAAACTTTTTTTAAACCGAAAATTGTTTTGAAACCAAATAATTTTCCAAATATTTTACCCTTTTCAACCAGATACTTTTTTCAGTTACACTTGTGAAACAAAATTCTCTTTTAAAACCGGTAAATATTTTGGAATCGAATACTTTCTCGAAAGCAAATACTTTTATGAAACCAAATACATCTTAAAATAAGTAAGGAATTCTAATTTTAGGTTAAACTGAACATTAAATACCCAGCTGTGCTATTGAAACTCTGTTGTTGTTTGCTTTGTGTGCTTAGTAGTGTTATAAGATTGCGCAGTAATACATATATGGTTCTATTCTGAACTCATTTTCGTTCAAAAAAAAGCAAAAATGGTACAGAGGCTACCACCCATGAGTTTAAGCGGGTAAAAATGCAGTTAAATAGTTGTAACTATGAAAAAAATTTGTATGCGAAATTTCGTACGGATTGGGAGATTTATGGCACTAAAAGATTTTTGTAGAAGGTAACAAAAAAAGGGCGGGTCACGCCCATTTTAAAAATTTCTTAAAGTTTTGTTCTTAGCTCAACCATGCCACTACTGGAGTAGAATATCAGTCAAATGTAGTTAAATACAATAGAGTTATTGCAAGATTTGTTAAAGTTAGACTTTTAAGTAAAGTGGGCGTAGTCTTTGACCGATTTTGATTATCCTCACTCACTCTATATTACTTGGCAAGGATAGTTTTGTTCTTAGCTCAACCATACCACTACTGGAGTAGAATATCAGTCAAATGTAGTTAAATACAATAGAGTTATCGCAAGATTTGTTAAGGTTAGACCTTTAAGTAAAGTGGGCGTGGTCTTTGACCGATTTTGATTATCTTAACTCACTCTATATTACTTGGCAAGGATAGTGTCTCTCCCATATTTCAATGTAATATCTTTAACGGCTTTGATTAACGCCGTGGGCGGTGCCACCCACACTTTCCAAAATTTTTAGGAATTAATGTTTTGCGTCATAAAACCAATCCATCTACCAAATTTCATTATCTTAGCGGTATTCGTTTTTGAATTATCTCACTTTTCTCATTTTTCTAAATTTTCGATATCAAAAAAGTGGGCGTGGTTATCATCTGATTTCGAATTTGGTGAAGATGTCTCAAATTTGCTCAAGTAAAATTTTATTTCGATACTGATATAAGGAAATCTTTATCAATCTCGATTCCTTCATAACTGTACAACCAACCGCGGCACACGCTTTTATTTATTTCTCTGATTTGCCTTAGATTGATGATTTGCCTTAGTATAATGAGTAGTACCTAGGAACTGCCTAATTATTTGTTAGTTTGAGTATTATTATTACTTAATGTAAGTATTGTTTTCAATAAAACCGTTTAACTTAAACTATTTTTCTAATTATTTTATTTAATTAAATTTATTTTATTTAAAAAGTTTGAACTTATGTTCTCCAAAGTATTTTGATGTCACTTCTATGTAATATTTATTCAATGAGCCCAATCGATTTCGATCCTTGTGCCACCTGGCGGTGATTTTTCATAGGTTGTTTTCTTTCGTGTATCTAATATATATTCCAAATATGTGCCAAATCGGGCCACAAATACGATTTTTTTGAATATCTCGATAAATGCTTCACCTAGCGGAGTTTTTTTCTTTTGAATGCATTGCCATAAGGTTCTGAACTATATTCCAAGTTTCGAGATTGTAGCTTAATCGGAAGTTACTTAAATTTCAATTACAAAATTCGTAAACAACGCTACACAGAGTCAAGCTAAATAAAACCGTTTAAAAAATCGTTGAAAGCAAATACTTTCTTCAAACCGATAATTGTTTGGAACCAAATACCTTTTCGAAACCAAATAGCTATTTGAAACGAAGTGTTTTTTCAAAACCAAATAATTTTTACAAACCAAGTGTTTCCTCGAAACAAAAAAAAATTTGTTTTTAAAACCAAATATATTTTTTAATCGGGTTTTCTTTTTTTAAACAAATACTAATTCGAAACCAAATATGTGTTTTAAATCGGTTAGTTTTTTTTTTTTGACTAAATACTTTACTGAAACTAAAATCTTTTTCAAACACAAACTTTTTTTGGAAGTAAAAACTTGTTGAAATCGAATACCCTTTTGAAATAAAAAATTTTCTTGAAATCGAATACCTTTTTGAAATCAAATATTTTTTCTTCTTTTTATTCGCTGCGCTAACCCGAACCAATTATTCACACTAAGGGAATTTTAATCGTTTTTAATGTGGTTCTTCTTCTTCTGGTTCTTAGGCGGGTTCCGAATTTTATTACACTGGGCAACAAAATTTGAACAACTGTTTATTACCCAAATTTCCCTAGTTGATTCTAATGGCAAGGAAGGAGGAGTCACCTCAGCTTCGAAATTGCAGTGTCGACTAATATACTTTCCCGGTTGGAGCGTTTTTATCCATCCGCATAACGTAACCTAGATAGCGAAGCCTTTGCGTTTTATTCGCTGCACTATCTTCATATCTGCGTAAAGCTCATATAGCTCCTTTACTCGCCGTCGACATCACGGACGAAATTATTGGTCACAGAAAAATTATTGCGACAAGAATAATATTTATATAAAGGCGAATCAAAGTTAACAAAATTTCGAGGGTAGAAGCAGAGTTGCATGTTTTCATAAGGAGACACGTAATGTGGAATTCTATAAACACAGATGAGCAAAAATTTGTATATCTGTGAAAGAAAATTTTTTTACAATTTAGTAGGGAGGATGTTGATCAGTTTATAAAAAATGTCGATTATTGATCGTTCAGAGTTTGAATGCCCCATATCAGGGATGCAGCTTAACGTTAAGCTAATCGTTTATCAAAAAATTTCCACCGTTTCCGTTGAAACACTTCGAAATATTATCGATAAAGAAATTATCAAGATAAATTGTATCTCGTTTTTATCCGAAACGAAAAGCTTTCGTTAACGTTAAAAACGTTAACAAAAACGTGATACTTTATGTTTGAATTGTGCTGGCAATGCTATAGCCATGGTGAAGCCGTAAGGTGGCAACAACGAGCGCACATACACACACAAACTCCATATAATTTGTTTGTGTAATTCGTTGGTGGTAATGTCAAAAACACTGAGAAATGTTCGTACTGTCAAAATTCATGAGAAAAGTTGCAATCAGCTTGGCCTTTGCTTTCACCTTTAATGACTCCGCCATCAATCAGCTTTGCCAGCATAGTTTGAAATTAATAATGAACATAAACGATTTGATTCCGTTTTGATATGGCAGAAAACGAAACGAAATCATTTCGTTAATTTGACGTTTTTAACGTTAATAAACGAAACGAAATGACTTTGTTTCGTTTATTAACGTTAATTATCGTAACGAAATGATATCCGTTCGTTGGTTAAGCATGCCTGCCCCATATACAAATAATTATTGTCCATGTGTAAGTGTATGCTCTCTCACCACTTATTTTGCTTAATATTACAACACTCAATTTCTATATTTTTGCAATATTTTGTTGCTTCATTTTCTACTTCACACTACACCCTTTGCTATGTACATAAATGCGACGAATGCCATCATAAAGTCGTTAATGTAGCGCAATGTTGGCAATGTTGGCAAACGTATCTATCGATGTAATTTATGTTGCATATTGTTGATATGATTACAAAAATTTGTTAGTGTTGTTTTTGTATATACATATATTATTTTGTTGTGAAATTGTTTTGACTGCATGCTCTTTTAGGTTTGTGTTTAGCCATGTTCTGCATGCTATCAACTGCTCATATTTGCGTTTGCTTCTGTTGCTCTGTGCGCTTTGTGCTACATTTCTGTCTCGACTGCGACTGTCTACTTTCAAATTTTTTTGTTGTTCTGCGTGCTCTTGTTGTTAATGATGTTATTTTCACTGTCACTTGTGAAATGTAACGCAAAATTTAAATAAAGTCATAACAATTTATCATAAACTCGATGGAGTGTGTTTTTGAATTTGTATGTGTGGGCATACATATACACACATGGGTACATGTTAATATATACATATTGCACACATATTTCGTGTGCCCCTTTTCCTTTTTTCGGTCGGTTGCACGTGGATGGTGATACTAGGTTAGGTTAGGTTGGGTGGTAGCTTCCCTGATAGAGGAAGCTCACTTGGACAACATGACGGTCCGTTGTGATACCACATATAATAAACTAAACTAACGGTGACGTAGATATAACTACTTAGAGAATCGTTGGGTAGCAACGATAAAGTTCCGAATGATCCCGATCTCAACCTTGGATAGCTCCTCGGGAGATCCAAGTGAGTCACGACCGAAATACTTTCGCCTAGTTCTGGCAAAAGCTGGGCAGTCAAGCATAAAGTGATTTGGTGATTCCACCTCATCATCCACCATACAGCTGCAGCAGGATGGAGTTTCCAATATATTGAGACGTACCGCATGGATACCCATGAGACAGTGCCCTGTCAAAACCTCAATGACCATTGATAGGTGAGCCTTAGTGAACCCAATTATTTCAGCAGACCTCCTGCCATCCACTTCCGGCCAGAAAGATCTTGATATCCACAAGACGTAGTGTCCGCCCAACGGTTGCTGAGCTGACTCAAGGCCCAGCTATGGAAGAGCAACCCACAGGTGGCTAGCGGAATCCCGAAATCCCTACAGCCATCTTCATCCGGTTCAGTTGTACCGATTCGGTTGGTTGTATAGGGAGCGGCCACCGGCATGCAATAGTCCGTCCTGTCCGGGATAAAGTCCAAACTAGTAAGAAGGCTAGAGTGTCCGAAATCAGAAAGCATATAACCCATATCACGAAGCCTGACCAACGACCGGGCCGCGGCTGCCTTTCCCGCAATATCTACTGGATGTATATTCAGCATGACATTCAGTGCCAAGGTAGGTGTTGTTCTCATAGCGCCACTGATACCGATAAGCGCCGTCCGTTGCACTGACACTAGCATTTTGGAGGTGCTCGCCGTGTCCAGTGCTTTCCACCAGACCAGCACCCCATATAGCAGAATCGGTTTGACCACCATCTCATAAAGCCAGTGTACTACTCCTGGCGAGAGCCTCCATCTCTTTCCGATAGCCCCCCTGCAGCAGTACAAGGCAACCGCGGCCTTCCTGGCCCTATCTTCCACATTGGGCCTCCAGGACAGCTTCTTGTCCAGAACAATTCCCAAATATTTAACCCTGTCAGTAAGTACCAACGGTACCCCTCCAATCGAAGGAGTTCTGAAGTCGGGTATCTTATATCTCCATGTAAAAAGAACCAATTCTGTTTTTCCCGGGTTGACCGCCACTCCACATGATTCAGCCCACCTAGCCACAGTATCCAGGTATCCCTGCAGAACATCGCGCAGGGTGCCCAGAAATTTGCCCCTGACTAGGATAGCGAGGTCATCTGCATAGGCAACCACCCGACAGCCATTGGCTTCCAACTCCACAAGAAGCTCGTTGACTACCACAACCCAGAGCAGAGGAGATAGGACACCTCCCTGCGGCGTGCCCCTGCACACCTTCGTCCTTATTATGGCTCCTCCCCACTCCGCTGCGACAATTCTGCCGCATAGAAGTTTGCTAATAAATTCAACCAGAGCCGCTTCGACTCCTAAACCCACCAGAGCTCTTTCGATTGCCCCCGGTAGAACATTGTTAAAAGCCCCCTCGATGTCTAGAAAGGCACCCAGAGCATACTCTTTATGTGGGGGTTAAGATACTTGGCTTGGATATCATACGTGGTTCCAGGCTCTGGTTCAGGGACTGGTATCAGTCTTAGACCGGCCATAGTGACGAATTGTCACACGTGATTGGTTGTCACGTCCTGCACGAGGTGCCCCTGCTTCTACTGATAATGGCGGATCTAGAGAGGACAACTCTATAAAACCCGCACCCCTGAGTCATTGTGCCGAGCTCAGGGGAGGGAGGACCCTGTTAAGGGTCAAGATCGGTACTCAACGGTGACGTACCGGATTGTTAGGGACTTGATTTTGACTATGGATAGGAATTGATGACTTTGGGCTGGTAGGTGCAGTATTCTGCCACCTTAGTAGGTCGGGGTGAAACCCTATCGAAATGGCTGGTAGGCTAATGCTGCACCTGCCCACGTCCCGTTAAAACCGTGGCGGGCCTCAAGGTACGTTCCGGCTCCGTCGCCGTTAAGTTGGTGGTGTAGGTGCGGTTGAAGATTTTCCCGCTTTGCGTCCGGTCTGGCTTTGAACGCATTACTCATAAGGTAATGCGTCAACCCTCGCGTGGCCTCCCTGCGCAGCATAGATAACCACGGGACCGTTGAAGGGCGACTACAAAATCGGCTCCGGATAGCGGCCTTGAGGGGGGACTTCTTAGAATGGACACGAAGACGAATAAAAAGGAGGGTAGGAGTGACGGCGAAAGTCGTCATGGTGCGAGGGACGCGACAGGTGCGAAGAGTGCTCCGAAGCAGGTCGCCGCCAGCCGGGAAAGCTCACGGCGGGTCAAAAGGGCTGATCAGACGGATCAGCGCAGGGGTTTGGTTCCAAACCCCGTAGGTACGGGTAGTTCGGGTAGTGGAGGGGTGTCGAAACCCATATGGGGCTGTGACAGGGAAAGGCAGAGGTCCGGCGAATGCGACGGACCAGCCCAGTACTAGTAAGGAAGCCCTGTCGCGAGGAGCTTTCCCAACGGGAGCCCTGGGGTCGAAGCCTGCCGGGAAAGGTAGGCGATCGACGCCGCGTAGGAAAGCTCTGGGTGATCGGCGCCTAGCTGAGAAGATCTTGGAGCGCTACGGCGGAAGGGATGCAGCTCAGATGTCTGAGAAGCATTCCCGGACGCTTGAGTGGGCCAGGAGCGTCGTAGCTTGCGACGACCACACACCGGTGTCGAACGATGCGGGTGAGCAGCAGGGTTTGGGGGCTATGAAGCGGCAAAGGTCGGATGAGCGGAATGCCTCAACGACAAAAAGGGCCCGAGGAGGTGGGGACGCAATTTCGTTTAGCGAAATCGCTAAACGTGCAGGCTCCATCACCCTCGGGGTCCTGGATAGGAGTAGGGAGGATGGTGCCATCTCCCGAGAGGAGTGGCCGTGGGTCGCCAGCGCCATATCAGCGGCCTATATGACCGCTGTTATGGAGAGCCCAGGTACGCGGCCATGCTTCGAATACTCGGGGTGGTATCATGGTTTTAGACTGATTACTTGTGCTGACGAGCGGTCGGCCTGTATCTTTAAGAAAATAATTTCTTTGGTAGGGGAGGTCTGGAGGGGGGCCAGACTCGAGGCCGTGGAACGGAGGGATCTCCCCCTTCGACCGAGGGCTCGGGTGTGGTTGCCTGCCGGGCCATCTCAGCCGGAGAAAATACTCGAATTAATGCGTTACTGCAACCCGAACCTTCCGACGCATAACTGGAGGGTCCTCAGAGTAGAGGAGGCTGTTGGGCCACGTCAGCAAGTGCTGCTTCTGCTAAACGCAGAGTCCACCGGTCCTCTCCCTGACACGAGGGGGGTTATCTCCTATGGCCTCGAGCGTGTGGTTCTCAAAATCTACAACACCGATTCAAGGGGAGATGGTTCCTCTCCCACAGAGACTGTTTGGGAGGTGGAGGCGTCCGCAGGGGAGCCAGTACCCATGGTTGTGGATGCTGACTCCGCTAATTTGGACAGCGAAAGCACTGTTGACGTCCCGTCAATAGCGGGACCTGTCATCAGTGCTAGTCGTCTGGCTCATAGGGCCGAGGAGGAGCTCCTGGCCTCCGAGGGCGAATCATCGATGGCGGGATCCGTCATCAGTGTAAGTCGTCTGTTGGGGGAGGAGGAGGATCTCCTAGTCTCCGAGGGCGAAGCCGCCAAGGATGGGGTGCAGAAGAAGGAGAGTGGTGTTGATGGAAATCCGTCAAATCAATCTTCAGCATTCTAAGGCGGCTTCCGCAAACTTGTTGCTCTGTCTTGAGAAAGGCGGAGTGGATATTGTCCTTGTCCAGGAGCCGTGGCTGAGTAGTAACGGCGGAAAAATTTCTGGATTAAGGACGGGAAAATTCAACACCTTGGTGCATGGGGAGGCAGGTAGGCCTAGATCCTGTGTGCTTATTAAAAAGGAATTTAAAGTTTTTATTCTCTCTAATTTCAGCAATGCTGACGTAACCACGGTCTGCCTCGAGCGAGGCAGTAACGAATTGTGGGTGGTCTCAGCGTATATGCCCCATGGGGACGTAACGGGACCACCGCCTGTGATACTGGGCGAAATCACCGCTGAAGCAAGGCGGAGAGGTGTTGGCGTAATCATAGGTGCCGATGCTAATGCACACCATAGCATATGGGGGAGCTCGGATACGAACACCAGAGGTGAGTCTTTATTTACTTTTATTGTAGATGAGGGACTTTGTATATGTAATAGGGGGAATGACCCGACTTTTATTACTGCGGCAAGGGAGGAGGTCCTGGACCTCACCCTGGTTAGCAGAGAACTAGAAGATCGGATATCTGGATGGAGGGTTCTCAACGAGCACTCTTTCTCTGATCACCGATATATTCAGTTCTCGGTGAATGAAGAACGTCCCGGTAAAATATCTTTTAGGAACCCTAAAAGTACCAACTGGGACTTGTATTGTAGGAAGTTGGGAGAGCTATTGCCTGAGGCGCCTATCGTTGGTTCGGACCTGTCCGAATCTGAAATAGACGGTCTGGTGGAAAACTTCACCTTGGCAAGCAATAGCGCCTTTCAACATTCCTGCCCACTGAAAACTTACAGGGGGAAGGGCAAGCCGCCCTGGTGGTCTGATTCCCTTGACGACCTAAGAGCGTCCAGTAGGCGGCTCTTTAATAGAGCCAGGAGGAGTAAACTACCCTCGGACTGGGAGCTCTATAAGGTGAGTCTGGGGATTTATAAATATGAAATAAGGTTAGCCAAGCGAGATTCATGGCGAAGCTTCTGCGAAAACGTAGAGGGCTGCAATGAATCCGCGAGGCTTAGAAAAATACTCTCTAGGAATCCCGCCCCTCGGGGGTATCTGAGAGATGATGGTGGGGACTGGTCGATGAGTAGCGAGGAGTCCCTGAGACCTTTACTGGACAATCATTTTCCCGATGTCCCAGTTGCGCAGGGATCTTCGCTTGCGTGGTCGGCGGTTGCTGGCCACGCAGAAATGCCTGCCATCCCACTACGGGAAAGTCAAATATCCTGGGCTATAAATTCGTTCAAGCCCTATAAGTCACCCGGTCCGGATGGCATCATTCCTGCGCAACTTCAAAGGTCTTTAGGGATTTCCTGCCGCTGGTTGGCCATCATCTACACTAACTGCCTCAGGCTTAACTATATCCCTAAGTCGTGGCACACGGTTAGGGTCATCTTCATTCCGAAGGCCGGCAGGGGCTTTCATGTATCACCTAAGGATTTCAGGCCAATCAGTCTCTCGTCGTTTCTTCTTAAGACGTTTGAGCGGCTGATTGACCTGTACCTACGAGAAAGGATACCTGGGGGGTCACTGACGGCTTCACAGCATGCGTACTGCAAAGGCAGATCGACGGAAACGGCTCTCCATTCGATTGTAAAGCAAATAGAGGGGTCTCTAGAACATAAAGAGTATGCTCTGGGTGCCTTTCTAGACATCGAGGGGGCTTTTAACAATGTTCTACCGGGGGCAATCGAAAGAGCTCTGGTGAGTTTAGGAGTCGAAGCGGCTCTGGTTGAATTTATTAGCAAACTTCTATGCGGCAGAATTGTCGCAGCGGAGTGGGGAGGAGGCATAATAAGGAGGAAGGTGTGCAGGGGCACGCCACAGGGAGGTGTCCTATCTCCTCTGCTCTGGGTTGTGGTAGTCAACGAGCTTCTTGTGGAGCTGGAAGCCAATGGCTGTCGGGTGGTTGCCTATGCAGATGACCTCGCTATCCTAGTCAGGGGCAAATTTCTGGGCACCCTGCGCGATGTTCTGCAGGGATACTTGGATACTGTGGCTAGGTGGGCTGAATCATGTGGAGTGGCGGTCAACCCGGGAAAAACAGAATTGGTTCTTTTTACAAGGAGATATAAGATACCCGACTTCAGAACTCCTTCGATTGGAGGGATACCGTTGGTACTTACTGACAGGGTTAAATATTTGGGGTTTTGACAGGGCACTGTCCCATGGGTATCCATGCGGTACGTCTCATTATATTGGAAACTCCATCCTGCTGCAGCTGTATGGAGGATGATGAGGTGGAGTCACCAAATCACTTTATGCTTGACTGCCCAGCTTTTGCCAGAACTAGGCGAAAGTATTTCGGTCGTGACTCACTTGGATCTCCCGAGGAGCTATCCAAGGTTGAGATCGGGATCATTCGGAACTTTATCGTTGCTACCCAACGATTCTCTAAGTAGTTATATCTACGTCACCGTTAGTTTTGTTTATTATATGTGGTATCACAACGGACCGTCATGTTGTCCAAGTGAGCTTCCTCTATCAGGGAAGCTACCACCCAACCTAACCTAAACTATACTCTTTATGTTCTAGAGACCCCTCTATTTGCTTTACAATCGAATGGAGAGCCGTTTCCGTCGATCTGCCTTTGCAGTACGCATGCTGTGAAGCCGACAGTAACCCCCCAGGTATCCTTTCTCGTAGGTACAGGTCAATCAGCCGCTCAAACGTCTTAAGAAGAAACGACGAGAGACTGATTGGCCTGAAATCCTTAGGTGACACATGAGAGCCCCTGCCGGCCTTCGGAATGAAGATGACCCTAACCGTGTGCCACGACTTAGGGATATAGTTAAGCCTGAGGCAGTTAGTGTAGATGATGGCCAACCAGCGGCAGGAAATCCCTAAAGACCTTCGAAGTTGCGCAGGAATGATGCCATCCGGACCGGGTGACTTATTGGGCTTGAACGAATTTATAGCCCAGGATATTTGACTTTCCCGTAGTGGGATGGCAGGCATTTCTGCATGGCCAGCAACCGCCGACCACGCAAGCGAAGATCCCTGCGCAACTGGGACATCGGGAAAATATGGTGATACTACAAATGCTCAGCAAATTTATTGCTAAATTATTTTTATACCTTTCATGAACATGAAATGGTATATTAACTTTGGACCGATGTTTATAACGTTGACAAATATAGAAGATAGACTCACCATTAAGTATACCGAATTGATCAGGGCGACGATCTGAGTTGATATAGCCATGTCCGTCTGTCCGTCCATCTGTCTGTCCGTCCGTCCGTCTGTCCGTCCGTCGGTCTGTCTGTTTGAACGCAAACTAGTCCCTAAAAATTTGAGATATCTCAATGAAATTTTGCACAAGGATGTATTTTTGTATTATATTAGACATTTGTCGGATCCGGTAGGATCGGACCACTAAAACATATATCTCCCTTAAAACCGATCGCTCAGATAAGACGATTTTTGTCATTCCTGCCGCAATTTAGAAAGTATAAACGTGAAACTCGGTTATATATATTCTAATGTATAATAGAAGATTTTCTGAAAAAATCAATTTGAGCGGAGCTATATATAGTACATATCCCATAAAACCGATCGTTCAGATAGAAAGATTTTTGGCAATTTCACCCTTAATTTCCAACATAAAAACGATAAACTTGGTGATATTCATTCTAATATATCATAGAAGATTTCATGAAAAAATTATATCGATCGGAGCTATATATAATATATATCCCATACAACCGATCTTTCAGATAGAAAGATTTTTGGCCATTTCTCCATTAATTTCTAATATAAAAACGTTAAACTTGGTGATATTCATTCTAATATATCATAGAAGATTTCATGAAAAAATTATATCGATCGGAGCTATATATAATATATATCCCATACAACCGATCTTTCAGATAGAAAGATTTTTGGCCATTTCTCCATTAATTTCTAATATAAAAACGTTAAACTTGGTGATATTTATTCTAATATATCATAGAAGATTCCCTGAAAAAATCACTTTGATCGGAGCTATATATAATCTATATCCAATAAAACCGATCGTTCAGATAGAAAGATTTTTAGACATTTCTCCCTTAATTTCCAATATAAAAACGTTAAATATGGTGATATTTATTTTAATATATCATAGAAGATTCCCTGAAAAAATCACTTTGATCGGAGCAATATGTATATAGTATATACCTATCCCATACAACCGATCTTTCAGATAGAAAGATTTTTGGAAATTTCTCCCTTAATTTCCAATATAAAAAAGTTAAACTTGGTGATATTTATTCTAATATATCATAGAAGATTTCATGACAAAATTATCTCGATCGAAGCTATATATAATATATATCCCTTACAACCGATCGTTCAGATAGAAAGATTTTTAGCCATTTCTCCATTAATTTCTAATATAAAAACGTTAAACTTGGTGATATTTATTCTAATATATAATAGAAGATTCCCTGAAAAAATCACTTTGATCGGAGCTATATGTATATAGTATATACATGTATAAACCATACAACCGATCGTTCAGATAGAAAGATTTTTGTAATTTCTCCCTTAATTTCCAATATAAAAACGTTAAACTTGGTGGTATTTATATTAGTATATCATAGAAGATTTCAGGACAAAATTATTTCGATCGGAGCTATATATAATATATATCCCATACAACCGATCGTTCAGATAGAAAGATTTTTGCAATTTCTCCCTTAATTTCGAATATCAAAAAGTTAAACTTGGTGATATTTATTCTATTATATCATAGAAGATTTCATGAAAAAATTATTTCGAACGGAGCTATATATAATATATAACCCATACAACCGATCGTTCAGATAGAAAGATTTTTAGCCATTTCTCCCTTAATTTCCAATATAAAAACGTTAAACTTGGTGATATTTATATTAATATATCATAGAAGATTTCAGGAAAAAATTATTTCGATCGGAGCTATATATAATATATAACCCATACAACCGATCGTTCAGATAGAAAGATTTTTGTCAATTTCTCTCTTAATTTCCAATATAAAAACGTTAAACTTGGTGATATTTATATTAATATATCATAGAAGATTTCATGAAAAAATTATTTCGATCGGAGCTATATATATTATATAACCCATTCAACCGATCGTTCAGAGAGAAAGATTTTTGTCAATTTCTCCTTTAATTTCCAATATAAAAACGTTAAACTTGGTGGTATTTATATTAATATATCATAGAAGATTTCATGACAAAATTATATCGATTGGAGCTATATAATATATATCCCATACAACCGATCGTTCAGATAGAAAGATTTTTAGCCATTTCTCCATTAATTTCTAATATAAAAACGTTAAACTTGGTGATATTTATTCTAATATATCATAGAAGATTCCCTGAAAAAATCACTTTGATCGGAGCAATATGTTTATAGTATATACCTATCCCATACAACCGATCTTTCAGATAGAAAGATTTTTGGCAATTTCTCCCTTAATTTCCAATATAAAAAAGTTAAACTTGGTGATATTTATTCTAATATATCATAGAAGATTTCATGACAAAATTATTTCGATCGGAGCTATATATAATATATATCCCATACAACCGATCGTTCAGGTAGAAAGATTTTTGCAATTTCTCCATTAATTTCTAATATATAAAAGTTAAACTTGGTGATATTTATTTTAATATATCATAGAAGATTTCATGAAAAAATTATTTCGATCGGAGCTATATATAATATATATCCCATACAACCGATCGTTCAGATAGAAAGATTTTTGCAATTTCTCCATTAATTTCCAATATAAAAAAGTTAAACTTGGTGATATTTATTTTAATCATAGAAGATTTCATGAAAAAATTATTTCGATCGGAGCTATATATAATATATATCCCATACAACCGATCGTTCAGATAGAAAGATTTTTAGCCATTTCTCCATTAATTTCTAATATAAAAACGTTAAACTTGGTGATATTTATTCTAATATATCATAGAAGATTCCCTGAAAAAACCACTTTGATCGGAGCTATATGTATATAGTATATACATATATATCCCCTACAACCGATCGTTCAGATAGAAAGATTTTTGCAATTTCCTCCTTAATTTCCAATATAAAAACGTTAAACTTGGTGGTATTTATATTAATATATCATAGAAGATTTCATGACAAAATTATTTCGATTGGAGCTATATATAATATATATCCCATACAACTGATCGTTCAGATAGAAAAATCTTTGCAATTTCTCCCTTATTTCCAATATAAAAAAGTTAAACTTGGTGATATTTATTCTAATATATCATAGAAGATTTCATGAAAAAATTATTTCGATCGGAGCTATATATAATATATATCCCATACAACCGATCGTTCAGATAGAAAGATTTTTAGCCATTTCTCCCTTAATTTCCAATATAAAAACGTTAAACTTGGTGATATTTATTCTAATATATCATAGAAAATTTCATGAAAAAAATAATTTTGTCGGAGCTATATATAATATATATCCCATACAACCGATCGTTCAGATAGAAAGATTTTTAGCCATTTCTCCCTTAATTTCCAATATAAAAAAGTTAAACTTGGTGATATTTATTCTAATATATCATAGAAAATTTCATGAAAAAATTATTTCGATCGGAGCTATATATAATATATATCCCATACAACCGATCGTTCAGATAGAAAGATTTTTAGCCATTTCTCCCTTAATTTCCAATATAAAAAAGTTAAACTTGGTGATATTTATTCTAATATATCATAGAAAATTTCATTAAAAAATTAGTTTGATCGGAGCTATATATAATACATATCCCATACAACCTATCGTTCAGATAGAAAGATTTTTGGCCATTTCTCCCTTAATTTCCAATATGAAAACGTTAAACATGGTGATATTTATTTTAATATATCATAGAAGATTGCCTGAAAAAATCACTTTGATCGGAGCAATATGTATATAGTATATACCTATTCCATACAACCGATCTTTCAGATAGAAAGATTTTTGGCACTTTCTCCCTTAATTTCCAATATAAAAAAGTTAAACTTGGTGATATTTATTCTAATATATCATAGAAGATTTCATGAAAAAATTATTTCGATCGGAGCTATATATAATATATATCCCATACAACCGATCGTTCAGATAGAAAGATTTTTAGCCATTTCTCCCTTAATTTCCAATATAAAAACGTTAAACTTGGTGATATTTATTCTAATATATCATAGAAAATTTCATGAAAAAATTATTTCGATCGGAGCTATATATAATATATATCCCATACAACCGATCGTTCAGATAGAAAGATTTTTAGCCATTTCTCCCTTAATTTCCGATATAAAAAAGTTAAACTTGGTGATATTTATTCTAATATATCATAGAAAATTTCATGAAAAAATTATTTTGATCGGAGCTATATATAATATATATCCCATACAACCGATCGTTCAGATAGAAAGATTTTTAGCCATTTCTCCCTTAATTTCCAATATAAAAAAGTTAAACTTGGTGATATTTATTCTAATATATCATAGAAAATTTCATGAAAAAATTAGTTTGATCGGAGCTATATATAATATATATCCCATACAACCTATCGTTCAGATAGAAAGATTTTTGGCCATTTCTCCCTTAATTTCCAATATGAAAACGTTAAACATGGTGATATTTATTTTAATATATCATAGAAGATTGCCTGAAAAAATCACTTTGATCGGAGCAATATGTATATAGTATATACCTATTCCATACAACCGATCTTTCAGATAGAAAGATTTTTAGCCATTTCTCCCTTAATTTCCAATATAAAAAAGTTAAACTTGGTGATATTTATTCTAATATATCATAGAAAATTTCATGAAAAAATTAGTTTGATCGGAGCTATATATAATATATATCCCATACAACCTATCGTTCAGATAGAAAGATTTTTAGCCATTTCTCCCTTAATTTCCAATATAAAAAAGTTAAACTTGGTGATATTTATTCTAATATATCATAGAAAATTTCATGAAAAAATTAGTTTGATCGGAGCTATATATAATATATATCCCATACAACCTATCGTTCAGATAGAAAGATTTTTGGCCATTTCTCCCTTAATTTCCAATATGAAAACGTTAAACATGCTGATATTTATTTTAATATATCATAGAAGATTGCCTGAAAAAATCACTTTGATCGGAGCAATATGTATATAGTATATACCTATTCCATACAACCGATCTTTCAGATAGAAAGATTTTTGGCAATTTCTCCCTTAATTTCCAATATAAAAAAGTTAAACTTGGTGATATTTATTCTAATATATCATAGAAGATTTCATGAAAAAATTATTTCGATCGGAGCTATATATAATATATATCCCATACAACCGATCGTTCAGATAGAAAGATTTTTAGCCATTTCTCCCTTAATTTCCAATATAAAAACGTTAAACTTGGTGATATTTATTCTAATATATCATAGAAGATTTCGTGAAAGAATTATTTCGATCGGAGCTATATATAATATATATCCCATACAACCGATCGTTCAGATAGAAAAATTTTTAGCCATTTCTCCCTTAATTTCCAATATAAAAACGTTAAACTTGGTGATATTTATTCTAATATATCATAGAAAATTTCATGAAAAAATTATTTTGATCGGAGCTATATATAATATATATCCCATACAACCTATCGTTCAGATAGAAAGATTTTTGCAATTTCTCTATTAATTTCCAATATAAAAAAGTTAAACTTGGTGATATTTATTCTAATATATCATAGAAAATTTCATGAAAAAATTATTTTGATCGGAGCTATATATAATATATAACCCATACAACCGATCGTTCAGATAGAAAGATTTTTGTCAATTTCTCCCTTAATTTCCAATATAAAAACGTTAAACTTGGTGATATTTATATTAATATATCATAGAAGATTTCATGAAAAAATTATTTCGATCGGAGCTATATATAATATATAACCCATTCAACCGATCGTTCAGATAGAAAGATTTTTGTCAATTTCTCCCTTAATTTCCAATATAAAAACGTTAAACTTGGTGGTATTTATATTAATATATCATAGAAGATTGCATGACAAAATTATTTCGATTGGAGCTATATATAATATATATCCCATACAACCGATCGTTCAGATAGAAAGATTTTTGCAATTTCTCCCTTAATTTCCAATATAAAAAGTTAAACTTGGTGATATTTATTCTAATATATCATAGAAGATTCCCTGAAAAAATCAGTTTGATCGGAGCAATATGTTTATAGTATATACCTATCCCATACAACCGATCTTTCAGATAGAAAGATTTTTGGCAATTTCTCCCTTAATTTCCAATATAAAAAAGTTAAACTTGGTGATATTTATTCTAATATATCATAGAAGATTTCATGACAAAATTATTTCGATCGGAGCTATATATAATATATATCCCATACAACCGATCGTTCAGATAGAAAGATTTTTGCAATTTCTCCATTAATTTCTAATATAAAAAAGTTAAACTTGGTGATATTTATTTTAATATATCATAAAAGATTTCATGAAAAAATTATTTCGATCGGAGCTATATATAATATATATCCCATACAACCGATTGTTCAGATAGAAAGATTTTTGCAATTTCTCCATTAATTTCCAATATAAAAAAGTTAAACTTGGTGATATTTATTTTAATATATCATAGAAGATTTCATGAAAAAATTATTTCGATCGGAGCTATATATAATACATATCCCATACAACCCATCGTTCAGATAGAAAGATTTTTGCAATTTCTCCCTTAATTTCCAATAAAAGCGTTAAACTTGGTGATATTTATTCTAATATATCATAGAAAATTTCATGAAAAAATTATTTTGATCGGAGCTATATATAATACATATCCCATACAACCCATCGTTCAGATAGAAAGATTTTTAGCCATTTCTCCCTTAATTTCCAATATAAAAACGTTAAACATGGTGATATTTATTTTAATATATCATAGAAGATTCCCTGAAAAAATCACTTTGATCGGAGCAATATGTATATAGTATATACCTATCCCATGCAACCGATCTTTCTGTTAGAAAGATTTTTGGCAATTTCTCCCTTAATTTCCAATATAAAAAAGTTAAACTTGGTAATATTTATTCTAATATATCATAGAAGATTTCATGACAAAATTATCTCGATCGGAGCTATATATAATATATATCCCATACAACCGATCGTTCAGATAGAAAGATTTTTAGCCATTTCTCCATTAATTTCTAATATAAAAACGTTAAACTTGGTGATATTTATTCTAATATATCATAGAAGATTCCCTGAAAAAACCACTTTGATCGGAGCTATATGTATATAGTATATACATATATATCCCCTACAACCGATCGTTCAGATAGAAAGATTTTTGAAATTTCCTCCTTAATTTCCAATATAAAAACGTTAAACTTGGTGGTATTTATATTAATATATCATAGAAGATTTCATGACAAAATTATTTCGATTGGAGCTATATATAATATATATCCCATACAACTGATCGTTCAGATAGAAAGATTTTTGCAATTTCTCCCTTAATTTCCGATATAAAAAGTTAAACTTGGTGATATTTATTCTAATATATCATAGAAGATTTCATGAAAAAATTATTTCGATCGGAGCTATATATAATATATATCCCATACAACCGATCGTTCAGATAGAAAGATTTTTAGCCATTTCTCCCTTAATTTCCAATATAAAAACGTTAAACTTGGTGATATTTATATTAATATATCATAGAAGATTTCAGGAAAAAATTATTTCGATCGGAGCTATATATAATATATAACCCATACAACCGATCGTTCAGATAGAAAGATTTTTGTCAATTTCTCTCTTAATTTCCAATATAAAAACGTTAAACTTGGTGATATTTATATTAATATATCATAGAAGATTTCATGAAAAAATTATTTCGATCGGAGCTATATATATTATATAACCCATTCAACCGATCGTTCAGAGAGAAAGATTTTTGTCAATTTCTCCTTTAATTTCCAATATAAAAACGTTAAACTTGGTGGTATTTATATTAATATATCATAGAAGATTTCATGACAAAATTATATCGATTGGAGCTATATAATATATATCCCATACAACCGATCGTTCAGATAGAAAGATTTTTAGCCATTTCTCCATTAATTTCTAATATAAAAACGTTAAACTTGGTGATATTTATTCTAATATATCATAGAAGATTCCCTGAAAAAATCACTTTGATCGGAGCAATATGTTTATAGTATATACCTATCCCATACAACCGATCTTTCAGATAGAAAGATTTTTGGCAATTTCTCCCTTAATTTCCAATATAAAAAAGTTAAACTTGGTGATATTTATTCTAATATATCATAGAAGATTTCATGACAAAATTATTTCGATCGGAGCTATATATAATATATATCCCATACAACCGATCGTTCAGGTAGAAAGATTTTTGCAATTTCTCCATTAATTTCTAATATATAAAAGTTAAACTTGGTGATATTTATTTTAATATATCATAGAAGATTTCATGAAAAAATTATTTCGATCGGAGCTATATATAATATATATCCCATACAACCGATCGTTCAGATAGAAAGATTTTTGCAATTTCTCCATTAATTTCCAATATAAAAAAGTTAAACTTGGTGATATTTATTTTAATCATAGAAGATTTCATGAAAAAATTATTTCGATCGGAGCTATATATAATATATATCCCATACAACCGATCGTTCAGATAGAAAGATTTTTAGCCATTTCTCCATTAATTTCTAATATAAAAACGTTAAACTTGGTGATATTTATTCTAATATATCATAGAAGATTCCCTGAAAAAACCACTTTGATCGGAGCTATATGTATATAGTATATACATATATATCCCCTACAACCGATCGTTCAGATAGAAAGATTTTTGCAATTTCCTCCTTAATTTCCAATATAAAAACGTTAAACTTGGTGGTATTTATATTAATATATCATAGAAGATTTCATGACAAAATTATTTCGATTGGAGCTATATATAATATATATCCCATACAACTGATCGTTCAGATAGAAAAATCTTTGCAATTTCTCCCTTATTTCCAATATAAAAAAGTTAAACTTGGTGATATTTATTCTAATATATCATAGAAGATTTCATGACAAAATTATTTCGATCGGAGCTATATATAATATATATCCCATACAACCGATCGTTCAGGTAGAAAGATTTTTGCAATTTCTCCATTAATTTCTAATATATAAAAGTTAAACTTGGTGATATTTATTCTAATATATCATAGAAGATTTCATGAAAAAATTATTTCGATCGGAGCTATATATAATATATATCCCATACAACCGATCGTTCAGATAGAAAGATTTTTAGCCATTTCTCCCTTAATTTCCAATATAAAAACGTTAAACTTGGTGATATTTATTCTAATATATCATAGAAAATTTCATGAAAAAAATAATTTTGTCGGAGCTATATATAATATATATCCCATACAACCGATCGTTCAGATAGAAAGATTTTTAGCCATTTCTCCCTTAATTTCCAATATAAAAAAGTTAAACTTGGTGATATTTATTCTAATATATCATAGAAAATTTCATGAAAAAATTATTTCGATCGGAGCTATATATAATATATATCCCATACAACCGATCGTTCAGATAGAAAGATTTTTTAGCCATTTCTCCCTTAATTTCCAATATAAAAAAGTTAAACTTGGTGATATTTATTCTAATATATCATAGAAAATTTCATTAAAAAATTAGTTTGATCGGAGCTATATATAATATATATCCCATACAACCGATCGTTCAGATAGAAAGATTTTTAGCCATTTCTCCCTTAATTTCCAATATAAAAAAGTTAAACTTGGTGATATTTATTCTAATATATCATAGAAAATTTCATTAAAAAATTAGTTTGATCGGAGCTATATATAATACATATCCCATACAACCGATCGTTCAGATAGAAAGATTTTTAGCCATTTCTCCCTTAATTTCCAATATAAAAAAGTTAAACTTGGTGATATTTATTCTAATATATCATAGAAAATTTCATTAAAAAATTAGTTTGATCGGAGCTATATATAATATATATCCCATACAACCGATCGTTCAGATAGAAAGATTTTTAGCCATTTCTCCCTTAATTTCCAATATAAAAAAGTTAAACTTGGTGATATTTATTCTAATATATCATAGAAAATTTCATTAAAAAATTAGTTTGATCGGAGCTATATATAATACATATCCCATACAACCGATCGTTCAGATAGAAAAATTTTTAGCCATTTCTCCCTTAATTTCCAATATAAAAACGTTAAACTTGGTGATATTTATTCTAATATATCATAGAAAATTTCATGAAAAAATTATTTTGATCGGAGCTATATATAATATATATCCCATACAACCTATCGTTCAGATAGAAAGATTTTTGCAATTTCTCTATTAATTTCCAATATAAAAAAGTTAAACTTGGTGATATTTATTCTAATATATCATAGAAAATTTCATGAAAAAATTATTTTGATCGGAGCTATATATAATATATAACCCATACAACCGATCGTTCAGATAGAAAGATTTTTGTCAATTTCTCCCTTAATTTCCAATATAAAAACGTTAAACTTGGTGATATTTATATTAATATATCATAGAAGATTTCATGAAAAAATTATTTCGATCGGAGCTATATATAATATATAACCCATTCAACCGATCGTTCAGATAGAAAGATTTTTGTCAATTTCTCCCTTAATTTCCAATATAAAAACGTTAAACTTGGTGGTATTTATATTAATATATCATAGAAGATTGCATGACAAAATTATTTCGATTGGAGCTATATATAATATATATCCCATACAACCGATCGTTCAGATAGAAAGATTTTTGCAATTTCTCCCTTAATTTCCAATATAAAAAGTTAAACTTGGTGATATTTATTCTAATATATCATAGAAGATTCCCTGAAAAAATCAGTTTGATCGGAGCAATATGTTTATAGTATATACCTATCCCATACAACCGATCTTTCAGATAGAAAGATTTTTGGCAATTTCTCCCTTAATTTCCAATATAAAAAAGTTAAACTTGGTGATATTTATTCTAATATATCATAGAAGATTTCATGACAAAATTATTTCGATCGGAGCTATATATAATATATATCCCATACAACCGATCGTTCAGATAGAAAGATTTTTGCAATTTCTCCATTAATTTCTAATATAAAAAAGTTAAACTTGGTGATATTTATTTTAATATATCATAAAAGATTTCATGAAAAAATTATTTCGATCGGAGCTATATATAATATATATCCCATACAACCGATTGTTCAGATAGAAAGATTTTTGCAATTTCTCCATTAATTTCCAATATAAAAAAGTTAAACTTGGTGATATTTATTTTAATATATCATAGAAGATTTCATGAAAAAATTATTTCGATCGGAGCTATATATAATACATATCCCATACAACCCATCGTTCAGATAGAAAGATTTTTGCAATTTCTCCCTTAATTTCCAATAAAAGCGTTAAACTTGGTGATATTTATTCTAATATATCATAGAAAATTTCATGAAAAAATTATTTTGATCGGAGCTATATATAATACATATCCCATACAACCCATCGTTCAGATAGAAAGATTTTTAGCCATTTCTCCCTTAATTTCCAATATAAAAACGTTAAACATGGTGATATTTATTTTAATATATCATAGAAGATTCCCTGAAAAAATCACTTTGATCGGAGCAATATGTATATAGTATATACCTATCCCATGCAACCGATCTTTCTGTTAGAAAGATTTTTGGCAATTTCTCCCTTAATTTCCAATATAAAAAAGTTAAACTTGGTAATATTTATTCTAATATATCATAGAAGATTTCATGACAAAATTATCTCGATCGGAGCTATATATAATATATATCCCATACAACCGATCGTTCAGATAGAAAGATTTTTAGCCATTTCTCCATTAATTTCTAATATAAAAACGTTAAACTTGGTGATATTTATTCTAATATATCATAGAAGATTCCCTGAAAAAACCACTTTGATCGGAGCTATATGTATATAGTATATACATATATATCCCCTACAACCGATCGTTCAGATAGAAAGATTTTTGAAATTTCCTCCTTAATTTCCAATATAAAAACGTTAAACTTGGTGGTATTTATATTAATATATCATAGAAGATTTCATGACAAAATTATTTCGATTGGAGCTATATATAATATATATCCCATACAACTGATCGTTCAGATAGAAAGATTTTTGCAATTTCTCCCTTAATTTCCGATATAAAAAGTTAAACTTGGTGATATTTATTCTAATATATCATAGAAGATTTCATGAAAAAATTATTTCGATCGGAGCTATATATAATATATATCCCATACAACCGATCGTTCAGATAGAAAGATTTTTAGCCATTTCTCCCTTAATTTCCAATATAAAAACGTTAAACTTGGTGATATTTATATTAATATATCATAGAAGATTTCAGGAAAAAATTATTTCGATCGGAGCTATATATAATATATAACCCATACAACCGATCGTTCAGATAGAAAGATTTTTGTCAATTTCTCTCTTAATTTCCAATATAAAAACGTTAAACTTGGTGATATTTATATTAATATATCATAGAAGATTTCATGAAAAAATTATTTCGATCGGAGCTATATATATTATATAACCCATTCAACCGATCGTTCAGAGAGAAAGATTTTTGTCAATTTCTCCTTTAATTTCCAATATAAAAACGTTAAACTTGGTGGTATTTATATTAATATATCATAGAAGATTTCATGACAAAATTATATCGATTGGAGCTATATAATATATATCCCATACAACCGATCGTTCAGATAGAAAGATTTTTAGCCATTTCTCCATTAATTTCTAATATAAAAACGTTAAACTTGGTGATATTTATTCTAATATATCATAGAAGATTCCCTGAAAAAATCACTTTGATCGGAGCAATATGTTTATAGTATATACCTATCCCATACAACCGATCTTTCAGATAGAAAGATTTTTGGCAATTTCTCCCTTAATTTCCAATATAAAAAAGTTAAACTTGGTGATATTTATTCTAATATATCATAGAAGATTTCATGACAAAATTATTTCGATCGGAGCTATATATAATATATATCCCATACAACCGATCGTTCAGGTAGAAAGATTTTTGCAATTTCTCCATTAATTTCTAATATATAAAAGTTAAACTTGGTGATATTTATTTTAATATATCATAGAAGATTTCATGAAAAAATTATTTCGATCGGAGCTATATATAATATATATCCCATACAACCGATCGTTCAGATAGAAAGATTTTTGCAATTTCTCCATTAATTTCCAATATAAAAAAGTTAAACTTGGTGATATTTATTTTAATCATAGAAGATTTCATGAAAAAATTATTTCGATCGGAGCTATATATAATATATATCCCATACAACCGATCGTTCAGATAGAAAGATTTTTAGCCATTTCTCCATTAATTTCTAATATAAAAACGTTAAACTTGGTGATATTTATTCTAATATATCATAGAAGATTCCCTGAAAAAACCACTTTGATCGGAGCTATATGTATATAGTATATACATATATATCCCCTACAACCGATCGTTCAGATAGAAAGATTTTTGCAATTTCCTCCTTAATTTCCAATATAAAAACGTTAAACTTGGTGGTATTTATATTAATATATCATAGAAGATTTCATGACAAAATTATTTCGATTGGAGCTATATATAATATATATCCCATACAACTGATCGTTCAGATAGAAAAATCTTTGCAATTTCTCCCTTATTTCCAATATAAAAAAGTTAAACTTGGTGATATTTATTCTAATATATCATAGAAGATTTCATGAAAAAATTATTTCGATCGGAGCTATATATAATATATATCCCATACAACCGATCGTTCAGATAGAAAGATTTTTAGCCATTTCTCCCTTAATTTCCAATATAAAAACGTTAAACTTGGTGATATTTATTCTAATATATCATAGAAAATTTCATGAAAAAAATAATTTTGTCGGAGCTATATATAATATATATCCCATACAACCGATCGTTCAGATAGAAAGATTTTTAGCCATTTCTCCCTTAATTTCCAATATAAAAAAGTTAAACTTGGTGATATTTATTCTAATATATCATAGAAAATTTCATGAAAAAATTATTTCGATCGGAGCTATATATAATATATATCCCATACAACCGATCGTTCAGATAGAAAGATTTTTTAGCCATTTCTCCCTTAATTTCCAATATAAAAAAGTTAAACTTGGTGATATTTATTCTAATATATCATAGAAAATTTCATTAAAAAATTAGTTTGATCGGAGCTATATATAATATATATCCCATACAACCGATCGTTCAGATAGAAAGATTTTTAGCCATTTCTCCCTTAATTTCCAATATAAAAAAGTTAAACTTGGTGATATTTATTCTAATATATCATAGAAAATTTCATTAAAAAATTAGTTTGATCGGAGCTATATATAATACATATCCCATACAACCTATCGTTCAGATAGAAAGATTTTTGGCCATTTCTCCCTTAATTTCCAATATGAAAACGTTAAACATGGTGATATTTATTTTAATATATCATAGAAGATTGCCTGAAAAAATCACTTTGATCGGAGCAATATGTATATAGTATATACCTATTCCATACAACCGATCTTTCAGATAGAAAGATTTTTGGCACTTTCTCCCTTAATTTCCAATATAAAAAAGTTAAACTTGGTGATATTTATTCTAATATATCATAGAAGATTTCATGAAAAAATTATTTCGATCGGAGCTATATATAATATATATCCCATACAACCGATCGTTCAGATAGAAAGATTTTTAGCCATTTCTCCCTTAATTTCCAATATAAAAACGTTAAACTTGGTGATATTTATTCTAATATATCATAGAAAATTTCATGAAAAAATTATTTCGATCGGAGCTATATATAATATATATCCCATACAACCGATCGTTCAGATAGAAAGATTTTTAGCCATTTCTCCCTTAATTTCCGATATAAAAAAGTTAAACTTGGTGATATTTATTCTAATATATCATAGAAAATTTCATGAAAAAATTATTTTGATCGGAGCTATATATAATATATATCCCATACAACCGATCGTTCAGATAGAAAGATTTTTAGCCATTTCTCCCTTAATTTCCAATATAAAAAAGTTAAACTTGGTGATATTTATTCTAATATATCATAGAAAATTTCATGAAAAAATTAGTTTGATCGGAGCTATATATAATATATATCCCATACAACCTATCGTTCAGATAGAAAGATTTTTGGCCATTTCTCCCTTAATTTCCAATATGAAAACGTTAAACATGCTGATATTTATTTTAATATATCATAGAAGATTGCCTGAAAAAATCACTTTGATCGGAGCAATATGTATATAGTATATACCTATTCCATACAACCGATCTTTCAGATAGAAAGATTTTTAGCCATTTCTCCCTTAATTTCCAATATAAAAAAGTTAAACTTGGTGATATTTATTCTAATATATCATAGAAAATTTCATGAAAAAATTAGTTTGATCGGAGCTATATATAATATATATCCCATACAACCTATCGTTCAGATAGAAAGATTTTTAGCCATTTCTCCCTTAATTTCCAATATAAAAAAGTTAAACTTGGTGATATTTATTCTAATATATCATAGAAAATTTCATGAAAAAATTAGTTTGATCGGAGCTATATATAATATATATCCCATACAACCTATCGTTCAGATAGAAAGATTTTTGGCCATTTCTCCCTTAATTTCCAATATGAAAACGTTAAACATGGTGATATTTATTTTAATATATCATAGAAGATTGCCTGAAAAAATCACTTTGATCGGAGCAATATGTATATAGTATATACCTATTCCATACAACCGATCTTTCAGATAGAAAGATTTTTGGCAATTTCTCCCTTAATTTCCAATATAAAAAAGTTAAACTTGGTGATATTTATTCTAATATATCATAGAAGATTTCATGAAAAAATTATTTCGATCGGAGCTATATATAATATATATCCCATACAACCGATCGTTCAGATAGAAAGATTTTTAGCCATTTCTCCCTTAATTTCCAATATAAAAACGTTAAACTTGGTGATATTTATTCTAATATATCATAGAAGATTTCGTGAAAGAATTATTTCGATCGGAGCTATATATAATATATATCCCATACAACCGATCGTTCAGATAGAAAAATTTTTAGCCATTTCTCCCTTAATTTCCAATATAAAAACGTTAAACTTGGTGATATTTATTCTAATATATCATAGAAAATTTCATGAAAAAATTATTTTGATCGGAGCTATATATAATATATATCCCATACAACCTATCGTTCAGATAGAAAGATTTTTGCAATTTCTCTATTAATTTCCAATATAAAAAAGTTAAACTTGGTGATATTTATTCTAATATATCATAGAAAATTTCATGAAAAAATTATTTTGATCGGAGCTATATATAATATATAACCCATACAACCGATCGTTCAGATAGAAAGATTTTTGTCAATTTCTCCCTTAATTTCCAATATAAAAACGTTAAACTTGGTGATATTTATATTAATATATCATAGAAGATTTCATGAAAAAATTATTTCGATCGGAGCTATATATAATATATAACCCATTCAACCGATCGTTCAGATAGAAAGATTTTTGTCAATTTCTCCCTTAATTTCCAATATAAAAACGTTAAACTTGGTGGTATTTATATTAATATATCATAGAAGATTGCATGACAAAATTATTTCGATTGGAGCTATATATAATATATATCCCATACAACCGATCGTTCAGATAGAAAGATTTTTGCAATTTCTCCCTTAATTTCCAATATAAAAAGTTAAACTTGGTGATATTTATTCTAATATATCATAGAAGATTCCCTGAAAAAATCAGTTTGATCGGAGCAATATGTTTATAGTATATACCTATCCCATACAACCGATCTTTCAGATAGAAAGATTTTTGGCAATTTCTCCCTTAATTTCCAATATAAAAAAGTTAAACTTGGTGATATTTATTCTAATATATCATAGAAGATTTCATGACAAAATTATTTCGATCGGAGCTATATATAATATATATCCCATACAACCGATCGTTCAGATAGAAAGATTTTTGCAATTTCTCCATTAATTTCTAATATAAAAAAGTTAAACTTGGTGATATTTATTTTAATATATCATAAAAGATTTCATGAAAAAATTATTTCGATCGGAGCTATATATAATATATATCCCATACAACCGATTGTTCAGATAGAAAGATTTTTGCAATTTCTCCATTAATTTCCAATATAAAAAAGTTAAACTTGGTGATATTTATTTTAATATATCATAGAAGATTTCATGAAAAAATTATTTCGATCGGAGCTATATATAATACATATCCCATACAACCCATCGTTCAGATAGAAAGATTTTTGCAATTTCTCCCTTAATTTCCAATAAAAGCGTTAAACTTGGTGATATTTATTCTAATATATCATAGAAAATTTCATGAAAAAATTATTTTGATCGGAGCTATATATAATACATATCCCATACAACCCATCGTTCAGATAGAAAGATTTTTAGCCATTTCTCCCTTAATTTCCAATATAAAAACGTTAAACATGGTGATATTTATTTTAATATATCATAGAAGATTCCCTGAAAAAATCACTTTGATCGGAGCAATATGTATATAGTATATACCTATCCCATGCAACCGATCTTTCTGTTAGAAAGATTTTTGGCAATTTCTCCCTTAATTTCCAATATAAAAAAGTTAAACTTGGTAATATTTATTCTAATATATCATAGAAGATTTCATGACAAAATTATCTCGATCGGAGCTATATATAATATATATCCCATACAACCGATCGTTCAGATAGAAAGATTTTTAGCCATTTCTCCATTAATTTCTAATATAAAAACGTTAAACTTGGTGATATTTATTCTAATATATCATAGAAGATTCCCTGAAAAATCCACTTTGATCGGAGCTATATGTATATAGTATATACATATATATCCCCTACAACCGATCGTTCAGATAGAAAGATTTTTGAAATTTCCTCCTTAATTTCCAATATAAAAACGTTAAACTTGGTGGTATTTATATTAATATATCATAGAAGATTTCATGACAAAATTATTTCGATTGGAGCTATATATAATATATATCCCATACAACTGATCGTTCAGATAGAAAGATTTTTGCAATTTCTCCCTTAATTTCCGATATAAAAAGTTAAACTTGGTGATATTTATTCTAATATATCATAGAAGATTTCATGAAAAAATTATTTCGATCGGAGCTATATATAATATATATCCCATACAACCGATCGTTCAGATAGAAAGATTTTTAGCCATTTCTCCCTTAATTTCCAATATAAAAACGTTAAACTTGGTGATATTTATTCTAATATATCACAGAAAATTTCATGGTAAAATTATTTTGATCGGAGCTATATATAATATATATCCCATACAACCGATCGTTCAGATAGAAAGATTTTTAGCCATTTCTCCCTTAATTTCCAATATAAAAAAGTTAAACTTGGTGATATTTATTTTAATATATCATAGAAAATTTCATGAAAAAATTATTTTGATCGGAGCTATATATAATATATATCCCATACAACCGATCGTTCAGATAGAAAGATTTTTAGCCATTTCTCCCTTAATTTCCAATATAAAAAAGTTAAACTTGGTAATATTTATTCTAATATATCATAGAAAATTTCATGAAAAAATTATTGGGATCGGAGCTATATATAATACATATCCCATACAACCTATCGTTCAGATAGAAAGATTTTTGGCCATTTCTCCCTTAATTTCCAATATGAAAACGTTAAACATGGTGATATTTATTTTAATATATCATAGAAGATTACCTGAAAAAATCACTTTGATCGGAGCAATATGTATATAGTATATACCTATTCCATACAACCGATCTTTCAGATAGAAAGATTTTTAGCCATTTCTCCCTTAATTTCCAATATAAAAAAGTTAAACTTGGTGATATTTATTCTAATATATCATAGAAAATTTCATGAAAAAATTATTTTGATCGGAGCTATATATAATACATATCCCATACAACCTATCGTTCAGATAGAAAGATTTTTGGCCATTTCTCCCTTAATTTCCAATATGAAAACGTTAAACATGGTGATATTTATTTTAATATATCATAGAAGATTACCTGAAAAAATCACTTTGATCGGAGCAATATGTATATAGTATATACCTATTCCATACAACCGATCTTTCAGATAGAAAGATTTTTAGCCATTTCTCCCTTAATTTCCAATATAAAAAAGTTAAACTTGGTGATATTTATTCTAATATATCATAGAAGATTTCATGAAAAAATTATTTCGATCGGAGCTATATATAAAATATATCCCATACAACCGATCGCTCAGATAGAAAGCTTTTAGCTATTTCTCCCTTAATTTCCAATATAAAAACGTTAAACTTTGTTATATTTATTCTAATATTTCATAGAAGATTTACCGAAAAAATTACTTTGATCAGAGCTATATGTACATAGTACCTATATACCTTTTACATACAACCGATCGTTCAGATAGAGAGATTTTTGGGAATTTCTCCCTTAATTTTCTAATATAAAAACGTTAAACTTGGTGATATTTATTCTAATATATCATAGAAGATTTCATGAAAAAATAATTTCGATCGGAGCTATATATAATATATATCCCATACAACCGATCGTTTTTTGGCATTTTTTTATATTTTTTTTTTTTTTAACTAAAATTGGGTTTTTTGTCATTTTTTTATATTTATCTTAAAATCGTTTAGGTATGTACATCTGTTCACTATATATTTCTTATCTTATACATCCCATTATTTGGAGATTACGAACGGGATAAGATTATTTTCAGCCCCATTCATGAAAGGTATGAAGTCTTCGGCACAGCCGAAGACAGTCCCGTCCTTACTTGTTTTTACTTAGATTGGTTGTGAATTAAGTTGTTATTTGAAATTTGGCTGGAAAATTATATTTAAATCAGAAAATATTTATAAATTTCAAAACTAAAGTCAATACCGACTGAATATTAGTTAAAATTGAGGTCGCAAAATCGACCAAAAACAAATATGTAATTAATAATAACAAATAAGGAAGGCTAAGTTCGGGTGTAAATGAACATTACATTCTCAGCTGCCAAATCACAGCTTGCAAAACTTTTAAATTACCTTCTTCTAAAAGTGAGCGGTACCACTGTCCAAAATTTTATAAATTTTCTATTCTGCGTCATAGTTTCAACCCTTCTACCAAATTGCATCGTTTTATTCGTCTTTGGTAATGAATTATAGCATTATTGCGGTTTTTCGAAATTTTCGATATCGAAAAAGTGGGCGTGATTATAGTCCGATTTCGTTCATTTTAAATAGCGATCTGAGATGAGTGCCCAGGAACTTACATAGCAAATTTCATTTACGGACAGACGAACGAACGGACATGACTAAATTAATTTCTTTTTTCGCCCAAATCATTTTGATATAATGAAGTATATATCTATCACTATTAGTTTATGCCGTTACGGGGTACCGTTATGCGAAAAAAATTAATATACTCTGTGAGCTCTGCACAGCTGAGTATAATAAAAGATACTATGCCACTACAACGCTGAACTCTGCTTCTAGAATTTGCATTTTACTGCAATGCACTTCTAGCACGCAGCAACGTTTTGTTATGCAATGAAAACGGATGAGAAAAAGAGAGTATATGAAAAGTAAAAAGTTTCTGCAAACGTAAAGAACTTAAACATAAATTTTTATGTGGTTGTGTAAAATTCTACTCAATGCGCGGACAGCTTCTTACCGGCAAGCGCCAGCATTTGACTAGGGCGATTCTTTTGCATCCAGTTCAAGCAGCTCACCCCTTCTGCAAGCTCGTGGCCAAGGGTTCTTCGGATATCCAATGAGAATCCATTTGGTGGCGAGCTAATGTGAGGAGCTTTCAACCTAGTTAGGGCAATCCGTCATAATTGGTTTAGGGCCTAAGTGGGGGATTTCATCAACAGCGTCTCATCACCATAATATGCGACTGCAAACAGTCAGTTGTCTTGGGTCAAGCAGCACACAATACAAACTTGTATTAGAATACATCATCCACGCTGAGCAGATAAAGCGCTAAGCTTGGAACTCAACATGTAAAATCTCACTCCAATGAAAATTCTAACAAAACCCAATATAATGTGAATTCCCTTTTTTTTGGCTTATGATTTTTAGACATGCACCTGGAGTGTGCCACCGCCTGGTTGGTTGAGATCCTCGTGAAAGTAAAAGCCGAGATCACTGTCAGCCAAGATATTCGATGAACAAGGTATCCGTAAACATCGCAATCTACCAGCGCCTAGAACGTACATACGAACGCTGCCCCGCCACGATATGAAAGTCGTGCTTGACAACTTAAACGCCGCAACAACCACTTTGTGAAACATGGTCCGTATGCCCTTGACTCGGATCACTTCCTCATCAAGAAAAAAAAAGAAAAAATCTAGCTGCAATCAGAGCAGACTGCCAATTATTTCGCATCTCAACTCAAGCACCTGCTCTTTGACCTGAGCTCTCTGAGCGTCCTGAGTTCAAGTGTATTTCAGCCATGAAACACCTTTCAGTGAAAATTTATCTCCCTTGAATCAGTTTCCGTTTGGAAAAGGCAAAAAACATATAGGTCCCATCTGCCAAATTGTATGGGAAATCAAAAGCGAGCAAGATGCAAATTCGAAGACAAGTTCGGCCTAAATCTTCTAGGAGATAAATCGCGCCAAGCATTAATTACTATTTTTATAACCAGCTGTATTTGTACACAGGGTATTATAATTTTGATTGGATAACCGTTGGTTGTACAGGTATAAAGGAATCGAGATAGATATATACCTCCATACATCAAACTCATCAGTATCGAAAAAAAATTTGATTGAGCCATACTCGTCCGTCCGTTTGTCCGTTAACACGATAACTTGAATAAATATTGAGATATCTTCACCACATTTGGCAGACGAGCTAATCTGGACCCAGAATAGATTGGTATTGAAAATGAGCGAAATCGGATAATAACCACGCCTACTTTTTATATATAACATTTTGGAAAACACAAAAACCTGATTATTTAGTAAATAATACACCTAGAATTTTGAAATTTGACGTGTGGACTGATATTGAGACTCCTGATAAAAATTTGAAAATAAATGTTTAAAATGGGCTTGGCACCGACCCCTTGTGATAAAATCAATTTTACAAATATTATTAATCATAAATCAAAAATCGTTAAACCTATCGTAACAAAATTGGCAGAGAGGTTGCCTTTACTATAGGGAATGCTTTGAAGAAAAATTAACGCCCACTTTTATATAAGAGGTTTTTAAAATGGTCGTGGACGAATTAAATAAGTTACATCTTTACAAAAAAGAGCTTTATATCAATGGTATGTTATCTCCCAAGCGCATTTATAAGAATAAATACAAAAAACTTCAAATTTAAAAAATTGGCGTGGCACCGCCTCTTTTATGATTAAGCAATTTTCTATGTTTCGGGAGCCATAATTCGCAGAAAAATTAACATATCGTAATGAAATTGTGTACACATATTTCCCTTATAGCGGAAAATATTTCCAGTAAAAATGAACGGGATCGGTTAAAGATCACGGCAACTTGGATACAAAACAAGTTTAAAAGGGTCGTAGACGAAAATAATGAGCTACAACTTAGAAAAAAATAGTTTTGAATCAATGATTTTTCACTTATCACGTTTTATTGTAAGAGGAAATGGGGAGAAATTTTTTTAAACGGGCGGTGCCACGTGTTATGTAGAAAAGTAATTTAGCTGAAATGAAATGTACAATCGAAGCTCACGCTGAGTATATAATATTCGGTTACACCCGAACTTAGACACCTTTACTTGTTTTTTTTTTTTAATTTCTCATGGTTAATGCGTCAAGCGTAATACCAATTTTAATTAGTTAAACAAATAGCTTTGAATCTACCAAAATAAAAAATTCAAGATTGTTATGTTTATTCAAGCGAAATGAAATTAGCGCGTATATTCTATTCTTTTTCAAAGGAAATTTAAATTGTATTGAATTGCTCTTTTCTGTGTTTGTGCAGTTGAGTTGGGATATTAAGTTCACAGAGTTTAAGTTACACGTGTACAATACACCTTAGTCCACAGGAGAAACAAAAATTATATATTGACTGGTACAGAAAACCCACAGCTTCGTACTGATCCTGAAACTGTAAGGCATCTACTCTGTGAAAGTCCAGTGCTCGGTAGAAGAAGGCACCGTTTTATGGGAAAGATGTTTCTCGTAGATCTGACTGATATAGCTGAGGTCAATACACAACGCTTAATTAGCTTCACATACTCAACGAAGTGGTTTGATTAGGATAGAACTATCAAATCCGAGTGGTTTCACAATGGGCCTATAAAGGCTTAAGTGTGCCGCTCCAATGTGGACGGCAGCCACTTTAACCTAAACTAACCTGTTTAATTTCATCATGATATCTTCAACGACTGCCAAATTACAGCCTGCAAAAATTTTAAATTACCTTCTTTTAAAAGTGGGCGTTACCCCGCCCTTTTCCAAAATTTTACTTATTTTCTACTCTGCGTCATAAGGTGAAACCACCTACCAATTATCTTCGTTTTATACGTTTTTGGTAATGAATTATCGCACTTTTTCGGGTTTTCGAAATTTTCAATATCGAAAAGTGGGCGTGGTTATAGTCCGATTTCGCTCATTTTAAATAAAGATATGAGATGAGTGCCCAGGAACCTACATACCAGATGTCATTAAGATTTATTCAAATTATCGTGTTTACGGACAAAGGGACGGACGGACATGGCTAAATGAATTTTTTTTTTTCGCCCAGATCATTTTGATATTCCCTTACGGGGTACCGTTATGCGAACAAAGTTGATAAAATCTGTAAGCTCTGCTCAGCTGAGTATAAAAAACTATAGAAGAAGATAAGTTTCCAAGTAGATTGGTTAATAAACTGGTCCGAAATTTCTATATCAGAGTACGTAATTAATGAGAAACCGAAGAAGCAAATAACAAAATATACAAAGCTATAACCTACGTATGTGGCAAAAATAGCAGAGAGGATCAAGAGATTGGATTTGTGTGACAAAGAAAAGGTAAACATAGCGTTTACATACAATACTACATTAAAACATATTTACATCAATACAAATGACACAATTCCAAAGGATGAGAAATCCAACGTAATATACAGAATCCCATGCAACGGTTACGGCCCAAGCCCTAACATTAATTATTTTATCATTACTATTGTTATGATACATTTTTTCTTAATTGAAAAATTTTAAATTAGAATAGTAGAAAGAAAAAATTTAGACAACTGCCCAAGCTTGTTGTATGAACGATGAAGGTATTTATTTAGCAGTTCCTGAAATGGATCTATACAACGATCTTTGGAAGTTGTCTAAATTTTTTTTTTCTTCTATTCTAATTTAAAATTTTTTCAATTAAGAAAAAATGTATCATAACAATAATAATGATAAAATAATTACTATTAGGCCTTGAACTGTAATCAAACCCAAGATAAACGCATCAGGTTATAAAAATTACTAAAAATTTTTAAACCGCGAGCACACCAAAAAACGCAAACACCTATAAGTACATCAAACGATACAGCAAATCGTATGATAGAACATATGTACTATTTCAACCTTACTAAAAAAGTTAAATCCACATTTTATTAAAAAATAAATAAAAGAAATTGAAATTTGCTTAAAAGTTAAATTTATTTTTTTTTTTATATAATATACATTTCGTTTTATAAGATACATTTCTCTCGCACCAACTTTCGCTTTCTCGTGGAATCTCCCTTCGGTACTTTATTCCAAAATTCCCTATATCAGTTTAAATTCAATATATTTTGACGTGAGCTCAGACGTTTATGAAATAAATCTGAAATGGAGCGTTCAGTCGATATAGCGTAATAATTCACTTATCACACATACGAATAAATTTTCGTATGAAACTCTTAATTTGTGGATCAGCTACATTTATATAAAGTTTCGGATTTTGCTGGTCCGAAGCACATATTCTCACCGCACAAAGTCGTCTATTCTCGACGCCCGGTGCTCCAGCATCTCCATCACGCAACCCTTCACCACCTGTTGCACAATACATTTTTATTCCTTCGGGGTGAATCTCACATTTATGTGGTTCTACTATAGTTACGTCATGTGTAATGAGTGCAAACTGTTTTGGTTCTATTAGTTGTGAAGTCCATTCTCTAATTGTCATCTTTGTGCCCACCCGAAGATCATTTTCGCAAAGCGGTATTGGTTTCATTCCATTAATATTTTCAAAGGATTTATACAGTAATATTGCAGCTATATCACAAAAGCCATCTCTGCACACTGCATTAATACTTGTATAAGCTACGCTCTTCACTTCGCTAAATGGCTCGCATAAAGGTGGTGGGCTAGGTGCAACTTGCATTAAATCTGGATCTAATTCGTGTAGGCATCCCGCAGCTGTGATCACTACTTTCTTACTGACTAATGAACAACCACACTGATATTTTCTTTCATAGTAGACAAATAACAAATACTCTTCAGATTGCGATTTTATATAGGTCAGAAGATCACTAAGTACGATAACCAAGATAGAGATAAGATTGCGGAAATTCATTTTAGTTCCTAACGTTTATTGCTGCTCGTTAAGTATAAAGTAACTAAAGCAACACAAGTTTTGTGAGCGCTATTTATATACAGTGGTGAAGCTTGATGAAATTTTCGGGTGCAAGTGCACGGTTAGAAATCTGAGCCTAAATTTTTAACCATTAATCGGTTTAAAGACTTTTTGAAACATTTTGCTACTAAATTGCAAATCTCTCAATTTAATACTGTCTTTTTTAATTTTTTTTAATTTCAATTTAAAACTTGTTTAAACAATAAGTTTAAAATATTAAAATCGTTTTAAAACAAAACCAAAAAAGTTTCAAAAATCCAAAAACACAAACTTGTCGTCACTTCAGGATTTGAAACAAAAGCAAGAGGTTTCAAAAACCTAAAAATTTATCTTAAGAGTTTAAATTTGGTGCTGAAAATTCAAAAATAACAAATTTGGTTTCTGAAAAGTGTTGCAAGTTTTCGAAACTTTTTCAAAATATTTTGTTATACATATAAAGTGTTTTGAAATTATTTCTTACACAGTAGGTAGAGCAACGCTGTAGGAGAAATCTCTAGTTCAAAACTGGTGCGTTTATAGTAACTCTACTAGTTCGCCCTCTATTTGCATGTTTCCAACTGGCGAATTTAACATGGCGATGTCGTAGTTTGTTTGAGTTGCATTAACTTTTCAATAGTTCCGAGCTAGATTCGTATTTCCACTTTGGAACTAGTTTTGGTTTAAGGGAACTATTTCGGTAGTTTCAAACTAGTGTTAAAATGACAGATTACTTGTTTTCTTGTTACTATTTCGTTTGTTCCGAAATTCTAAATGCTGCTTCTAGTAAGACATTAGAGGGAAAGAAATCATGTCATAGCCGAAGTTAATTAAAGCTGGTAGCAGTTTTTTGTAGATACCATACTTCTCAAATTAAATATGAAAAATAAGAATCCAAGCTGTCGATTTTATAACTGGGTAAAATCTTGTTAGTACCGAACTTGTACTTATTTGGCAATTGAGGTGTAGTTCCGATCCAGAAATGTATATCACTAGTTACTGACTGAAAGGATTTAAGGGAACCGCCCACTAGTTTTTTTTGTATAAATTTAAGTACGGACTTCGCCAGTTTCACGTTGAAACCCAGTTCTATGCACTCATTCTCAAGAAGATCATTATAATCTATATTTAAACAAAATTTGGTTTGATCATATATCCAAAAATTTCAGATTTAGGCTCAAATTTTTACCGTGTGTCTGCCAAAATCTCAAACCACTTATTGATTAAAAGTTCATACTTCGCTTACCGCGCCGATGGCCCTGAGTTCAAGTGTATTTCTGCCAGGGAAAGCTTTTCAGTGAAAATTCATCTTCCTTGCATCAGCTTCCGTTTGGAGTAGGCACAAAGCATATAGGTCCTGTCCGCTAAATTGTAGGAAAAAAAAGGGAGCAAGATGCAAATTCGAAGAGAAGTTCGGCCTAAATCTTCTCGGAGATAAATCGCGCCAACCATAAATTTTTTTTTTAGTTTTTTATGGTTAATGCGTCAAGCGTAAAATAGATTTTAATCAGTTATACAAATAGCTTTTGATCTACCAAAATGAAACATTCAAGGTTGTTTTGTTTATTCAAGCGAAATGGAATTAGCGCGTATATTCTATTCTTTTTCAAAGGAAATTTCAATTGTATTAGATTGCTCGTTTCTATATTTGCACAGTTGAATTGTGATATTTAGTTCACATAGGTTAAGTGACACGTGTACAATATGACCGTATTTTTAAGCCTTTCACGCATATGGAACACCGGTGTACCAAAAATATTTCCCTGTCTAGCAAAACGGCTAACGATAATTTTTACTAGTGTTTTCGTTATAAGTTACTTAATATTATCTGAATGTATACATCCGAACCGATTTTCATTTAAAGTGTTTAAGTGTGCTAACAAGATTCGAGAAGGGAGCTACTAGCAAACCACGCCAACTTACAAAACACGTAGATGACTTATTTGCAGCAGAAGTATTAAATTTACTATAGACGTGGAGAAAGATTGTCAACTACCGTACTTAGACAAGTTAATCAACAGGAGAAGGAAAAAGTTATATATTGACTGGCACAGAAAACCCACAGCTTCGGGAAGACTAATTGCCTTTTATTCAAAACCTGAAAAAAAAAAACAAGTAAGGAAGGCTAAGTTCGGGTGTAACCGAACATTACGTACTCAGTTGAGAGCTGTGGAGACAAAGTAAGGGAAAATCACCATGTTGCAAAAAGAACCTAGGGTAACCCTGGAATGTGTTTGTATGACATGTATATCAAATGGAAGGTATTAAAGAGTATTTTGAAAGGGAGTGGGCCTAAGTTCTATAGGTGGACGGCTTTACAAGATATCGCCATAAAGGTGGACCAGGGGTGACTCTAGAATATATTTTGTACGATATGGGTATCAAATGAAAGGTATTAATGAGTATTTTAAAAGGGCATGGGCCTAAGTTCTATAGATGGACACCTTTTCGAGATATCGCCATAAAGATGGACCAGGGGTGACTCTAGAATTTGTTTGTACGATATGAATATCAAATGAAAGGTGTTAATGAGTATTTTAAGAGGGCGTGGGCCTTAGTTCTATATGTGGACGCCTTTTCGAGATATCTCCATAAAGGTGGACCAGGGGTGACTCTAGAATTGGTTTGTACTATATGGGTATCAAATGAAAGGTGTTAATGAGTATTTTAAAAGGGAGTGGGCCTTAGTTCTATAGGTGGACGCCTTTTCGGAATATCGTTATAAAAGTGGACCAGGGTTGACTCTAGAATGCGTTTGTACGATATGGGTAGCAAATGAAAGGTGCTAATGAGTATTTTAAAAGGGCGTGGGCCTTAGTTCTATAGGTGGACGCCTTTTCGGAATATCGTTATAAAAGTGGACCAGGGGTGATTCTAGAATTTGTTTGTACCTATATGGGTATCAAATGAAAGGTGTTAATGAGTATTTTAAAAGGAAGTGGGCCTTAGTTCTATAGGTGGATGCCTTTTCGAGATATCACCATAAAGGTGGGCCAGGGGTGACTCTAGAATTTTTTTGTACGATATGGGTATCAAATGAAAGGTGTTACTGAGTATTTTAAAAATGAGTGGACCTTAGTTATATATGTGGACGCCTTTTCGAGATATCGCCATAAACGTGGACTAGGGGTGACTCTAGAATGTGTTTGTACGATATGGGTATCAAATTAAAGGTATTAATGAGGGTTTTAAAAGGGAGTGGCCCTTAGTTGTATATGTGAAGGCGTTTTCGAGATATCGACCAAAATGTGGATCAGGATCATCCAGAGCATCATCTGTCGGGTACCGCTAATTTATTTATATATGTAATACCACGAACAGTATTCTTTCGAAGATTCCAAGGGCTCTTGATATCGCCCTGCAAAACTTTTCCATTTGCTTCTACTTAATATGGTAGGTGTCACAACCATTTTACAAAGTTTTTTCCAAAGTTATATTTCGCGTCAATAAACCAATCCAACTACCATGTTTCATCCCTTTTTTCGTATTTGGTATAGAGTTATGGCATTTTTTTCATTTTTCGGAATTTTCGATATCGAAAAAGTGGGCGTGGCCATTGTCGGATCTCGTTCATTTTTTACACCAAGATAAAGTGCGCTCAGATAAGTACGTGAACTAAGTTCAGTAAAGATATGTCGATTTTTGCTGTAGTTATCGTGTTAACGGCCATGCGGAAGGACAGACGGGCGACCGTGTATAAAAACTGGGCGTGGCTTCAACCGATTTCGCCCATTTTCACAGAAAGCGGTTAACGTCATAAAATCTATGCCTCTACCAAATTTCAAAAGGATTGGTAAATTTTTGTTCGACTTATGGCATTAAAAGTATCCTAGACAAATTAAATGAAAAAGGGCGGAGCCATGCCCATTTTGAAATTTTCTTTTATTTTTGTATTTTGTTGCACCATATCATTACTGGAGTTGAATGTTGACATAATTTACTTATATACTGTAAAGATATTAAATTTTTTGTTAAAATTTTACTTTAAAAAAAAATTTTTTTTAAAAGTGGGCGTGGTCCATCTCCGATTTTGCTAATTTTTATTATGCGTACATATAGTAATAGGAGTAACGTTCCTGCCAAATTTCATCATGATATCTTCAACGACTGCCAAATTACAGCTTGCAAAATTTTAAATTACCTTATTTTAAAAGTGGGCGGTGCAACGCCCATTGTCCAAAGTTTTACTAATTTTCATTTCTGCGTCATAAGTTCAACTCACCTACCAAATTTCATCGCTTTATCTGACTTTGGTAATGAATTATTGCACTTTTTCAGTTTTTCGAAATTTTCGATATCGAAAAAGTGGGCGTGGTTATAGTCCGATATCGTTCATTTTAAATAGCGATCTGAGATGAGTGCTCAGGAACCTACATACCAAATTTCATCAAGATACCTCAAAATTTACTCAAGTTATCGTGTTAACGGAAGGACGGACAAGGCTAAATCAAATTTTTTTTGATCCTGATGATTTTGATATATGGAAGTCAATATCTATCTCGATTCCTTTATACCTGTACAACCAACCGTTATGCAATCAAACTTAATATACTCTGTGAGCTCTGCTCAACTGAGTATAAAAACAATATTAAATACCATCAATGGCTTCATAAGACGAGTACTCACAATGAGCGTTAGAATGTATCACTAGAAAAATATTACTATCTTCAAAAAAACTTTAGAAGAAAATAATTTTCCAAGTTGATTGGTTAATAAGCTGGTCCGAAATTTCTATACCATCGACTATCACGATTTCCAAAATGTTAATATATTGAACATAGAGACACAATATAGTAAGCGCTTCACCATGGAAATGCTGCACAATATGAACACACCTAATCACTTATTGATAAAAAGTGGCCGCCGTGGTGTGTTGGGAGCGTGCTTCGCATACCACACCGATGGTCCGAACAGAACAGGTTTTTCAATTGGAAAAAATATGGCCAAGCGCCTTCGCCCCTCGGCAGTGATTTTGCATACACTATAAGCGTATTTCTACTTCCTGTTTGTGCCATTGAGCTTGGAGTATGGAAACGTGGGATGAGTCCAGGCTCTTTACTAAAAAACGTATCTCACTAAATGCCCGGAAATTTTTCATACATATATATACTGAATATTTTATACAATGCCAATGTATGGTGAAGGGGTCCAGAAAAATGGTGATAGTGGGATTTTAAAAACGAGAGAGAAGATGTAAAGTATTTTTATATATATGAAGATTTACCGGTTAAGTATGTACTGCAGTGAATACTAGACAAGACTGTTGTTTAATTATGAAAAGCTATGTCGCTTTCGTTGTTGTAGCGATGAAGACACTCCCTGACGGTTTTGAGGGTTGATGATTTAATATGACCACACTGAATTTTCTAGGCCATTCCAAATCCCACCCTCTAGTTCCATGAGGAATTTGGGATCGTCAAAGCCTCGCCTGTTATAGAAGTATCCTTGGAAATGGGTGGGCGAGGTGGAAAATTGGTTTCGAGAAACTATAAATTACATTGCAAACCCTTTGAAAGGTTGCGCTGTATAACCCCTTGAATCATTAAAGTCGCCTCTTATGAAAAGCTGACATGCCGTTGGTATATTCTAAGCCCCTAATCTGGTTAGTAGTTAACTGGTAAAAAGTATATGGGTTGTGCTAAGTATATCAGACGAAACTTTTAATAGAAAAGAAGATAGGAATTGGAATAGAATTGAAAATGGAAGTTTGTCAGGGGCTGAAGATCGCGGTTGAGGTGGAAATTTATATTATATTGTAAGTAGATTTACCGAGGCACATTCAAATAAAAGTAATAATAAAAATTGTAATCGAAAAACGAAGATAAGGATGGACATTGTGAATATGATTGAGCTAGATATTGGTATCAAGATGTATTAAAAAAAAAAGAGATCAAAATTGAGTAAAATGTTTTTCAAACGGCGAACTGAATTCAGATAATGGCAGAGCGACGAGCCTTTGAATACGTGCTTCCTGCGCAGAATAATTAGTACCCTTTTTTTAACGAGGGAGTACTCCTCTTTGATATGGACTACCAATTACGAACTGTGTGGCCAACGAACTGAAACTTCTCCAAGCAATATGAAATGACGCTGTAGAAAGAATAAGGTAATGGATGATGAATATGGGGCAGTATGTGGCTAGAAAAATGACAGAAGTGGTTTTGGTAAGCTAAAAACGGACTTTGCATGAGGCAGTCCCAACCTTAGGAGATTATGGAATAAACTCAAAGTCCTACATGAAACATAAAGAAATAAGTTGACTCTAATTTAACTTTTATTGAATACTTCAGGGCTATGGGATAGAAGCTTTAGTGCAAAACCTAAGTAAACATGCTGTGAAGGGAAATGTCCGATCTGAAGATGCCAAGAAAAATTAATGGTCACGAACAATAGTAAGGTTGCAAGAGATGTGGGGAAAATCCAGGAAAGGCACTTGACCTTTACGTTAGTTCGAAATATAGCGGAATGGTATGAGCAGAAACGCGGCGAAATTAACTCTCCCAACTTACACAAATGAGTGGGCATAACGGTTTTAAGGAGTTTTTACATAAGCGTAAAGATTTATTCAAGTGTATAGAGAATTTAAAAAATCTGCATTCATAAAGCCATATTCGCTGCAATGGTATATAAACTGAAAGCATGTTCTTTGCTTACTAATTAATCGCATTTTTGGATATATCGTAGTTATTTAAATGAAGTGTCATTTGTGTCATGTGGCTTTGTCACATTGTTCAATGTGTCGCTTTCAATTCAATTTTCCTATGAAAACATAAAATTGCGCATTTCCGCATACACATGATTAGGTGCATGTTTACATATACAAAAGCGCCAGTACATATAAATGTTTATGTTGGCACTTAATTGCTAATTAATCTCCCACAATCCGGCCAAAGTGTGTGTTTCAGATAGTCGGGCAAAACCCCGATTGCCATATGCGCAACAAGTGACTGCAGAAAGAATTAATGTATATAATTGTGTATGGAACTTTAACAACTACATGTCACTGGAAGGTGAAATTTTACCATTGGAAATATGCACTCATAACACCGCAGAGATAACCATAGTAACACTAAGCTATTGATGCCTTGGCTGAGGTTGTATAGAGTGTTCTTGTGAATGAAGTACGATATGAGGATAAGTATTTTATACTCTGACCTTTACGTTAAACGTAAAACTATGTGTTGGGAAAAATGTGAAGAGTGATTATGTATATGCATATACATCTGAATATATATATTTCTTCTATAGGTAAGTTTGTTATTGACCTTCTCCTAAACGTTTGAATCGATTTTGATGAATCTTTTTGTGTTCATTCAAAAGGAGGCTTAGGTTAGGTTAGGTGGTGGGGAAGCTCACTTGGACAACATGGAGGTCCTTTGTGATACCATATACAATAAAATAACGGTGACGAAGATATATCTACTTAGAAAATCGTTGGGTAGCAATGAAAAGTTCTGAATTGAACCGATCTCAACCTTGAATAAATCCTCTGGAGATCCAAGTGAGTTGCAATTGAAGTACTTTCGCCTAGTTCTTGCACAAGCTGATGGAGTTTCCAGTATATTGAGACGTACCGCATGGATATCAATGGGATAGTGCCCTGTCAAAACACCAATGACCATTGATAGGTGAGCCTTAGTGAACCCAATTATTTCGGCAGATCTCCTGCCATCCACTTTCGGCCAGAAAGATCTTGCTTCCCTGCAAGAGGTTGTGTCCGCCCAACGTTTGCTGAGCTGACTCGAGGCCCAGCTATGGAGGAGCAAACCACAAGTGGTCAGATAATCCCGAAATGCCAAATGCGAAATGTGGTGGATAAATAAAAAACGAGAAATTATAGCCGTTATATGCAGGAAGTCACCCCTGCAGAAATTGTTGGATTACGTGTTCCATTTTCTTCATGTTGGAGTACTCTAACAATACTCCTTTGCAATGCGGTTGCGGACCACCATCAGCCGATCATTGCTCGTTTTATAACGACAGTGATCAAGACACGATGACGATCGAACAGAGTTGCCAAAAGTAAAATATAGCATGCCAATAACTAATAATAAAATTTTACTTTGGCAACTCTGATAAAATGCAACAGCGCACTGGTTTTATGTATACATACTAAAGTATTGTAACGAATGCAAATGCAAATCCTCTTATTTGCAATCCTCTGCTAAGTTCGAATCACTAAACTCTTGAATAAATAACTCCAATATTGAATGATGGAAAAATGGCCTTTATTAAAGTACTTCACAATAACACTTATACTTTGCTACTCGCTGGCTTAATAATCAAACTGATTAATAACTCAAATGAAACTCTACTATTGGCCGCCAGATCGCGTGCTTACGCAAACTGATTGATAGCTCAACTCAAACTGAATTACTTCTTACTCGCCTGCCCCGCTTTTATAGTTTACGCTGCATACTTCTAGGCTCTTCGATTTCCAGAACTTACTAGTTTGTTTCGGCTACAAAATCGCCAGCCCCAACTACGTGCACAAATTATTGCTCTCTCTTGTGAAAACTCAGATAAGATATATGCATGTGTTTGTGCATTGCCGCTCCGCTGTTCGTTTACGTACATATCTGTAGACGCAATTATTTATTCGTTTATGTAGATACATAATGATTGAATTATTGATGTGAATGTTTGTAGTTTACAGTATCTCACGCATACATAGGCGTATAAGTAAATGCATCTGTGTGTGACTTATTTCGGCTGCTTTATATATGTGTATACATGATTTGATTATTGACGTAAATACTGCTTATCGTGGCCTTAGCCTCGCCTTAGTGATGGGATAACTTAGTGATGCTAATATCCGCGACACTGTCCTCCACCTAAGTCTGATCGTCCCGGTCAGACAAATCTCTCGATCTAAACGTTGCCAGCCTTTCCAAATGGACCACTTTCATTTTGGTTCGTGGTTTATCGATGGTTTGTATGCGGTACACTACATCGTTGATCCGTTTTACAACTTTGTATGGGCCTTCGCAATTACACTGCAATTTTGGGGAAAAACCTTTTTTACGTTGTGGGTTGTATAACAGCACCAAATCTCCTTCCTGAAAACCTTCTGAATTAATTGCTTTATCATATCTGGCTTTCATCTTGTCACTCATAATCTTTGTTCGTTGCCTTATCAGATCATGTATTTCTGTTAGCTCTTCTTCCAAATTACTAGTGGATTTCCTGACATTTCTCTCCGCGTTGGCATCTATCCCAAACTTCAAATCAGCTGGCAGTCTAAGGTAATTGCCAAAAATTACTTTTGCAGTGGTTTGGCCCGTTGTCTCATGCACTGCTGATCGGTAAGCCATCAAGAATAATGGTATGCGGGTATCCCATTCTTTGTGGTACTTGTCTACTACTTTCCTTAAGTGCTCCTCCAATGTTCTATTGAATCGTTCAACCATACCATCAGATTGAGGATGCAATGCAGTTGTCCGTGTTTTTCGAATGCCCAATGACTTACACATTTCCTGGAACACAGCTGATTCGAAATTGCTGCCTTGGTCAGAATGTAACTCCATTGGTACACCATACCTTGCAACCCATTCGTTTTTAACCACTTCTGCTACTGTTTCTGCTTCTTGGTTTGGGATTGGGTATACCTCTGGCCATTTACTGAAATAATCCATAACCACCAGTACGTATTTGTTTCCGCGGTTGCTAGTAGGAAATGGACCTGCGACATCCATGGCGATCCTTTCAAATGGCGCACCTGAGTTATATTGGTTCATCTGGCCATGACTTCGTGTTCTGGGCCCTTTCGCTCTGCTGCAAACCTCGCAGTTCGCAATCCACTCAGTGACCGACTGACGGCAACCAACCCAATAGAATCTCTGTTTAATCTTCACGAGCGTCTTCGTGATTCCAAGATGACCTCCGCTTGGACCATTATGCAGCTCGCTGAGCACGTCAGGAATCCTCTTTCTGGGAACAACTATCAGTTTATTCTTGTATTTACCATCCTCACTCTCCCATACTCGATGAAGGCAACAGGATATCAATTCTAAACTGTTCCACTGTGCCCAATATGACTTCGCAATGGGACTCTCTGCTGACATCTCTTATCTGTTTGGTCTTTCATTTCGTTCGAGCCCTTGCATAACACGTGACAGATCTGCATCTTCTAGCTGGCACTTTCTTAGCTGTTCCTCATCCCATTCATCTGTATATGTTATATTCATTAGCCGGACATCTATAATGTCTTCTTTAGCCTCGGCTTTTGAACAGTGCTTGCATTCCAAACTACATGGTCTTCGTGACATTGCATCAGCATTTCCATGGGTACTACCTTTTCGATGCTCAATGGAAAAGTCGTAGCTTTGTAGTCGCTCGATCCACCGTGCCAATTGTCCTTCCAGATTACGGAACTGCAGAAGCCATTTCAACGCTGCGTGATATGTCCTGACACGGAATCGCTGGCCGTAGAGGTATTTGTGAAAATGTTTAATGCACTCTACCAATGCCAACAGCTCTCTCCGCGTAACACAGTAGTTCATCTCTGGTTTTCCAATCGAACGGCTGTAATATGCAACTACCTTCTCCTGTCCATCGACCAGTTGTGATAAAACGCCTCCTATAGCATATCCACTCGCATCTGTATCTAGAATAAATGTTGCTCCTAGAATCGGATATGCTAACATTGGGGCAGTGCATAAACGCTCCTTCAATGTTTGGAAAGCCACTTCTTGATCCTTCTTCCATTCAAAAGCTTTGTTTTTTCTTGTAAGCTCATGGAGGCTATGGGCTACGCTGGAAAAATTTGGTACAAATCGGCGGTAATATGTGCACAGCCCAAGAAAACTTCTCAATTCATGTAGGTTCTGTGGTCTTGGCCAATCCTTTACTGCCTCTATCTTTTCATTCGCTGTACAGACACCTTCTGTAGTTACCTTGTGGCCCAAATAATTTACTTCCTTTTTAAACAGCGTACACTTTTTGGGACTTAACTTCAGACCAGCGCCAGCTATTCTATGGAAAACTTCCTCCAAGTTCTTAAGATGTTCATCAAAACTCTTGCCCAATACGATGATGTCGTCCAGGTACACCAAGCATGTTTTCCAATGTAGTCCTTTCAGTACCTGGTCCATGAGTCTCTCAAAAGTAGCTGGTGCATTACAAAGTCCAAAAGGCATAACTGTAAATTGCCAAAGACCACCACCGACACTGAAGGCTGTTTTCTCTTTATCTTCCTCCTTCACCTCAACTTGCCAGTAGCCGCTTTTCAAGTCCAGTGTGGAAAACCATTTCGTACCAGATAGCGAGTCCAGAGTGTCGTCAATTCTTGGCAACGGGTAGCTATCCTTTTTCGTAACGTCATTCAACTTCCGGTAGTCCACGCGAAACCTCATTTTTCCATCCTTCTTCTTTACAAGTACTACCGGTGAGCTCCATGGACTAGCTGATGTTTCGATGACGCCGCTGTCACTCATTTCTTGTATGATTTGACTCACAACTTCCCGCTTCGCTAGTGGAACACTACGTGGAACTTGACGGATCGGCCTCGCATCTCCAGTGTCAATTTGATGTTTCACAACATTGGTGCGGCCTGGTTTGGAACCATCCTGGTCAAATATGTTCGCGTATTTTATGAGCAGTTGTTTTGCCTTATTCTGATAGGCTTCCTCTAGCCCATGCGTCCATGCCGTGATATCATTTGAAAGATCAGTATTACTAGATGGAACGTGTTCCTGGAGCTGTTCACAGTTAATAACTACTTCGGCCTCTTGGCATCTTCCCAAAATAGCTCCTTTGGTCAAATTGAATGGTGACTTGAACTCATTTAGTACTCTTACCGGAATACGTCCATCTTGTTTTGTCATAACCAGGGTTTTTCCTACAAGTATGTTCAGTGCTGATTTATTTGCTGTTTCGACAACCCACAATTTGTTTGTCCCACAATCTCCATCAAACTTTGCCCAGATGACTGCTTCTGATTTTGGTGGTATTTGCTGACTCTCTTCCACCAGCACTCGTTTACTACTGTAGCCTCTCTCGAAGCCGAAATTAAGTGGCACATCCATGTTCTTATATCGCATCGTCTTGCTTTGCATATCGATTTTGATGCCTTGGTTGATTAAGAAGTCCACTCCAATTATGATTTCATCAACAATACCTGCCACTATAAAATTGTGTAGTACCGTGAAGTTCCCAATTGCTACTTCACATTCTACTTCTCCAATTACCTGGGTGTCTTCTCCAGTGGCTGTACGCAATATTGCTCCGTGCAATGGTCTTATCTTCTTGTTGACTAAATCCGCTCGAATGGTGGAATGAGATGCACCCGTATCTACAGTCAGTAAACATTCTTTTCCATCCACATGTCCTCCGACAGTAAGATTGCTCGACCTTCTTCCAATTTGTGAGATAGAGATTATGGGGCATTCAATTGAGGGAGTCAGCTGTCGCCCCTTGCTGCTGACTCGCTTTAGTTTAACGATTGATTTGTCTTGGAGATTTGCTCATCTCCTTCTGCTCTGCATTTACGACCACCCACATTGTTGGAACTGTTAGGGTTGGTGTTGCAATAACGCGCAATATGCCCTGGCTTTCCACACTTAAAGCATTTGACTGCATCATTATTCTTCTGCTGCGTACCCTTCAATGCTTCCAAAATTGCGTCTACCCAGTCTGGCTTTTCCACTTCCACTCGATGAGCTTTGTACGCTGGCTTACTCAAAAGTGAGGCTGTTTCCTGAGTCAGTGCACGCGATACCGTTTCAGCAAACGTTAGTTTTGGATTCGCATATGTAGCCCGCTTCGTTTCCACATCTCGTATGCCATTTATGAAGCTCTGGACTTTTACCCTTTCAGTGTATTCCACGGGTTCGTCCGCGTTTGCAAGCTGAGCCAATCTATCAATATCTGAATCAAACTCCTGCAATGTCTCATTTGCTTTTTGGTAGCGGTTTTGCAACTCAATTCGGAATATCTGTTTCCTATGCTCGCTTCCGTATCGCCGTTCTACAGCAGCCATCAATGCGTCATAACTGTTCCGTTCGTACTCTGGAATAGTCTGTAGGATTTCGGCAGCTGGTTCTTTCAATGCCACGAAGAGTGCGGCAACTTTATCTTCCACATTCCAGTTGTTCACTGCTGCGGTCTTCTCAAACTGTAGCTTAAAGACCTGGAAAGGAACAGAACCGTCAAGGGATGGTGTTTTTACCATTGGATTACTCGCTGAAACTGCTGGACAATTAAATTGTAACTGCTCCATACGACCCCTCAAATCATCGACTTCTGCCTGAAATTGAGCAATTTTTGCATCCTGCACTTCCAGCTTTGATGTTACCTTTGCTTCCTGTGCTTCTAACTGTGAAGACATTTTTGCCACCTGCAATGATAAGCGCTCCTCTTGTTCTTCCATCTTTGATGTTATACGGTTTTCCTGCGATTCCAGTTGTGAAGAAATTTGTGTCGACATTTCTGAAATACGTGTTTCTTGTGCTTCAATCTTCGATGTTATTCGTGTCTCTTGGGATTCCATCTGTGATGACATATACGTTTTCTGTTCTTCTAGTTGAGATGACATATACGTTTTCTGTTCTTCTAGTTGAGATGTTATATCTGTCTTTTGCGATTCCAGTTGAAAAGCCACTGTCGATGTTTGAGCAGATATTGCAGCCAAAATCATGTTCAAGTCTGGGCTGGTAACCGTCTGCGATGTTTCGTTTTTCTCTTCAATTTTTGTTGTCTCCTCGCCATCGAGGTGAAAGACATACTCTTCCACATCAATTCCTTCTGTTTCCATTGCCTCTCGTAGCCGTGCCTGAAGTTCGAGTTTAACGCCGCTTGTATTCAATCCACGTCTCTCCAACTCCTTCTTCAGTTGCTGGATCTTTAATTCACTGAACTTTGCCATATCCTTGTTGTCTTCTCGAATTTATTCAACAATCCCACTTCTGACACCAATTGTAACGAATTTGCTGCAAATCCTCTTATTTGCAATCCTCTGCTAAGTTCGAATCACTAAACTGTTTAATAAATAACTCCAATATTGAATGATGGAAAAAGGGCCTTTATTAAAGTACTTCACAATAACACTTATACTTTGCTACTCGCTGGCTTAATAACCAAACTGATTAATAACTCAAATGAAACCCTACTATTGGCCGCAAGACCGCGTGCTTAAGCAAACTGATTGATAGCTCAACTCAAACTGAATTACTTCTTACTCGCCTGCCCCGCTTTTATAGTTTACGCTGCATACTTCTAGGCTCTTAGATTTCCAGAACTTACTAGTTTGTTTCGGCTACAAAATCGCCAGCCACAACTACGTGCACAAATTATTGCTCTCTCTTGTGACAACTCAGATAAGATATATGCATGTGTTTGTGCATTGCCGCTCCGCTGTTCGTTTACGTACATATGTGTAGACGCAATTATTTATTCGTTTATGTAGATACATAGTGATTGAATTATTGATGTGAATGTTTGTAGTTTACAGTCTCTCGCGCATACATAGGCGTATAGGTAAATGCATCTGTGTGTGACTTATTTCGGCTGCTTTATATATGTGTATACATGATTTGATTATTGACGTAAATACTGCTTATCGTGGCCTTAGCATCGCCTTAGTGATGGGATAACTTAGTGATGATAATATCCGTGACAGTATGTATAGAGAAATGTTAGTTTCTTTATTCACGCAAATGCTAAATAACTTAAGAATATTCGTAGTATAAAATATAAAAATTGTATTGCCCCTCTTCATTTACTTTCATTTTAAATAAAATTCACTTAGATAATTCTTTCCGACACAATTCCTCTTTAGTACTTTGGCATATGATCCTATGTGGGTGCTCCATGGAGTACTACAGTGAAAGTACTTTGGAAAGTACTCACGTATGTACTCTATGGAATACTCACAAACAAAGCGAAAGTGGGATCACCTACTCCTCTCCTAGAACATCGCAATGTTAATTGGAGCACATTTTTTGTATGAATACAGATTAGATTTGGAGCAGTCCTATACTCCCAAAGGAGTATTCCTTACATTATTTATAGAGTACACACGTTTTTTGAAGGGACTGCTTTCAAAAATTGGTGTTTACAATGTTTTTTGCGTTCAACCTTTGTGTATAAAAAATTCACAAATCCAAGCAAATAATGGTAAAAATAACAAAAAAAAAGGAAAAGTGTTTGCTTAGCATTAAGCTTAAGAACGCCTTTACCTTTTCACTCTAAAAATACATACGAATATATTAAAAAACAAAAGCCGCAGGTCATATGAATGCATGCGAGCACTTGTTTGTAAAAAAATATTTGTTGCATTTTACTATATTGAAATGGTCTTTACTTAGTCGCTCTGTGGGCAGCTATTGCTGAATACTTCAAGGTTTTTTGTTTGTCCATAAACTTGTAGACTTGCATATACCATATTTATACAGATATATACATATATTTCATGCAAAAAACTACAGGCTTGTAAAACACACTCCGTATACATATTTGAATGTATGTATGTATGTGTGTTGGTCGTCAACATGACAAACTCCTGACAGCCGTCGAGATTTTACAGTTCAAAGCACTCGCCCTTTATTTCTTACTTATGATATGCCTTCATTGTTCAGCTGCTGTCCATTCATTACTTGACAAAGTTGGTGCTACATTTCCGATTTTTTTTTGTAAATATACTTCAGTGTTAATTTTTTGCTGGCGTTTTCTGTTACATTTTATTTTTCAGTCTGTTTCACAGTTCAACAGATTTGCTTTTGTAACTCTGTTGTTGTTATTTTATTGTCGTTTTCTGTTTCATGTTAGCTTTTTTCTCATTTCTCGGAAATGTGATTTTTATTTCTCTTCACTTACGAATTCTTTGATTATACCCAACTTTTATTGCATAACGGTTGGTTGTACACGTATAAAGGAATCGTGATAGATATCGGCTTCGATGTATCAGAATCATCAGTATAGAAAAAAAAATTGATTAAGCCATGTCCGTCCGCCCGCATATCCGTCTGTCCGAGATATAATTACCAAATTTAGCATAGGGGCTTATCTGAACCCAGAATATATTGGTTTTGAAAATGGGCGTAAGCGGACGACAACCACGCCCACTTTTTCGAGATAGAAATGGAATATGGCGGTGGTGCCACATATAAAAAGGAAAGTTTGGAGGTGCAACACGCCGTAAATCAAAAGCTGTTAAATATATTACATTCAAATTCAGCAGAGACAGTGTACTTGCTAAATTATATAGACTGAGTGAAAACAATCAAAATGGGATTAAGACCATACCCACAGCAGCGTTTTAAGTACACACCCGGGTATGTAGTGTTCGGGGTCACCCTAACTTAGACTTTTTATACTCAGCGTTCTTTGCACACAGAGTATATTAACTTTGATTGGATAACGGTTGGTTGTACAGGTATAAAGGAATCGAGATAGATATAGACTTCCATATATCAAAATCATCAGTTTCGAAAAAAAATTTGATTGAGCCATGTCCGTCCGCCCGTCCGTCTGTTAACACAATAACTTTCTAATTATTGAGATATCTTCACCAAATTTGGTACACGAGTTTATTTGGACCCAGAGACGATTGACATTGAAAATGAGCGAAATCGGATTAACCACGCCCACTTTTTATATATACAACATTTTGGAAACCACAAAAAACCTGATTATTTAATAAATAATACACCTAGAATGCTTAAATTTGACGTGTAGGCTGATATTGAGACTCTTGATAAAAACTTGAAAAAAAAGTTCTAACAAAACACTTGCTTTTGGTTTTCAAAAGAAAATTTCCTAGTAACTGTGTCTTTATATACGCATTTGCAGAGTTGTATTATGTTGTTAATTAGATATGTGTACAACGACTGTATTTTTGTTGAATAAATACAGAAAAGTACAAAGGGCCCAATTAATTAGTTTTATCTGTTTCCAAACTGCTGTTCAAATATATACATCCGCAAAACCATAGTTGGGAGTAATGCACAAAATTTTGAGCCAAGCCACCGCTCGAATTTAAATGACTAATATAATCAAGATCTTGTGCGAAATGAAATGAGCTCAGCTTTGACAAAACACTTGCTTTTGACTTTCCAAAAACAATTTCCAGTAGTTGTTTGTTTAAATACGTATTTGCAGAGTTGAATTGTGTTATTAATTAGATATGTGTATAACGAATGTATTTTTGTTGAGTAATTACAGAAAAGTACAAAGTAAAATACTCCCATGGAAAACTTATCTTTTGTAATGATCTAGAAATAGGTCCGAAAACAACGAACAAATTGAACTGGACACAAAACACCACGTAACGTATCCGTAAGGCCACGGTTGCCCTCTATACTTATAAAGGGGAAATTGGCCGGAAATGGGGTATGTCCCCTATGATAGTGCATTGGATATACACGGCCATAGTTAGGCCAATATGCTATACGAGGTGGCGGTATGGTGGCCCGCCCTGAATAAATCCTCAACGGTTTTTGCTCTTCAAAAGATGCAAAGATCTGCACTACTATGCATAAGCGGAGCAATCCGCACAACGCCAACGGAGGATGCGAATGCAATACTGTACCTACTACCCATAGATATAGTGGGAATAAAATATGCAGCATGTGCAGCTATGAGGCTGAGGAAACTGACCACATGGTCTCACTGCAAAGATACTTAAACTGGCAACTATAACAATGTTAAAAAAAAAAAAAAAGATTTAACTATGACATATATAGAAAGCCAACGGCCAACGACACAATAACACATAAAGCTCAAATCACCCCCAACAGCATAGAAATGCAGCATTAAGGCATTTGGTACATAGATAAAATAAATTTTACAAATATTGTTAATGATAAATCAAAAATCGTTAAAACTATCGTAACGCAGTTCGTCGGAAAGGTTACCTTACTATACGGAATGTTTTGAAGACAAATTAACGAAGTCGGTTAAGGACCACGCCACTTTTATATAAAATATTTTTAAAAGTGTCGCGGACGAATAAAATAAGCTATATCTTTGCAAAAAGGGCTTTATATCAATGGTATTTCATTTCCCAAAGAGATTTATAACAATAAATAGGAAAAACTTCAAAATTAAAAAAATGGGTGTGGCAACGCCCCTTTTATGACTAAGCAGTTTTCTATGTTTCGGGAGCCACAACTCGAAGATCAATTAACGGATCATAATAAAATTGGGTACACAAATTTTCCCTATATTAGAAAATATTTCTAGTAAAAATGGACGGGATCTCTTAAAGACCACGGCAACTATTTAACTTAGCAAAAAATAGTTTTAAATGAATCATATTGCATTCATCAAGTTTTATAGTTAGAGGAAATGCGGAGACATTTTTTTTTTAAACGGGCGGTGCCACGTGGTATGTAGAAAAGTAATTTATCTGAAATGAAATGTGCAATTGAAGCTCACGCTGAGTATATAATGTTCGGTTACACCCGAACTTAGATACCTTTACTTGTTTTACTTGTTTTTAATCGTTTTAATTTTTTGTCTTAGCTAGAATATGTTTATTCTGACTGCAGGCGGGTAAAGTTTCTAATTTAAATTAAAAGACTTGAAATTTAACTACACTGTACAAGATGGGTTGAACTTTGTCGCCTTTTATGCTTTGAACAAGCATAGATATATACTAGACTGGGTTGGTCCCCATACAAAAAAAAAAAAAGTTGCTAATGTCCGCCCCTAAATTTGAAGATTATATTGAGAGGGTTTCGGAAAATTTTTTTAAAATTTTTTTGATCCTTCGAAATACAGCCAAAAAGGTTTTTTCGTTGTAACTTGGTTATTTGAAGTCCGATTTTTAAAATTGATATGTCATTATTTTGGCCTAACTGGCCAATGTATGTTTTTTTCCTTACCACACGAAAGTACTTGAAAATTCAAGAAAATGTTGCTTTGAAACCATATTACTAAAATAATAAACAAAGAAGTTACAGCACTTTCAATGTTTATTGCAACTGCCATTTTACTTGATTCTTATTACACTTAGACCTGAAACTCACTATATTTTTGGAGGAAAAATTGCAGGGTTTGCATTGAAAAGTTAATAAAGATATGCCAAATATCATGAATAGGTGAAGCCAAAGTAAATAAGTGAGTCAAACCTGTTGTTTCGTATTTATAATAATAACACTATGCGACAAAATCAACTTTTTTTTTTGGTATTGGACAAACCCACTTTTTCGTAGAGATTGAGGCTTAAGTAAACAAAGTACTATCTCCGTTTTTCGAACTTAGCCTCCAAAAAATATATATCGGCTTACGAAGTTTGAAGTTCGAAATTCTACATTTCGAAATTTTATTTTATTTTTTTGTTAACTGTATTCATAAGTCAGAGTCTGACTTTTCACCACGTATAACAGCTGTTATACTAAATTTCTCAAAAAAAGAATCCAGCTCTTCTAATAAGGGAAAAGGACGGACCACACGCACATTTTTACTTGTTCAATTTGCTGAACGCATTAACAAAAAAATAAAATAAAATTTCGAAATGTAGAATTTCGAACTTCAAACTTCGTAAGCCGATATTTCTTTTTTGGAGGTTAAGTTCGAAAAACGGAGATAGTACTTTGTTTTCTTAAGCCTCAATCTCTACGAAAAAGTGGGTTTGTCCAATACCCAGAAAAAAAGTTGATTTTTTCGCATAGCGTTATTATTATAAATACGAAACAACAGGTTTGACTCACTTATTTACTTTCACTTCCCCTATTCATGATATATCGCATATCTTTATTAACTTTTCAATGCAAACCCTAATCATAATTTTTCATCCAAAAATATCGTGAGTTTCAGGTCTAGGTATAATAAGAATCAGGTAGAATAGCAGTTGCAATAAATATTGAAAATGCTATAACTTCTTTGTTTATTATTTTAGTAATATGGTTTCAAAGCAACATTTTCTTGAATTTTCAAGTTCTTTCGTTTGGTAGGAAAAAAACATACATTAGGGGGGGTAAATTTTTGTTAGCTGATCTAATCATTTGAAAACGACTTCATAGCTTAAAAGGACATTAAACGGAAATGTGAAGCTTCTCAAGGCCAAAATAATGACATATCAATTTTAAAAATCGGACCCCAAATAACCAAGTTACAACGAAAAAACCTTTTTGGCTGTATTTCGGAGGATCAAAAAAAATTAAAAAAAAATTTTCCGAAACCCTATCAACATAATCTTCAAATTTAGGGGCGGACATTAACAACCTTTTTTTTCGACCCAGTCTAATGTATATGTACCTGTATATGTATATGGTTGAGGAGGATCCAACTCACAGATTATATTAACTTTGATTGGATAACGGTTGGTTTTACAGGTATAAATCGAGGTAGATATAGACTTCCATATATTAAAATCATCGGTATCGAAAAAAAATTTGATTGAGCCATGTCCGTCCGTCTGTCCGTCTGTCCGTTAACACGATAACTTGAGCAAATATTGAGATATCGTCATCAAATTTGGTACACGAGCTTATCTGGACCCAGAATAGATTAGTATTGGAAAAGAGCGAAATCGGACGATAACCACGCCCACTTTTATATATATAACATTTTGGAAAACACAAAAAACCTGATTGTTTAGTAAATAATACACCTAGAATGTTGAAACTTGACCTGTGGACTGATATTGAGACTCTTGATAAAAATTTGAAAAAAAATGTTTAAAATGGGCGTGGAAACGCCCACTTGTTATAAAATCGATTTTACAAATATTATTAATGATAAATAAAAAAGCGTTAAACATATCTGTTTAGGGAGCTGGAAGTACAAAATTTACCTGCTTTTATTTCTGCTGTGGGATGTAGCTGTGGTGGCGATGATGGTGGTTGTGATATGGCGCTTGGATGTTGCAGGCGGTTGAAGTTGGTGGCGGTGGCTCCTGAGCTGGATAATATGGCGTTCAGTTGGTCTGCAGCGGGTTCGGCTAAAAATTGTGTAAAAGCTAACTTATGCTTTATTTCTACTATTATAGCGGCCGTATAGATATTGCATATAACGTTGGTTCAAGCTAGCAAATAAGGCTGTTAACACTTAGGGCTTCACTTCGCATATAGCTTACTAGTCCAGATTCATCAAGAGTTATGCACCATAAAAAAAGTTATTAATGTTCAACGAGGATTCTTATACTGATTTTCACTTCAATAATTGCTTATTTTCCGTGATCACCTCACCAAATCAAATAAATAATATTATGCAGTGAAACTATTTCTTTTAATGTATTTTCTTTAAAAAGAGACTTTACAAATTTTTGTGTCACACCGAATGGAGAAAATTTCGAATAAGTAAAAATAAAAAGAAATGTCAAAAACAATAATATAAATGTATGTATGTACGTACATAGTCACATCTGTCAACCCATTGTTGGGGTTGCTAGAGAGGTGAAATACGCTCGCGTGTTAGCGTAAAATACAAACATTTCAAATTCTTAAGTTTAATAAATATGTACGTAATATATGATATTACGTATTTGTACGTGCAAATAATTCAGAATGCGTACTTATACGTAAAAGGTACATATATCAATAAATTCAATATAAAATTCAGGTAAATTCAGGTTTAGGTTTCCTTAAGCCTAATTTCTATTAAATAGAAGGGTTGGCTGTTGGCGACTACGACAGTCGCTCAAACATCATCCCCGCCCTAGGCGCGTTCAGCGGCTAGAGCCTCCTGTAGCTCCTTAAGGGTCCGCAATGCATCTCGAACGAGGATTTGGGACACTCTTCCTCTAGCGTTGGCGGTTTGCAGCCCTTGTGCGGTGCATCGAATGGTGCGTCATGCGATGCTGGGTGCTGCTGAGGGAATGTTGTTTCCCGGGCGAGAACGGGGTTGCCCGGTGGCGGCAGGGGGTGCCGGTACGGCGGATCTGCCAGGCCGGGGTGCCTGGATGGCGCGCTGGGCGCTTGGGGTAGCGTCCCGCCGATGGAGTAGGGAGTGATGTCGCGCTCCACAGATCCGGCATCTGTCGTATGGTCTGCACTCGCTGGTGATGTGAGATAATGCCAAGCAATTCAGGCAAAACTCATGGGCTCGTGCAAGCATCCATCTCTGGGGTGGTTTCATTTTTTTGAATATGACGCAGTTCCGAAGAGCGTGCTGACGGGTGCATATGCGGCACCGTCGGTAATCCGTTATAAGTGTCGAGCTGCGTGATTCATTGGCGCGGTTGAGAGCAACGATCTCCGACCGCACTGGTCTTCGTGACGACGACTGATTTGCACGATCCATAGCGATCTGTAATTACAGTTGTAAAAGTATTTTAGTGGAGAGAAATACTGATACAGGGGATTTCAGCTGGCATTATGTTGCAAAATACGACATATTGGAGACGGTGATGTGGTAAGAGTGGTCAGAGGTGGTTTGAGAGTAGCTACGAATTCTCCGGGTTTGCCCGAGAGGGTGGGCTTTCAATCTGAGGGAGGAAACAGAGCTTGACAAGTGGTCGTGTGAGGGTGCCGGTTTGAGTACGAACGTCAACAACACGTATATGGCCGTCAGGTCCGGGATATACTTTTTCAATACGTCCAAGGCGCCATTCAGTCGGGGGAAGTGAGTCGTCGTGAATGCAGACACACTCACCGACCTTGGGTTGGGGTTGTGGATTTTTCCACTTCTGCCTTTTCTGGAGATCCTTTAGGTAGTCTTCCTTCCACCTTTTGCTGAATTGATGATGTAAGCTTTTTACCCTGTCCCATCGGTTTATAAGAGATAAATCCGCGTGATCCACTTCAGGGATAGCGAGGAGGGGGCTACCTCGGAGAAAGTGGCCGGGGGTCAGCGCGGTAAACTCTGTGGGATCTTGGGATAAAGGTGAGATAGGACGAGAGTTTAATACGGCTTCAATTCTTACCAAGAGGGTGGTAAATTCTTCAAATGTTAACTTGTGGGTTCCTGCAGTCCTCTTGAAGTGCAGTTTGAAACTCTTCACTGCAGACTCCCACAAGCCGCCCATGTGGGGAGCTCCGGGTGGAATGAATTTCCAATTAATGCCCTGGGGAGAGTATTTTGCGATTACTTCTTGAGAGGCAGTTTTCATGAAGTCAACGAACTCTTTTTCCGTCGCTCTTTTAGCTCCAATAAACGTTTTGCCGTTGTCACTCATCACTGTGGCAGGATATCCACGACGTCCGACGAAGCGAGCGAATGCTGCGAGAAAGGCATTTGTTGTTAGGTCCGAGCACAGCTCAAGGTGGACAGCTTTTGTCACGAAACAGACAAAAACGGCCACGTAGCCTTTCAGTAAGGTGTGAGACCTTAACAAGGAGGCTTTTATTTGAAAAGGCCCCGCAAAGTCGACACCGGTAGTGGTGAAAGGCGGAGCATATGTGCATCGTTCCGGGGGCAAAGCCGCCATGATTTGCGATCGCATTTGCTGCTTGTGGAGGGTACAAGTTTTGCACTGATGTATGCATCTCTTTATGAGTGGTTTAAGTCGTGGAATATAGAGATCCTGTCTGAGGCATTGCTGCATGAGACGTATTTCGGCATGGAGAAGAAGTTCATGGAGGTACTGTATATAGAGGATAGCGAATCTTGATTTTTCTGGGATAATAACGGGATGTTTTTCATTGTAAGTCAACGTCGAATGAGCTAGTCTACCATGAACCCTGAGGAGCTCATCGAGGTATGGGTTGAGGGTTAGTAGAGAGCTTCTTTTATCAATGGGTTTTGCATTTTCCAAGCATGCTCTTTCGCGAGGAAAATATCGGGTTTGCGTTAACGTCACAAGTTTATTTTTCGTTTTGCGGAGATCCTCATGATACAGAGAGGGAGTGTAAGCGGGTTTAATGCCTCGAATTCGGTCCTTGAGATTATTAATGAACCTGAAGGCATATGCCATGACCCTGAGGGCGCGAGGAAATGAGGAAAATCGATCCAATACATCGGGATCATCTTCAGCTGAGTATAGTGCTTCGACTCGGCGCATTTCAGGCGGGTTGATGCTGCGGGTAGATGGGTTTGGCCAAGCTTCGGGGGGCTGGGTCAGCCACGCAGGGCCATTCCACCACAGCGAAGAATTTGCCAAGTCCATGGGTTTGCATCCTCTAGTGCCCATGTCTGCTGGATTGTCGCGACTGCCTACATGCTTCCAGGAGGCGCTTCCGACGAGATCCATAATTTCAGCTGTTCGATTGGATACGAAAGTTTTCCAAGCGTGAGGAGGCTTTTCGAGCCATGCTAACACAATTTCCGAGTCAGACCACATGTAAAGATTTGTAAGAGAGAGCTCGAGATGGGATTGTACGACGGCGATTAGTCGGGCAAGGAGTAGAGCTGCACATAGTTCTAGTCTTGGAAGACTGGTAGTGCGAAGAGGGGCAACCTTGCCTTTAGCGACCAGAAGGTGGGACGAAGTGGTGGCACCGTGGATTGTTCGTAGATATATAGTGGCGCAATATGCCTTTTCTGACGCATCGCAGAAACCATGCAGTTCAACATGCTGGTTCGGCATATAGTCAACCCATCGAGGTAGCTTTATCTCTGAGATGTTGGGTAAATTTTTTGCGAACTGCGTCCATTTAATGAAGCGGAGGGGCTTCACTGGTTCGTCCCAGCCAGTTCCGTCTATCCATAGCTCTTGGAGTAAAATCTTGGCCTGAATCATAATCGGCGTAAGCCACCCTGCGGGGTCAAAAAGTTTTGCGACCGAGGAGAGAATTTGTCGTTTTGTATTAGCGGACGAGAGGGGTATTGAGTCCACTGTATACGAAAACGTGTCGGTCAGAGCGTTCCACTGTATGCCGAGAGTTTTGGTGTTGCTTGCTTTCTCAAATTCCAAAAGATTGGTATCTAGCAAGTCCTCTTCTTTGATGTTTTTTATTATACTGGGGTGATTGGCCGTTATTTTCCGTAATGGAAATCCTGCTGACGCTAACACTTGGATGACTTGGGAGAGAGATGTTTCAGCAGAGAGAATTTCATGGCTGCCAGAGAGAATGTCATCTACATATGTTTCTTTCGTCAAAACAGGGACGGCTTTGGGGAAAGTTTCCTTTACATCTTTGGCCAGTTGGTGAAGAGTACGTATGGCGAGGTAGGGGGCACAGTTCACACCAAATGTGACTGTTTTTCAGACGATAGTCTTTTATGGGGTCGTTCGGAGATGAGCGAAAGACTATCCTCTGATAGTCTCTGTCGTCTTCATGCATTATGATTTGACGATACATTTTTTCTACGTCTCCGTTAAAAACAAATTGGTAGGTACGCCACTTGAGAATCAGAAGCATCAGATCGGGCTGGAGGGTAGGGCCGGTATACAGAACGTCGTTGAGCGCATGTCCAGATGCCGACTTCTTTGAGGCGTTAAACACGACCCGCACCTTTGATGTCTTTTTCTCGGGTTTGACAACTGCGTGATGAGGAAGATAAAATGAGAGGCATTTTCCTCCGTCAAATTTTTCATAGGAGCCGGTTTCCTCCATATGATCGAGGGTGAGGTATTCTTCTAGAACACTATCATATTGAGTCTTTAAATCCCCTTTCTTCTGCAGACTTCTCTCCATTCCAAGAAACTGGCTTAGAGCTGAAGACCGAGAGTGGGATAATGAGATTGACTCTGGGAAGCTGGGTTTAAACGGCAGCCTTACGATATAACGACCGTTATCATCGCGTGAGGTTGTGGCTGCATAGAAATTTTCGCAAAACTCGTCTTCTGGGATTATTTGGGGTTTGGTGGGAACTTCCTCCAATTCCCAGAATTTACGCAATAGCGAGTGAAGATCTTCGTTCGACACTTCTGACACTTGCATGCAGAAAGCGTTTACCAACACAGGAGCTCTACCGCTCAGAATCCATCCAAAAATGGTTTTCTGCGCTAGAAGATGGGGGGAAAGTTTCTCAACGCCATTTTGGATGATTTGCGGTATTACATCACTGCCTAGGACGAGATCTATTTGCGAGGGGGAGTGACAGTTCGAGTCTGCGAGGTTGAGGTGTGCCCATTTTGCTTGAAGCTCGCTAGTGAGCTTAAGCGAGGGGAGCATTTTTGTTAGCCGGGGTAATACTATTGCCTCTGCACTTATTCTGGTTTTGAAATCGGGGGATACCAAAGTCAGAGAGCACAATTTGTTTGAGGTCTGAACTACCTTGCCGCCCATCCCTGATATTTCAAATCTAGAGGGTTTGAATGGGAGTTTGAGTCTATCTTGGGCTCTGGTAGAGATAAAGGTTCGTTCAGATCCCTGATCCACAAGAGCTCGTAGTTTAAAAATTTCTCCTTTATGCTCTACGGGAACGATAGCCGTGGGTAAAATTATTTCACAATCGTTTTCGGAATAAAACGATTGCACTTGGCTTTTCTGCGAGCATGAAGGGCTTTCATCCAGAGCATTGGCTTGATCGGGAGTATTACCGGGTGAGACTGTGGAATTCGTTGTGGTGGCTTGTGAGGCTGTCCTTTGCAATCGTGAGGGTTGTCTTTTCGGCACTTGAGATGTGTCTTCGTGAAGAACTGAGTTGTGCCGATCTTGACATTGATTGCAAGTTTGAGTACTGGAACAGTCTTTCAATATGTGTGACTGAGAGAGGCAATTGAAACACATATTGTTTTCTCTCACAAACCTTCTGCGATCAGAGGTCGACAGCTTCTTAAATTTGAAGCAACTTATAAGGGGGTGAGATGAGGTTTTACACATAGCGCACTTGTACATTGTTCGCTGCTCTGTCATATGAGATTGGGTGTGGGAGGTCGATCTATTTTGAAAGGGATGCGACTGTTGGGGTTTAAATGGCGGCCTAGTTTGAGGAGGAGTGAATTTACTTTTACTTGGGCGCCATTGATCAACTCTTTCTACCACTTCGTATCGTGTTGTGAGGAACTGGTCCATTTGGGACCAGTTGGGAAGTTCTCTTCTTGAGGTTAGAGATTGCTCCCACAACGTGACTGTATTTTGTGGGAGTTTAGAGGTAACCAGATAAATAAGTATGGGGTCCCAGTTATCTGTGGAGACTTGTTGCGTGGCGAGAATTTGAAGGCAATTATTTACCGACGATTGCAACCTTTGAATGTCTTCACTGTTTTCGGTAGTGATAGTTTTTAAGTTCATCAGGGCCCGTATTTGGTTATCTACGAGAACTCGTCTGTTCTCGTATCGGGCCTTTAGGGCTTCCCACGCTAAGGCAAAGTTGTCGTCAGTCAAGGGAAATTGGTTGACTATTTGAGCTGCCTTTCCTTGGGTTTTGTATCTGAGGTGATACAATTTTTGCGCTTGGGAGAGTTTCGGGTGGTTAATATAAACGGCTGTGAACATGTCACGAAATGAGGGCCATTTTTCATAACCACCATAAAATATTTCGGTATCGCAGGGAGGGATTTTTAGCGAAATACCGGAGTTGTCAGATGGAGCTGGTGTGACGGTAGGGGGAGCGGGGGCATTTGCTTGTTTAAGCAAGTGAAGCTGGTCTTCTATCTGGGCTTTTGTGTCTTCGTATGCTATGAGACAGGACCTGTATATGCTATTAGCAGATGTTGGAAAATCTTCGGGCAGGTCCTGATCTGGGGTTTCGACAATCTTATCGAAGACTGTTTGGACTCTATTCCAAAATTTGTCTATATTGGCGTTTTTTATTTTGAGTGAGGACTCCGTGTTGTCTTGGAGCGACGTCGACCTAAACCGAGCACAATATTCCAAAAAATTGTCCGTTTCGGATGTAAATTTTTTGGGGGCAGACGAGATTTTAAATTTTTTAACTCCTTGAGTTTTGGAGCCACCTTTTTTGGTTTCATCGTCACTCATTTTTAAGCTTTGTTTTATGTCGCTTAGAGTTGAGAATTAACAAAAAATTTAACTTCAGAGAGAAAACTTTTTTTTTTTTTTTGAAGAGAGAGTATTTGCTTTTAACTATGTGAGGGAGTTACGTTTAAATATTCACGTTAAATAGCAAGAGAGAATACTTTTCAAAACCAAAAAAAGTTTTTTTAGTTAAATTTATTTGAGGGGTTTGAGTATGTGTAAAACCTAATAGGGAGAGGGGGACAAATTTCCGAAGTAAAGAGGTTTTAATTAATTTGAAATTTGAGGGTATGACGAGACAAAGTTGACCACTGTGCCGCGGTGCACTGTATTTAATATGTATATATGCGTGAGGGTTAAATATACATGGGAAAAATACAAATATATATATATGTAAATATGGGTAATTATTTTTTAAGATTTTCACTATCGATATTTTTGTGGACTGTATAAATGGGGATACAGAGTGAAATACTAAATTACTCGGGAAAATTTTTTAGCTTTACACAAGAGAGATATATTTTTCAAACGCTAGTGTACGCACTGAACCACTCTTGTACCACTGTATGAGATTTTGTTTCACCGCTTATGTCGCTTTCTTGTATACGCAAATGAGGAAACCGAGAAAATTTGCTTGCGTTTTTTTTTTTTTTTAATTCAATGGGGATAAATCAGAAGTTAGCAGAGGTTGTGCAATATATTTAATTAACGACAAGAGATATTTTAATTTAAAATGAGGAAATTTTAAATTATTAAGAGATTTGTCGCATTAAAATATAAGGGGTGCTTTTAGCAAGTGTGCCCACTGTAGCTAACTACTGAGTTTTTCTTATTTTGCTTTGCACATATACCGTACTGAGTTTTGCAATATGGGGTTATTGCTATATGTATATATATATATATATATACGAAATGGTATGTGCAATTTTAGTGGGAACTTGAGAAAATTTGGCGGGAAATGAGGATTATTGGCGGGAAATTCTAATCCTCGAAAATGAAAATTGCCTTGATTTTTCTCTTTTATGTATATTTTTCCGTGTTTAGGGTGTATTCAAATGTCATTTAATACTCACGGTTTTTTGGCAAATGGGTATTTTTTGTTTTTCCTGCGCTGGTTTCCCTAGTGGCGTCGAAGGACCATGTCTAAGCTTTGGGCAATTGAGGGCGAGCAGTTTAATAAGAGTTATAAATGAGTAATTTTATGTGCTTGTAAGCGTATGAGTCGTGGCACAGTGGCTGACGTACCCGACCAAACGCCCGGGGTTGCGGGTTCAACTCCCACCAAGCATTCCTTTTTTTTAAATTTATAAATTATTATTATTAATGGACTGTATTGAGTTTATGGGGTTTTTGATTTAATGTATTCCATTTATTGAGTTGGGTAGTTTTAGTGTTATTGGTGTATTTAAGTCATGGGAGGATGCATAGCATCAGTACACCTTTATTTATTTAATTTGGGGGCGAGCACTGGGGGGCTCTGAGGCTTCGCTCTACTGAGCCACCTCATCCTCTATTTGAAGAACCCTTTAAAATGTGATATGGAGGCGAGCACGGGACGGCTCTGAGGTATTGGCACCCCATTTTCTACAAGAAAAACCTCTATTTATTTAATTTGGGGCGAGAGTTGGGCACTCTGAGGTTTCGCTCTAATGAGCCACCTCATCTTCTATTTGAAGAACCCCTTCAAAGTGTGATATGGAGGCGAGCACTGGGCTCTGATGTATTAGCACACCATCCGAAGAACCTCCATTTTAATTAAAAAACTGAAACTATGTCTTTAGAATATTTCACTAACCAGTTGAGAATTACAAGCACACTCAATGGCTACTGAAACAAACGAACGAAAAATGTTCATAGTTTAAGTCGCTTAAACATACTCCCCCCTTAGACGGCTTAGTCGTCTAATGAAACTTCCATACGAGCCAGTGATCCGGCTCGAAGGACCACTGTTTAGGGAGCTGGAAGTACAAAATTTACCTGCTTTTATTTCTGCTGTGGGATGTAGCTGTGGTGGCGATGATGGTGGTTGTGATATGGCGCTTGGATGTTGCAGGCGGTTGAAGTTGGTGGCGGTGGCTCCTGAGCTGGATAATATGGCGTTCAGTTGGTCTGCAGCGGGTTCGGCTAAAAATTGTGTAAAAGCTAACTTATGCTTTATTTCTACTATTATAGCGGCCGTATAGATATTGCATATAACGTTGGTTCAAGCTAGCAAATAAGGCTGTTAACACTTAGGGCTTCACTTCGCATATAGCTTACTAGTCCAGATTCATCAAGAGTTATGCACCATAAAAAAAGTTATTAATGTTCAACGAGGATTCTTATACTGATTTTCACTTCAATAATTGCTTATTTTCCGTGATCACCTCACCAAATCAAATAAATAATATTATGCAGTGAAACTATTTCTTTTAATGTATTTTCTTTAAAAAGAGACTTTACAAATTTTTGTGTCACACCGAATGGAGAAAATTTCGAATAAGTAAAAATAAAAAGAAATGTCAAAAACAATAATATAAATGTATGTATGTACGTACATAGTCACATCTGTCAACCCATTGTTGGGGTTGCCAGAGAGGTGAAATACGCTCGCGTGTTAGCGTAAAATACAAACATTTCAAATTCTTAAGTTTAATAAATATGTACGTAATATATGATATTACGTATTTGTACGTGCAAATAATTCAGAATGCGTACTTATACGTAAAAGGTACATATATCAATAAATTCAATATAAAATTCAGGTAAATTCAGGTTTAGGTTTCCTTAAGCCTAATTTCTATTAAATAGAAGGGTTGGCTGTTGGCGACTACGACAGTCGCTCAAACAATATCGTAACAAAGTTGGGCAGAGTGGTTGCCTTTACTATAAGGAATACTTTTGAAGAAAAATTAACGAAATGCGTTAAGGATCACGCCCACTTTTATATAAAAGATTTTTAAAAGTGTCGTGGACGAATAAAGTATGCTATATCTTTGCACAAAAGGGCTCTACATAAATGGTATTTAAGTTCTCAATTGCATTTATAACAGTAATTAGGAAAAACTTAAAATTAAAAAAAATGGCGTGGCACTGCCCCTTTTAAGACTAAGCAATACTGTATGTTTCGGGATCCATAACTCGAAGAAAAATTAACGGATCGTGATAAAATATGGTACACAAATGTTCCCTATAGCACGCCCACTTTTAAATAAAAAGGTCGTGTACGTAAATAATAAGCTACATCTTAGCGAAAAAACGCTTGGTATCAAAATTCAATTAAAACATTAAATTCAAAAAAACTAAAATTTTTGAAAATGGGTGTGGCACCGCCCTTTTTATGACTAAGCAATTTTCTTTGTTTGTTTAATGAAATTTTGTACAAATATTTTCCATATAGCAGAAAATATTTCTGGTAAACATATATACAAAACAAGTTTAAAAGGTCCTAGACGAAAATAATGAGCTATAACTTAGAAAAAAATAGTTTTGAATCAACGTTATTTCACTTATCAAGTTTTATTGTAAGAGGAAATGGGGAGACATTTTTTTTTAAACGGACGGTGCTATGTGTTATGTAGAAAAGTAATTTATCTGAAATGAAATGTACAATCAAAGCTCACGCTGAGTATATAATATTCGGTTACTTCCAAACTTAGACAACTTTTCTTGTTTTTAGTTTATGAATGTATTCTCCTTTAGGTGGTTCGTGGATGATGAGAGTGAAATTTAAAAAAATGTAGCTCTGTGAGTTGTACGAGCAAACTTGTTTTGATTGGGAAGTATATATGGATGTATGTATGTATTCGATAAATATCTACTAACAAAAGAACAAGTAGGGCCTTTATTATACCTACCATGAACATGAAATGGTATATTAACTTTGGCCCGATGTTTGTAACGTTGAGAAATATAGAAGATAGATTCACCATTAAGTATATCGAATTTATCAGGACGACGAACTGAGTTGATATAGCCATGTCCGTATGTCCGTCCGTCCGTCTGTCCGTCCGTCTGTCTGTTTGAACGCAAATTAGTCCCTCACATTTTGACATATCTCAATGAAATTTGGCACAAGGATGTATTTTTGTATTATATTAGACATTTGTCGGATCCGGTAGGATCGGACCACTATAACATATATCTTCCATACAACGGATCGTTCAGATAAGATGATGTTGGTCATTTCTGCCGCAATTTAGAAAGTATAAACGTGAAACTCGGTGATATATATTCTAATATATCATAGAACATGTTCTGAAAAAATCACTTTGATCAGAGCTATATATAGTATACATCCCATACAACCGATCGTTCAGATAGAAAGATTTTTGGCAATTTCTCCCTTAATTTCCAATATAAAAACGTTAAACTTGGTGATATTTATTCTAATATATCATAGAAGAAAAAACAGATGGGAGCTACACCACGCGGCCGGAAGAGACGAGCATACTATTACTCGAAACACACTTTCCTGACTGCACAGCAGGCTATCAATCACCACCTATAATGTCAGATTTGCCAACGATCAGTGGTAATGAAAAAAGCCCAACAACAAAGCTCACCACTGTGAAACGAGTGCAATGGGCCCTGTTTAATTTCAACCCATTCAAGTCACCAGGATCGGATGGGGTCTACCCTTGTATGTTGCATCAAGGGATAAAGGATATAGCCCCAGTCCTTTCCACTTTGTATAAGGCATCACTACTGCTCGGCCATATCCCGAGCAGGTGGGCAGAGGTTAAGGTAGTATTCTTACCAAAGCCAGGGAAACCCGAGCAACTTCCCTCGTCGTATCGACCAATAAGCCTGAGCTCGTTTCTCCTAAAAGGTATGGAGAAAATCTTAGATCAGCATATCAGGGAGGTCAATCTAAATAAACACCCTCTGTGTAGGAATCAGTTCGCCTACCTGTCAGGGAAATCCACGGAGACGGCTATTCATAGTCTCACGGTAAAAATCGAAAAGGCTCTAGAGTCAAAAAATATAGCCATCTGCGCTGTTATTGATATATCAGGGGCTTTCGATAACACAACACACCAAGCTATCGAACAAGCTATGATTGACAAGGACATAAGCCCTATAATAATACGATAGGTGCTGTCTATGTTAAAGAGTAGAAAAATCTATTTGGAACTGCGAGAGACAACTGAATCAGTTGCGGCCACAAGAGGCTGCCCACAACGAGGTGTGCTCTCCCCTCTCCTGTGGACCCTGGTCATTGATGACCTCCTTCAGTTAATGAAAACCAAGGTATTTGACACACAAGGATATGCAGATGACCTATTTATTTGCATCACAGGGATGCACGAAGATACAATATCAGATCGCATGCAACAAGCCCTTTGCATCATAGAGACGTGATGCGATACCAAAGGATTGTCTATAAATCCTAAAAAAACTGTTATAGTGCCTTTCATCCGGAGAAGGAAAGTATCTATCCCAGAACCATCCCTGGGTGGTACAAAAATACAATTCTCAATGGAGGCTAAATATCTATGGGTCACATTGGATAGAACCCTCACGTGGAATGCTCATTTGGATGCTACCCTAAACAAGGCAACAAGAGCTTTTTCGCCTGTACTCGTATCTACGGCAAAAAATAGGGGATTTGTTCAAAAATGGTATACTGGACATTTAATACTGTCGTAAGACCAATAGTCGCCTATGCTTCTCTAGTTGGTGGCAGAAGGCCACGCAAAGAAAGGCAACGGCTAAGCTAAGCAAACTGTATCGATTAGTTTGCATAACGGGTGCGATGAGAACCGCCCATGCTGATGCACTTAGTGGGAATACCTACTTTCCCTATTCTGATAGAGAAGGAGGCAACACTAAGTGCACTAAGACTTCCAAATATTTCTGAGTTGAAGTAAGGAAATATTATAGGGCATATGAAAGTAATAAGAAAATTCATAGGAAATCCCTCATAACAACTGCGTGACGTAATGTCACCTAAGCTCAGAATCTCACGGAACTTTAAAGTGTCCATTGTGGACAGGACCCACTGGAAAATAGGGATCCTTATAATGACCCTGACTCAGAGGTCTGGTACAAGGATGGATTGAAATTCGATGAAGGAAGAACGGGAGCTGGCATCTATAGGCCAAACTTCAAAAAATCGATACCAACTGGATGTTACCCCACCATATTTCAGGTAGAAATTCATGCAATAGAGGTCTATGGTAGAGAATGTCTGCGGATAGGCTCAACATCGAAGAGCACCTACATTATGTCGGACAGGAAGGCGGCACTGCGTGCCTTGCAATCCTACATAGTTACATCTAAACTGGTGGATGAATGCACTGAAATCTTTAATGCCCTGGGCGCCAAAAGCAAGGTTTTGTTGGGATGGGTTCCCGAACATCAGGGATATGAAAGTAATGAACATGCAGATTACCTATCAAAGCGGGGTGCTACATCAGAATTCTATGGTCCAGAGCCCTGTTGTGGACTTACAAAAGCACATACCAAGGAAGCTATAAGTAACTGGGAAACAAAATAATTCAGACGTCACTAGATTGATTGCCCAGGGCAAAGGCAGGCCAAATTGTTTATACTTCCGGCAACGAAAGTATCAGCCAAAATCATTAACCTAAGTAGGGAGGACCTAAGAACACTTACTGGGTACTACACGGGACACTGCGGTCTACGATGTATCCTAAGTAAATTAAATCTATCTTATAGCCAAATTTGTCATTTATGTTAGCTGGATGATGAAACGCCGGTTCACATTCTCTGCGAATGCGTCGCTCTAGCTAGGCAGAGACTATCCCATCTAGGTGGTGGGACTATGTGATATGGAGTAAAAAGCCTGAAGAGGTACTTAGATACATCAAGAGCCTCCAGATACAAAATTAGGCTGAAAGGTCTTGCACAATAGATCTGCACAAAGGTCTCAGTGCTTCCAGATCAATTAATAATAATAATAATAATATCATAGAATATTTCCTGTAAAAATCATTTCGATCAGAGCTATATATATCCCATACAACGGATCGTTCAGATAAGGGTTTTTTTGCCATTTTTTATTTTATATTTATCTTAAAAATCGTTTAGGTATGTAAATCTGTTCTTTATATATTTCTTATCTTATACATCCGATTATTTGGAGATTACGAACGAGATAAGATAATTTTTCAGCTCCATTCATGAAAGGTATGAAGTCTTCGTCACAGCCGAAGACAGTCCCGTCTTTACTTGTTTTTGGTATGTTCTAATGCATGTATGTATATATATATATATATTAATATCACTGGACTCCTCCTAAATTACTAAACCTATTTTTCTTGTATGCATGCTCAAGGTGGTTTAAAGGAAATTGATCGACCAATACTTAAAAATCAAATATATACTGTGATTTGCTTTAAACTTAATACGTCAATACTTTTTTGACAATCTCATTATTTAACAAATTTTTAAATTTTACTCATGGCGAGATTCGCTTGAAATTCTGCACAGGGTTACTCTAAAAAGTTATATTTGAAAGACCTTTCTTTTCGGCGAGCACATAAGTAAACGTACCCATTTTTTATACTCAGTTGAGCAGAGCTCACAGGGTATATTAAGTTTGATTGGACAACGGTTGGTTGTACAGGTATAAAGGAATCGAGATAGATATATACTTCCATATATCAAAATCATCAGGATCGAAAAAAAATTTGATTGAGCCATGTCCGTCCTTCCGTCCGTTGACACGATAACTTGAGTAAATTTTGACGTATCTTGATGAAATTTGGTACGTAGGTTCCAGAGCACTCATCTGAGATCGCTATTTAAAATAAACGATATATGAATATAACCACGCCCCCTTTTTCGATATCGAAATTTTCGAAAAACCGAAAAAGTGCGATAATTCATTACCAAAGACAGATAAAGCGATGAAACTTGGTAGGTGAGTTGGCGCAGAATAGAAAATTAGTAAAATTTTGGACAATGGGCGTGGCATCGCCCACTTTTAAAAGAAGGTAATTTAATAATTTAGCAAGCTGTAATTTGGCAGTCGTTGAAGATATCATGATGAAATTTGGCAGGAACATTACTCCTATTACTATATGTATGCTTAATAAAAATTAGCAAAATCCGAGAAGGACCACGCCCACTTTAAAAAAAATGTTTCTAAAGTAAAATTTTAACAAAAAAATTAATATCTTTACAGAATATAAGTAAATTATGTCAACATTCAACTCCAGTAATTGTATGGTGCAACAAAATACAAAAAAAAAAAAGAAAATTTCAAAATGGGCGTGGCTCCGCCCTTTTCCATTTAATTTGTCTAGGATACTTTTGTTGCCATAAGTTGAACAAAAATTTACCAATCCTTTTGAAATTTGGTAAGGGCATAGATTTTATGACGCTAACTGTTGTGTGAAAATGGGCGAAATAGGTTGAAGCCACGCCCAGTTTTTATACTCAGCCGTCCGTCTGTCCTTCCGCATGGCCGTTAACACGATAACTTGAGCAAAAATCGACATATCTTTACTGAACTTAGTTCACGTACTTATCTGAACTCACTCTATCTTGGTATAAAAATGAACGAAATCCGACTATGACCACGCCCACTTTTTCGACATCGAAAATTACGAAAAATGAAAAAAATGCCATAATTCTATACCAAATACGAATAAAGGGATGAAACATGGTAATTGGATTGGTTTATTGACGCGAAATATAACCTTTGAAAAAACTTTGTAAAATGATTGTGACACCTACCATATTATGTAGAAGAAAATGAAAAAGTTCTGCAGGGCGAAATAAAAAACCCTTGAAATCTTGGCAGGTATTACATATATAAATAAATTAGCGATATCCAACATATGATGTTCTGTGTCACCCTTGTCCAGATTTCGGTCGATATCTGGAAAACGCCTCCACACCTACAACTACCACCACTCCCTTTTAAAACTCTCATTAATACCTTTAATTTGATACCAATATCGTACAAACAAATTCTAGAGTCAGGCCTGGTCCACCTTTATGGCGATATCCCTAAATGGCGTCAATCTATAGAACTATGGTCCACTTCCTCTTAAAATACTCTTTAATACCATCCATTTGATACACATGTCATACAAAGACATTCCAGGGTTACCCTAAGTTCATTTTACTACGAAGTGATTTTCCCTTACTTTGTCTCCACAGCTCTCAACTGAATATGTAATGTTCGGTTACACCCGAACTTAGCCTTCCTTACTTGTTTTCATATAAAAATCAATCTTATTTGGCGAGCTATGTGAATCTAAATTTGCAGTTGTGTGCGATCGTTCTAGATGATGAAACAAATTGGACGTATTACCACTAGTTTTATAATATTTTTTGTAATAGAGGCATATTGCAAAAGTATTACTGCTTTTGTTAAAATGGATCCAAATGCTTGACTTTGTACTTCGTAGCTTTTCGGCAACACAATTTTCGATATTTATATCTATACTTTTGCAGCTCTACTTTGGACTGGGTAATCAGTTGCGTAGTAAAGTCCCCGCAAACGAAACCCATAATTTTCAAGTCACTTATCGAACGCGTTCTACTACATGGTGAATTAGGGGACCATGACAATTCAGATGAAGTGGCTATAGAAGTGGCCGAGCGAAAAGTTGTTCGAAAAATTTACGTAAACGCTTATTAACGAAAGAGTATAAAGAAGATAAAGCGAAGGAAGTTTTAATAGAAATTGTACCAAAAAAGGTGGAAATTCCCAAATATTATCGCTGGGACGCTGAATGTGTTCTAATCGACAGCCTTCTTTGGAAGAAAATAAAACGTTAGGTTCTACATGCAACAGAAAATTGATCTCCGTTATAAGTGAACTATTTATGTACCCTCCCATGCGGTGGACATCATTGTTACATAAAAACCATATACTACGATTATTTTAAACAAATCGCATAATCAAACCAAAATTTAGCACCTCTAATGATCTTAAGTGCACTCAAATAATTTAAGTGTATTTCGTGAGAACAAATACCCCCTAAAATATAAATAACAATTACTGAATAAAATCCTTTTGAACTTTGACATATAGCAAAAAGAAATCCATTCTTGTAAACACAATGAAGCCCACACACATTTAGCAAAGCACATACGAGGTTTTGTCAAAAACCTATTGATGCAGAACTAAATGAAGAGTGTAAAAGGAAAAGTGTCATCATGTGATTACTGAAAACCGGTGGCAACAAAACAAAGGCAACGAAAGCAAAGACTACAACTTGGTCTGTCATAATGGAGTGCGGATAAGGACGACGGTATGACGAAAGTAAAGCTGCCGATAACGACGACCACGATGGTTGGGACTACAACTACTCAGCCGCTGAAGCATAAAACAATACAAACGAAGTAAAAGCATTAACAGACAGGTATTCAAAAAGGAACAGTGAAATCATTTGCGATATGGATTGAGAAATGAAGAATGGTTAATAAAACAAATATGCATGAGGAAATCCGCCAAATTTTGGTTTTTTGGAGAAAAAAAATTTTTTTTTGAAACATGGTAGCACGCAAATATATTTTTGTAAGGAACATTGAGGGGTAAATTGGAGCTATAGTGCATCGCCGTTGCTCGTCTTACATAATGCCTCAAAAATATATAGTCAAAAGGTCGAGCAAAATATATATAAATTGAGGTCGCAATGTTAAACGTACATTTATTTCAACACTTCTGTACCGATTATATCGAAATTTGAAAAAAATATGGAGATTTATGCAGCTGTTAGCTATGTAAAATTCTTTTGAAACACGATACCCGGTTTTGTAGATATCGGTAAAAATATAAAACCGAATATCCGCCAAATACGTTTTACTGCAAAGTTTGAAACACATTTATTTCAACAACTTTCTGCAGATTTTTTGAAATTTTAAAAACATATAGATATGTGAACGAAGTATGTTTAGGTAAAAAAGGATATGGATATCAAAAGATATTTTAAAGATACTTAACTTACTGTAAACTTTTTTTGATACCTGAAACCCGGTTTTAGAGATATCGGCAAAGATATGAAACCGAGTAACCGTCAAATATTTTTTTACCTGCAATATGGATATCAAACAAAAGGTATTTTAATGAAATTTGACTTACTGTAAACTTTTGTTGATGCCCGAAACCCGGTTTTAGAGATATCGGCAAAAATATGAAACCGGGTAACCGTCAAATATTTTTTTACCTGCAATATGGATATCAAACAAAAGGTATTTTAATGAAGTTTAACTTACTGTAAACTTGTGTTGATACCCGAAACCCGGTTTTAGAGATATCGGCAAAAATATGAAGCCGAGTAAACGTCAAATATTTTTTTTACCAGCAATATGGATATCAAACAAAAGGTATTTTAAAGACATTTAACTAACTGTAAACTTTTGTTGATACCCGAAACCAGGTTTTAGAGATATCGGCAAAAATATGAAACCGAGTAACCGCCAAATATTTTTTACCAGCAATATGGATATCAAATAAGAGGTATTTTAATGACATTTAACTTACTGTAAACTTTTGTTGATACCCGAAACGCGGTTTTAGAGATATCGGCAAAAAATGAAACCGGGTAACCGTCAAATATTTTTTACATGCAATATGGATATCAAACAAAAGGTATTTTAATGAAATTTGACTTACTGTAAACTTTTGTTGATACCTGTAACCCGGTTTTAGAGATATCGGCAAAAATATGAAACCGGGTAACCGTCAAATATTTTTTCACCTGCAATATAGATATCAAACAAATGTATGTTAAAGACATTTAACTTACTGTAAACTTTTGTTGATACCCGAAACCAGGTTTTAGAGATATCGGCAAAAATTTGAAACCGAGTAAACGTCAAATATTTTTTTACCTGCAATATGGATATCAAACAAAAGGTATTTTAAAGACATTTAACTAACTGTAAACTTTTGTTGATACCCGAAACCCGGTTTTAGAGATATCGGCAAAAATATGAAACCGGGTAACCGTCAAATATTTTTTTGCCTGTAATATGGATATCAAACAAAGGTATTTTAAAGACATTTAACTTACTGTAAACTTTTGTTGATACCCGAAACCCGGTTTTAGAGATATCGGCAAAAATATGAATCCGTGTAACCGTCTAATATTTTTTCACTTGCAATATAGATTTCAAACAAAAGGTATTTTAAAGACATTTAACTTACTGTAAACATTTGTTGATACCCGAAACCCGGTTTTAGAGATATCGGCAAAAATATGAAACCGAGTAACCGTCAAATATTTTTTACCTGCAATATGGATATCAAACAAAATGTATTTTAATGAAATTTAAGTACTGTAAACTTTTGTTGATACCCGAAACCCGGTTTTAGAGATATCGGCAAAAATATGAAACCGGGTAACCGTCAAATATTTTTTTACCTGCAATATGGATATCAAACAAAAGTTATTTTAAAGACATTTAACTTACTGTAAACTTTTGTTGATACCCGAATACCGGTTTTAGAGATATCGGCAAAAATATGAATCCGGGTAACCGTCAAATATTTTTTCACCTGCTATATAGATTTCAAACAAAAGGTATTTTAAAGACATTTAACTTACTGTAAACTTTTGTTGATACCCGAAACCCGGTTTAAGAGATATCGGCAAAAATATGAAAATGGGTAACCGTCAAATACTTTTTTACCTGCAATATGGATATCAAACAAAAGGTATTTTAATGAAATTTGACTTACTGTAAACTTTTGTTGATACCCGAAACCCTGTTTTAGAGATATCGGCAAAAATATGAAACCGGGTAACCGTCAAATATTTTTTCACCTGCAATATGGATATCAAACAAAAGTTATTTTAATGAAATTTGACTTACTGTAAACTTTTGTTGATACCCGAAACCCGGTTTTAGAGATACCGGCAAAAATATGAAACCGGGTAACCTTCAAATATTTTTTCACTTGCAATATAGATTTCAAACAAAAGGTATTTTAAAGACATTTAACTTACTGTAAACTTTTGTTGATACCCGAATCCCGGTTTTAGAGATATCGGCAAAAATATGAATCCGGGTAACCGTCAAATATTGTTTCACCTGCAATATAGATTTCAAACAAAAGGTATGTTAAAGACATTTAACTTACTGTAAACTTTTGTTGATACCTGAAACCCGGTTTTAGAGATACCGGCAAAAAATGAAACCGGGTAACCGTCAAATATTTTTTTACCTGCAATATGGATATCAAACAAAAGGTATTTTAATGAAATTTGACTTACTGTAAACTTTTGTTGATACCCGAAACCCGGTTTTAGAGATATCGGCAAAAATATGAAACCGGGTAACCGTCAAATATTTTTTTACCTGCAATATGGATATCAAACAAAAGGTATTTTAATGAAATTTGACTTACTGTAAACTTTTGTTGATACCCGAAACCCGGTTTTAGAGATACCGGCAAAAAATGAAACCGGGTAACCGTCAAATATTTTTTTACCTGCAATATGGATATCAAACAAAAGGTATTTTAATGAAATTTGACTTACTGTAAACTTTTGTTGATACCCGAAACCCGGTTTTAGAGATATCGGCAAAAATATGAAACCGGGTAACCGTCAAATATTTTTTCACCTGCAATATGGATATCAAACAAAAGGCATTTTAAAGACGTTTAACTTACTGTAAACTTTTGTTGATACCCGAAACCCGGTTTTAGAGATGTCGGCAAAAATATGAATCCGGGTAACCGTCTAATATTTTTTTCACTTGCAATATAGATTTCAAACAAAAGGTATTTTAAAGACATTTAACTTAATGTAAACTTTTGTTGATACCCGAAACCCGGTTTTAGAGATATCGGCAAAAATATGAAACTGAGTAACCGTCAAATATTTTTTCACTTGCAATATAGATTTCAAACAAAAGTTATTTTAAAGACATTTAACTAACTGTAAACTTTTGTTGATACCCGAATCCCGGGTTTAGAGATATCGGCAAAAATATGAATCCGGGTAACCGTCAAATATTTTTTTACCTGCAATATGGATATCAAACAAAAGGTATTTTAAAGGATATCGGCAAAAATTTTAAACCGAGTAACCGTCAAATATTTGTTTACCTGCAATATGGATATCAAACAAAAGGTATTTTAAAGACGTTTAAATTACTGTAAACTTTTGTTGATACCCGAAACCCGGTTTTAGAGATATCGGCAAAAATATGAATCCGGGTAACCATCTAATATTTTTTCACTTGCAATAAAGATTTCAAACAAAAGGTATTTTAAAGACATTTAACTTACTGTAAACTTTTGTTGATACCCGAAACCCGGTTTTAGAGATTTCGGCAAAAATATGAAACCGGGTAACCGTCAAATATTTTTTTACCTGCAATATGGATATCATACAAAAGTTATTTTAAAGACATTTAACTAACTGTAAACTTTTGTTGATACCCTAAACCCGGTTTTAGAGATATCGGCAAAAATATGAAACCGGGTAACCTTCAAATATTTTTTTGCCTGTAATATGGATATCAAACAAAGGCATTTTAAAGACATTTAACTTACTGTAAACTTTTGTTGATACCCGAAACCCGGTTTTAGAGATTTCGGCAAAAATATGAAACCGGGTAACCGTCAAATATTTTTTTACCTGCAATATGGATATCATACAAAAGTTATTTTAAAGACATTTAACTAACTGTAAACTTTTGTTGATACCCTAAACCCGGTTTTAGAGATATCGGCAAAAATATGAAACCGGGTAACCTTCAAATATTTTTTTGCCTGTAATATGGATATCAAACAAAGTTATTTTAAAGACATTTAACTTACTGTAAACTTTTGTTGATACCCGAAACCCGGTTTTAGAGATATCGGCAAAAATATGAATCCGGGTAACCATCTAATATTTTTTCACTTGCAATAAAGATTTCAAACAAAAGGTATTTTAAAGACATTTAACTTACTGTAAACTTTTGTTGATACCCGAAACCCGGTTTTAGAGATTTCGGCAAAAATATGAAACCGGGTAACCGTCAAATATTTTTTTACCTGCAATATGGATATCATACAAAAGTTATTTTAAAGACATTTAACTAACTGTAAACTTTTGTTGATACCCTAAACCCGGTTTTAGAGATATCGGCAAAAATATGAAACCGGGTAACCTTCAAATATTTTTTTGCCTGTAATATGGATATCAAACAAAGGCATTTTAAAGACATTTAACTTACTGTAAACTTTTGTTGATACCCGAAACCCGGTTTTAGAGATATCGGCAAAAATATGAATCCGGGTAACCTTCTAATATTTTTTCACTTGCAATAAAGATTTCAAACAAAAGGTATTTTAAAGACATTTAACTTACTGTAAACTTTTGTTGATACCCGAAACCCGGTTTTAGAGATATCGGCAAAAATATGAAACCGGGTAACCGTCAAATATTTTTTTACCTGCAATATGGATATCAAACAAAAGTTATTTTAAAGACATTTAACTTACTGTAAACTTTTGTTGATATCCGAATCCCTGTTTTAGAGATATCGGCAAAAATATGAAGCCGAGTAAACGTCAAATATTTTTTTTACCAGCAATATGGGTATCAAACAAAAGGTATTTTAAAGACATTTAAATAACTGTAAACCTTTGTTGATACCCGAAACCCGGTTTTAGAGATATCGGCAAAAATATGAAACCGGGTAACCGCCAAATATTTTTTACCAGCAATATGGATATCAAATAAGAGGTATTTTAATGACATTTAACTTACTGTAAACTTTTGTTGATACCCGAAACCCGGTTTTAGAGATATCGGCAAAAATATGAAACCGGGTAACCGTCAAATATTTTTTTACCTGCAATATCAAACAAAAGTTATTTTAAAGACATTTAACTTACTGTAAACTTTTGTTGATATCCGAATCCCTGTTTTAGAGATATCGGCAAAAATATGAAGCCGAGTAAACGTCAAATATTTTTTTTACCAGCAATATGGGTATCAAACAAAAGGTATTTTAAAGACATTTAAATAACTGTAAACTTTTGTTGATACCCGAAACCAGGTTTTAGAGATATCGGCAAAAATATGAAACCGAGTAACCGCCAAATATTTTTTACCAGCAATATGGATATCAAATAAGAGGTATTTTAATGACATTTAACTTACTGTAAACTTTTGTTGATACCCGAAACGCGGTTTTAGAGATATCGGCAAAAAATGAAACCGGGTAACCGTCAAATATTTTTTACATGCAATATGGATATCAAACAAAAGGTATTTTAATGAAATTTGACTTACTGTAAACTTTTGTTGATACCTGTAACCCGGTTTTAGAGATATCGGCAAAAATATGAAGCCGAGTAAACGTAAAATATTTTTTTTACCAGCAATATGGGTATCAAACAAAAGGTATTTTAAAGACATTTAAATAACTGTAAACTTTTGTTGATACCCGAAACCCGGTTTTAGAGATATCGGCAAAAATATGAAACCGGGTAACCGTCAAATATTTTTTTACCTGCAATACGGATATCAAACAAAAGGTATTTTAATGAAGTTTAACTTACTGTAAACTTTTGTTGATACCCGAAACCAGGTTTTAGAGATATCGGCAAAAATATGAAACCGAGTAACCGCCAAATATTTTTTACCAGCAATATGGATATCAAATAAGAGGTATTTTAATGACATTTAACTTACTGTAAACTTTTGTTGATACCCGAAACGCGGTTTTAGAGATATCGGCAAAAAATGAAACCGGGTAACCGTCAAATATTTTTTACATGCAATATGGATATCAAACAAAAGGTATTTTAAAGACATTTAACTAACTGTAAACTTTTGTTGATACCCGAAACCCGGTTTTAGAGATATCGGCAAAAATATGAAACCGGGTAACCGTCAAATATTTTTTTGCCTGTAATATGGATATCAAACAAAGGTATTTTAAAGACATTTAACTTACTGTAAACTTTTGTTGATACCCGAAACCCGGTTTTAGAGATATCGGCAAAAATATGAATCCGTGTAACCGTCTAATATTTTTTCACTTGCAATATAGATTTCAAACAAAAGGTATTTTAAAGACATTTAACTTACTGTAAACTTTTGTTGATACCCGAAACCCGGTTTTAGAGATATCGGCAAAAATATGAAACCGAGTAACCGTCAAATATTTTTTACCTGCAATATGGATATCAAACAAAATGTATTTTAATGAAATTTAACTTACTGTAAACTTTTGTTGATACCCGAAACCCGGTTTTAGAGATATCGGCAAAAATATGAAACCGGGTAACCGTCAAATATTTTTTTACCTGCAATATGGATATCAAACAAAAGTTATTTTAAAGACATTTAACTTACTGTAAACTTTTGTTGATACCCGAATACCGGTTTTAGAGATATCGGCAGAAATATGAATCCGGGTAACCGTCAAATATTTTTTCACCTGCTATATAGATTTCAAACAAAAGGTATTTTAAAGACATTTAACTTACTGTAAACTTTTGTTGATACCCGAAACCCGGTTTAAGAGATATCGGCAAAAATATGAAAACGGGTAACCGTCAAATACTTTTTTACCTGCAATATGGATATAAAACAAAAGGTATTTTAATGAAATTTGACTTACTGTAAACTTTTGTTGATACCCGAAACCCTGTTTTAGAGATATCGGCAAAAATATGAAACCGGGTAACCGTCAAATATTTTTTCACCTGCAATATGGATATCAAACAAAAGTTATTTTAATGAAATTTGACTTACTGTAAACTTTTGTTGATACCCGAAACCCGGTTTTAGAGATACCGGCAAAAATATGAAACCGGGTAACCTTCAAATATTTTTTCACTTGCAATATAGATTTCAAACAAAAGGTATTTTAAAGACATTTAACTTACTGTAAACTTTTGTTGATACCCGAATCCCGGTTTTAGAGATATCGGCAAAAATATGAATCCGGGTAACCGTCAAATATTGTTTCACCTGCAATATAGATTTCAAACAAAAGGTATGTTAAAGACATTTAACTTACTGTAAACTTTTGTTGATACCTGAAACCCGGTTTAAGAGATATCGGCAAAAATATGAAACCGGGTAACCGTCAAATATTTTTTTACCTGCAATATGGATATCAAACAAAAGGTATTTTAATGAAATTTGACTTACTGTAAACTTTTGTTGATACCCGAAACCCGGTTTTAGAGATACCGGCAAAAAATGAAACCGGGTAACCGTCAAATATTTTTTTACCTGCAATATGGATATCAAACAAAAGGTATTTTAATGAAATTTGACTTACTGTAAACTTTTGTTGATACCCGAAACCCGGTTTTAGAGATATCGGCAAAAATATGAAACCGGGTAACCGTCAAATATTTTTTCACCTGCAATATGGATATCAAACAAAAGGCATTTTAAAGACGTTTAACTTACTGTAAACTTTTGTTGATACCCGAAACCCGGTTTTAGAGATGTCGGCAAAAATATGAATCCGGGTAACCGTCTAATATTTTTTTCACTTGCAATATAGATTTCAAACAAAAGGTATTTTAAAGACATTTAACTTAATGTAAACTTTTGTTGATACCCTAAACCCGGTTTTAGAGATATCGGCAAAAATATGAAACCGGGTAACCTTCAAACATTTTTTTGCCTGTAATATGGATATCAAACAAAGGTATTTTAAAGACATTTAACTTACTGTAAACTTTTGTTGATACCCGAATCCCGGGTTTAGAGATATCGGCAAAAATATGAATCCGGGTAACCGTCAAATATTTTTTTACCTGCAATATGGATATCAAACAAAAGGTATTTTAATGAAATTTGACTTACTGTAAACTTTTGTTGATACCCGAAACCCGGTTTTAGAGATGTCGGCAAAAATATGAATCCGGGTAACCGTCTAATATTTTTTTCACTTGCAATATAGATTTCAAACAAAAGATATTTTAAAGACATTTAACTTAATGTAAACTTTTGTTGATACCCGAAACCCGGTTTTAGAGATATCGGCAAAAATATGAAACTGAGTAACCGTCAAATATTTTTTCACTTGCAATATAGATTTCAAACAAAAGTTATTTTAAAGACATTTAACTTACTGTAAACTTTTGTTGATACCCGAATCCCGGGTTTAGAGATATCGGCAAAAATATGAATCCGGGTAACCGTCAAATATTTTTTTACCTGCAATATGGATATCAAACAAAAGGTATTTTAATGAAATTTGACTTACTGTAAACTTTTGTTGATACCCGAAACCCGGTTTTAGAGATACCGGCAAAAAATGAAACCGGCTAACCGTCAAATATTTTTTTACCTGCAATATGGATATCAAACAAAAGGTATTTTAAAGACGTTTAACTTACTGTAAACTTTTGTTGATACCCTAAACCCGGTTTTAGAGATATCGGCAAAAATATGAAACCGGGTAACCTTCAAATATTTTTTTGCCTGTAATATGGATATCAAACAAAGGTATTTTAAAGACATTTAACTTACTGTAAACTTTTGTTGATACCCGAATCCCGGGTTTAGAGATATCGGCAAAAATATGAATCCGGGTAACCGTCAAATATTTTTTTACCTGCAATATGGATATCAAACAAAAGGTATTTTAATGAAATTTGACTTACTGTAAACTTTTGTTGATACCCGAAACCCGGTTTTAGAGATACCGGCAAAAAATGAAACCGGCTAACCGTCAAACATTTTTTTACCTGCAATATGGATATCAAACAAAAGGTATTTTAATGAAATTTGACTTACTGTAAACTTTTGTTGATACGCGAAACCAGGTTTTAGAGATATCGGCAAAAATTTTAAACCGAGTAACCGTCAAATATTTGTTTACCTGCAATATGGATATCAAACAAAAGGTATTTTAAAGACGTTTAACTTACTGTAAACTTTTGTTGATACCCTAAACCCGGTTTTAGAGATATCGGCAAAAATATGAAACCGGGTAACCTTCAAATATTTTTTTGCCTGTAATATGGATATCAAACAAAGGTATTTTAAAGACATTTAACTTACTGTAAACTTTTGTTGATACCCGAAACCCGGTTTTAGAGATATCGGCAAAAATATGAATCCGGGTAACCATCTAATATTTTTTCACTTGCAATAAAGATTTCAAACAAAAGTATTTTAAAGACATTTAACTTACTGTAAACTTTTGTTGATACCCGAAACCCGGTTTTAGAGATAGCGGCAAAAATATGAAACCGGGTAACCGTCAAATATTTTTTTACCTGCAATATGGATATCATACAAAAGTTATTTTAAAGACATTTAACTAACTGTAAACTTTTGTTGATACCCTAAACCCGGTTTTAGAGATATCGGCAAAAATATGAAACCGGGTAACCTTCAAATATTTTTTTGCCTGTAATATGGATATCAAACAAAGGCATTTTAAAGACATTTAACTTACTGTAAACTTTTGTTGATACCCGAAACCCGGTTTTAGAGATATCGGCAAAAATATGAATCCGGGTAACCTTCTAATATTTTTTCACTTGCAATAAAGATTTCAAACAAAAGGTATTTTAAAGACATTTAACTTACTGTAAACTTTTGTTGATACCCGAAACCCGGTTTTAGAGATATCGGCAAAAATATGAAACCGGGTAACCGTCAAATATTTTTTTACCTGCAATATGGATATCAAACAAAAGTTATTTTAAAGACATTTAACTTACTGTAAACTTTTGTTGATATCCGAATCCCTGTTTTAGAGATATCGGCAAAAATATGAAGCCGAGTAAACGTCAAATATTTTTTTTACCAGCAATATGGGTATCAAACAAAAGGTATTTTAAAGACATTTAAATAACTGTAAACTTTTGTTGATACCCGAAACCCGGTTTTAGAGATATCGGCAAAAATATGAAACCGGGTAACCGTCAAATATTTTTTTACCTGCAATATGGATACCAAACAAAAGTTATTTTAAAGACATTTAACTTACTGTAAACTTTTGTTGATATCCGAATCCCTGTTTTAGAGATATCGGCAAAAATATGAAACCGAGTAAACGTCAAATATTTTTTTTACCAGCAATATCGATATCAAACAAAAGGTATTTTAAAGACATTTAACTAACTGTAAACTTTTGTTGATACCCGAAACCAGGTTTTAGAGATATCGGCAAAAATATGAAACCGAGTAACCGCCAAATATTTTTTACCAGCAATATGGATATCAAATAAGAGGTATTTTAATGACATTTAACTTACTGTAAACTTTTGTTGATACCCGAAACGCGGTTTTAGAGATATCGGCAAAAAATGAAACCGGGTAACCGTCAAATATTTTTTACATGCAATATGGATATCAACAAAAGGTATTTTAATGAAATTTGACTTACTGTAAACTTTTGTTGATACCTGTAACCCGGTTTTAGAGATATCGGCAAAAATATGAAGTCGAGTAAACGTCAAATATTTTTTTTACCAGCAATATGGGTATCAAACAAAAGGTATTTTAAAGACATTTAAATAACTGTAAACTTTTGTTGATACCCGAAACCCGGTTTTAGAGATATCGGCAAAAATATGAAACCGGGTAACCGTCAAATATTTTTTTACCTGCAATACGGATATCAAACAAAAGGTATTTTAATGAAGTTTAACTTACTGTAAACTTTTGTTGATACCCGAAACCAGGTTTTAGAGATATCGGCAAAAATATGAAACCGAGTAACCGCCAAATATTTTTTACCAGCAATATGGATATCAAATAAGAGGTATTTCAATGACATTTAACTTACTGTAAACTTTTGTTGATACCCGAAACGCGGTTTTAGAGATATCGGCAAAAAATGAAACCGGGTAACCGTCAAATATTTTTTACATGCAATATGGATATCAAACAAAAGGTATTTTAAAGACATTTAACTAACTGTAAACTTTTGTTGATACCCGAAACCCGGTTTTAGAGATATCGGCAAAAATATGAAACCGGGTAACCGTCAAATATTTTTTTGCCTGTAATATGGATATCAAACAAAAGTTATTTTAAAGACATTTAACATACTGTAAACTTTTGTTGATACCCGAATACCGGTTTTAGAGATATCGGCAAAAATATGAATCCGTGTAACCGTCTAATATTTTTTCACTTGCAATATAGATTTCAAACAAAAGGTATTTTAAAGACATTTAACTTACTGTAAACTTTTGTTGATACCCGAAACCCGGTTTTAGAGATATCGGCAAAAATATGAAACCGAGTAACCGTCAAATATTTTTTACCTGCAATATGGATATCAAACAAAATGTATTTTAAAGACATTTAACTTACTGTAAACTTTTGTTGATACCCGAAACCCGGTTTTAGAGATATCGGCAAAAATATGAAACCGGGTAACCGTCAAATATTTTTTACATGCAATATGGATATCAAACAAAAGGTATTTTAAAGACATTTAACTAACTGTAAACTTTTGTTGATACCCGAAACCCGATTTTAGAGATATCGGCAAAAATATGAAACCGGGTAACCGTCAAATATTTTTTTACCTGCAATACGGATATCAAACAAAGGTATTTTAAAGACATTTAACTTACTGTAAACTTTTGTTGATACCCGAAACCCGGTTTTAGAGATATCGGCAAAAATATGAATCCGTGTAACCGTCTAATATTTTTTCACTTGCAATATAGATTTCAAACAAAAGGTATTTTAAAGACATTTAACTTACTGTAAACTTTTGTTGATACCCGAAACCCGGTTTTAGAGATATCGGCAAAAATATGAAACCGAGTAACCGTCAAATATTTTTTACCTGCAATATGGATATCAAACAAAATGTATTTTAATGAAATTTAACTTACTGTAAACTTTTGTTGATACCCGAAACCCGGTTTTAGAGATATCGGCAAAAATATGAAACCGGGTAACCGTCAAATATTTTTTTACCTGCAATATGGATATCAAACAAAAGTTATTTTAAAGACATTTAACATACTGTAAACTTTTGTTGATACCCGAATACCGGTTTTAGAGATATCGGCAAAAATATGAATCCGGGTAACCGTCAAATATTTTTTCACCTGCTATATAGATTTCAAACAAAAGGTATTTTAAAGACATTTAACTTACTGTAAACTTTTGTTGATACCCGAAACCCGGTTTAAGAGATATCGGCAAAAATATGAAAACGGGTAACCGTCAAATACTATTTTACCTGCAATATGGATATCAAACAAAAGGTATTTTAATGAAATTTGACTTACTGTAAACTTTTGTTGATACCCGAAACCCTGTTTTAGAGATATCGGCAAAAATATGAAACCGGGTAACCGTCAAATATTTTTTCACCTGCAATATGGATATCAATCAAAAGTTATTTTAATGAAATTTGACTTACTGTAAACTTTTGTTGATACCCGAAACCCGGTTTTAGAGATAACGGCAAAAATATGAAGCCGGGTAACCTTCAAATATTTTTTCACTTGCAATATAGATTTCAAACAAAAGGTATTTTAAAGACATTTAACTTACTGTAAACTTTTGTTGATACCCGAATCCCGGTTTTAGAGATATCGGCAAAAATATGAATCCGGGTAACCGTAAAATATTGTTTCACCTGCAATATAGATTTCAAACAAAAGGTATGTTAAAGACATTTAACTTACTGTAAACTTTTGTTGATACCTGAAACCCGGTTTAAGAGATATCGGCAAAAATATGAAACCGGGTAACCGTCAAATATTTTTTTACCTGCAATATGGATATCAAACAAAAGGTATTTTAATGAAATTTGACTTACTGTAAACTTTTGTTGATACCCGAAACCCGGTTTTAGAGATACCGGCAAAAAATGAAACCGGGTAACCGTCAAATATTTTTTTACCTGCAATATGGATATCAAACAAAAGGTATTTTAATGAAATTTGACTTACTGTAAACTTTTGTTGATACCCGAAACCCGGTTTTAGAGATATCGGCAAAAATATGAAACCGGGTAACCGTCAAATATTTTTTCACCTGCAATATGGATATCAAACAAAAGGCATTTTAAAGACGTTTAACTTACTGTAAACTTTTGTTGATACCCGAAACCCGGTTTTAGAGATGTCGGCAAAAATATGAATCCGGGTAACCGTCTAATATTTTTTTCACTTGCAATATAGATTTCAAACAAAAGGTATTTTAAAGACATTTAACTTAATGTAAACTTTTGTTGATACCCTAAACCCGGTTTTAGAGATATCGGCAAAAATATGAAACCGGGTAACCTTCAAATATTTTTTTGCCTGTAATATGGATATCAAACAAAGGTATTTTAAAGACATTTAACTTACTGTAAACTTTTGTTGATACCCGAATCCCGGGTTTAGAGATATCGGCAAAAATATGAATCCGGGTAACCGTCAAATATTTTTTTACCTGCAATATGGATATCAAACAAAAGGTATTTTAATGAAATTTGACTTACTGTAAACTTTTGTTGATACCCGAAACCCGGTTTTAGAGATGTCGGCAAAAATATGAATCCGGGTAACCGTCTAATATTTTTTTCACTTGCAATATAGATTTCAAACAAAAGGTATTTTAAAGACATTTAACTTAATGTAAACTTTTGTTGATACCCGAAACCCGGTTTTAGAGATATCGGCAAAAATATGAAACTGAGTAACCGTCAAATATTTTTTCACTTGCAATATAGATTTCAAACAAAATTTATTTTAAAGACATTTAACTTACTGTAAACTTTTGTTGATACCCGAATCCCGGGTTTAGAGATATCGGCAAAAATATGAATCCGGGTAACCGTCAAATATTTTTTTACCTGCAATATGGATATCAAACAAAAGGTATTTTAATGAAATTTGACTTACTGTAAACTTTTGTTGATACCCGAAACCCGGTTTTAGAGATACCGGCAAAAATATGAAACCGGGTAACCGTCAAATATTTTTTTACCTGCAATATGGATACCAAACAAAAGTTATTTTAAAGACATTTAACTTACTGTAAACTTTTGTTGATATCCGAATCCCTGTTTTAGAGATATCGGCAAAAATATGAAACCGAGTAAACGTCAAATATTTTTTTTTACCAGCAATATGGGTATCAAACAAAAAGTATTTTAAAGACATTTAAATAACTGTAAACTTTTGTTGATACCCGAAACCAGGTTTTAGAGATATCGGCAAAAATATGAAACCGAGTAACCGCCAAATATTTTTTACCAGCAATATGGATATCAAATAAGAGGTATTTTAATGACATTTAACTTACTGTAAACTTTTGTTGATACCCGAAACGCGGTTTTAGAGCTATCGGCAAAAAATGAAACCGGGTAACCGTCAAATATTTTTTACATGCAATATGGATATCAAACAAAAGGTATTTTAAAGACATTTAACTAACTGTAAACTTTTGTTGATACCCGAAACCCGGTTTTAGAGATATCGGCAAAAATATGAAACCGGGCAACCGTCAAATATTTTTTTGCCTGTAATATGGATATCAAACAAAGGTATTTTAAAGACATTTAACTTACTGTAAACTTTTGTTGATACCCGAAACCCGGTTTTAGAGATATCGGCAAAAATATGAATCCGTGTAACCGTCTAATATTTTTTCACTTGCAATATAGATTTCAAACAAAAGGTATTTTAAAGACATTTAACTTACTGTAAACTTTTGTTGATACCCGAAACCCGGTTTTAGAGATATCGGCAAAAATATGAAACCGAGTAACCGTCAAATATTTTTTACCTGCAATATGGATATCAAACAAAATGTATTTTAATGAAATTTAACTTACTGTAAACTTTTGTTGATACCCGAAACCCGGTTTTAGAGATATCGGCAAAAATATGAAACCGGGTAACCGTCAAATATTTTTTTACCTGCAATATGGATATCAAACAAAAGTTATTTTAAAGACATTTAACTTACTGTAAACTTTTGTTGATACCCGAATACCGGTTTTAGAGATATCGGCAAAAATATGAATCCGGGTAACCGTCAAATATTTTTTCACCTGCTATATAGATTTCAAACAAAAGGTATTTTAAAGACATTTAACTTACTGTAAACTTTTGTTGATACCCGAAACCCGGTTTAAGAGATATCGGCAAAAATATGAAAACGGGTAACCGTCAAATACTTTTTTACCTGCAATATGGATATCAAACAAAAGGTATTTTAATGAAATTTGACTTACTGTAAACTTTTGTTGATACCCGAAACCCTGTTTTAGAGATATCGGCAAAAATATGAAACCGGGTAACCGTCAAATATTTTTTCACCTGCAATATGGATATCAAACAAAAGTTATTTTAATGAAATTTGACTTACTGTAAACTTTTGTTGATACCCGAAACCCGGTTTTAGAGATACCGGCAAAAATATGAAACCGGGTAACCTTCAAATATTTTTTCACTTGCAATATAGATTTCAAACAAAAGGTATTTTAAAGACATTTAACTTACTGTAAACTTTTGTTGATACCCGAATCCCGGTTTTAGAGATATCGGCAAAAATATCAATCCGGGTAACCGTCAAATATTGTTTCACCTGCAATATAGATTTCAAACAAAAGGTATGTTAAAGACATTTAACTTACTGTAAACTTTTGTTGATACCTGAAACCCGGTTTAAGAGATATCGGCAAAAATATGAAACCGGGTAACCGTCAAATATTTTTTTACCTGCAATATGGATATCAAACAAAAGGTATTTTAATGAAATTTGACTTACTGTAAACTTTTGTTGATACCCGAAACCCGGTTTTAGAGATACCGGCAAAAAATGAAACCGGGTAACCGTCAAATATTTTTTTACCTGCAATATGGATATCAAACAAAAGGTATTTTAATGAAATTTGACTTACTGTAAACTTTTGTTGATACCCGAAACCCGGTTTTAGAGATATCGGCAAAAATATGAAACCGGGTAACCGTCAAATATTTTTTCACCTGCAATATGGATATCAAACAAAAGGCATTTTAAAGACGTTTAACTTACTGTAAACTTTTGTTGATACCCGAAACCCGGTTTTAGAGATGTCGGCAAAAATATGAATCCGGGTAACCGTCTAATATTTTTTTCACTTGCAATATAGATTTCAAACAAAAGGTATTTTAAAGACATTTAACTTAATGTAAACTTTTGTTGATACCCTAAACCCGGTTTTAGAGATATCGGCAAAAATATGAAACCGGGTAACCTTCAAATATTTTTTTGCCTGTAATATGGATATCAAACAAAGGTATTTTAAAGACATTTAACTTACTGTAAACTTTTGTTGATACCCGAATCCCGGGTTTAGAGATATCGGCAAAAATATGAATCCGGGTAACCGTCAAATATTTTTTTACCTGCAATATGGATATCAAACAAAAGGTATTTTAATGAAATTTGACTTACTGTAAACTTTTGTTGATACCCGAAACCCGGTTTTAGAGATGTCGGCAAAAATATGAATCCGGGTAACCGTCTAATATTTTTTTCACTTGCAATATAGATTTCAAACAAAAGGTATTTTAAAGACATTTAACTTAATGTAAACTTTTGTTGATACCCGAAACCCGGTTTTAGAGATATCGGCAAAAATATGAAACTGAGTAACCGTCAAATATTTTTTCACTTGCAATATAGATTTCAAACAAAAGTTATTTTAAAGACATTTAACTTACTGTAAACTTTTGTTGATACCCGAATCCCGGGTTTAGAGATATCGGCAAAAATATGAATCCGGGTAACCGTCAAATATTTTTTTACCTGCAATATGGATATCAAACAAAAGGTATTTTAAAGACGTTTAACTTACTGTAAACTTTTGTTGATACCCTAAACCCGGTTTTAGAGATATCGGCAAAAATATGAAACCGGGTAACCTTCAAATATTTTTTTGCCTGTAATATGGATATCAAACAAAGGTATTTTAAAGACATTTAACTTACTGTAAACTTTTGTTGATACCCGAATCCCGGGTTTAGAGATATCGGCAAAAATATGAATCCGGGTAACCGTCAAATATTTTTTTACCTGCAATATGGATATCAAACAAAAGGTATTTTAATGAAATTTGACTTACTGTAAACTTTTGTTGATACCCGAAACCCGGTTTTAGAGATACCGGCAAAAAATGAAACCGGCTAACCGTCAAATATTTTTTTACCTGCAATATGGATATCAAACAAAAGGTATTTTAATGAAATTTGACTTACTGTAAACTTTTGTTGATACGCGAAACCAGGTTTTAGAGATATCGGCAAAAATTTTAAACCGAGTAACCGTCAAATATTTGTTTACCTGCAATATGGATATCAAACAAAAGGTATTTTAAAGACGTTTAACTTACTGTAAACTTTTGTTGATACCCTAAACCCGGTTTTAGAGATATCGGCAAAAATATGAAACCGGGTAACCTTCAAATATTTTTTTGCCTGTAATATGGATATCAAACAAAGGTATTTTAAAGACATTTAACTTACTGTAAACTTTTGTTGATACCCGAAACCCGGTTTTAGAGATATCGGCAAAAATATGAATCCGGGTAACCATCTAATATTTTTTCACTTGCAATAAAGATTTCAAACAAAAGGTATTTTAAAGACATTTAACTTACTGTAAACTTTTGTTGATACCCGAAACCCGGTTTTAGAGATATCGGCAAAAATATAAAACCGGGTAACCGTCAAATATTTTTTTACCTGCAATATGGATATCATACAAAAGTTATTTTAAAGACATTTAACTAACTGTAAACTTTTGTTTATACCCTAAACCCGGTTTTAGAGATATCGGCAAAAATATGAAACCGGGTAACCTTCAAATATTTTTTTGCCTGTAATATGGATATCAAACAAAGGCATTTTAAAGACATTTAACTTACTGTAAACTTTTGTTGATACCCGAAACCCGGTTTTAGAGATATCGGCAAAAATATGAATCCGGGTAACCATCTAATATTTTTTCACTTGCAATAAAGATTTCAAACAAAAGGTATTTTAAAGACATTTAACTTACTGTAAACTTTTGTTGATACCCGAAACCCGGTTTTAGAGATATCGGCAAAAATATGAAACCGGGTAACCGTCAAATATTTTTTCACCTGCAATATGGATATCAAACAAAAGTTATTTTAAAGACACTTAATATATATATTCCCACATCTTTAGAGGTATCGTCCGATTTATGGACCCAGGGACCCATAAAACATATTTGAAATATTTGGGTATCAAACCAGAGGTAAGGTACTTTTAAATAAAACCTGGTTTAAAAAAATTATTTTTTCTACAATTTTTGACGAAAATTTCGTATATTTGCCCCATGTTCAAAAATCAATAACTTTCTTCGCGTGAATATTCTAAGATGAGGCAATTGATAGTATACTACTGTGGTGTAGGGGAAAAATTAACAAACGGGTATGAAGTGATAAAAGTAAAAGTGTAGCTGTGCCCGCAAAAAAACATGCTCCTGAAAAAATTTAAAGCAACCAACCGCTTCCATTTTTCTGACTCTACCTTCAAAACTGAAAGGGGAACATCGAGTTGGAAGCCCTAGGTATTTTTAGTCCCTAATATGCTACTATCGTGCAAAATCGAAATTTCAATACTCAGTTGCCTCAAGAAGCAATAAGCAAAAAAATGTCAATATTGAAAATGACAAAAAAAAAAGTATCGCTATTGATTGATGATAGTTTTGAGTATTGGAGGGGCACATTAATTTTGCTCATACCTTTAGAATCTCCGAATCAAAAATAACATTCAGCTTTAATTTCATAGCGTTTCAGCGATGCCTCAAAATTTTATCGAAAGATTTCAAAAAAGAAAAAAAAAAATCAAGTGTATCGCTTGAAAAAGTGTAAAAATCGAAATTTTTTCGTTTCAAAGTTCTGCTAACATTTTCTATCAACTTTCTTGGTTTTTAAAATCATCAGATCGGATAGTCAAAAGGTCAAGCTTAATGTCCTTGTACTTTTTTCTGGCCTTAAATTATTTTCCCGTGTGTAAAACGCGAGTATCCAAAAAAGTAAAAGTTTTTGGGATTTGCCCATATATATTCGAAAAAAAAAATTGATAAAAGAAGTATGAGAATAATTGAAAGCATTTACCTATACGCCTGCAGTTGTCATTTATATTGCAAGCGTAAAAGTAAAGAAGAAGTGGAACATAAAAATAGTAGGAAAGGAGCAAAAGAGTAATGAATGTTTCGAGTAAGAGCATTTTAGAACAAAGCTGGATTGACAAATAAGAGTGTACGGTATATGCAATACAGATAAAGAGTGAGAAATATTGAACAGAGAAAACTGGAAAAGCTTTAGTGGATGAGCAGTTGAGAGAAGAATAGTTAATTCTAAGATATATTTATGTATTTGTGGATATAAGTACAACAGACAAAATTGTTTATTTTAAGAAAAATAATATTTTTTTAAAAAAACTAATAACTTTGGAAAATTGAATAATTAATAAATACTCTTTTCCTAAATTAAAAAAAAATTTATAATTTTTGAACAAAGCTAAAAGTAATAAACAAACTTTTGATAATAAAAAACTTATTTGAAATTATTAAAAAAAAAATTAGGTTTAAAATTAAATATACACATTTCCTACTTAACTTAAAAATAAAAAAAAATTTAAATATTAAAGAAAATTATTTGTGTTTTTTTTTTAATGCAGCTATTTGTAAATTATTTTTTTTAATTTCATGTTATTAAAAAAATATTTGTATAGAAAGCACTGTTGGAGAAATAAAAAAATAAAAATAAAAATATTTTGGAAATATTGTAAGATGCTGAGTTTGATTCGCTTTACTGAATAATTTTCATTCTGGTTCTTGTTTTCGTGACATTCCTACAATCCATCATCACTACCATCACTGCTGCCGTTTACTTTTTACCATAAGAATTGCTTTTAATATACTGATGTAAAGGCTTTTGTACTGTACGTCCTTTAACGATCTAAACAAAAGCAATGTATGTATCGCTGGTCCGATTTGCATTTTTGCGCCACCCATGTAGCTCGATTGTAGCTCTAAGAGCCCTTTCGGAGCGCAGATACGGAATCGAGTGGTCTCTTCATCCGGTAATTGGTGACGCTGTACTACTACGGCTGTATAGTCTACGCTCAACCTGGCCTGGTCTGCGCTAAAGCACCCCCGAGACCTTGTTGCACTTGCTAGCGCTATATACTTTGCCATTGGGGCTAAAAGTGGCTCTTCATTAGAGCTTATTTGGCCATATTTTGAATTGAAAACAAATACAATTAAATATTATATCCTTGAATTGTTTCATTGAGCTTTCATTTTCTTCGAACCAACTTGGCCTTTGCCTTTCCACGCAAAAATATTAATTGAAAGCTTAAATTCTCTAGACATTATGAAAAAGCTCACCAAACCAGCTGTAAGTAATAACGTGCTTCATATACAATAACAAAACCACATAAATATGAAAGATAATTTACACAACATAAAAATTTACATATATACATACGTACAGAAGTCAAAGCATGCGTACACACATATGTATGTGACATTATTTTGACAAACTATTCGATGAGCTGTTTATATTTCGTATATAAAGCGCTGATAATATTTAGAAACAAACACACACACACACACAGTTATGCAGATACATACAGGTCAGTGCATTTAAACTTAATCATACTCACATTGACTGGACAGGAAAAGCATTTAAAAGAGCAAACGACCTACCAAAAATTAGGATAAAAGCTTAAATGAAGACAAAGTCACAGTACAAAACCAAAATTTATTATAAGCAAAGCTCATAATGACGTGGGAGAATGACGAGTGTACGAGCAAACAGCGCACTTTCATGCGAGTGTATGCAATCAAAAGTGAGCCGGCTGAACCCTAATATGCTGGAAGGTGGCAGCGAGTATTTAGTTGATTTTTTGTTTTAATTTGTATATTATCTGTTTTTCGTTAGCGTACTGAACAGCTTAGGCCACTCTCATGCGACATAAGCTACAAGCAATATTCTTTCCATATGCTGCTTCTTCCTTTCGCACATTTTGAAAGCTTTTTCGCTACACAAATTCAAGCGCATTCTACGCTCTCTCCCTCTCTCTCTCGTTCTCTCTTTTGCTGTCTGTCCTCTAACGAGTGCTTGCCTATACGAGTTCAAGCAACATTTTTGAAAGCTCCTTAATGTATGCTGCACAAATACATATACTATGTTCATCGTACTCCTGCATATTGACGTTTGAATTACACTCGTCATCGTCACGCTATGTGTTGCTTTATGCAGGGTGTATACAAGGACTAGTCTACGGTAAATTCTCGATGAAAGCTGATCAGTGGCAACGGAAGCCACCGCATTACGCTTTGCGAAGTTTGATTAAAATACAACAAAAAAAAAAAATGCAACCAAAAGTATACCGGTATTGATATTCGCGGTGCACAGTTTACAGAAAATTTTGAAAGGACAGCAATAGTTAAGGAATTTTTAAGGTTTCAAAGTAAAAGAATACAAAAAAAAAAAAAGTTAAAAAGCAGCTAAATATATTTTGGAAAGTTTTGTTATAAAAAATTGCAATTAAATTTCGCATGCACGTGCAAAATTCTTGTGCGCTCGTTTTACGTTAGTATGTACATGTGTGTGTGTTTGTGTGTTGAATGTTGTACATAAAACTATTTGAAGCATAAAAGCTAAATAGAAGTGCGTGTGTGTTCTTCCGGGGCTATTATGCGTTTGGAACCTCAGCAAGTGTTACGCGTAAAAGTAAAAATTTTTGCTTTTAAGCAAAAATGTTGCCAGCGTGCAAAAATCGTAAAAATTAACGGAGTTGCGTGCTATGTATTAAAATTTTTTAATTTGCTGTCATTTATTATGGCAGCGTGCTTTCATCATACAGAAGTTCACGTAACAAAATAGTGATATCCCAAGTGGTAGCAAAAGTGATCTTAAAGTAAGCCACTGAGCACGAAAAGTAATATTTCTGTGCCTAAAAAAAGAAGAAGAAGAATGCATAACAATAACAAATGAAATACCTATATACTTGACACATTTTTTGCAAATGTAAATAATAAAGTCTGCATTTGCGTGCGTACAGCAAAGGCAAAGCATATATCACAGCGAGTCGTTAATGCTGTCCACCCTACTGTGTGTGCTATAAAGTGTGCTACAGTTTTGTTGTATAAACTACATACATACTACTAAACTACTCTTTTACTCTACAGTCACAGTCATTCATTTTTCCTGTTTTCTTTTTAATTTTTTTTATATTGTGTCGTTCCGGTTGTTGCTGCAGTAGTGAATTTATACAAAGAAAAATCTGCATTAATTATTCCTATAAATTCAAGTACTTGTGAAACTATAGCAAATGAAAACCATTTCTATGAATAAAACAGATATGCACAGTGTAACTCAAGAAAGCGTAAATAAATAAAGCAATAAAGAAAAAAACAAGAATAACAAAAAATACAAAAACTCACTTGTAAACTTACTTCCAGCTTCGAGTGTGCTGCCTGCAAGCAAATTGTCGTTGCATACTTTTTGGAGCGTATGCTATGGTTTTTGCATTTTATGTAAAACTGTAAATATATTTAAGCATGTTAACATATTTACGTTGTAGATATAGCTTGTTGTTAACCTAAATATACACTGCACGCAAAAAAAAACAACAAGAAAGAAATTTAAAAAAATACTCTGCATTAAAATTGGCGGAAAGTCAAAAAGCCGTGTTGTGCAAAGTGTTATTGTCATGTGTGTTGTTGTTGATCGTCATACGTGTTTGTTGCTTATGCCAAAAACGTGCAATAAAGCGCAAAATTGATAGCTCTGTTAAATCGCTGAACAGTTTGAATAAAGAAATAAATTAACGTGAATTGTAAGTTAATTGTTCATGCTCAGCTAAGTGGCAGTGAAAAATAATTACAAAAAACAAAAAAAAAAAAAAAACCATCAAAGAGGGAATGTGCGTGTCATAAAAAAAGCAGCTATATGCGCTTATTATTTAAAAAATTGTATATAAACCAAGTAACTTTTTGTAGTTTTTGAGTGAAAAGCTTTATTGTGCTTGCTTTATGCAAAACTGATTATCTAATGGCGTAAAAAATATTAAACGCAAGTAAGTAAAAAAATTATAAACAAGTAAATTTAATAAATTAAATAGGCTTTTTGACCAATGTATATTTGATGCAAAATAAAAACTTTATTCCATCTTTCTACCCGACGTTTCGCTAGTTTGTCTAGCTTCTTCAGGGGGACATCTGTTTATTTAAGAAAAAAAAACAAAAAACATTAAAACATGTGGTAAAAACCGAAATGAAAAAAATGTAATATAACATTAGTTTTAATTTCGGTTTTTACCACATGTTTTAATGTTTTTTGTTGTTTTTCTTAAATAAACAGATGTCCCCTTGAAGAAGCTAGAGAGACTAGCGAAACGTCGGGTAGAAAAATGAAATAAAGTTTTTATTTTGCATCTAATATACATTGGTCAAAAAGCCTAACCAAAATTTACTTCTATAAATAAATTGACCGGAAAAATTCATTAAAAATTATAAACAGTTGATATTTGTGAAAATAAACATTGTTATAAATATTATTATTACGCCTCGATGCACTATGACCTTTATTGAGATCTTTTGGGCTTGATCTTTCACCTTATTGCTATACGTGAATGCTTTTTCTGTATTTAAGTACTCATTTAGACTTTTGACTCCATAACACTAAGGAATTATGGGTCACGCCATCTAGATGAGTATTTGAATGTGAAACGACGTTTAATTCGTCAGTCCGCAAAAGCGACAGATATGTGTCTCGAAAAGATTTAAACTACTTAGGCGATATGAGCTTTTTTTTGGTTTTTGTAGCGGAATTTAGGAATTTGGGGTCGCCAGAGCCTCACATCACGGGTAGATGAGGTTAAGAATTCGGTTGGGGAAGCTACACAACCCCTTGACTAATTTGGATATTTTAGTCATCTTTTACGACAGGTCTTTTAAACTCGGCGGCCGCCGTTGTATGATAGTAGCGTGTCCAGCCTACCACACCGAAGATCCTGGATTCACACCCCAGCCAAAGCAACATCAAAGTTTTAGAAACAAGGTTTTTAAATTAGAAGACAATTTTTCTAAACTCGGTCGCCCCTAGGCAGCCTCTGGCAGGCACCCCGAGTGTATTTCAGCCATGAAAACTCTCCATCTGCTTTGCAGATGCCGTTCGGATTCGGCATATAACAAGTATGTTCCGTCCCGACAATTTGTAGAAAAAATTACAGGAGCACGACGCAAATTGGAAGAGAATCTCGGCCTAAAATCTCTCCGGAGGTTATCGCCCTTACATTTATTTTCATTTTTTACGACAGGTAAACTAGCAAAAGATATATTCTAAGTCTCTTAGCCCGCTGAGCTGATATCGTAGACTACAGTGTCCCGTAAAGTACCCAAATATGTATGCTCTATTAAGATTAATAAGCTCGGGTGGGTGATACTCTCGTTGGAGGTAGAATAAATACTTTGGACTGAATTTGCCCTGGACATTCATTTCAGTGTTATCTGGACTGTAATTTTTTCTGTAAAAAAATGTGTAGGATATGAAATATGGTGTTTGTGTGGTTATTTGTTTGAATGAAAAGAAAAAAATTTATTTCAGTTTAAAAGTTGAGAATAAATATGATTTTTTTTAATTCGTCCTATCTTAAAATTGTAATAAACGTTGTAGCCATACAAAAGTTGTAGTTAGACGTATATGCCACACCGCAAACCTTTACCATATTTACCGCAGTTTCTGTGCTGTTTTTCAGCGTAATAAATTCGTTTCGAAACAAAACTACATATAAAATTTGAAAGTGAAGCAATATTTAATTGCATGATTACGGCTTCAGAAAACCATTCGTTTTCGAAATAAAATTATACTGAACTGATAAAACCAAACACTTATATTAAAGTGAATTACATGTGCCACAAAACTCCGAGCTGATTATAAGAAAGTCTGCCGGAAATTGTGCCACACTTATGGTTTTCATTTGCAGAGGTCAAGCACGTATAGTCCACAGAGTACAAAAACGCGCTATTACGTCGCTGAGTATTAGATTATCAAGAATGGTATCTTATTCGCTATTTAGTATTAAAACAAGTGTCTCCTTTTAAACTCGCACTAACTTTCCTGCAGCACTCTGAGTAAGTTTAAAAACCTTTCATCATGCGTCCAGCTTTTTGTAAAATTTGGCATAATTATTGCTGTTAAGTGTAGTAAGAAACACGTAGATCTTACACAATTTGGGAAGAAGACAAATTTTTCAACTATGTAGCTGTCTTTTGTTTTGCTTTCATGTAGGGAACTGTACAACCAGGTTCATCTGTGAAGCTGGAAATTGTACTTCTGCTTCATATATTTGATTTCAGAAGTCCGCTTCCTCTAGAAAGCCGCTAAAACTTCAATAACCTTTTTCATTAATTTCATTTTTAGATTTTTCAAAGTTGTTGACAGCCTATATCCCTTGAATCATTTTGAGACATTTATCTTTATTAAAAATTTGGTCAGCACACCTCTCTATGGCTGATACTACCGATTCGATTTGTTCCGGTATTCACCCGGGTTGTTGTTGTTGCATTAATGACATTTCCCGAATGCCTTGGGGAGTGCTATCGGTGTTGATGTTCCTTTGTCGAATGCAGATCCGATACGTTCCGGTACCAGGCCTGACCATCTCGGGAACGATTTGGTATGACCACATGCGACTTTCTAGGCCATCCCATTCCCTAGATCCATTAGGAATGAAGCATGATTCGCCACGAGTAGGTGTGGTTGACAATTTGGTTGGAGAAGCTATATATTGCGCTGGTAACCCCTTGAATATATTCGGTATTTTAATCACCTCTTACGAGAGGCATACCTACCGCGGGTATATTCTAACCCCCTAACCCGCGGGGAATTCACCCGTGCCTCATTGCATGGTCACAAAAAATATTGCCTTAGGGAATTTATATAAATCTAAGCTGCCTTTACGTGGTAGTATTATCGAACCCTAAATACTACTTAACTGCAAAAGCATCGATAAAGCAAAATCGTCATTTATATGCAAGCAATAATCTCTAAAGCTTTTAAAACTATTGGAATAATTGGATTAATTGAGTATTTAACTTTTCGATTGTTCGATTGCAGATTTTTTTTTTATTTATTAATCGAACTTTTTTAATCGAATAGTTGGTTGCTTTAGATTATTCTAAAAATCGAAACTCAATGAACTATTCGAATGTATGGACTACAACTGTATGTCTTCATTATTGAATCGTTGCTACTTTGATTGTTCAAATAAATAAATGTAAGGCACGATAACCTACGAAGAGCTTTTAGGTTGAGATTCTCTTACAATTTGCGTCATACTCCTTTTAGTTTTTCTTATAAATTGGCGGAACGGGACCTACTTGTTTTATTCCGACTCAGAGCGGTTGTTATTTGAAGTGATCATTTGCTAGTAAATGTTGCATACTTTTCTGCGCATTTGATGTTGGCTTACACATTTTTGCCAATGGACTTCTAGCGTAAGCGAAGTTTTGAATTTGGGGCAGATATATTAAACCTTTGAAAAATCGGCGATGTGCAATTATTAGTTTTCAACTAATCGAGTAAGAATGTTAAAGCAGTCCTGGTCATCTTGGCGACTATCAACGTATTATGTTTTGTAATTACTGACCAAGTGGGTGTTGATTTGTGGCTCAAGCTCTCACTTTCACTTTAGAGAAATTATAGTAATATCAATGATTTATATTCTTAATTATATTACGAAGCACAGTGAAGCCTACGTTATTTTAATATAAAGAATAAATAAAAAAAAAATTGTCATTCATCGTAATCTAAATTATACAGCACACACACTTTTCATTACACCCACTTTCTTACACAAAAGCAACAAAAAAGGTTTAAGGCATGACGATTTAACATTGGCTGAGACACATAATTGTTGAGAGTGAAAGTCGAACTAAGCAAAGGCCAGACAACACTTCGCGTTAATGGATAAAAGTTGATGTTCACACTAAAAAAAGTCACGGCCCATTGTCGCCATGAGTTGCATACAAATCCACATAGAAAAAAAGAATAGACTGAAGTGTTTGTCAAACAAAACCAGCAACAAAAACGGAGACGTCACAATAGCGTCAAGTGCCACAAACAATATGGCAAACAGTGAGACAAACATCAAAAGACAAGACAGTCTCACAATTGAAGTGTATATACATATATGTATGCATGTAAATTTAAATGTATGTATGCTGCAGAATTTGTGCGAAGTATTAGCGGCCACTTTGGTGTGATGGTAGCGTGCTCCGCCTACCACACCGTATGCCCTGGGTTCGCACCCCGGGCAAAGCAACATCAAAATTTTAGAAATAAGGTTTTTCAATTAGAAGAAAATTTTTCTAAGTGGGGTCGCCCCTCGGTAGTGTTTGGCAAGCGCTCCGGATGTATTTCTGCCATGAAAAGCTCTCAGTGAAAACTCATCTGCCTTGCAGATGCTGTTCGGAGTCGGCATAAAACATGTAGGTCCCGTCCGGCCAATTTGTAGGGAAAATCAAGAGGAGCACGACGCAAATTGGAAGAGAAGCTCGGCCTTAGATCTCTTCGGAGGTTATCGCGCCTTACATTTAAATTTTTTATTTTTATTAGGCAGGAAGTCAGTTCTTGTGTTGCTGGGAAATAATAAGAATTGTTTGCCGCAACTTTGCCAAGTCAGTGTCAACGCCATTTTCATTGTTTACAACGCATTGACTCCACCCAACCTATTGACCTTTATGCAAATATTGTTAAGCAAGTAATGTTATTAAGCGTTGGTACTGCTGCTCATAATGCTGTACCAATATTAAGCTACCCTTTCTGTGTATTAAGTGTTGCCAGGCAAATTGAAGTAAAATCTTTTTGAATAGTTGCTTTATCGAGTCGACTTTACAGCAGCCGCTACCATTTGCTTATACTATTTGTTGGGGATTTAATCAAGTAGAGAAAAGTTAAATGAAGAGTCATGCGTCAAAGTCGCGCTAAGGATATGCGACTGATGGCATACTTGACACTATGTATAGCTGATGCTGTTGCCATTAGTATGCCATAAAGAACATAGACGCACACACAAGCAGTCACCATGCCAACCATACATCGTCATCATGTGAATCATAAAACACTCATAAAGTGAAAATAGTGTCAAAGAAAGGATCTTCATACTTAGTTGTTGTTATTTGTTTCGTTGTTTTGTAAACGATAGTTAATGTATGCCATGGCGTATGAATAACTGCAAATATAGAGAACATTTGTACATATGTGCGTGCGTGACCTCGTAACTTTGGACAATTTTCATAACAAAGTGCAAAATAACATAAGTTTGTTACTAAGTTGGGAGCTGATACAATTCTAACATAGTTGTGTTAGAGTGAAACAATGTTTGCTAGAATTAAATTTGTTAAATTTAATTCGTAAAGTCTCAACACTTTTTGGTATAAAAATTTTTAAAATGAATATGAAACATTCCACGGTTGATACGGGCAAAATCGATAAACTATAAATTTTTCAGAAAAACTTTTTAGTGCATGAATTTTTTGAGGTAGATGTAAATAGAAATTTACTTTTGAATGTGTGTGTGAAAAAAAAAAAAAACAAAAATAAGCATATGGTTTTGGGGGATAGGAAAAAATCACCGAAATTGTGATAACGTTAAAATAAATGTAAGGCGCGATAACCTCCGAAGAGATTTTAATCCGAGCGTCTCTTCTAATTTGCGTTTTACGTCGACTCCGAACATTGCATTTGATTTCACTAAATTTTTAAAAGAGTAAACAAATATCTCACAATCACGTACGTCGCATTTACGCTGAAATTATATAAAATGTAATTTTTTTTCTTGATATAAATCTTTGAGTAACATTTAGTGAATATAACACGTATGGGAGTTTCCATTGTTACGGTCGCGACACTTTTGCGTACAACTTGCATTATCTCAAATAAAAATGGTAAAGTAATGATTAAATTTTTTATATGAAAAATTCAAAGAGTATGAAATTAAGCAGGCTATAATAAATATAAATTAATTGCTAGAGCCCAGAGCCCACTGAGCTCACCAAAACCATCTTACCATATCAAAATTGGAAACTGCATATTTAGACAATGCAATCAAAGAATAAGCACTTCTTAAATGTTTCTGATTTAGACACACACGTCTATTTAGTGCAGCTTAAATTAAAAGGAAAATAATATCCAAATTGGTCTTTGGAAGTGAAAAATTTATAAAGACATTTTTACTCAGTGCATTGAACTCACGAATTGCGGAAGTAATAGGAACATAATTAGCACAGTTGGTTCTGAGGTTATCCCCATAGAATGGAAAGAAATTCCGGAAAAGACGTTGAGCAACATTAAAGTAAATCTTTTCTAACATGTATGGGTAGTCAATGGTAATATATAAAATTCTTCTGTCACGGTTTTAGAGGCTGAACTTCTCTGAAACGGCTGAACGAATTCTCATGCAATTTTGTGAGCATATTGGGTAGGTCTGAGAATCGGCCAATGTCTACCTTTTTTTCGCTACGTGTCTAGGGTCTTGAGATCAAAACGTGGACCCGGGTACCCCTAGAATGTGTTTAAACAACATGGATATCAAATGAAAGCTGTTGATGAGTGCTATAGTACAGAATAATTTTCACACCCCTGGGTGAATAGGGTCTCGAGATATAGGCCAAAACGTGGACCCGGATACCCCTAGAATGTGCTTATACAATACGGATATCAAATGAAAGCTGTTGATGAGTGCTATAGTACAGGATAATTTTCATACAACTGGGAGGCTAGGGTCTCGAGATATAGCCCAAAACGTGGACCCGGGTACCCCTACAATGTGTTTATACAATATGGATATCAAATGAAAGCTGTTGATGAGTGCTATAGTACAGGATAATTTTCATACAACTGGGAGGCTAGGGTCTCGAGATATAGCCCAAAACGTGGACCCGGGTACCCCTAGAATGTGTTTATACATTATGGATATCAAATGAAAGCTGTTGCTGAGTGCTATAGTATAGGATAATTTTCATACAACTGGGAGGCTAGGGTCTCGAGATATAGCCCAAAACGTGGACCCGGGTACCCCTAGAATGTGTTTATACAATATGGATATCAAATGAAAACTGTTGATGAGTGCTATAGTACAGGATAATTTCCATACAACTGGGAGGCTAGGGTCTCGAGATATAGCCCAAAACGTGGACCCGGATACCCCTAGAATGTGTTTATACAATATGGATATCAAATGAAAGCTGTTGATGAGTGCTATAGCACAGGATAATTATCATACAACTGGGAGGCTAGGGTATCGCGATATAGCCCAAAACGTGGACACGGATACACCTAGAATGTGTTTTTACATTATGGGTATCAAATTGAAGCTGTTGATATATGCTTTAGTACAGAGTAAGTTTTACACCGCTGGGTGACTACGGTCTCGAGATATAGGCCAAAAACATGGACCCGGATACACCTAGAATGTGTTTTTATATTACTTACTTACTTAATTGGCGCTTAACCGTCTAAACGGTTATGGCGCCAGTCGCTCCTTCGCTCCGCCAACCGGCGCCAATTGGTTACACCAAGGGAGTTTAAATCGTTTTCCACCTGGTCCTTCCAACGGAGTGGGGGCCGCCCTCTACCTCTGCTTCCATAGGCGGGTTCCGATAGAAACACTTTCTTGGCCGGAGCATCATCTTTCATTTGCATAACATGGCCTAGCCAGCGCAGCCGCTGCGTTTTAATTCGCTGGACTATGTTGATGTCTGCGTATAGCTCGTACAGCTCATCATTAAATATTCTTCGGTACTCGCCATCGCCAACGCGTAGAGGTCCATAAATCTTTCGAAGAACTTTTCTCTCGAACACTCCCAAAGCCGCTTTATCTGCTGTTGTCATGGTCCATGCTTCTGCCCCATATAGCAGGACGGGTACGATAAGTGACTTGTAGAGTATGATTTTCGTTCGCCGAGAGAGGACTTTACTTTTCAATTGCCTACTTAGTCCAAAGTAGCATTTATTGGCAAGATTGAGTGTTTTTATATTATGGGTATCAAATTGGAGCTATTGATGTGTGCTATAATACAGAGTAAGTTTTACGCCGCTGAGTGACAAGGGTCTCGAGATATAGGGGCCAAAACAATATAGATATCAAATACCCCTAGAATGTTTGTGTATTATGGATATCAAATGAAAGCTCTTGCTGAGAGCTCTAAAGCCCATTCTGATATTCGATTTAGTCGCATTAACCAGGCAAAACTGATAAATATGCATGCGAAGCCGAAATAAAGACAAGAATTAATAATACCCACATACCTATTTACATACGTGCTATTCGATTTGCCTGAAATTTCGTATATAAATTAGCTTATATTAGTATTTGCGATGCTTTTTGCCGGAAAGTATAATAGAGACGGACTGGGACTGAGACTGAGACTCGGAATGGTACTGGAACAAAATACATACCACCCTCTGGGACTTGCAATAAGAGATGAAGAAGAAGGAGAAAAACTTGAGAGAAGAAAAAAGAGAGAAGAAAAAAGAGATAGAATGATACGAAGATGGAGATGAAGCGAAAAAGACGGAGGGAGGAATGAATAAAGAGATTAGGAAAAAGTATAGAGGGGTAGAGAAGAGTTAGACGGAAAAAGCTTATTAAACTGTATGCAGATGGGCCGAATTTAGGGCAGAACAACGTCTGTCGGATCTGCTAGTCTCTATATATAAAAATCAAATCCTGGCTATAAGTTATTCGATCAAGACGAATGTGTTCCATATTTAAGGACAAAGAATTTTAAATTAAATCTTTTCCTTTAATTTCACGTGCGTCACTGGGTGGTGCAACAAATTTTGTATGTGAGCAAAAGTTACTCATACGCCATGTACGTACTTAAGTGCATAACTTTTCTTTGGTCATAGCAATGAATTCACAAAAAGTTAAAGCGGTTGCATGTAGGGATTTAAAAGTTTTATTAAATTTAAGCATTTCATTGTAAAAATAATTGTCTATATGAAATGATAGACAAAAATTTCAGCTAAATATTTTGATTAAGTTCTGAGATTTTGGGTATGAATTTTGTGTGACAAAATAAAGTTTGAAAAATAATGCAAATAATGATAAATTAGAGGAATGAGGGATCTAAGAAAAAAGGAGGAGAGAGGTAGAGGGTGTAAAAAAAAGAGGGAGAGATAAGGAAATTGTGAAGGGTAAGAATGAGAACAATTGGGAGATGCATGATGAAGAAGATCAATAACATCTTATATACTGATTGCTTGAATTTGAGTAACGAGAAGTATGCGTTAAAGTACACCTTCTTATTTAGATTAGTGTCTGCCCCATCCGAGCAACGCCGGGTACTCTGCTTGTGATACTATACATGAAAGTTAAGCATAGTATAAAATGGCGCTTTTCTAGGTCCTAAAAGCATAAACCTACCAGAATAAGATGACATTTGATCCGAAAAGTATAATTAGCGAAGAGCATACTTAAAAAAAATTGTCTGTATCCTTTCAATTCTATTTATACTGCTACGAATATTAGCAAAACTAAGGTGTGCTGCCATCTTTAAGCCGATGCTAAGCAGTGCCTTGCATGCACATCCATAGATCAATCATTATGTATCTACATAAACGAATCAATCATTCTGTCTACACATATGTAGGTACACGCAGCTGAGAGCAACGCACAAGCACATGCAGATATCTTATCTGAAATGCTTCTAAAGGTATGCAATTGTGATTGTGGAAGTGTCGCTCACACATACAAGCGCATGGGGTAAGAGAGAAGCTATAAAAATATACACCTGTAGTTGTAGCTGAGAAATTTATAACTAACTAAGTAAATTCTGGAAGCGCCTAGAATATGCCAAGAGGAAATCACAGGGTATAAAAGCACCAGCGGTAGAGGCGCTATAATCAGTTTTTGATTAAGCACGCAATCTGTCGGGCAATAGTAGAGTTTCATTTAAGCTATCAGTCAGTTTGGTTATTAAGCAAGCTAGTTGCAAAATATAAGTGTTATTATGAAGTACTTTAATAAAGGCCATTTTTCCATTATTCAATATTGGAGTTATTTATTCAACAGTTTAGTGATTCGAACTTATCAAAAGGGCAAATAAGAGGATTCGCAGTAAATTCGTTACAATACTTATATTACTACTAAGTCTACAAACAAATGCAGCATAATCTAAGTGCGATCTTATATAAGAACAAGGGTTTACATAGACAAATAATAGGTATCACTAAAATCAGTGGACTTGTAATAGCAGAATCTGGCACGCTTGATTAAAAAAGCTCAGATTTAAGTATTGTGCCTGTGGTCCTACCACTTACTTCTTATGCACCCAGCATTATTATTTAAAAAAAAAAAAATATTAACGTATAATTGAAAATAACTTCAATGAATTTTGGAAACATGCGTCTAAGTGTATAAGAACTAAGTTATACTAACACATTATTTCCTCAGTACTAAGTGGTAGTACCACATTACTTCCCTAGTATCTGTGATACTACCACTTAGTTCTTACACACTTAGCTAGGTGTTTCCAAAATTGATTGAAGTTATTTTAAATTTACAGTTTTAAATTTTTTTTATTATTTTCAAATTTTAATTATTAAGTTATTGCAATTTCAATGAATTGGTTGTAGTTTACCATAATATATTGTAATAATAGTTAAGTAAGTAAGTTGTAATCATTTTTAAAACTTACGCGTCGATTGAAGAATGTTCTCTATTTCAGACGGATTTAAATTGGTCAGCTCTTGATGCAATGTGAACCATATACCGCTTAATCTTCGAGCATGTAAATTTATGTGCTTTTCGCGTAGGAGTTTATAAGCAGCTTATTACAAAATAAACAACTAAAACCTTGAAAATGTTAATGTTTTTGTAGATTTGAGAGTCACAATGAACTGCAAACTTAGCTTCAACACTCATATAAGTGCCACTGTAAATAGAATTAAGGTATCTTAGCATTTGTGAAAAGGTCGTCAAAAGAGTTTAGCAATCCTACGTTACGAAAACCCTCTTCAGAACAATGGTTAGACCGATATCAGAGTATGGCTTAATAGTTTGGAATCCGCGTTTTCAAGTTTCAATGGGACTCTTCATTTAACTCTTCATTTAATCTTCCACCTTATACTAATCGATTGAAACTTATCAATCTTCAACTCTTGCTCGTCGTAGAAAAATTCTTGGCGTAATATTTATGACAAAACTACTGAATGGATCGATTTCCAGCCTGTTTCTTCTGAGCGAAGTGAACTTTAGTATTCTCTGTCAAACTACGAGACGCTACAAACCTCTTATTTTAAAACAATGTAGACCTAATTTCGAACTTAACGAACCTTTCCGGTGTTTGTGCCAAAATTGTAACTATCACTCAAATACATTTGATATGTCGGCCTCCCGTTCTTCTATAAAAAGCCTGTTCTTATCACTCTTAATCGTTAATGCAGTATATGTTTGTTTCTATTCTATTAATTTAGATTTGAACTCAGCTGATGATATTTATTCCGTAGCTGAACAGTTTTAGATCTCTACGATTGGCAAGCCACTGCCCATGAATGACGGCAAAAAAAAAAAAAAATAAAAATAAAATAAAAGAAATGAAATGAAAAATTAATTACTATATATTAATAAAAAAAAAAAAAATAATGAACATGATTAGCGTGGTGTCATTGGGCCACTTGAGGGAAGTGCACTGCCACAACGTGCAATTATTATTATAGGGTTATAATTTAACATAGTTCCTTCAACATGAAAAAAAAAATTTACCAAATATTACAATCGCGACACTTTGAAATAAACTAAACGGCTTAACCTATCCTCATGAAATTCTGGTGTTGCAATATATGGGTGTTGTTTGCCACGTATGCAAAAAATTCAATTTGTTAAAACTGTAGTCGACGTGTAATAAAACAATTTCCCCTTTTCCCGCTAAGGTCGCGACACGTTTTCTCTTAAAGTTTAGGTATTTTTTTGTGAGCCGTATATTCTTCGAAAGAACTTGAGAATTCGTCGCAGCTAAAATTGCTGTTTGTAATAGAAAGGTAACTTCATTAATAATCATTGCAAATACCATTACGCTTTTAAAGAATTTTCAAATTATATTGCTATCAAATTTAAGTCAAATTTACGTCTTCATCCAAATATCCAGATCCAAAGAATTTTGAAATTATATTAGAGTGGACTTATCTGGACGCACGTAAAAATTTTTAGATAGTGCGCGAGGCAGGTCAGAGGGGCCAAAAATATCCCAGCTAAAATTTTTCAAAATTTCGATCAAAAAATATTTAAATATCAAACCCATGATTAAAAACGTTTATATTTAAAAGCATTTTATGTTCGAAAATTAATGTATCGTCGGAAGAAAAGTATATGAATATTCTTGAATAATCATTTTTGATTCGTATTTCAAAACGTTTTTTATTCAAATTTTATAGCATTCTAAGATTGAGATTTAATTGTTTTAGAGTAATATATGAATGCTTTTGACAGTAATTTTTTAATCATATTCGTGAACATATTTCAATCGTTTTGATTGAGATTTTTGAATAATTTTTGAATGCGATTATGATGCATTTATTCTCCATATATCATTCAAAATAAGATACTACATATTAATCTTATTTCATCAGGGGAGGAAAGCATGCGGAAGTGAGCTATTTGAACCACATGTCACTCGCAAACAAATTTGACCGATATGCACCTCGACTACAACATCCAGTATCAGCTATGATCGTCAGCATCTTGAAATACGATATGGTACGGGATGTTGAATCCATATGTCAAGAGAGTTTCACTTACCTGGGGTTCAAATAGTTCACAACCTTTGTATTGTCTAATCGTTAGATTTGTATTTTTTTTGAAGCCAAAGGTAGAGAAATGGTTGGGGAGAAAATGTCCTTAGAAGCAGTATTTACATCATTTTATGTATTGAAGAATAAAATTTTAATATATTTTTTCTGAACTTCATGATTGAAAAAATATGAGAATGTGAAACATTTAAGATCTTCACTGAAAAGTAAAATTTTAACGAGTACAAAATTCATTATTCTTACTTACTTACTTAATTGGCGCTTAACCGTCTAAACGGTTATGGCCGTCCAACAAGGCGCGCCAGGCGCTCCTTCGCTCCGCCAACCGGCACCAATTGGTCACACCAAGGGAGTTTAAATCGTTTTCCACCTGGTCCTTCCAACGGAGTGGGGGCCGCCCTCTACCTCTGCTTCCATAGGCGGGTTCCGATAGAAACACTTTCTTGGCCGGAGCATCATCTTTCATTCGCATAACATGGCCTAGCCAGCGCAGCCGCTGCGTTTTAATTCGCTGGACTATGTTGATGTCTGCGTATAGCTCGTACAGCTCATCATTAAATCTTCTTCGGTACTCGCCATCGCCAACGCGTAGAGGTCCATAAATCTTTCGAAGAACTTTTCTCTCGAACACTCCCAAAGCCGCTTCATCTGCTGTTGTCATGGTCCATGCTTCTGCCCCATATAGCAGGACGGGTACGATAAGTGACTTGTAGAGTATGATTTTCGTTCGCCGAGAGTGGACTTTACTTTTCAATTGCCTACCTAGTCCGAAGTAGCATTTATTGGCAAGATTGATTCTTCGCTGGATTTCAGTGCTGATGTTGTTGCTAATGTTGATGCTGGTTCCCATATAAACGAAGTCTTTTACTACTTCGAAATTATGGCTGCCAACAGTAGCGTGGTTGCCAAGGCGCATATGCGCTGACTCTTTGCTCGATGACAGCAGGTACTTCGTTTTGTCCTCATTCACCATCAAACCCATCTTTACCGCTTCTTTTTCCAGCTTGGAGTAAGCAGAACTAACAGCGCGGGTGTTTAGGCCGATGATATCAATGTCATCAGCATATGCCAGTAATTGCACGCTTTTATAGATTCATTATTCAGTCAACAAAAATACTCACAAAAGATTCAGAAAGCTGAATGAAAAATTATTAAAAATGTCTGATCACCTAAAGTAAACATATTTGATTCAAATATGATTCCAAAATGTAATTGAAAAGCTTTATCCAGTTTTTGATCATCAAAAGTATTAATATTTGATTATTTCTTTTGTTCAGTTGTATGATAACTCATTATTTAGTCAGAAAGAGTAATCAAATTGTATTGATATGTAGGGAAATTCAAAACTTAATCACCTAAATGCTGAGTGGGGTGCGAGTAATAAAATATATGCGTGTGTATTCTCAGACGTATACGGCTGTGTGTTGTACTCCCTGGCGTATACGTAATATTTGCTTTAAGTTGCTTCTTCTCATTCCACTCTTGTACAATTGTTATATTTCGCATTATGTTTTGTTATGAAATTGCTGTTTTTTTTGAGGGAATAGTATTTTATAATATTTGCATAAGTAAGCTCCTCAAACCTAAGTAATGGGCACACACATATACGTATGAAGATAAATACACATATATGAGAAAAATATGCTAATATGTATTTAAACGAAATTAATTGACGTTATAGCAGCGGTCGACCCTGGTGGGCATCTAAGAACGATGCGCCTGGCCTGTTGCCATAGTAGAGATTTGCATAACAAAAATACTAGCACTTCGAGCGATTGCTGTATAGACAGAATAAAAATTTAAGTACATATACCCAAATTCATACATATATACATATGTATGTATTTTTTTATGTAAACAGAACTTTAAATTTCAAAACTTATCTTCACCATTGTCACATTTGTTCACAAAAAACTGTTTTACCGTACATATAATATTTAAAGTTTACTCGAGAAAACGGCTCGTGAGTTCCTTAAAAATTATTTTAAATAATTTGATTCTGAATCCAGAAAAAAAAATTTAAATATCAGCGCTTTTATTAAGGGACTTTTAACCAAATTGTATGACAGAGATTTGATGGGTTTAAGTGGGATTTAACGGCTTGGTATGCACAATTCATAGCTTCTGAAACCCAGTTGTCAATCTCACAAACACAAGGAAAATCCTGTACCAAATATTTAGCAGTCGAGGCTCTGGCGACCACAACTTTCTTATGGAATTAGAGGGTTGAGTGACGGGATGGCCTAGAAGGTTCAATGTGGCCATATTAAATCGTTCCCGGTATGTTCGGCCTATTACCTTAACCCTCCGATTAGCGGTGAATAAATACAACACATCTTAGCGTTTTCGTCTGGCCAGACGAAATTTTACACTTTCAAATTTATCCACAAATATTTGAATTTTTATTTAAATTTTGAAGGAAATTCGTCGCACACTGTGATACGTTTGAATTTTTATTGCTAAATTTTGAAATAAATTCGATATATGAGGCTTTATAGGCTTAAAATTATGTTCTTATGGCCAGACGACAACGCTAAAAAGTGACTTAATCAAATTTGGTACAAAAAAAACAGATAAAATAAAAAGAAAAAAAAATATCGATTTCGGAATTATTATAAAGACCGCCTCTAAACTTAAAAAGTCACTAAAGCTTTTTCTGATTGGGTGGGTAGCAGTCAAGTTGTTCCCGAAAACAAAGCCACCTCGTCTGGCCAGACGCCACAATCAATCGGAGGGTAAATGTTGCTTGTTACGGTACTTGCAACGCACCGGATCTATATCCAAACCCTTCTGAGAGCGCCTTCATCGATACAAAAAGAGCAAAACCACGGTTTGTAAATACTACCGATTGATTCCCCACCATCCAACCGACATAATGGGAGCTTGCCCTTGACTAATGGTTTTTTGTGTTGCTAGTTGTTGAAGGGCAGGGTTTGTTAAGCAGCATAGTTGCAGAGAAAAACTTATCAGCTATGCAAAACACTTAAAACTAAGGTCAAGGACTTACATACGTACTTTTTACTTGATAGTCCTTCAACCGGTGAAATGGTTTTTTCCAGTCAGAAAATAGTTTTTTCGTTGGACTGTATCGCGCCAATTCGTAACACCAAGGGAATATAAATAGTTTTCCACCTTCCCTTTGGGGAACGCCATCTTTCTCTGCTTCTCTAGGTAGGCTCCAATAAAAATATTTTTTAAGTCGGAATATTTACTTACATTCGCATAAGATGACCTAGCAGCGTGATCGCTGTTTTTATACGATGAACTATGTTGACGGCTGCGTGGAGCTCGTACAGCTCATCATTAAATTTTATTTGCTGTTAGCCTTAGCTGATTCGTAGAGCACCATAAATCTTACAAATTACTTTTCTTTCGAAAAATTCAAGAGTCGTCTCATCTTGTGTTGTCATGGTCTATGCTGGTGCAGTATATAGCAGAAAGTTTACGATAAGTGACTTGTAGAACATGATTTCCGTTTGTCGAAAGTGGACTTTACTTTTAAATTGCCTAGCTAGTCCAAATTATTGGTACTTAGCTGAATTTCTACACGTTGCCTTTTGTGTTTGTAACGGTTACCAAATAAAGGAAGTCTTTTAATAAAAATTATAAATGTAAGGCGCGATAACCTCCGAAGAGATTTAAGGCCGAGCTTCTCTTCCAATTTTCGTCGTACTCCTCTTATTTTTTACCTACAAATTGGCTGGATGGGATCTACTTGTTTCATGCCAACTCCGAACAGCACATGCAAGGCAGATGAGTTTTCATTGAGAACTTTCATGGCAGAAATACACTCGAAGTGTTTGCCAAACACTGCCGAGGGACGACCCCGCTTAGACAAATTTTCTTCTAATTGAAAAAACTTCTTTCTAAAATTTTTGATGTAGCTTTGCTCGGGGCGTGAACCCAGGATCTCGGGTGTGGTAGGCGCAGCACGCTACCATCCCACCATGGCGGCCGGGAAGTCTTTTACTATTTCAAAATTATGATTGCCAGTGCGCAAGTAACTCTTGGCTCGATGACACCAGGTACTTCGTTTTGTCCTCATTCGCCATTTTCAACTTTCACTAAAATAATTTAAATTATTGAAAATAATTAAAAAGTCCATAATTATGATTAGTTTGGTAGCTTCACCAATTGGCTTGTTTCATTCATTACTCGAACCGCATGCTAAGATAAAGTTACTAATGAAAATTGCTGTAAGCTGAAAACAGCTTAGCGGTGACAAACAGTCTGAACATTTAAAAAAAATTCTAAGAAATATGTATTTCGAAGATGTGCAAGCGTACATTTAAAAGTTTTAATTTATTGTAACGAATTTGCTGCAAATCCTCTTATTTGCCCTTTTGCTATGTTCGTATCGCTAAACTGTTGAATAAATAACTCCAATATTGAATAACGGAAAAATGGCCTTTATTAAAATACTTCACAATAACACTCAAACTGTGCAACGAATAGCTTAATAACCAAACTGATAGCTTAAATGAAACTGACTTTCACAATGATATTGCTATTGCTCGCTAGATATCGTCTTAGTCGTAATTGCTTGACAACTCAAATCAAACTGAATTCCAGCGCCTCTACATCCGTCGCCTTTTATACTCTTTGATTTTAACATTCGCATCTTCTAGGCGCTTCCAGAATCTACTAGTCCAGTAGCTCTCAAACTTCTCAGCTATAACTACAATTGCACAATTTTATAGTTTTTCTCATTGCATACTTAAAGGAGTATCTCAGATATATGCATGTATTTGTGCATTGACTCTCCGCTGCTCGTATACGTACATGGTACATATATGTAGACGCGGTTATTGTTTCGTTTATATATATACATAATGATTGAATTATTGATGTGCATTCACGTCACTGCTTAGCACCGGCTTAGAGACGATAGCATCGCTCAGTGCTGCTAACATTCGTTACAATATGCATTTAAAAAAAAAGTCGTTAAAATGTCACTGCAATTAAAAAAATTCGATAGGCAGAAAAAGCAATTAAGAATTTTGGAGAGAGACTTTGTCGCCAATTACTGACATTCACGCCCATCGACTAACGTCTCACCGCTATCAGCATAAAACCAAAATGATGTTATACTTAAATCTACTGCGCCTATGCGCCAAATGAAGAGAGGGACGATGAGGCGACGGAGCATAGAACGCACATACAAGCGCTGCCTCTACCATGATATATAGTTCGGGCTTTTTTTCCACGGTCGGGAAGTTCAGGATGAAGAATGCCATGTTGCAACCGAAAGAAAGGACGCTGCCTAAGGTCGTCAATACAATTCTGGGAGCTGGCTCAGTTGGGAAATTGTCTATCAAAGGCACACCTCAAGGAGGCATATTATTTGTCTTTTGGTACTGGTAATTTATGAAATTTTATAAATCTTTAGGGCAAGCTGACGACAAAGTGACTCGGATAACAGGTCAATTCGTTCCAGCAATTATGGGCCTAAAAGGTGTGGCATTTTGCGGCATTTTGCGATGGGCGTTGTTAAACGGGCTGGGGGTACACTAAACGAAAACGTAGCTTGACCTGTTAACAAAAAAACACATGCAACCTCTTTTAACTTACCGATGTTAAATGGCAAAACGATAAATTTCTATTCTAAAGCCACATGATGAGCTGGAAAAGGAACCCTGAGGTAAGATCAAGTAAAGCTCTGCCAGGATACTTCAACTGCAAAATGGCTTTCTATGGGAATCAGGCCCATATCAGACATGACATGTACAACGCAGTCATCCGACCGATAATAACATATGAAATTCTTCTCTGGTGGAAGGTGCTTAACAAAAGGGATTGGGAAGGTGCAAAGGCGAACATGTCTGCGTAGTTCATGGGCAGTGAGCAATGCACCTCAGAAAGGGTAAAATGGTCAGTTGATGTTTCTATTAGTGTTTGTGTAGGAATTGGTCATGTAAGTGGCCGTTCGACTGAGAAAAACAGACATGTGAAAATAAACCGAATACGGGCACACGATAAAATTGGATGACAGGATAAAGGCATGATTAAACGGAATCAGAATTACCATTACGTCCAACACCAAACATATCAAAGCCTAGATAGTGGTACAGGTATTGCAATTTACACAAATGATTCAAAAAAGGAAAAACGGACTGGAGCTGAAGTTTACATAAAAAATTTACCTGGACGAGCGATAGCATCCATATTTCCCAAAGATGAGCGATAGCATCCATATTTCTCAAGGATCGTGCGGTCTCAGACACCAGCGTTGCGGTTTTTGTCGACCGCCAGGCCTTAGAATCTATCTTGATAAAGTCCAATTTATTGTGGAAGTGTCAAGCGTTGCTGGAGTCCATAAGGAACCTTCACATCTGCATTTGTTTTCAGGGCTCAACTATTTTGAAGGGAATGAAATTGCAAATGAGGAAAAAGGAAAGGTTAAAAAATGGACATAAACGAGGTGGACAGCTCTGTGCAACCACCGGCTGGGATATATCCTGAGTAAAATTGAGGAACATAAGATTGAGAAAACGGAAGATTGCGAGTTTTCAAGGCTTTTATGTCCATGTTTGGATAGGAAAGCAATTAGCTTCCCTCTCAAATTACCCTAATATTCTGCGCTAATATTTACAAGTGTAATTACGGGTTCTTACACCAATGTTTCGATGCCTATGCCAAAAGAAGCTCCCTCTGCAAAATCAGTAAGAATGAAAAGAGAGAGGAGTTGATTCACCACTTTGTCTGCCGATGTCAAATTCTACATTGGGGACTACTAGAAGTTAAGCTGGTTGGACGAATATGCCGCGACACGGCACTTACTGAGGGCGATCACAATGGACAAATATGCCATAATATCTTTATCCGATTTTGGTTTGCGTATTGTTAATTTCAATTTTCTTATTTTAACCCTTCTGTTACGTAAAGGTTATTTAGTGACCTTTTTTGCTTTGTCTTTCTGATATGTCTTGTTAAGATAAATATTTTGGAAATTTACTTTCATGACTTTGGACATCAAGGGAAACTCCTTCTAAAATGCATAAAAAGCAAGATTTAGCTTATTTCAATAACTGATAATAAACAAACTTACGTGGGCGCACCATAAGGTCACACCGGAGCTGTTGTTCTGAGCATAAAAATTAATTATCGGATAAAAAAATGTAATAAATGATAATAATTGATTACCACAGATCTTCTGGAACATTTAGGCGAATTTTTTTTTCTAATTAGTGATACGGGGATATTTTTTTCCTAAATATTTATGGCGACTCATGTTTTCTATGCCGATTTCAAATGATAACAGAATACACTCAGAGGGTGTGCCAGATCAATTCCAAGAGGCGACTCCGCATAAAAAACGTTTTTGTTTTAATGTTAATTTTTTCATTGACTGAACTAAGGACCTAAGGACCTATAAACATTGCAAATAGCAACAAGAAGTAGGTATGTGATCCACAAAATTGTTTTGAAAATAACAATTCGGCATGTATCGTAGGAGCTCATAAATATATTCATATACACCTAAACTTTGTCTACAAACCGAAAAATAATCAATAAAATTTATAACTTTTGAAAACTGCATCTAAGATTATGAACCTTTAAGCCGATATAGATAGAAAATATAGGCTGCTCATTTCGTGACCTTAACAACACGTATGTAAGTATTTCTTAATGTATCATAAGGGTTAAGTGTAGGTGGCCCCACCTAATTTCAAAAAGTTTCAGTTTAGCGTCTTAAAGTCAAACTACTCATCAAGTTTCACAACTTTATCGGTCTTTGATAAGTCTAACGGGCATTGTCTATTTCCGAAAGCTGGTTTTAGCCTGACATAATTCTTGACCAAAAAATGTCTTTCCTAAGCGCTTTAGCATAGGAAAAGGACCTTCATACGGAGGGTCCAAATATTTCTTCGTTCTATATATACGAATAAATACGTTTGAGCACGACTTTAAATCAGTTTGAATATACAACGTGATTGTAGTAGGTTTTTGTTTCCTTGGAACGAATATTTTTAAAGCGTTCACGAATTTTATTAACAAAATCTAATGGTTCTGTATTCGTGTTGTTATGTGCTGTCAAAAAAATTGCTCCAGGAACCTTAATGTTTTCATCTTATAACATTTAAGCTGGTGTAGCACGAATGTCTTCTTTAAAGTTAGTCCGAAGATCCAACAAAGTCAATGTTAATTGTTCCGTCCAATTAACTGAATTGTCAGAACATCTTATTTAATTCTTCTGTGAAAACACTCAACCATCCCATTTGCTTGTGGATGATAGGGTGATGTTCTGGTTATTATAGCACCCAGAATGTGACAAAGTAGACGAAACCGAAGGGACTCAACATGAGAACCCTGGTCTGTTGTAATTCGAGTTTGTACACCAAATCTCGAAATATATAACTTAACTAAATATTGAGAAATTATTTTAGCCTGAATATCCTCTATGGCATACGCTTTTGGCCAAAAAGATCCACAATTGACAAAATGTTTCTGTATCCATTCAATGGTGGTAAAGGTAAAACCAGGTCTACGCGTATATGCTCGTAATGACCTGTATGTATTGGAATCGTGTCTAACATGGATTTCGTGTGTCTCCCTACTTTACATTTTTGGCATTGTAAACATTGCTTAGACCATTTCATTATATTCTTGTGCATCTTAGGCCAAAAACACAAACGGTTTTTTTCTTCCGTGTTGATCTAAAACTAGTGTGGGAAATCAAATGAAATATTCTCCCTCGAATGGTACAAGGAACACAAAGTCGACATATGATAGAAGAAAAATCACACAAGTGTGATTTTTTAGGGGAAAATTCAATTTGTCTCAACTGGTAAAATGAACTTTCCGACTGATTAATTACAAAGTATTTGAGCTGCTCACCACTTATTGCTCTTCCGTCAAAATTTCAAAATAAGTAATATCCGATTTAACGGAACCAATTCCCGGTCGTGATAATGTATCTGGAACAATATTATCACTACCTTTTACGTACCGAATATCCCCAGTGATTTGCGAAATGAAATCTAATTGGCGGGCTTGTCTAGGAGAATGTTAAGTTTTTGTGAAAAGAGTTATTTTAAGAGGCTTGTTATCTGTAAGAACAAAGAAATCTCGGCCCTCAACAAAATGTTGAAAATGTTTAATTGCTTCATGAATAGCTAAAAGTTCCTTGTCGAAAGTGGAGTCCTTTGTTTGAGCTGGATTAAGTTGTTTGTTGAAAAGTGACAAAGGCTGCCATTGATTGTTAACATTTCGCCGTAAACCCCCTAATGCTGTGTTTGAAGCATCAGTGCTGATAGCAATTGGAGCGTTTTTTTTTTTGGAAATGCTAATAACGTTGCAATCGACAATGCAAATTTTGCAGCCTTAAATGCAGTTTCACATTCGTCAGGCCATATAAACTTTTTTGAATTGGAATCTAGCTTCTGCAAATTAGTAAAATGTCAATATAAGGGAATCAAAATATAAGCAAGATTGGGAACGAAACGGTGATAGAAATTTATCATACTAAATATCTTTGTGATTTCTTGGCTGAGGTTGGAAATTGAACTATTGCTTGAACTTTTTTTTTAGCATATCTAATCCCATTAACCTTAACCCTGAGACATTATTCAGCCAAACGTTTGAAAAATTTTTTTTTACAGTTGTAGCTCAAGGAAGATTTGACTTTTGTTCCTCATGGGATTTGCTGAAGACTAATATGTCATCAAGATAAACATACACAAAATCTTAACTTCTAACGACTTTGTGCATAAAATGCTGAAATGTTTGCGCCAGTATACAATTTTCATGAAAACATGATAAAGTAACCATGTTAACGGACGGACAGATGGGCGGACATGGCTCAATCAAAATATTTTGCGTTGCTCATATTTATACATTTCATGAACATGAAATGGTATATTAACTTTGGTCCGATGTTTGTAACGTTGAGAAATATAGAAGATAGACTCACCATTAAGTATTCCGAATTGATCAGAGCGACGAACTGAGTTGATATAGCCATGTCCGTCTGTCCGTCCGTCTGTCTGTTTGAACGCAAACTAGTTCCTCAAATTTTGCGATATCTCAATGAAATTCGGCACAAGGATGTATTTTTGTATTATATTAGACATTTGTCGGATGCGGTAGGATCGGATCACTATAACATATATCTCCCATACAACCGGTCGTTCAGATAAGACGGTTTTGGTAATTCCTGCCGCAACTTAGAAAGTATAAACGTGAACTCGGTGATATATATTCTAATATATCACAGAAGATACCCTGCGATCTTTGATCTTAGCTATATATAGTTATATCCCATACAAGCGATCCTTCAGATAGACACATTTTTAGCCATTTCTCCCTTAATTTCCAATATAAAAACGTTAAAATTGGTGATATTTATTCTAATATATCATAGCAGATTTCCTGTAAAAATCATTTCGATTGGAGCTATATAAAATATATATCCCATACAACCGATCGTTCAGATAAGGGGTTTTTTGCCATTTTTTTGTATTTATCTTAAACTCGTTTAGGTATGTAAATCTGTTCAGTATATATTTCTTATCTTATACAGCGCATTATTTGGAGATTACGAATGGGATAAGATTATTGTTCAGTCCCATTCATGAAAGGTATGAAGTCTTCGGCACAGCCGAAGCTAGTTCCGTCCTTACTTGTTTTAATATAAGCCCATACCTATCTCGATTCCTTTGTGCCATTTGAAACATGTGTGTTCTTAATACCATATGACCATTGTTTCTTTTACTTTTCGTTTACACTAAACTACGCTTCACAAAATTGAAACCATAAATCATGAGAGGGAAAGGTTTTTGTTTGAACGAAATGACAATAGGTCACTTATAGAGAATTTAATTTCAATTGAGCTTATATATATTTATGTATGTACATGTAAAGACTTCGCTCTGGGGAGCTTTGTTGACTCAATAAGTACCTCAGGCGTTACGGGCCCTTATGTAATTGCGTATTTATGTTTATTTTTGTATTTTACTTCCTTTATATTATGTCGGTTGAATGTTTGTCCGCTTTTCATACAAATGTTGCAGTCGAGTTTTAAGTAATTTCTCATTGAGCTACAAACGTCAAACTTTATATATAGGTTAGAAAGCTGTGACAGTGCAAACAAAAGGAAAAAAGGCCGTTAGGTGACGCACGGATCGAAATAATTAAATAAGAATTTGAAAATTTTAAAACCAGCTTTTAAATAACTTCTCGATGAGCAAGATACTTCAAATTTCAAACTTAATTCAGAAGGCGATGGCAGCCGATGACGCGAAAGATTCGCTAGGGGGCGCATGGGATGAGATATTTAGAAAAATCGTACAATACGGAGGGAATTTTGGGATTGATTTTTATGTAAGTTCTCCTTGAGCTACAACTGTAAAAAAAATGTTGACATAGAAATTGCAAAAATATTTATGAGAAGTAAAAATATAAAGGTGTAACGCAATTGATTGACTAATAACATCTCATTTCATACCAACATTCCAATCTAAGTAATATGCGCTCCACTTTTATATTTTTACTTCTCATAAATATTTTTGCAATATCTATGTTAAAATTTAAAAATTAAAGTTTAGCAAGAATATCTCTTTATATAAGGAGATATTTTTCGCTGATTTTTGTCCATTTATATAAAGGAGGTGATTAAAATTTTTTATTTTATTTTTATTTTAGTTCAACTGCACGTATCTAACAAAAATGTTCTTATGAAATTTTTATAAGGTGAATTCACTAAAAAATATTTAAATGATGGGGCCTTCCCAAATGTTAATACTTTGCTTAGGTAAATTGATTTTTGATTGCTTGCACAAAGTAGCCACATTACAGCATATCATTAGCACACTTGCATATGTGGACAATATGCATACATATGCAACTACATATACACATACTTTGTTACATACACTTATATATATATGTTCTAATGTGTAGCAACCACAAAAATTTACACGCTTCATTTTTAGCCTTAAGGATAATTGTGTGTATGGTGGAAAAAGTAATTAGCTAAAAGAGCATGCCATTTGTGTCCACCATAGCTAAGAGGCCTCACATAAATTGCTTAAGCAGGTGTTAGATGTTAGGGTTTGCTAGAATAAAGAATGTACTTAGCATGCAAGTAAAGGTCATAAAATGTACATTAACATACATACATGTTTACGTATGTTTATTAAATAACAATGTTCTAGATTGGTTCGCAAACTTTTGGCAAACAATTGGGGATGTAACAAAAAACGAAAGCTAAATTTGTTGTTTTATATAAAAAAATCACATAAAAGTGCCTATATACTTAATAAAGAATTTTTTTTTCCTGTAATCTGCGGAAATCAGCAAAACATGATTATATCAAAGACAAGTCACTCGAAATGTATTGCATTGGGTGATCATGTATATAGAAAGAGCACTGACACACCAGGATTTTTCTCTGGCTGCTAATCTGACTATCTCCAGGGCTTTTAACAATGTCTCGAAACAGTGAATAAGGAATAGCCTCAGTTCGATTGTATTTCAATACAGGCTTTAAATTTTTTTTATCAGTTCCATGCTAAGCTGCAGAATGATCACGTCGCTATGGAGTTATACGATGTCACATAATCTGTAAACAAAATACCGCCACAGGGTGAGTATTATCACCATAGCTATTAAACCATTTCTTAGATTCGAGTGACAATTAGTCAAATCCACACCGTATGCAGATGACATTAAATACATCATAAGCGGCAGATATCTAACAACAATCAACCCTCTGATGGATTAGACATTACGGGAAGTAGAGTCGGGCGAAATCTCATATTATTAACTTTCAAATATAAGGTCGCTAAGCGATCTTAGCCTTAGTATGTTTGCAAAGAAATTGTATTTAAACGCAGAGTTAAGAAAATATACCCTTGCCAACTTCACCTATTGGATTGTTGGCTACTCCTTTCGCTGGTGAGCCAAGTATGACCATATCTAGTACTAGACTTAAATATAATAAATCCCAACAAGCTCCTTCATATGGGCAAATTACTTCGGTTGGCTTTCCAATTTTCTTCGGTTATTACTTTAACTTTGTTCTACATAGATCCAGCTTAGGTTCCTTTATGGTTCGGACTTTGGTTCCGATTTCGGTTCCCTTTCCTTACACCTCCATCCATTTGTTTTTCTTCGGCCACTAATTGCGAATCCCCCTTTTTACTCCCGATTCCGTTTATTTCCAACATGCCTCGGGTGTTTTTCTGTAGCTTCGGTCGGTTCAATTTTCCTCCGCTACAGATTATGCTTCTCTTTATTAAAGCCTTTACATACCTTAACTTATGGACCTCGGTTTCATAGCCCCTTCCTTCCATTTCGATTGCTTTATTTCCTTACGCTCCCATATACGGCTTCGATTGTCTTTCCACAATATTCCTTTGGACTCCCTTCCCATTCCAAACACCACTTTGCTTTTTTATGGATTCCGGTTTTAGATTGTGATTTTTTTTTTATGTGAGAATCAAAGATGATTTCGCGAATCAAAGCAAAGCTTGCTTTCCCCAACGTTCAGCCGGCGCTTTATGGTACTGGCTCCGTGGAAAAAATTTAAATTTGTTCATGCAGTAAAAATTAAGACACTAGGCATAAAATGTCGAAAACGATTATTTGTAATAATCCGCTTGTGTATGTTATTATCTGCTCTCCCTCAAAATATAATGAACAAAATAAAAACTTACCAAAATCCCCACAATATGCAATATCTTATCTTAGCGAGCAGGAAAAATTGTGTGGGTTTACAATCCCGGGCAATTTACGAGCCCACTATAAAAAATTCACTAATACATTTGATTTATTTGAATTAATAAAGTCGCATTCATGAATCATTATTAATGGATTACATAAAAAAAAAAAATTGCCACATCACCTAAATGGTTTTTGGACTAAGAGCTGAAAATAACACAATATTTACTATTTATACTATTTTATTGCATTAAAGTGATTAGATTTTGAATTTCCCTACATAGCAATACAATTTGATTACTCCTTGCGACTAAATACTGATTTTTAAATGGTTTTATTTAGGTTAACTTGACAGGCTGGTTGGTTGGATGGCTGGCACGAATTTTGTAATTGACATTTAAGTAACTTCCCGATAAGCTACAAGCTTGAAACTTGGAATATAGTTGAGAACCCGATGACAATGAATTAATAAGAAAAAAATTGCCGCTAAGTGGCGCATGGATCGAGATATTCACAAAAATCTTATTTGTGGTCCGATTTGGCTCATATTTGGAACACGTAATACATACAAGAATAGATAGCGACCTTTGAAGAAAATCGGCGCTAGGTGGCGCAAGGATCGAGATATTCACAAAAATCTTATTTGTGGTCCGATTTGACTCATATTTGGAACACATAATAAATAAGAGAATAGAAAGCGACCTATGAAAAAAATCGCCGCTAGGTGGCGAAAGGATCGAGATATTCACAACTATCGTATTTGTGGTCCGATTTGTCTCATATTTGGAACACATAATACATATGAGAATAGAAAGCGACCTATGAAAAATCGCCGCTAGGTGGCGTAAAGATCGAGATACTCAAAAAAGTTGTATTTGTGGTCCGATTTGGTCCATATTTGGAACAGATAATACATACATGAATAGAAAGCGACCTATGATGTCCAATTTGGCTCATATTTGGAAAAAATATTACATACAGTCCGGTAGAAGTGACATCAAAATATTTTGGAGTTGGAGGAGGGACACGCATACGTGGCGCAGAGTCGAGTAATGTCTACGATCGACATGAATGTATTGTTTTTAAAATCTGACTCTGAATCATCCGTAATCATCTCATTTAAATTATCTTCAGAACGTCCTTTGGGTTTTCTCTTTCGAATGTCCAGAAACTTTGGCGAGATGTTCAATTGCATAGCAATTGTTTTGCATGCGTTTAAAATGGTTTCCTATTGGTTTCTGATCAATTTCAAATCAGCTAATAAGGCATCTAGATTTCGGACCTCAACATCTATGGTGGCGTCTCTAGCTTGGAGGACCACGTTTCTTTCATTAATGGTAGTCAGTATTTTGAACCAAATTTAGGACAGCCAGATACATTCGAACTTGTCGATGTACTTGAGAATGCCGGTAACATCTCCGTATGTACTCTTGTGTACGACAATCTTTTAATAGGATTTCATGTTTACCTAGAGTATGGCAAATTAGATCAGCGATTGTCTGACCAGTCTTTTGGTTACAATTACGAAAGCCAAACCCCGTTCTTGAATTGTAAAATTTGGTGTTTTCGAATTTAAATGGAGTTAGCGCAAAATTAACGTAGTCAACGTGAATAGCATAACGATAATAGTAAAATGCTTGGCTTCCTTGCCTTGATCTAATATAGTTTCCCTCTCGTGCTTTGCACAAATTTTTATAAATTCATTCTGAATGTCTGGGGAAAGATAGTGAACTTGTAAATGTTTGTGCTGCTGTTGTGAAATCGTAATCTTCTCCAAATGGTCTCTAAATATCGGATTATAATAGCTTATGAAATCTTATATGCACAAAAAATGTTAACGAGACCCAAGATATATACTTTCGCCTTTTAAAACTAGGCCTATTTCACCCAAAAATAAAATAGTGTCCAAAAGATTATATAAAATTTCTTTCCACTTTTGAGTTTCAGTAATTAGCTGGTCATTGTTAAGTGTATCAATTGTAGCCGCCCTTTGAATTAGATTTTTTAAGGATCGCCATTGAATATAACATTTAATGTGATTTCGAATATTTTCGTGTGATGCCAGTTTATCGTATAGCTTCTTCCGTACCTGGAATTTCGAATATCCCCTGAACAAATTTTAAGTAGATTTAAAGTATTGGTGCTTAACAAACGACATGGTAGGCAATAAAAAGCATTACTCCTGGCACTCCACACTAACCAGTCACGCTCAACTTTCTCTCCATTTGGCAAGATTTTTTTTAAAAACGAGGTAGGAAAGGCCTCGTCAATACAATCACGTGGAAAAATAACATGACACTTTTTATGATCTCGACGAATTAATTCGTAGACTTTTTCCATACCGATATCGAAGTCGTTTAAACAATCTCGACTTTGGTACAGAGTTGGGGGTATTTTTGGAAGACTTTTTGAAGATGAACCTTCATCAGTGTCACCACGAAAACTTTACGTACAAAAACGTACATTTGCATTTTAAACAATTAAAGATTCTCCTGAATTAAAAAAATGTCTTAGTAACTGTAAATCGCGGGCCCCCTGAGGAACCCCGGGCCCGGGGGAATCCCCCATTCCCCCTCATCTATCGTCGGGCATGTTTACAATGGTCACCAATAACAACGCAAGTGTAAAATAAAAAAGGATTAGCAGGAGAATTGAATAAACAAAAATAAAATTTAATTGCCCAATCTTAATAAATACAATTTTCGGTATACTTACTTTTTATTTTAAGAAATGTGTATATATATGTGGGGTATTCCATCCCATTTCGACCAGTTTTTCTTCTTTTTTTAGCTTACGAAAGATGTTTTTCAGAATTTTTTTAAATTTTTTCATTCAACTCAAAAAAAAGTTATGAATTTTTAAAAAAACACCGTTTTTGTTTTCAAAATGCTATAGCTTTTTCAAAAATTGACCGTTTGGTATCTTTTTTTTTTTTAAATATTTTTTTAAAATGTACTTTTCGGAAAAAATACAAAAAAAGTTATGAATTTTAAAAAAACACCGTTTTTGTTTTCAAAATGCTATAACTTGACCGTTTGGGATCTTTTTTTTTATTTAAATTTGTTTTTAAATGTACTTTTCGGAAAAAATACAAAAAAATTTTTTAAGTTTTTTTTGTAATTTTTCAGTTTTTCGAGATTTTTCGAATTTCGCCATTTTCTTTTTTTTTCTCATAAAAAACTTCAATCAATTCTGCAATCATCCCCACTAATCTCGGAGTGGGCCGATTTTTTTTTTTTTAATTGAAAAAAAAAAAAAACTTTAAAAATTTTTTTCTATTTTTTCCGAAAAGTACATTTAAAAACAAATTTTAAAAAAAAAAAGATCCCAAACGGTTAATTTTTGAAAAAGTTATAGCATTTTGAAAACAAAAACGGTGTTTTTTTTTAAATTCATAACTTTTTTTGAGTTGGATGAAAAAATTTGAAAAAATTCTGAAAAACGTCTTTCGTAAGCTAGGAAAAGAAGAAAAGCTTTCAGCCAATTCTAAAGGGGTCGGGTTCAAAATTGATCGAAATGGGATGGAATACCCCATATGTAGACACATTATTCGCAACTTGAAGTGTATTTGTATATACGTTTTTCACGCAACAGCGTATTACATATCTAGCCCATTAAATTTGTTAAACAAAATATTTGATAATCTTCGTTCTCGCTGCAAGGTGTGGCTTCTTTTAATTTAATGGATTTTCTTTGAAAACGGGTCATGTTGGCATTTAAACCCCACCTAAATTATAGTTAAAAATATTCAAATAGAGAAATCTTTTGAACTTAAAAATTTTTGGAGTGTTTGTATATGTAACCAGCAGCGAACAGATAACTAACAGTGACCTTTTTTTTGAATTTCGTCAACTAATTCCTCTTATTTTCTTTTTTATATTTTAAAAGAAAACGTTTATAAATTTTGTAACTGAAATTGTGTAAACCAATCTCAAAAGCGAATATTCGAAACAAATTTACGAAATTTTCGAACTTTTTATTTGAAGTTTTTTGAAATATTTTTTTGCAGCCCGATGAATTTTACTCCCAAAAGGTACAAGTACGAAGTATGCTTAAGATTTTGCTCCATAAAAACGTGTTTTTTTATAAAGAAAAATTAAAATACTCCTCGAAAAAAAAAAATTACAAAAATTAATGGGAATTTTGAGCTGCATACAACTTGTAGTTTGTGTGACTAAAATTGAATGGGCTACAAAACTGCGTACTCAAAAAACTTTGAGAACTGAGAAAAAATTATAGAAGTTTTTGCTTAAAATATCTTTAATAAAAATAATAAGTTTATTTGACAACACTGTCATTATTGAAAAAATTGCTTTGTTTTTTCTGTTCGCCGCTGTATATATGTATGTATATTATGGTTGATGTTGACATCACTAGGCAGTTAGTAAATATTCACGCAACAAAAAAAACATGAAGCACTCACACTTGTGTACATGAACACATCAATCATAATTTACACACATAGATGGAAGGCGACGAGAAGTACATGCACACACATAACCAGCGGCTCGACGAAGAGATAACTCACTCACACACATGTAGTCATCAGCCGAAGTTGTTACTCACACATACACACGCATATAGCTCAATAATCAAGCACGAGATACAACTGTTCGTCAGTTTGATTTAAACACGCTATTAGTTGCGAAGTGCAGTATAATTGTGAAGTATCATTGTACTACCCCGAAAGTAGTCTACTAATAAAGACCATTTTACAATACAGAATATTGGAGTTATTTATTCGACAGTTCAGCGATTCGAACGTTAGCAGAAGGTTTAAAATAAGAAGAGTTTCCCAAAATTGGTTACAGTATAAATATTTTTGATTGAAAAAAATAAAAAAAAACACTACATAAAAAATTTTATGTTGAATATTTTGTTTTGTATGTCTGAACATAATGCCACGATGCGACAACCAAGTCCACACAAACGCTTCGTTTGTTACTATTAATAATAACAACGGTAATATAGCACTCCATCTTCCCTAAAATGTTCAAGGGAGCAACGTCAACATGCAAGGTACTTCATTTGCATACGATAACAGTATATTAAAATAATCGTAAAAGTCTTATAGCGTCAAATTAACAGTAACTTTATGAGGACAAGTTTTTAACGAGAAAGCAACCAACCACCTATCTTTTTAAGTTCTGACTGTACTCAACCGCAAAATTGTATGCGACTGTAGGCAATTGTATTTGTATTTTAATTAGTTAATCAGCAAAGAGCACGTTCACATGGTCTGGTAACTGCAATACGAGTGGATAAAACAAAGCCTAGTACGTTATTTTCATGTATTAGTTCTGCGCTAGGTCAGAATACTATATACACTGGATCACAAATTCCAACTTTTTTTCTGCACCAGAGATTCTATTATGAAATTCTTATGTAAAATCACCCCCTGATTACGAAAATCAAGGTTATTTTTATTTCTATGGAAACTATGGGTCCACTTAATCATTTATATCTCAAGAAAGAATTGATCAATTCCAAAACGGTTTGAAGTTTTTAAAAGGCAAAAAAATTTGCTATAAACTTTATATACAACACTGTTAAGGGGCCCTGCAGATTCAAAGATAACGAACAATCATTACGGATTTTTTCCATTTTTTTTTTTTTTTGTATAATAATAAAAAAAATTTGTAATTTGCGAGGAAGGATCTCGAAAACTTTTTATTTTTTTTGAGATTTTTTCTTTCCTCTATAAGCTGTGTTTTATTACAAAAAAAAAAAAATAAGCTTTCATTCAACAAAATCGATGGACTAATACAAAAGTTATAAGCTTTCATGTAAATATTCCCATTTAATACTTAAGTACCCTGCTGGTAGTTAATATTCGTATATCAGTGAGTTAGCGAATATTAATATGTACCAGTAGGGTACTTAAGTATTGAATGGATATATTCACCTGAATACTTATGAACTTTTGTATTTGTCCATCGATTTTGTTGAATAAAAGCTTATTTTTTTGTAATAAAACAGAGCTTAGAGAGAAGACAAAAAATCTGCAAAAAAATGAAAAGTTTTCGAGATCCTTCTTCGCAATTTACAAATTTTTTTATATTGTTACAAAAAAAATTGAAAAAATCCGTAATGATTGTTCGTTATCTTTGAATCTGCAGGGCCTAGCAAAAAGTGTTGTATGCACAGTTTATAGCAAATTTTATTAATTTTTAAAAGCTTCAAACCCTTTTGGAATTGCTCAATTGAGATATAAATGATTAAGTGGACCAAATTTTTTATTTTTTTGAAATAACGGTAATTCGTAAATATCTCAAAAACGTTATCATAGACTTAAAAATAACCTTGATTTTCAGAATCAGGGAGAGATTTTATATAGGAATTTCATAATGGCGTCTCTGGTGCATTTTGGCTGTAAACCAGTGATATTCGTCGTATGGTGAAATGAATGAGGAAGCATTACTGTTTTTAAGCGGAGAAGGTAGTAAGTAGGACAGTTCAAGATTGATGCTCCGAAAGTGATTTATACCCTTTCTGATTGCATTCCATTTTATCCATCTAAGTATTACTGAACATAAGCAAAAAATCAGAACGTTAAGCGAGACTAGTCAGTGATTAGTATCATCCTGTGTTGTTTTTCTGAGGCCAACACCTAATCTGTATTTTGATTATGCTATACATTTGCTTTTGCGTAACCAAAGAAGATTACACTATAAGCACATATATGTGTAGATATGCGTTTTTTATTCCTTTTTATATTCGCCTCAAACAGAAACTTGTTTTAAGAGAAACGTTTGTAGGTAAATTTGTATATATGTCTATTAGGGTCGGCAAAGAATATTTCTTTCCATTTAGTAAACTGAGTATATTGATGATTAAAGCCGAAAGAAAGCCTGGCCAAATGTCAGCTTTTTATTTTGCTTATATAGAGGCGCCACATCGCGCATTTTCCAGTTTTTATGAATGCTCTTTTTTTATTAATACGTAATTTAAAATTTTTATTCTAATTTTAGTTATGCTTGTAATTTATAATTTTGTTGTTACCAAGATTTTGAGAGGCAGTGGCTTCTTAAGCGTCGATATCTAAAACTCTTCACCTACAGGGAAACCCGCCAGCTGAGAAATATAGATACACAAAATACAAAATACCAAAAGTATACATATGATTCTTTAATTATTAAGAGAAGATAGAACCGTTTTTTTTTTCAAGGCAAAAAGTGAGTCCGGAGTATCAATTACTCTCGAGTGAGAGTTATAATCTTCACACAAACACAGACATGGTTCGTTTAGTTGGAAATTAGTTCTGCATCGACAATGAATCACAATCGCCAAAATAAAAAGTAAGGAAGGCTAAGTTCGGATGTAACTGAACATTACATACTCAGCTGCTAAATTACAGCTTGCAGAACTTTTAAACTACCTTATTATAAAAGTAGGCAGTGCCACGCCAATTGAACAAAATTTTACTAATTTTCTGTTCTGCGTCATAAGGTCAACCCACCTACCAAATTAATTATTGCACTTTTTCTGTTTTTCGGAATTTTAGATATCGAAAAAGTGGGCGTGGTTATAGTCCGATTTCGTTCATTTTAAACAGCGATCTGAGATGAGTGCCCAGGAACTTACATACCAAATTTCATTAAAAATAAAAAATGTAAGGCGCGTTAAACTCCAAAGGGTTCTAAGGCCGAGCTCCTCTTCCAATTTGCGTCGTGCTCCTCTTGATTTTCCCTACAAATTGAATTTTTAGAAAGTTATTATTTTGGATATCCTGAAATAATATTCACTATAACAGTAGGAAAAAGAATTCGTTGTTTTGGTCAACCCTAATGTGTATAGTTACTTTAACATTATACGTAGCTATGTGTGTGCCTTATACTCTACATGTGTATGTAATTACTTTTCGGGTGAGATTAAATGAAATCTTTCTTTTCTTGTTTTTTTTTTTTTTTTTCTCCCACTTCATTTTGATAATTAAGATCAACATTAGTTTGTGCTTAAGAGTTACTACAGGATTTGTGTGTAGCTCAGACAGTCTTTTTCTTTAGCACAATATAGCCTGTAGCATGTGTATATGTGCATAATAGTTTCCAATAGTTTTGTATATGGTATAGAGAAATCGGGGTAGATATAGATTTCCTTTAGCCAAATTATCAGTATCGAAACAAATTTTACTAAGTTATGTCTGTCTTTCAGTACGCCGTTAACATGATAACTTGAGCAAATGTTGAGATATCTTCACCAAATTCGGTATACGGCCTTATCTCGATCCAGAACAGTTTGGTGTTCAAAACGAGTGAAATCGGATGATAACAACGCCCACATTTTGTATATATAACATTTTTGAATAAACAAAAAATCTGATTATTTATTAAACAATGTACCTATAATGTTGGAATTTGACGTGTGGATGGAAATTTAAACCATTGATAAAAATTTAAAAACATTTTTGGAAACAGGCGTGACAGCACCCACTTGTGATAAAATCAATTTTATAAATATTATTAACTAGCTTATTCCCGTGGGTTTTACCCAAGTTTCTATAAAAATATGCAGGCTACGCGTACCTGGCCATGGGGAAAACATGAGTTAGTAAGATTGATTTCTGCTACAGTTAATGACTATTGTTGTATGATATATTCATATTTGTAACAGGATTCCCCTCGAGTAGGTGAGGTTGACAATTGAGTTGCAGAAGCCCTGAAGCTGTAAAGGTTTGTATTGCGCTATCAATTCTATGATTCGCAGCTAATGATCATCTTTGAGCTTCGTTGATAGGGATAGGAAATTTGAGGCATTTAAAAATTAAAAGACAAATTTCTCGGTATCAATGGAATCCATTGTTTTGCAGAGCTTACTTAGTATATTAATTTTGTTCGCATAACGGTACCCTGTAACGGCATAAACTGATCGAGATAGCTATAGACTTCTATATATCAAAATGATATGGGCCAAAAAAGAAATTCATTTAGATTGATATTAGAGAAAAATTGTAAGTTTACAAACGGCGATGTTTACTAGGACATGTTTCTGAATTTCACATCTTCATCAGCTAGCTTTTCGAGAGCTGAGCTTTGATCTCGAATCTGCAACATTCATATTAGAGCAAAGACTGGTGCCTTTAGCTGCTAAGCCATACGAATGTCCCGTTGTTCGCTGTACAATTGGTCTCTAAGAGTTTCCTTTTTGTTTAGATTCCTTTTGATCACCATGTAGGCACATACACTCTGTATGTAGTTTATTCCTAATGGTGTGGATATGATTTTTAGGCGCGCTTTTGAAAGCTTAGTAAGATTTGTTAGGATTTTTACAGTATTTGTTTTTAATACTTCCGCTGTTACTATTATATCAATATGATCATATGTATTTAATTAGCGAGCTTTGCTCATATTTTTTTATACAATGGTTTTTGTAATTGATATTAGAGAAAAATTCATTTAGTCATGTCCGTTCGTCCGTCCGTCCGTCCCTAAACACGATAACTTGAGTAAATTTTTGAGGTATCTTGATGAAATTTGGTATATACGATCCCGGGCACTAATCCCAGATCGCTATTTAAAATGAATGAAGTCGGACTATAACCACGCCCACTTTTTCGATATCGAAAGTTTCGAAAAACCGAAAAACTGCGATAATTCATTACCAAGGACGGATAAAGCGATGAAACTTGGTAGGTGGGTTGACCTAATCACGCAGAATAGAAAACTAGTATAACTTTGAACAATGGGCATGGTACCGTCACTTTAAAAAGAAGGTAATTTCAAAGTTTTGAAAGCTGTAATTTGGCAGTCGTTGAAGATATCATGAATGAATTTGGCAAGAACGTTACTCCTATTACTATATGTGTCCTACATAAAAATTAGCAAAATCGGATGACAAAAATTGTTTAAAGTCAAATTTTAACAAAAAATTAATATTTTTACAGTATGTAAGTAGATTATGTCAGCATTCAACTCCAGTAATGACATGGTTCAACAAAATACAAATATAAAAAGAAATTCCAAAATGGGGGTGGTTTCGCCCTTTTTCATTTAATGTTTCTATTATACTTTTAATGCCATATTCGAACAAAAATGTACCAATCCTTGTGAAATTTGGTAAGGGCATAGCTTTTATGACGATAACAGTTTTCTGTGAAAATGGGCGAAATCGGTTAGAAGCCATGCCCAGTTGTTATACACATTCGACCTTCTGTCCTTCCGCTCGGCCGTTAACACGATAAATTGAGCAAAAATCGGTATATCTTTACTAAACTCAGTTCTCGTGCTTATCTGAACTTACTTTGTATTGGTATAAAATATGGCCGAAATCCGACGAATATGAACTCAATTTATCTTGGTGTTGAAAATGGGCGAAATCCGATTATGACCACGCCCGCTTTTGTAATATCGAAAATTTCGAAAAATGAAAACATTGCCATAATTCTATGCCAAATACGAAAGGAGGTATAAAACATGGCAATTGGATAGATTTTTTGACGCAAAGTATACATAACTTTAGAAAAAACTTTGTAAAATGGGTGTGAAGCCTACCATATTAAGTAGAAGAAAATGAAAAAGTTCTGCAGGGCGAAACCAAAAGCCTTTGGAATCATAGCAGGAATACTGTTCGGGGTATTACATATATAAATAAATTAGCGGTACCCGACAGATGATGTTCTGGGTTACCCTGATCCACATTTTGGTCGATTGTGACGAATATTAGCAACACTAAGGCATAATATCATCTCTAAGCTGACACTAAGCAGTCACTTGTATCTACACAAACAAATAAAATATTATGTCTATACTTATATACATACAGCAGCGGAGAGATACTCACAAAAGTATGCAATCATCAGCAAAGTAGTTCTCACACATACACATGCATATATCTGAGATACTCACAAAAGTATGCAATCATCGCGCATATTGCTATGCGAGAAGCTATATATAAACGTGCATGTATAGTTTATAGCTGGTAAACATGTAGTAAATTCTAGAAGGAGAAACGCCTAGAAATTTGCAAACGAGGAAACCGAAGAGTATAAAAGTAGCACCAGGTGAGGCATGGGCAATCAGTTTGATTTAAGCAAGCTATTGGTTGTGAAGTAATTTAATAAAGGCCATTTTGTGTTATTGAATATTACAGTTAATTATTCAAAAGTTTAGCGATACGAACGTTAGTAGAGGGAGCAAATAAGCGGAATTTAACTAAATTTTTATAATATTACGGGCCCTTTTTTAAGGATCAATCGATGAGTAGAATTTGCTGATGGCTTAAAAGAGCAAATAAACTCAATCAGATATGCACAGATTGGGACTCCTCCACGGCTGTGTTAATAGAGTTGGCTTGGTTCTAGTGATATTAACATCCTCATTTTAGTGTGTAAAGATAGATTCAATATTTGGAAGGAACATTAGCTATTAAAGCTTCAAGTGATGTCATAATTTCTCAAAAAATTGCAGGAAAATAAATCAAAGCTGCTAGTCAGGTAATAGGAATTTTGCCATAATTAATTTCAAGAACTTGTTTAGCAAAAGCTGCTGCTGAATGAAGTGTTTCCGCCAAATTGCCCTCTCGTATTTCTAAAAAGAGTAAATTTTTGTACGTAAAGCCGTCTATGGGCGAAAAAGCACGCATTTGCTTCAACTGCGGCTGTTCCAGCAATTAACAGGAAAACACCACCTTTGGGATGATAATTACACCTTAAATTCTTAGGGGTTTGGTCTAAAACTTGCGGCGACTGTTTATGAGTCATGGTGCACACATCGCATGCCCTCACTTTGGCCAGACTGTTTGCTTATGTTGCAAATCGGTGTATCAGACAGTGGTCATTTAAATGCGGAGTTGTACGTCCTCCACATAATGGGTATCCGCGGTATTTGAGAAATCAACAGCCATAGTGATTTCTCTTTTTGCGCTTACGTCAGTTAATATCAAATTAAACAGAAATATTTTTTCCGGTTCCTACAGGCGTATCCAAAAATTCCAACCCTAAAGATAACATAAAAGAATACTAAAGGAATAACAGCCAAAGCCAACTCTGCAATCAAACTTTGCGTGTTGAAATAACCTAAGTTTTCAAGGCAGCCATAATTCTGAAAGTCCCATTTGTCTTGCTTTTATTCAATTCCATATAATACTGGAGCTGCTAGGACTTAACATCATAGAGCTCTTTACCAATTTTCATTATTCCATTTGTATGGGAGGTACTACGCCCCTTCTTACTCACCCCTTATTTTCTTAGTGGTGTTAGGGATTGATCCAATTTAACTCTTTACTGGATTTCAATGTTCTTGCATGAATACTTGCAGAGTTATGCTGTATCAAACATTCCATTTGTATGGTAGGTGCCACTCCCTTGTTGATATTGAAGTTATGTTTAGCCTATGGCTATATTTGGAAGGTTTATAGTGGGTGATACAAACTTAGTTTTGGTCAGCCGATCGGTTTAAGACGCAACTTGATTTATACCTTCATACAAACATTAACAATTTTAACCGTATATATATATAGATAGAAGATGTGGATAGGTTGAAATTAACAAAAAAATTTAATGGCGGAAGATTGCTAAACATCCCAAAGGATAACAGCCAAACATATCTGTAGTCAAACTTTAGCTGTCATAATAACCTAAGTTTGTACGGCAGCCATAGTTCTGAAAAATCCCATTTTAAGAAGGAGCCACGCCCCCTTTTTCCGAATCCACATTTTACTTGAGGTGTTAGGACTTAACCTTATACAGCTCCTTACCAATTTTCATTATCCCACAATTACTACATCCAGAGATATGAAGTGTGATAAATTCCATTTATATGGGACGTCCCACGCAACTTTCTCCCCACCCCACATTTTCTTGAGGGTGTTAGGGATTGCCTCATATAACTTCCTACTGGATATTTCAATGTTCTAGCATGAATACCTTCGGAGTTATGTAGTACCAAATATTCATTTTGCATGGGAGGTGCCACGCCCCTTTTATATATCGATAATATTTTTAGCCTGTGATTATACCTGGAAGGTTTCTAGTGGGTTGTGCAAATTTGGTTGTTATCGGCCGATCCGTTTAGGACGCAACTCGATCTATACCTACATACATACATACATAATTTGAATTTTATATATATAGATCATATATCAAAAACCGTTAATTCTATCATAACAAAATTCAGGAGAGGGCTTGCTTTTACTACAAAAAATGATTTGAAGAAAAATTAACGAAATCGGTTGAGGACCACGCCCACTTTTTTATTAAAGATTTTTAAAGGGGTCGTGGACGAACAAAATGAATTATATCTTTGTAAAAAAGCTTTATACGAAATACATATATTTCCTTTCTCAAGTGGAATAATAACAAGAACAATTCAAATTTAAAAAAAATGGGCGTGGCACCGCCCATTAGATGACTAAGCAATTTTCTGTTTCAGAAACCGTAAATCAAAGAAAAATTACCGGATCGTGTTAAGATTTGGTATACATATTTTCCTTAAAGCAGGAGAGATTGGTTAAGGACCACCCACATTTATATAAAATAAATTTAAAAGAATCGTTGAGGATATTATATTCGCACCTTTGCAAAACAGAGCTTAATATGAATAAAATTACTTTATATGTAGATGGAATGAAAACAGAAAGTTAGAAAATATTAAAATATTTTAAAATGGGTGTGGCACTGCTTCTTTTTTCTATGTTTCGGGACCCTTGACACGAAGAAAAATTAACATATCGTAATGACATTGGTTACAAATATTTTTCTTATAGCATGAAATATTTCTAGTCAAAATGAACGGGATCGGTTAAGCCCACTACTACTTTTATATCGAAGAAGTTTAAAGTGACCATAGATGAATGTAATAAGCTAAATCTTAAAGAAAAATAGTACTGTATCAATGATATTTCACTTACCAAGTTCTATTGTAAGAGAAAATTGGGAGACACTTTTTGTATTGAAATGGGCGTTGCCAATTATTATGTAGAAAAGTAATTTATTTGGAATGAACTATACAATTGCAGTTCACGCTGAGTATATAATGTTCGTTCACATCCGAAATTAGACACACGTACGTATTTCAATTTTGCTTTCATTTCTTATTTATGGACTGCATTCTTGCTTTGCCCTAACATAATGTTTTTATGGAAAATGTTAACTTTTTTTGTTTTTTTTTTTTAACTTACTTTTTACTGCGTGCTTATAATTTATTTAAGCATAATATTCAAATTTTTTTCCTTGTAAGTGGCACATAATTATATACCGTTGAAAGCTTTATGCTTCCGAATTAAGTCACCGCATCCAATTTTCGTGCTTAATATGAACAATGATTACTTCGTGACTTGGTGTTTTGCGAAAATTTTTGGAAAAGTTATTACTGACTTGTAATTCCACGAAATTTGTGTGAGGGGCATGAGCAAATGAGTTGATTTATTTCATATTTGTTTTAAGTTGGAAATACAACACATCATTATATGCATGCTAATCTTCGGGCATAATTTATACAAGCACAAATAAAACAGATGTTTCTGTATATAAAGCGAAAACTTTTATGCAATTCATAATTTGGTAGCAGGCACACACTTAACAAATACCCACATACAGCGCTTTCCAGCATAGTTCTTCGGTGACAATGATAGAATCGTAAATATCATATATGTACAATTTTGTTTCTAGGCTCCAATTAAGCAATGAATGCATTTTGTTTTTAAACGCATTTACGGGAGTGATTTATAAGGTGGTTAGCTAAGGTACACATATCCATTCCTTTCACTCAATAATATTGCGGAGAGCTGTTTCAAGAATGTTTTCAAAGTCGTTTCGAGGCTGTTCGAAAATCATATTATATATAACTTTCCCCGAATAATTTCAAGTTTGTTTTTGGAAATATATCAAGTACATTTGGGAATCACTTCATGAAAAAGTATTTCAGGAATGTATTAATAATAATACCCAACGGATTAATACCCTCCAAAGCCCGCCCAACCGACGAGAGGGGCGCATCCGCATGACGCGCGGATTTGTTTCTGCTTTTGCCGAGTTGTTCATAGGCGGAGGTTTTTTAAGCGTTGAGATCTAAAACTGCTCAGCTACAGAATAAAAATCATCAGCTGAGTATTATAAATAACAGTTAGAAATTATGCATATACTAAACTGTTAAGTAAGTGAACTTTTTATTACGTAAAATTTTTATTTTTATACCTTTCATGAACATGAAATGATATATTAACTTTGGTCCGATGTTTGTAACGTTGAGAAATATAGAAGATAGACTCACCATTAAGTATACCGAATTGATCAGGGCGACGAACTGAGTTGATATTGCCATGTCCGTCTGTCCGTCCGTCTGTCTATTTGAACGCAAACTAGTCCCTCAAATTTTGAGATATCTCAATGAAATTTGGCACATGTACTTTATTAGACATTTGTCGGATCCGGTAGGATCGTACCACTATAACATATATCTCCCATACAATCGATCGTTAAGATAAGACAATTTTGGTCAGTATAGACGTGAAACTCGGTGATATATATTCCAATATATTTTAGAAGATATCCTGAAAAAATCACTTTGATCGAAGTTATATATAATATATATCCCATACAACCGATCGTTCAGATAGAAAGATTTTTGGCCATTTCTTCCTTAATTTAGAAAGTATAAACGTGAAACTTGGTGGTATATATTTTAATATAACATAGAACATTTCCTGAAAAAATCACTTTGATCCGAGCTATATATAATATATATCCCATACAACCGATCATTCAGATAGAAAGATTTTTCGCAATTTCTCCCTTAATTTCCAATATAAAAACGTGAAACTTGGTGATATATTCTAATATATCATAGAAGATTTCCTGTAAAAATCATTTCGGTCGGAGCTATATATAATATATGTCCCATGCCGATCGTTCAGATATGGGTTTTTTGCCATTTTTTATTTTATATTTATCTTAAAAATCGTTTAGGAATGTACAACTTTTCACTATATATTTCTTATGTTATACATCCGATTATTTGGAGATTACGAACGAGATAAGATTATTGTTCAGCCCCATTCAAGAAAGGTATGAAGTCTTCGGCACAGCCGAAGACAGTCCCGTCCTTACCTGTTTTTATTTATTTTTGTTATGAGTTAAGATAGGATAGGACAGTCTTCTTCATGGTAAAAAGTGAATCCGTTATATCAAATGAACTAAAATGGGTATTGAAATCATGACACAAACACCGAAAAGGTTCATTTAATTCGAAATTAGTTCAACACTGCCTCAAAAGAAGAGGTTTGTAATGTCTTGACACTCGTGTCTACGTTTAAGAGAATTGGGCTAGAAATCAATACATTCAGTAGTTTAGATATAAATATTACGCCTAGCATTTCTTTACGATTTGCAAGAGTTGTAAGATTGATAAGCTTCAACCGACTGGTATAAGGGGGAAGATTATACGCAGAGTCCCACTGAAAATTTATTAAAGAGAAAAGTAGAAATTGTTTTTGTACTGACTCAAGCCTATCTGCATGAACTCGATATTTAGGATTCCAGACTTTTGATCCGTATTCTAATATTGGTCTAACTAAAGTGGTGAAAAATGCTTTAGTTACATAAAGGTCACCAAATTCCTTGGACCACCGCTTCACGGATGAAAGAACACCTCTAGCCTTATTGAGAGTACCATTAATATGAAGGTTGAAACTAAGTTTAGTATCTATCGTGACTCCCAAGTCCACAAAATAGTTTACTGATGAAAGACAAAAATTATTAATTACATAAGAGGCTGCTGGCAAAGATCTCCGAGAGAGGAACATGAATTTACATTTATTGAGGTTAAGCGGCATTGAATTCAAGTTGCACCAGTTAATTAAGCAGTTTAAATCCTCTTGAAGCAAGGAGCGTTTTTCGGTAGACGCATAAGGCCTAAAAAGTTTTACATCATCGGCATAAATTAAGATTTTGGAATATTTTATTGTGGTACGAATATCATTAATAAATAGCAAGAACAGAATTGGACCTAGATGACTGCCCTGTGGGACGCCAGAGGGAACATCAGTGATATTAGAAAGAGTATTTTTAAAAATAACTTTTTGCGTTCGAATGCAGAGATACGACGAGATCCACTGGGTGAGACCAGGTTGGAAACCACGCCGATTAAGCTTGTAGATAAGTAAGGAGTGGGATATTTTTTCAAATGCTTTACTGAAATCGGTATAAATAACATCGGTGTGAAGATTTTCTCTAAATCCATTAGAAACATGAGTTGCGAATTCAATTAGATTAGTAATGGTAGATTTGCCTTTACAGAAACCATGTTGCTGTTCTACAATCACAGTAGAAATGGAAAAAGTTAGCTGGTTGGTAAATATAGCTTCAAACAGCTTTGGGATGGCGACAACTTTGCAATTCCTCGGCAGTTTTCTACACATGACCTACTGCCACTTTTGTGGAGGGGTATTAGAAAAGATACCTTCCAAGCAGAAGGAAAATTCCATGTTTTAGGGACATGTTGAATAAATCAGTTAGGGGCTGATAAATGTATTCAGCGCATTTTTATGAAAGCAAGTGGGAATTAAATCAGGACCTTACTTGTAAGATTCCTTCAAAGACGTTAAATATGATAAACCTTCATGAGGAGATATTGCTGGAATATTAGATGTGTTAAGTGAGTTAAGTTGAAATGGATATTAATTTGACATATAGTTAAGTTCAGCGGAATAGTTGGACTTGAAAAATTGTGCAAAGAAATGAGCAGTATCTTGAAATCTTCCTGGTATTTTAAAGCAGACGGAAATCCTTTAACCCTTCGTTTAGAGTCCACGAGACCATAGAAGTCTTTCGGATTGCAAGTTATTTTCCTTTTCATCTTGCAGATGTATGTATTATAGCAATTTTTGTTTAACTCAAAATATTTATGACGCAGAATATAGTACTGCAAGTAATCGGAGTGGGAGCCTGACCTTTTGAATAATTTGAAGAAGCGCGATTTTCTGTTTTCTACGGACCTCAGTTCTTTAGTGAACCATATTTGGACTGGTTCGGTAGACACATGTTTTCGCTTAGGTACGTGTTTTTCCAAAATACCGTAAATGTTGCTATAAAAGTCAGAAATGTTTTGGTCAATATCTCTACCGTATTTGGGCCAAGCCACTGTAGAAAAGGTTTGATTAAGATTGCTGAAATTAGCCTTCGTAAAGTCAAATCTAAAACAAGAGTCGAATTTTAGATACAGCGCAACGCAGAGAATTTGTTTCGAATTCGTATGCTATTTCCAGGGAAGGATGGTAAGGGTCTTCAGGTACAGTTAGAGGTTTATCTCGGCTAAGAGTACATTTTGATATATCGTCAACAAATACCAAATCAAGGGTCATTTCGAACATATTAGGAATTATATTTATCTGCTTAAGGCAAAGTTCAGTCATTTCGGATAAAAAATCGTTGTTGGACAGCTTTGAAGAAATGGGTACAATATCATAATCAGATATGATCCATAATATATGTGGGAGATTAAAGTCCCCCCCGGACAATCATCGAATCAATGGAGTTCAACATTGAATTAACAATTTTCGGCAGGGAGATATGATCCATATACACCGAAGGATCAGAAGAAGGTGGGATATAGCAGATTGCAATATAGACACAAGCCATTGCGAGCTTGATTTTAATGCATTTGAATTCCGTAGATCCGTAAAGGGAAATCAACCTCAGCTGAAGGTACGGAAGAATGTACCACTAGCAAAACTCCAACCCCCAACTCTGTTCAAGCGGTCATCTCTGTATATTTGGTAATCATGGCAAAGAATCTCTGAGTTAAATACATGAGGTTTTAGCCAAGTTTCAGTTAAAGCTATAATGTTGTAATTGCAGTTAAACGATTTCAAATACAATTCTGTTAGTTTAGTGTTTAAACCTCTAACATTTTGATAAAACAAATTTAGGACCGATCTAACATTCAGTTTTTTGATGCAATATTGTTATGTTGAAGTGTAGCAAGATTTGAAATATTAGTGTCACGCTTACGCTCGAATTCCCGCATAAAAGCACCAGGCGGCCAAAAAGAATTACTTAATATAGTTTCAAAATGTTGTGCGGATACATCAATCCTAAAAGACGAAATATCTCTAGGATAGTTAAAATTGAATTTTCGAACTGTCACGTTATCAAATTTAAGTTTAGCGATGATGTATGACTTTAGGTCCTCTTGTGTAGTGTCTTTATCAAATCTTGACACAAAAATAGTTTTTTTAATAGTGACAGCAATAAGATTACTAATCGGCGGTTCGGATTCCGTAGGAGGGTTTTGGGGATCCTGATTACTTTTCATAGAAATTTTTTTAGATTTTGTTAAAGAAGCCTTTGATGAAGATGGCTGAGCCATTAAGGAACTTGGGGATGCCAGATTTATTAATTCGATAGTTGGCGGAATTGAACTGAAGATTTATAAATCGTTCTTTCTACGTTTGGTTATGGTTTTAACTCCGTACTATTCCGCAATTGTGTGTGGGAATCTTTTAAGCACAGTTTCAAGATTATTTTCTAGACTGTCGAGGAACTATTTTCAGGAACATATAGACTAGTAATAACATAAAGGTAAGGCATATAGACATACAAGTAACCAAGCCAGACACCAAATGTTTCCAATAAGTTTTTTAATGGCCAATAATAAGCATAATTTTTTCATATTTTTTTAAATTAATTAATTATTAATTGTTAACTTAGCAATAAAATTAAATTAAAAAAACTATAGAAATTAATGGGTATTAATGGTAAAGGAAGCTTAATATGTCTGGTGTAAAGTAAGTGTTTAAAATTGATTTATTTTCTCTTTATTTTCATTATTAATCTTGTTAGAAAAATAAATATTTTTTAAGTCTATCATCGCATTCAAAATTTTAATACATAAATTTGTATCTACAAATATTTTGCCTATCCACTAATCAAGTTGTTTAAATCACACATGTAGTGCTCTTGCTCCCACAGCCAGTGTGTACATGCAAACACATGTGCAGTTATACATCTATTATAAGTCGATAAATATGCTAGATAACATATATATGGAATTTATTCAAGTATGAATATGTGAAAGCTTTATTGAAGTAATCAAGCGTATGACAAACAAACCAATCAAGTCGATTCCACCAAACCAACATATTCCCTATAACCAACAACCTGGCTTTTGTGATGCCTCAGTTAGATATTGAGTTAGTCAAGTTTGCTATTAAAACCTTTATAATCCCTTAGTCAGGTCGCCAGGCAGTCGTTTGTAGTAACTCAAATGACCAACGAACCGTAAACTGATTTGCCTATCCAAGAGGATGTTGATTTCAAGCATATTGTTTATTTTTATGTATAACAATGTTGGTACATACATATATATACAAAAGACACATAGCATACATTATATGTATGTGGCTTAGTTAAAATATTTTGCTGTCATTCCTTTTTTGTATGTGTGAGTATGAGATTAATCGCAGATAATACAAAAAAGTATTTGGTGTTGACGAACAGCACCGTGCTTTAGCGATATAAAATAAAAATGTTACTCATACGCCACAGCGTCCATCTAAAGCTGGTCAATGAGTTCATGTTTAGAAAATAAAATTTGTTTTCGCTATTTTATGTTTTCTATTAAGTATAGTGAAGTGTATTAAGTACAGTGACATTATTTTATTAGGCATTTTCATATTTTGCCTTCTCACTACTAGAAATATATATGTATGTATATAAAAATCGCGGCTGTGCAGGGTTGCTGTTCTTTACACGCGACGTTAAGTTATCAGTGTTAAAATATAAAAATTTTGTCTTATGTATACTTTACTGCATAGTCATGAAAGAGTGACAGTTAAATCATGAAGTAAAAAGTTTCTACATCTTTAATTTACTGTTTCATTATTGTATGTTTGTATTTACCGCACGTACCGCTTCTGCTGCTCACTTCGGTTGGAGAGTGATTTTCGCTTTGATGCCTCTATTAGATGATTTGCCTTTTTCAAATTCGTCTATGTGTTTTTTCTTTGTTTAGCTTAGTTATTTAGTATTTCACTTTGAATGTATGACCGCTGTCGCTAATCGCATGGTTAAAGTAGTTTTGTCACCAATCCATGCTTTGTTGTTTTAAAACTTCAACATCGCATATGTTATAAGTGGTGCTCACTCAAATGTCTTTATTGGACGTTTGGAAAGTTCTTGTTTCCATTCAGTCCATCGTAGCCGATCCGTCATTTGTTCGCTTACATGATATCGTTTTCATACCATTGGAGAGGCCTTGTGTCCACTAGTCCTCAACTACTTTTACTATATTCCATCGATGAGCCAACTACCAACTTTCAAATCATGTGATAACAGGGTTGCAGAGTTTTAAGGATTTTTTTGCATCATTAAAAATACAGCAAAAATTTTGAATATACCTTAGATTAAATATTTTTCGCAGGAAGCAGATATGAAAGCTGCTTGGAGCCTGGCAGAGTCTTCCTTTAAAAGTTGCACACACTTTCCTTTGTTCACAGAAGCGGTTGTTTGTCTTGGCTGTCACATTACGTTCCAAGTAAAGTTCGTATGTTTAGAAAAGTAGTGCTATTTCGGTCATCTTTTCTTTGATCATTTGACAGGAAAGTTATATTGGATATCTTCGTAGCTAAGAACTGGTATGAGGTATGTCTCATTTAACTTACCATATTGGCAATGGATTGATCCCAGTAATAAACGGGAGCATTTAGTGGTGAAATATCCCTTCCACCACCTAATCAACACCAATTTATGAGCCATTGTCTCAATGCCATGATAGGTTTGGTAAGGTTAAAAGAGCGTATGTGGGTACCACTCAGAGATATTTTTAACTATTGTGAGTGCCCTAAGTAAGTGCAGGATGGCGACACATTCGTTTAGCCCCATTACCTCCTACTGATCCTGAACGAACCACTTGATTTCCCTGATAAACCCAAGAAGAAGCGAGACGTCGACCTTCCCAACTTCTGCCAGGCTGTAGAAGAACTGTGAGCCCAAAAATCTGTGTCTTCTTCTTTGAAGCACGGAACATTGGCAGAGAAAGTGGTAGATCAACTCCTTTTCTTCCTCAACTTACGGTTTCTTCAGAGGGAACTTGTTGGTATTCGCCACCATCGGAGCATTGGTGCGATAGCACAATAACCTGTGTTGACACCCGCAAGCACTCTCACCACCTAACGGATTGTTTTTTCGCTTTTTTTGCATTATCTGGTTGTCTTAACCTATATGTGAATTTTGGCGTTTGCAGCTCAATGAGAAGCTACTTAAAAATCGATTGCAAAATTTGTATTAAAAATGCATACAACCATTCAACTGATGTAATATAAAGGAAATAAAAATAAAATACTATATCGTGGTCAGTATACCCCTATCTGCCCTGAATTATATTTTCTGCTCTGGCTCTACCACTTATGCATTCAACTGGTTCCGTTGATCACTTAATGTCTTTATATTTCGAATAATATACTGGAATAGCGCTATCATAATCCAAAACAAGATCAATAGCTTCTTCATCACAAACTTCTATACATTCGTCAGAAGAAATTTCGAGCTGAAAGGCTTCCACTATAAAGTCTTCCTCCTCAACTTCGCTGCATTTAGCAATCTCCCCCCTCGTTACCAATGCGATTTCGCAACTTATCTATATTTGCGTTCGTAAATATAGCACAAGTAATCCAATCCCATAAAATTTTAAAAATATTTTTCCATTTTATTTTGAATCTATAAACAAATTATATTTCCACGCCGAAATTCAACCACAACAAGTAAGGAAGTCTAAGTTCGGGTAAAACCGAACATTAGGTACCCAGCAGTACACTTGAAATTCTGCTGTTGCTTGTTTTGTGTGCAATAGTGTTATAATGCTTCGCAATAATACATTTACATATTATTCTACTCTGAACTAATTTTTCTTCGAGTTATGGCTCCCTTATGGTTTTGTAATAAAAGGGCGGTGCCACGCCCATTTTTTATAATTTGAAGTTTTTCCTATTTATTTTTATAAATATACATGGGAAATGAAATACCATTGGCCTACGACCCTTTAAAAATCTTTTATGTAAAAGTGGGCGTGGTTGTAAGCCGATTTCGAATTTTTCTTCAAAGCATACCTTATAGTAAAGGCAACCTCTCTGCCGAATTTTGTTACGATAGGCTTAACGATTTTTAATTTATGATTAATGATATTTGCAAAATTGATTTTATCACAAGTGGGCGGTGCCACGCCCATTTAAAAAAATTGGTTTTTCAAAGTTTTACCAAGAGTCTCAATATCAGACCACACAACAAAATTCAACATTCCAGGTGTATTATTTACAAAATAATCAGGTTTTTTTGTGTTTTTTAAAATGCTATATATATAAAAAGTGGGCGTGGTTATCATCCGATTTCGATCATTTTCAATACAAATCTTTCTGGGTCCAGATAAGCTCTTGTACCAAACTTGGTAATGATATCTCAATATTTACCCAAGTTATCGTGTTAACGGACGGACGGACATGGCTCAATCAAATTCTTTTTCGATACTGATAATTTTGATATATGGAAGTCTATATCTACTTCGATTCCTTTATACCTGTACAACCAACCATACAATCAAAGTTATAATACCCTGTGTACAAGTACAGCTGGATATAGTATTTTTAGATAACGACCTGTTTGACAATCCAAAACTCGAACTTCTATGTTTTTTAAAACGGGTTCTATACAATAAAGAAGTCATTAAAGCAGCCTCCTAAATTTCGTTTCTTTCAAGATTTATGGGAAAAAATTAACTAAAATTGGTCACCAAATAATCTTAATATAACATAAGGGTTAAGGTTGAAAACAAATTGGTTGGGTAAATTTTTGGTTTATAAATTGGCAAATAATGAAGCTAAATTTTTTACAGAATAACTGTATAGGTGTCATTTACAATATTGTCACGATGTTAAAAAGAAAAAAAAAATATTTCCGACCCATCCTAATGTGCTTTTATTTTCCCAAGCTTAGTTTTAGTTAAAGTTTCAGTTATTCACTAAATATATATTTTTCATGATGCGTGGCGATATAAGCTCTTTGATAAATGCGTCCGCGTATTTATATATGTTACCAAGTGTTCACACAAACAAATACATTCCACACGTACCAAAGCCAAACGTCTTCAAATAGTTTTGCAACTTTTATATAATACGAATACATGTTAAAGCTGTTTTAGCTCACTTAAAATTTTATAATTCTTTATTCACTTTCCGCCCCTGGCACTACAGCATATCGGTGTGATATTTTCTAAATTGTACCCAGCACGGTGGGGTATTTGATCATTCTAGCTGGCCAAAATTAAAAAAAACAACAGTTATATCTGTTAAAAAAGTGGTTATCGCACTTCACTGTTATGATAAGAAATATTTCACAATGTTCCGCACAGAATTATAATGGACGGGGCTCCCGGTTTCAGATGGAACCGGGGTAATTTTTTGGCATTACATGAGATATGTCAATATGGGTATCAAACGAAAGGTATTTTACTCGGCATTTCTATTGACATTTTTAAGTAGGGTTGCCACTTCACTTTGCTTATGATATTTATATATTCACTACCATCTCGAAAACGGCTTAGCCGATTTGAATCAAGTCTGGTACATAGATATAGTATTACATTTTAAGACTTTTTTCACCCAGGTGTTGCCACTGAGGATGTTTTCACAAGGTTTCCACCTTTTTTAAGTAAAAAAAAAAATACATGAAATATGCTAATAGGGGTATCAAAGTAAAGGTATTTCACTCTCTCTTTCCAATAAATACATTTCTAGTAATGGTTGTCATCTCACCTTTTGGTTGTTTTTTTTTTTTTTTTTTTGTTTTTAAACTTGGACGTTGTGGTAGCGCACTGTCCTCAAGTGGCCAGATAAAACCAGGCTAATCCGGTTTTTGTTTTTTTTTTTATCCTAATTCTTATTTATGTGTTATTTATAATTTTTATTGTTACTTGTTGTTTAGTCTTTAAGAGGCAGTGGCTTCTTAAGCGCCGAGATCTAAAACCGCTCAGCTACAGAGAAACTTATCAGCTGAGAAATATAGATTCACAAAATACAATAGATTAAAAGCATAAATATAATTTTTTAATTATTAAAAGAAGATAGAACCGTCTTTTTTACGTCAAAGAGCGTGTCAGAAACATCAATTATTCTCCAGTGAGAGTTATAATCTTCACAGAAACATAGAAAAGGTTCGTGTAGTTGGAAATTGTTTCTGCATTGTTTTAGAATTATAGGTTTATAATGCCTTAAAACTCGGCATGGAACATTCAAGTTTACTTCGTTCAAAAGAAATGGGCTTGAAATCGATCCATTAAAAAGTCTAGCCATAAATAGTACACCTAGCATTTCTTGACGACTTGCAAGGGTAGGAAGATTTATTAGTTTTAATCAATTAGTGTAAGGAGGAAGACTATACGGAGAGTCCCATTGAAGATCCCTCATGTCGAAAAGTAAAAACTGTTTTTGAATTGATTCTAGTCTATCCACCTGAACTTGATAACGCGGATTCCAAATTATCGATCCATATTCTAATATCGGTCTCACCAATGATGTAAAAAGGGTTTTTGTAACGTTACGATCACTAAACTCTTTTGCCCATCTTTTCACAAATGCTAAAGCTCCTCTCGCTTTATTAACTGTGGCATTAATATGAGGGTTGAAACTAAGTTTGCAATTCATTGTAACTCCAAAGTCGAAAAAAACATCAACGCTTTCCAGAGTTTGGCTATTAATTGTGTAGGAAACTGGCTGTATGTTCCCACGTAAAAAACACATGGATTTACATTTTTCTATGTTGAGAGGCATAAAGTTCGTATTACACCAAGTAACTAAACGATTTAAATCCGCCTGGAGTACAGAACGTTCTTAAACCGACGCGTATGACTTAAAAAGTTTTACGTCGTCGGCATATATTAAAATTTTAGAATACTTTATAGTTGTGGAAACATCGTTTATAAAGATGAAAAACAGAATAGGACCGAGATACCTTCTCCGAGGCACACCGGAGGGAACATCGATGACATTCGAACAAATGTTTTTAAAAATGACTCTTTGAGTTCTACCGCAAAGATAGGGGGAGATCCAGCGAGTTAGGCCAGGTTGAAAACCAAGGAATTCGAGTTTATAAACGGGTAATGAGTGGAGTACTTTGTCGAATACTTTGCTGAAATCAGTGTATATAACGTCGGTATGATGATTGTTTCTAAACACATTAAAGACGTGAGTTGTAAATTCAAGCAAATTGGTTGTGGTTGATTTGTCTCTACAAAAGCTACGCTGAGAACTATCTATCAATGTAGAAATCGAAAATGTAAGGTTATTAGTAACGATTGGTTCGAAAAGCTTATTGTAGATATATTTGAGTATATCCACTACGATCTCGAAAAGAAAAAAAAGAAATACTTGACAGTAGATTCGTGGTTTAATTATTCATTATTAGTAACAATATCAATCGCATTGTCGTCGTCTTCATGATTTCCAACATCTATGAAAAAAGGTTCAGCAGAAAGCAGCATTAATCACTTGGCCTTCTTTTGACAATGGAATAGATGTTTTTTATTTGGGGTCTCTTTCTCGTCAAAAAAGGATCCGAAGTTAAAAGCAATCTGTTCATTACATCGAAGTTGCAAGAAGTTCTTGAATGTTTTCTTGCAAAACTATCACGATAAAGGCGATAATGTTTGTTCCTTACTTCACTGGCTTCTTCTGATAATTGGCCTATAGGCAATAAAGAATTTTGGATAATAGTTGTGCCATGAATTAGAAATATGTGTACGATTTGAGACATCGGATACCAAGGATAGAGGCTAACATACAGCTCTGTATTTTTCAAGATAGTCTCTTATTGAGCGCCATTCCAAAAATCGCGGGCACGCTCAGCCGTTCTTGTTATTGCACTTTGAAACAAACAAAAGCTTATGTATTGCCAAAAATTACCGACATGATATGCCATGAAAAAGGATATATCTTTCTGTTTGCACGATTTAAAAAAAAAATTTAATATTGAAAAGTAGTAGTACTACAAGTATAAAAACTCAGTTAAAAATTGAGGTTTAAAAAATCTAACATATGAATTAAAAACGCATTTACCTGTCCCAAAAGAAAATGTAACTAGATTTGATTAAGGCTAAACCTGTAAACAAGCATTTAGGTTAGAAGGGTATATTGCTTTCTAATCCAAAAATATATCGAACTGCACACAATTTTTATACAACTTTACTTGTGTTCGGTTAGCTCCGCTTCCGTTGCAGATGGGTTTTGGGGTATCTATACCATTCAATTATCAATTCAAACATCTAGGAACGCCAGGGAGTACATTTAAAAAAATTGGAATATTTTGAAAAAAACTGCTTTTGGCCAGCTAGATTGATAAAATACCCCATAGTGCCCCGCTGCTCGGCTACTCGCCTACAGTTGATGTTGTTTTGTGTAGCTGTACAAACATCTCATCGTCTATGTGTGTTTATTTTTACATACTCTTTGAATTTTTTTTTTTTAATTTCTCCTTTGTTATATTCTATTCATAACTTTTTTTATTTTTATTTTTATTTTTACCTTTATATCAAGTCGCTTTCATGTTTGTCCCCTCATTTGAATACGAATTTTTGACCCACGGAAAAGTCTTTTTCGGTAACTTCGCGTTGAGCTAGACACTTGATACTTAGAACATGGGTCAGATCTGAGAGACATTACAATGCAAGTGAAAAAAATTCGCTAGGAGGCGCACGGAATTAGATATGCAGAAAATTTATTTTAAAATGGAAATTTTGCGACCGACCTTTAACTAACTTCTCGGTGATCCAGAGACTTGAAACTTAGCCAAAGTTCGCGAGTCGATGGCACTACAATTCGTGGAAAACCAAATGCCGCCGGATGGCAGACAAATCGAGATAAACGAAAATCCCTGAAAGAACGCAGGGAATATTGCTAGCGATTTTTGAGCAACTTCCCGGTGAGCTGGATATATGAAACTTGAGCCGTAAGTCAGAACCCGGTGACAATGCAATATTTTATTAACAAAAATCCGCTAGGTGGTGCATGGATCGAGATATTAGGAAAATTAATTTTACTTTGGGAATTTTTCAATCCATTTTTAACTAACTTCCCGGTTACCTAAAGACTTGTAACTTAGCACATAGTGCTAGACCCGATGAAAATACAACATACAGAAAACAAAATTCCGCTAGGTGGCGCGCTAAGTGAGATAACTACATATCCTTGAAAAACGAGGGGAATCTTGCAATCGATTTTTAAGTAACTTCCCGGTGGCCCTGTGACAATGCAATATTTTATCACAAAATTCCGCTAGGTGGCGCATGGATCGAGATATTAGGAAAATTAATTTTAATTTGGTAATTTTTCAATCCATTTTTAACTAACTTCCCGGTTACCTAGAGACTTGTAACTTAGCACATATTTCGAGACCCGGTGACGATACAATTTATTCAAAACAGAGTTCCGCTAGGTGGCGTGCTAATTGAGATAACTCCAAATACCTGAAAAACGATGGGAATTTTGATATCCATTTTTGAATAACTTGCCGGTGAGCTAGATACTTGAAACTTGGGCCGTGGGTCGGAACCCGGTGACAATGCAACATTAGATCAAAAAAAATTCCGTAAGTGGCACGCGGATCGAGATAGTAAGAAAAATTTTAATTTGGGAATCTTCAATCCATTTTCTACTAACTTCCCGGTTACCTAGAGACTTGAATCTTGGCACTTAGTTAAAGGCCTGGTGACAATACAACTTATAGAAAACAAAGTTCCGCTGGGTGGCGCGCTAGTCAAGATAACTGCAAATCCTTTAAAACTGGGGAATCTTGCGATCGATTTTCGAGTAACTTACCGATGAGCCAGAGGCATGAAACTTGGGCCGTAAGTCAGAACCTGGTGACAATGCAATATTTTATCAAAAAAATTCCTCTGGGTGATACATGTATCGAGATATTACGAAAACTAGTTTTAAATTGAGAATCTTGCAATAGATTTTTAACTAAATTCCTGGATATCTAGAGACTTGAAACCTGAAAAATAGTTTAACAGTTTATGTGACAGTGTAATGTTTGATCAAAAAATTTGAGCTACGTAACGCACAAGTCGAAATTTAGAAGATTAGGCCATACCTTCAAGTCTAGCCTCCTGAATGTTGCAGGCGTTGTAGAATTCCACCTCATTGAAGGCCCAACTCAATGCACGTCCTTGCATATTTCAGGCGTACGTGACTTTCACCACGATTCTTTTAGATTTTCAGGCGTATGCGAATTTCACCACGATTTTCAGCTGTGCGAGGTGGAATTCTCTTGTTATGATGCGAGGTGAAATACTGTTGTTTTCGCCAGTGTGAAAATTCCACTAATTTTTTTAAATCTTGCTATTTTGAACAAATAAATAAAGATAAGAATTTTCACTTAGGAATTATTAAATTACTAATCAAAGTTGCAATTGCTTTTTTGTAGGCAGTACTAAAAAATTGAAAATAAAAAGATAATAAAAAAATTGTAAGGACTACCTTTATATAAATGGAGCAACAAATAGAAGGCAATTTTTCCTTTAATACAGACAGAGTCTTGTTGAATTTTGCCCAAAAACTTTAACAAAAGCTCCTGTAAAAGAATTTGGGATTTAAAACTATAGAGGTGGAGCGCAACCTTTCAATTTAATTGATTATTTAAAATTTAAACACGCGCTATACCTTTATAATTTTAAATCCCAAAATTCTTTTACAAGAGCAATTTTTAAAGTTTTTTAGTCAAAATTCAACAAGATTATGTCTGTATTAAAGGGAAAATTCCCTTCTATTTTTTGGTCCATTTATATAAAGGTAGTCCTTAAAATTTTTTTTATCATCTTTTTATACTCAGTTGAGCAGAGCTCACAGAGTATATTAAGTTTGATTGGATAACGGTTGGTTGTACATATATAAAGGAATCGAGATAGATATAGACTTCCATATATCAAAATAATCAGGATCGAAAAAAAATTTGATTGAGCCATGTCCGTCCGTCCGTCCGTTAACACGATAACTTGAGTAAATTTTGAGGTATCTTGATCAAATTTGGTATGTAGGTTCCTGAGCACTCATCTCAGATCGCTATTTAAAATGAACGATATCGGACTATAACCACGCCCACTTTTTCCATATCGAAAATTTCGAAAAACCGAAAAATTGCGATAATTCATTACAAAAGAGAGATAAAGCGACGAAACTTGGTAGATGAGTTGAACCTATGACGCAGAATAGAAAATTAGTAAAATTTTGGACAACGGGCGTGGTACCGCCCACTTTTAAAAGAAGGTAATTTAAAAATTTTGCAAGCTGTAATTTGGCAGTCGTTGAAGATATCATGATGAAATTTGGCAGGAACGTTACTCTATTACTATATGTACGCTTAGTAAAAACTAGCAAAATAGGAGAAGCACCACGCCCACTTTAAAAAAAAATTTTAACAAAAATTTTAATATCTTTACAGTATATAAGTAAATTATGTCAACATTCAACTCCAGTAATGATATGGTGCAACAAAATACAAAAATAAAAAAAAATTTCAAAATGGGCGTGGCTCCGCCCTTTTTCATTTAATTTGTCTAGGACACTTTTAACGCCATAAGTCGAACAAAAATTAACCAATCCATTTGAAATTTGGTATTGGCATAGATTTTATGACGCTAACTCTTTTCTGTGAAAATGGGCGAAATCGGTTGATGCCACGCCCAGTTTTTATACACAGTCGTCCGTCTGTCTGACTATGACCACGCCCACTTTTTCGATATCGAAAATTACGAAAAATGAAAATAATGCCATAATTCTATACCAAATACGAAAAAAGGGATGAAACATGGTAAGGTAATTGGATTCTTTTATTGAAGCGAAATATAACTTTAGAAAAAACTTTATAAAATGGTTGTGACACCTACCATATTAAGTAGAAGAAAATGAAAAGTTCTGCAGGGCGAAATAAAAAGCACTTGAAATCTTGGCAGGTATTACATATATAAATAAATTAGCGGTATCCAGCAGATGATGTTCTGGGTCACCCTGGTACACATTTTGGTCGATATCTGGAAAACGCCTTCACATATACAGCTAACCCCACTCCCTTTTAAAACTCTCATTAATACCTTTAATTTGATATCCATATCGTGCAAACAAAGTCTAGAGTCACCCCTGGTCCACCTTTATTGCGATACCTCGAAAAGGCGTCCACCTATAGAACTAAGGACCACTCCCTTTTAAAGTACTCATTAATACCTTTAATTTGATACCCATATCGTACAAACACATTCTAGAGTCACCCCTGGTCCACCTTTATGGCGATATTTCGAAAATGCGACCACCTAAATAACAACCACCACTCCCTTTTAAAACCCTCATTAATACCTTTAATTTGATACCCATATCTTACAAACACATTCTAGAGTCACCCCTGGTCCACCTTTATGGCGATATTTCGAAACGGCGCCCACCTATAGAACTAAGGCCCACTCCCTTTTAAAATACACATTAGCGCCTTTCATTTGATACCCATATCGTACTAACAAAGTCTAGAGTCACCCCTGGTCTACCTTTATGGCGATATCTCGAAAAGGCGAACACCTATAGAACTAAGGCCCACTCCTTTTTAAAAATACTCATTAACACCTTTCATTTGATACCCATATCGTACTAACAAAGTCTAGAGTCACCCCTGGTCTACCTTTATGGCGATATCTCGAAAAGGCGAACACCTATAGAACTAAGGCCCACTCCCTTTTAAAATACTCATTAACACCTTTCGTTTGATGCCCATATTGTACAAACAAATTCTAGGGTCACCCCTGGTCCACCTTTACGGCGATATCTCGAGATGGCGGCCACCTATGGAACTAAGGATTACTCCCTTTTAAAATACTCATTAACACCTTTCGTTTGATGCCCATATTGTACAAACAAATTCTAGGGTCACCACTGGTCCACCTTTATGGCGATATCTCGGAACGGTGTCCACCTATGGGACTAAGGATTACTCCCTTTTAAAATACTTATTAACACCTTTCGTTTGATACCCATATTGAACAGACAAATTCTAGGGTCACCCCTGGTCCACCTTTACGGCGATATCTCGAGATGGCGTCCACCTATGGAACTAAGGATTACTCCCTTTTAAAATACTCATTAACACCTTTAATTTTATACCCATATCGTACAAACGCATTCTAGAGTCAACCCTGATCCACCTTTATGGCTATGTCCCTTAAATAGCGTCCACCTATAGAACTATGGCCCACTCGCTCATAAAATACTCTTTAATGCCTTTCATTTGGTGCACATGTCATACAAACGCATTCCAGGGTTTCCCTCGGTTCATTTTCCTACATGGTTATTTTCCCTTATGTTGTCACCATAGCTCTCAACTGAGTATGTAATGTTCGGTTACACCCGAACTTAACCTTCCTTACTTGCTATTTATATTTTTATTTCATAAAAAGACATTTACAAAATATATCTCAAGGAAAGTTATTCAGAAGCTTAAAATTTCTTTCCACTATTTATTCACTACACGCATTAAAAATGTTTGGTATTTTTTGCTATAATCACCTGTATGTAATTTCATGTGTACTATTTTATCGTAAAAAAATAATATGTATTGAGTATGTGTATATACATTTGAAAGAGACATACGCGCACACAATACAAACATGTATGATATATCCAACATGAAAAGTTAAGCCCTGATTTAAGTTCATGTTTGCTTTGGCTTTTAGTTTCGGCAAAAATTATGTGTGCGAGTATGTGATATAGCAAACTTTATCGATTGATTATTCTTCGGAGATATACTTACGTACAACGCAAGACAAGCACAAGATATCGAGAGGGTTTAGTTTGCACTGAAATTGTTATTGAGGTCAAGGAAACTTAGAATTCTTAGAAAATAATATCACGTTTGGGAGATTTCAAAATGATGCTTTCTATAATTTGTTTTCTTTTAATAATTTTGTATAAATTTTAATTCTTTTAAGTGCATTTCAAAGTTAACGAGTTTTTATAATTCAACATTTGCTAAGAAATTCACATGTGAACAGAAGATAAGGAAGGTGCTCATATGAAATAAAACAGTTGCAATAGAACTATTAATATAACAGGAGATTTCGGAAAAAAACTGTTGCCCTTGTCAATGCCACTGAAACGGTTTTTCAATATAACTAATTTATTTTGAAGTCCAATTTTTTAAATTCATATGTCAATGTTATGTCCTGAATAAATTTTCAAGAGGCTGATAAATATGTACATAAAATCCAACAGGCGTGAAAATTGTTCTCCATATCGCAACATGCGTACAACAAAATCAAGTCGTTAGACATGGCACTGCATAGGGTCCTTATAAGCATAAAGAAAGCCCTGAAATATAAGAAGTATGACTTAAGAGTCTGCTAAAACATTGCCTGGGATTTCAGAGGTGTCTTTAAACGTGCGATCATCTACGGTCCTTATTACATTGGGGTTCATACAGCCACAACCAGATGGTTTGGCTGCATGTAAAATTGCATGAAGATAACTTCACAATGGGGGTTGTACGAGGCTATGAAATCAGTAGAAATGAGCACGCTTCTGCTTCGGATGCTGGTTCTCAACCAACAATCAATTGGCGGACACCGTGGTTGATGGCAACGTGCTCCGCCTACCACACTGAAGATTCTGGGTTCACGCCCCGGGCAAAGCAACATCAAATTTGTAGAAAAAGTCGGAGGTAATCGCACCTTTCATTTTGTTTTTTATTATCAACCAACTATTCAAGCGGTTCAACGAGTGAACCGTCAAACTTGCAGCGTATACAGATGACGTAGCAGTTGTCATATGTGGAAAATGCCTTCCAACAATTAGCTCTGTGATGGATCAGACACTTCGGGATATAAATACTTGGGCATATAGTGTCCACCAACTTGGAGAAGATGGACACAGTCTTAATAACTCAAATGTGGAAGGTAACCCTGCAGGGGAAAACTTGCAAAACATATCTAGGAAGCCTTCTGGAGAGTGAGTTGTCGTGGAAGCTCAATGTGGAGGTGAGAGCGAAAACGCCTCGACGAAAATTTATGCATGTAAGAGAATGATTGGGTTTCCGTCATTGAGTACCTACAGCAATTGAAAAGCCTATCCTTTGCTACAGTGTCCTTGTTTAGTGGATGACCACACACAAAATAAAATAACACAAACAATTATAAAGGGGTAAGCATGATACCAATGCTTAGTATTACGGGAGCTTTAAGAAAAACTGCGACGGCTGCACTGTAACTATTCTGTACATTCCTACCATAGATCTGGATTAATGGAAAAACAGACTACCTTATTTCGTACCTGCGCAGGAAATTCGGTGTGGTAGATGGAATACGCTACCACCGCACCACGGCTGCCGTGACTCCGTAAACCGATTCTTGCGCTGAGCGAAAGTGTTTTCTTAATATAAAGCGATAGCACTTAGTGCACCCATATGCGCCCTATCTGGTGCTGATGAAATGTGTTGTGTCCCTATGACTTACAATGAGCTCCGCCTCACCTATGTAGGGTAACGGAGAGATGCTCCTTATCTAGAACATATAAGATAATGGTGACTTCCTGCGATAACATGAACAGAATTGGCTGTCTGTTTGGACCGGTATATGATCTTCATTTCTTTTTATGTTTTTGGCCTGCTGATAATAATATATTTATAAGGCACTCACTGATAGCATTCGCCTTTAGTTGTTCACTTTTAGTTTGCTGGTCAATAAAGACAACACATAGAAACCAGTCTTCACACCGCAATGAGACCAAGCTTAATATAGTCGGTAAGGTGGTCCAAAATCGTACTGGAAAAACTTAAATGGCAGCAATTCTGTATTATTTCGATGGTTGTAATGAAACCCAAAAGAAAGCCTCTTAAAAAAGACGTCTAGCAGTTTTGGTGTGATCTCAAAATAGAAGCTTTGAACGAACAAAGAGGGTGAGTCACTTTCGTTGAGCACTCGTAAACTTAGGTTGCGGAGTTGGACTTTAGCTCAGCACAATAGTTAGACGGGGGTACTCAAGGTTTCCAAGAAGTTTTAAAATTTTTGTTTTGCCACAAAACTGAATACGAAAAATTTTATTAAATAATGACGCATTACTTCATCACCACGCTTCCATTTTGTTAATTAATTTTGCGCTATCGACGCAAATAAAGTGACTACAAATTCCCGGAAGTCCCTACATAAAGAGCTGAAGATACGAATTGCTATCAAATGTTATCATCATATACTCACAGATATGCCTACGTACCAATACATGCATACATACATTCAAGTATACAAAGTGAATAATATGAGTACTTTTGCTGGCTTAATATAAAAGGCTCGTTATAGGCAGAAAATAATCTAAAACCAAGTTGTTTTACCGAAAGGAAGTCCTAACAACTCTGGTGCTCTATACGAATGTAAACACAAAAGGGGACAAGCAAAACTTCTCGAATGAACGCCTAAGAAAGTTTTCGTCATGCAATCGACATTTAATCGATAATGCCGTAATGAACAAAAATGTTTCTGGTTGAATAACTGGAAGCATAAAGAATAGTCAGTGAGTGAATCAGTTAGTCAGTGGGGATGCTGATGGCTGAACAAATAATATGTACATAGAATATTGTTGTACTCCTTTTATATTGCAGTTAGTAGGCAAAATATTGGCTTGAAGGCAGTGAAGAGGCCAGCGTTATGAAAGTTCATCGGTTTGATTGCTACAAGTGTAAGGATGGTTCTGAAGTTTTTCCTCACTTAATTTTGATTATTGATTGAATTGTATTTGCTTAACGATTTCATGCTTTATCGTATGGCTTTGTGATGGGTATAAAAGTGCTGCGTTGGTTAATTGATTAAAGCTTCACTTAGGAGTATATTTTAATTTGAGTATGCAAAAATGAAATTGATTCAGCCGTGCCAAAATTGAAGGAATTAATACGAACATGAAGTCAAATAGTCATGCTTATGTCGTCTCTATTGGCGGCTATAATTTCAGCATAATAAAGGAATTTGTCTAAGAATTTAAGTGAAAATTACTCTCACCAACTAATTCTATTTTGGCTTGAGTAGGCTATAAAGAAGTTGAATATGGTACACAAGGTTGAACTACGATTACATAAAAAAGGCTATTTAAGTATGTGAGAGGAAAGGTCTTCCAAAAATTTATGAACATGCACGTCTTCGCCACGGCGAATTCCAGAAACAATTTAATGATGAACTGATCAACACAATGATAATAAAAATTGTTATTGTAGCCGAATTTTAAAAAGAACTGCCGCTAAGGCGGCTGTGTTTGAAAAAAAAAATACCAAATGTTATGAGTTGACTGCCCGCTTAGTGTGGTGGAGGTACACACTCACAACAAAGGTCTTGATTCAAATCCCTGGAAACCTTTCTAAGCAGCGTCGCCCTTCGGAAGTGATTTGGCAAACAGTCCTAGTGTATTTCTGCCAGGAAAATCTTAATGAGGAAAATAAATCTGCTTTGCAGCTGCCGTCCGGATAGACATATATATATCTCCTGGCCTACCTATTTGTTAGGAGAAATTTAAAAAAAAAGGAGATGGGTGTTAATTGGAAGAGAATCCCGCTCTTACTTACTCAATTCGTTATTGGCTTATTACCTTCGAGGCATCGGCTTATTATTAGCTTCCGATCAGATAGTTATCGACGGGTTACAGATGCGTCGATGATTTTATGTTAAAGTTGTATCGCTATCTGTTTTATAACAAACCGAGAAGTCATCGATAACAAATTGATAACACGCTTATAACGTATTGATAACCCTCGAAAACATATCGTAGTTTGATTACAAATCGCTATCTTTTCGATAACATGCCGATACTAAATAAATAAACTTCCGAAAACAAATCCATAACTGTTTGATATCAAAACGATAACTTAATGATCAATAATCGATAACATTTCTATCATAAATCGATATATATATGACAACAAACCGAAAACTTATAAAAAAAACCATAACTTTCCGATAAATAATCGAAAACTTTTCGGTATAAAATGATATGTCGCCGACAAATAATCGATAATATATCGATAACACGCCAATAATATACGTAACTCATCAATAAGAATTGGTGAACATTTCAATAACAAATCGATAACACGCCATCAGGTTTCAGTTTTGTCTTCTAATCTTTCGCTTCTTCTTCCCACCTTTACTTTTTCCTACATTGCTCCCACTTATGTAGTAACTACATTTACGCTTACACTTATCTCCTATACTCTAGTCTCCCACATACCGGGAGCAAAGTTGTTTACAATAACATCAAAAATACTTCGACTGCGAAGGTGTTGTAATTGCAATTGATCTCATAAATAAGAGCAAGAGAGAGACTCCCACACTTTTATATCAAGCGAAAATTTACTAAGGTTCCCTAGATGTGGGTAATAAGCAACGAAATGAAGCTGCAACATTTATACGATTAGGTACCAGTTAAGGGATTAATTTCAGTCTGTTCTCCTCTTTCAGTAGTTTGTTGTTTAAGTGTTTTTATTGGGTCTCAGAATTGGCATATGTATACAATAAATATGTCAGTGGAAACTCAAATTCAGGACTTTGAGATTATTGAGACCCCAAAGGCCTTTCCTAACCCAGCGAATTGCTTAAAAAGAATGCCTAATATGTGTGTGTTCTTTATAGGCAAGGCTTAGTACAGATTTCTAAAATTTTCGCAAAGGCTGCACTTAGTCACTGGTTATATATATATTTTGAAAAACGTGCAGAGCCACAACCCTACTAAGAAATAACTGGCTTTGAGTGGGAACTCAGTCTTCGCACAAAACTTTAAATAGAATGCTGTACAATTTTTCCTTTATTGCCGAAAGAGTCGATTTTGGCAATCTGCAATGGTTGGAATTTGTTTAGCAAAGATTTTGTCATTATGAATTTCTCAGAATAATGATATGAGATGGGTTAGTGCTGTTTCTGTTGAATCAGCATAGTAAATTTTTATACTAAAAATTTGAACTGCTTTAAATTAAGTGTTTGTTAGCATTGCGTTGTGAATTTCTACAAGCCGGTACTTTTCCAGTAAAGATATTTGATTGAATGCTGTGTAATAGACCGCATAGACAAACTCCGACTCGTGCGTACTGAGTTGGCCAACAATATACAAAACGCTTTTGAGAAATCTGCTCAACGCTACAACCTCCGAAGCAGAGTAAAACCATTTAGTGTTGGTGAAAATGTATATCGGCGCAATTTCGTTCTGAGCGACAAAGCGAATAAGTTTAACGCCAAGCTAGCACCCGTTTTTGTTAAAGCTACAGTTCTCGCCACAAAAGGAAACTCCATGTATCAATTGCAAGACATACATGGTAAGATAGGGTGGTACCACGGAAAAGATATTAAGGAATGCAAAGGTTAAAACACAATTTACCGTCAGATAATGTCCTATAAAACAACTAAAAAAGGACAAATGTATATAAATATTGATCTCCATCCCTATTTAATTATCTCTGTTTCGCATCACGCCACCTTTTTTTGACTTGTTTTTCCGTGCCTATAAAAGCGTCGGATTTAGCCATAGCGGGGTCTTTTGCTGGATAAAGTTTGCCTAAAATGTATATTCGCGCGATGAAGCTAATACCGGTCAAAAAGGTAGAAATCGTGCCGAATTAAATTCCGCAAGTAAAGCGGAAAGTTAAATGTGCGCTAACCCTCTCTAGAGGAACAATAATCCATTTTTTCGGGAACTTAAACGCGCAAAACCGTCATCTAAATAAAACCATAAAAGTTTAAAAGGGAATCAATGTCCGGATTGGGACTCGCAATGACAAGGACTGGGGCTAAATCATCATCAACTTCAGCATGGAAAACTCGCAGGCTCTGTTGCAGTGACGAAATGTGGAGTGTTAAAATAGTTTCATAAGTGCATTTTACTTAAAACCTTTTCAAGAACAAAAAAAAAAAAACATATACATAAATAAATGCAGTCAAGAGTTAGGAGAAATAGAGAAATTCCAAGTTCCTCTTGACTTCCAGTATGCAACTAGTTTTGTCGCGGTATAGTCGTAATAGTCTGACTAAAAAATTTTCGAGGTGAAAAATCGAGGAATAAAAAAAAACATATACAAGAGAAAAATTTAAGTTAAACAAATTTCAGAATATAGGATGTTCAAAAACAGAAAAAACACGAAAAAAATGTTCAACATAAAAAAATTGTAAAAATTAAATCTTCCAATTATAGTTATAAATATGTGAATACGTATACTTCATTGAAATACATAACTTAAAGAAACAAAGCATATACATACCAAATATGAAAGAGAGAGAAAAATATAGTGTAGGTGACATAATTTTATTAAATTAAATTTGTGCGAAAGTTTTCAATGATTTTCCTTTGAATTTAAGAAAGAAAATTATAATATTTTTGGAATTTCATGGTTCATGATAATTAAAGTAAAATCAGAATAATAATATAAGTTATTATAATTATATGTTCAAGTTAGAAAAGGAGAGAGTGATATTTTTTTAAGTGATTGGAGAGAGTTCCAGTGTCTTATTGTCGTTCCAATAAGAATAGGAAAACAAAAATCTGATTGCAACTCGAAGCAATCGCAATATCAAATTCTAATTAGAAAATTTATATATGTGCTATAGTACCATTTTACAGCAAAGCAGAAGCATCGTAGAAGGCCTTCATCGAGTTACTGCAACATCAATGCACGTAAGTTTATAATAAAATTTTTATATTTTCATACCATTTGGTTCTTTTGCATATGTACATATAGTTTTTTTATTTAACTACCGTGTTAATGATCATTAAGTTTGATCAGTGAATCGTGAGAGAACGAGAGAATCAACGAAACGAGTTGGTATTAGAAATGTCTTTAAATTGTTTGAGATTAATATTTACTAATACTGAATTCGTAACATACTTCAAAACCGCGGAAATTTCAATCAAATAACTTATATTTGATTTAATATGATTCGTTTCTCTGTGTTAATAATATTTCACCTGTTTAAATATCACACACTCTTTAGTAAGTTTGTAAGATTCCTTTTTGCTTATAGTTTCGATTCCATGCCGTTCCTATAGGTGTTCGGTCTTAAGCCCAATAGTAAAAATTGGTACTTTTTTTGCTTTAGTACTAAATTTAGTATGAAAACAAATTCTGATCTTTTTCTTTTTAATTGATTAGCCTTTTATTAAATAAAACATGAATTGTTAGGTTTGTAAGAATGGTCTGAAATCCGTTGTTGTTGTTGCTTTACATGGGACATCTCATTAACATCTGAGAAGTCATGGTTGGGTGGGATAAGAGCGGTAAGTAATTGGTAGGAGAACCGCTAGGCAAAAGACAAAGTGTTGTGTCGCTTTTTAAAAAGGTTAATCAACGGTCCTATTGAGTGATGAGGTAAGAAATTCCTTAACCCTTACGTGTGCGTAAATTTTTTCTTGTTAGGCCTTGGGTTTGTCGTAACTGGTGGTTTGGTCGGTCGTTTGGTCAACGAACCCACATAAGTGGCTGAAGCTCCGGGACAGCTAGACGCACACGGGCAGACGCCGATCATCTTCTTCGTGCCACCAGGTAAACTTGGTACAACTGCGAAACAATTGTCAACCCAGAGTAAGTATGCTCGTCAAAGGTCCCATAACAGAAAATGGCGCCCAACAGTGTGGGGCCCCAGCGTAGAAGAAAGCCAAAAATAATTTTTAACTTTAATTAGGGGTTTCACAAACCATTGTCCTATACGAATTTTATTTCTCTTCATTTATTTTTATTTTTGTAGTACCGGTTTCATAGCCATTGGTATTTGGAATTTAGTTTGAAACGATGAGATAAATTCACGTCGTACTAACCATACCAGTAGCTTTGACCACATAATTGCAAATAAAACTGACGTATAATTCGTTATTTCTTTTTTCATCTTGGATTTATTTTGAATTTGGCTATATGCATATTTTAAATACCACTTGAATGTAGAATCTCGTTATTGTATGTTTAAAGGATCAAGATTTAGTTCCATTAATTTTTGTTGCAAGTTGGAATGCGTGTGTTGCACGTACCGCAATAACAAAAATTCTTACACCACATGAAAGTGAAAAAGCACACAAATGTCTTAGGCCGTATAACAACAAAACGAACAGCAACAATTGAAGAGTAAGATCATATTTGATTTGAGTTTGCTTTAACAAAATTTTTTTTTGAATTTTTTTTCTGTATTTTGAATAAATACACACGCATATACATTTTTTAATATCTTTACATATATATATACATCTATATACCTTTTCGCAATTTTTTTTAATATACGTACAATGCCGTTACGTCACAGTGATGATTATGCTCCCCCGCCACTAACCCCAAACCGTTTGTTTACAATTTGCCGGGAAAACTTTACCTTGACTTCTGATGCTGTGCGTACTGCATGCAACCGCAAATTCCATCGGTCTTGTCTTTTGAATTGGCTAAGGAATAATACAACTTGTCCTCAGTGTAGAGCACAATGCAATCCCAATAACTTTCGACCAAATCCATACCCTCTTCGTTCACAAGCTAGATCGGTAACTAGTCCCACTGTTCAAGAGCGACAGTCTACCTCACAGGCCGCACAACAGCAGCAGCAACCGGCAGAAACTAGTGTTGAAACACAAGCTTCAGCTCAAGCAGCCGCAGGAAATTCGGGTCTGCAACAATCCCAACAGTCACAACAATCACCAGCAAGAACCATGGAACAAAACAACAGCAACGACATATCTGTTACGCAACCGGAAGACACTAGAATCCGAAATATTGTCAGCGCCATTATCTCCGCGCGACAAGTTAATTTATTACAAGACTTCGAAACCCGATTTGCTCAATTGGAGCAGCGGTTAGATCAATCCGTTAATAATATTGTCTCTAGATTGCAAAACGTAAACTTGCAACCTCCACAAAACAATGATTTACCACCATTAGTTGATTGGCCACAAGATCCACCGGATTTTGTTAATGGCCTTAGTCAACATGGCGGCGCACCTTTAAATATGCATGCACAAGGAAATCCTTACAGGCATTCTAATGTGGGTTTTCCGCGCAGTAGTGACATATCACACGTCACTAATTCTGGCAAAATTGTCAACCTTATTTCAAACTGGGACATCAAATTTGATGGCTCAAATCGTCTATCGGTAGAAAATTTTATTTATAGAGTCGAGTCACAGGTGATCGATACCCTCGGAGGAAATTTCACTTTGTTCTGCGAACATGTCCAAAGCGTGTTTACTAAGGAGGCCAAAGATTGGTACTGGCGTTACAGACGCTCAGTAGATCGTGTTGTTTGGCCTAATCTTTGTCAAGCTCTCCGTACCCATTTTGCCGCACACCGTACTGATACGGATATTAAAGAGGCAATACGTATGCGCAAGCAAAATATGTCCGAAACCTTTGATGAATACCGCAACGCTATTTTTAAAATCGCAGAAAACTTGAGCATTCCTATCCCAGAGGCAGAACTTGTAGAAATACTACAGAGAGGGTTAAGACCTCGCTTGAGGCAACAACTTTTATACGTTTCCATTCCTTCGGTAGCTAAATTGCGCGAGTTATGCATCAAACACGAAAGCTTACTTCAAGAAATCGCTAGACAATCGTCTTCAAGTAATACTGCTTTGTCCACCCCTAATCGAAATACGTCTGGTCGTAAGCAAGTTAACGAAGTTGACGTTGTAGACGAAATAGAAGAAGAACGCGTCGAAGACGCTATTGAAGTCGACGAGGTGACACGGCGTAGGAGCAACAATCAGCTGATGTGCTGGAATTGCCGCAAAGAAGGGCATCGTTACTTCGACTGCTTGGGAGAGCGAACGATATTTTGCTATGGTTGTGGTAGTGTAGGCGTGTACAAACCTACGTGTGTAAAGTGTAAGTCGGGAAACTTGCAAGCGAGCGAGGACTCGAAAACGGTTCCTCGCCAGAAGTAATTAAGCCCAATCTTGAAACTAAGAATTTTTATAAACCAGAACTAAGACATTTAGTACCGTACCAAGATCGTTTGAAATTTTACCAAGAAAAACGAAAATAAATTCTCAATAATATCGAAAAGGGCACACCACCTAAATCACGTTCGGCAATACGGGCAAGTAAATTTTGGAGAAAAGTTAAAGCAGGTAGAAAAGGGCTAACCAATTTAATATGTTCTTTGCAAAAGCATTCGTCAGACCTTCGACCATATGCCGAAATAGAAATTATTAACGAAACTCATCTAGCTTTGCTCGATAGTGGAGCGCAAGTTTCTTGTGTAGGCAGCAACTTGGCTGAAAAGATCTGCGCGGATAAAAATATTAAAACCAATCATTGTTCATCGATACGAACTGCTGATGGCAATGACCAATTTGTGTTTGGTACCTCCTTATTTGAAATTACCTATAAAGGCAAAACATCAAAACTACTTTTTTATATTGTCCCTAGCTTGAAGCAAAATTTGATTTTGGGCGTAGATTTCTGGATCGCATTCCAAATAGCTCCCCATCTGATAAGCCAAATCGATTGTGTAAGCACCGCTAATAATAATACTGATGTTTTAAATAATATGCACACCCTGACAACTGAGCAACAAAAACGTTTGCAAATCACAAAAGATTTATTTCCGTCATATGCTAAGGAAGGTCTTGGCAAAACCAACCTTATTGAGCACGTAATTGAGTTAGAGCCAAATGTCCGTCCGTTGAAACAACGATATTTTCCTATTTCACCTGCTATAGAAAAGTTAGTTCACAGGGAAATAGATGAAATGCTGAAGTTGGGAATAATCGAGGAGTCACCCAAAAGTCCGTGGTCGAGTCCGGTTGTTTTAGTCCGTAAAGGTGAAAAAGTTCGTCAGTGTTTAGATTCACGCAAAGTAAACAGCGTAACTATTAAAGACGCTTACCCCTTACCCCACATAGATGGGATACTCAGTCGCTTACCAAAAGCTGAGTTTATATCTTCGCTCGATTTAAGGCGAGCCTTTTGGCAAATTCCCTTATCGGAAAAATGCAGAGATTTGACTTGTTTTACGGTACCAAACCGTCCTTTGTATAGATACCGCGTAATGCCTTTTGGCTTATGCAATGCCCCTCAGGCCCTATGTAGATTAATGGATCGCGTGATTCCATCGAATTTAAGAGAGAGCGTATTCGTATATCTTGACGATTTACTCATCGTATCAGAAAGTTTTGATGCTCACATGAAGACGATGTCGGAAGTTGCATATCATTTAAGAAACGCGGGCTTAACAATCAATATTGAGAAAAGCAAATTTTGTCTGCGAGAAGTGAAGTACTTAGGGTATATTGTAGGGAATGGTACACTCCGTACTGACCCGGATAAGATATCTGCGGTTACACAATATCCCCAACCAACCACTATCAAGCAATTACGCCGATTTCTTGGCATGGCTGGTTGGTATAGGCGATTTGTACCGAAGTTCGCTGCAGTTACTGCACCAATGACAAATTTGCTGAAAAAGGCTAAAGTTTTTAAATGGACTGAAGATGCCCAAACGGCATTTGAGTTGCTTAAAACCCTGTTATCGTCAGCACCAATACTGGCTAATGCTAACTATAGTAAACCTTTTCTTATTCAATGTGACGCTAGCAAACTAGGTGTAGGAGCCGTGTTGGCCCAAGTTAATGACGACGGTGTAGAAGTTCCCGTCGCGTATTTTTCGCAAAAACTAAATCGCGCACAAAGCAATTACAGCGTAACCGAGCTTGAGTGCCTAGCAGCTATTCTTAGCTTGAAAAAATTCCGTGCTTACGTCTAAGGGCAAGATTTCACGATAGTGACTGACCATGCCAGTTTGCAGTGGCTAATGAAGCAAAACGACTTAAGTGGTAGATTAGCACGCTGGTCACTCAAACTACAGGGTTATCGGTTTAAAATTGAGCACCGACGTGGTTCTCAGAATATCGTTCCCGATGCGTTGTCGAGGCAAAACTTTGATGAGCTAGGGGAAAATTCTGTCTGTCCAGCAGTCAATTTAGATTCGGAAGCTTTCAACTCCGACGAGTACAATAAATTAAAACAGAAAATTCAAGAATCTCAGAGTAGTTTACCAGACCTGCAAGTCAAAGCCGATAAAGTGTATAAGCGAACAGAATACGCGAATGGAAATGAAGAAAGAGAACTCTTATGTTGGAAACTGTGGATTCCAAAGGAACTAGTCCAGGATACTATCGAAAAGGCCCATTGTCCTCCAAACAAATGCCATGGTGGTATGGCAAAAACGTTAGAACGCCTTCGTTTAAATTTCTACTGGCCATCGATGGTAAATGATGTTAAAAGTTTCATTTCTCGCTGTGATATTTGCCAGCAGAGTAAATCTACAAATATAATTCTTCGTCCACCTATGAAAGCAAACTTAAATTCTGTACGTCCATGCCAAAGGTTATACGTTGATCTTTTAGGTCCTTATCCGCGCTCTAAGCAGGGAAATATTGGCATTTTTATAGTTCTCGACCATCTGACGAAATTTCCATTTATCGAAGCTGTAAAAAAGTTTACTGCCACTCCAATTTGCGACTTTTTAGAAAAACAAATTTTCCCAATTTTGGTGCACCTGAATGCATTGTATCTGACAACGGAAGTCAGTTCAAGTCCGTCCAATTTAAAAATTGTTTATCTTCCAGGGGTATTAAACATTCGTTTACGGCCCTATATAGTCCCCAAGCTAACGCGAGCGAGAGGGTCAATCGCTCCGTTATCGCTGGTATCAGGTCATTTCTCCAATCTGATCAAACCAATTGGGACAAAAATCTTCAAATGATAGCTGAAGCACTTCGGTCTTCATTTCACCAAACTATTGGCTGCACGCCATACTATGCTATGTTCGGTCAACAGATGGTAAGTCATGCAGATGATTATAGTCTGCTGCGTACGCTCGAGTCTTTGGGAGGGGATGTTGTAATAGACCGCATAGACAAACTCCGACTCGTGCGTACTGAGTTGGCCAACAATATACAAAACGCTTTTGAGAAATCAGATCAACGCTACAACCTCCGAAGCAGAGTAAAACCATTTAGTGTTGGTGAAAATGTATATCGGCGCAATTTCGTTCTGAGCGACAAAGCGAATAAGTTTAACGCCAAGCTAGCACCCGTTTTTGTTAAAGCTACAGTTCTCGCCACAAAAGGAAACTCCATGTATCAATTGCAAGACATACATGGTAAGATAGGGTGGTACCACGGAAAAGATATTAAGGAATGCAAAGGTTAAAACACAATTTACCGTCAGATAATGTCCTATAAAACAACTAAAAAAGGACAAATGTATATAAATATTGATCTCCATCCCTATTTAATTATCTCTGTTTCGCATCACGCCACCTTTTTTTGACTTGTTTTTCCGTGCCTATAAAAGCGTCGGATTTAGACATAGCGGGGTCTTTTGCTGGATAAAGTTTGCCTAAAATGTATATTCGCGCGATGAAGCTAATACCGGTCAAAAAGGTAGAAATCGTGCCGAATTAAATTCCGCAAGTAAAGCGGAAAGTTAAATGTGCGCTAACCCTCTCTAGAGGAACAATAATCCATTTTTTTCGGGAACTTAAACGCGCAAAACCGTCATCTAAATAAAACCATAAAAGTTTAAAAGGGAATCAATGTCCGGATTGGGACTCGCAATGACAAGGACTGGGGCTAAATCATCATCAACTTCAGCATGGAAAACTCGCAGGCTCTGTTGCAGTGACGAAATGTGGAGTGTTAAAATAGTTTCATAAGTGCATTTTACTTAAAACCTTTTCAAGAACAAACAAAAAAAAAAAAACATATACATAAATAAATGCAGTCAAGAGTTAGGAGAAATAGAGAAATTCCAAGTTCCTCTTGACTTCCAGTATGCAACTAGTTTTGTCGCGGTATAGTCGTAATAGTCTGACTAAAAATATTTTCGAGGTGAAAAATCGAGGAATAAAAAAAAACATATACAATAGAAAAATTTAAGTTAAACAAATTTCAGAATATAGGATGTTCAAAAACAGAAAAAACACGAAAAAAATGTTCAACATAAAAAAATTGTAAAAATTAAATCTTCCAATTATAGTTATAAATATGTGAATATGTATACTTCATTGAAATACATAACTTAAAGAAACAAAGCATATACATACCAAATATGAAAGAGAGAGAAAAATATAGTGTAGGTGACATAATTTTATTAAATTAAATTTGTGCGAAAGTTTTCAATGATTTTCCTTTGAATTTAAGAAAGAAAATTATAATATTTTTGGAATTTCATGGTTCATGATAATTAAAGTAAAATCAGAATAATAATATAAGTTATTATAATTAAATGTTCAAGATGGTCTGGGTCGCTTTGGTCCACATTTTGGTCGATATCTCGAAAACGCCTTCACATATACAACTACCACCAATACCTTTAAAAACCCTCATTAATACCTTTAGTTTGATACCCATATCGTACAAACACATTTTAGAGTCACCCCTGGTCCACCTTTATGGCGATATCTCGAAAACGCGTCCACATATAGAACTAAGACCCACTCCCTTTTAAAATACTCATTAACACCTTTCATTTGATACCGATGTCATACAAACACATTCCAGGGTTACCCTAGGTTCATTTTCCTACATGGTGATTTTCCCTTATTTTGTCTCCAAAGCTCTCAGCTGAGTATGTAATGTTCGGTTACACCCGAACTTAGCCTTCCTTACTTTTTATATGTAAAATTTTGTTCTCACGAGGGCAATATTTAAATGTTATCATGATTTTGAAATTAAGTAAAAAGTCCTATCAAAGGCCACACGCAAGTCAAGAGTTTCAGGCTTTTCGGAATCGGTACCATGGGTTTGAAAATGCCTTTAAACGCGTATATATGTATATATCTATCATGTAGAATAGCATAGCTGCTTTAAACACTGCAAACACTTTCGCACAATATTTTAATGCAAGTAAAGCAACACATGCAAGTACATATGTATATGTGACTAATTTAAACAAATAAATATATAAGTGTAATACGGATAAATGAAATTTATTATTTGCTGTTATAATTATATTGCATACTAAAACACATCCTTTTTGTGCTTATCATTGATGAATGAATTCTATGCTTTTACATAAAAATTTCGAATTACGAATGGCGCAGCATTTAAATAATGCAAATACAAATAAATAAAGTTGAATACAAATATGTAAATGTATGTAGATATTCCTGTATGTATGAATGTTGTAAATTGTGGTTAGCGCAACTGCAGCGAAATGCAAATTTATATTTGAATAAAAGAAAGAATTATGCTGAAATAATGTTAATGCTCGCATTCGTTATGAGCAAAACTAAAATAATTTGTTGTAGAATTGGTGAGATATTGTGCCTTTGAAGGAGATTAACTACATACTCGTATTCTACAAAGGACTTGGTTACAGGGGTCACTTCAATTACTGCTAAGTTTTACGATTTAGGTATACTTGGAGATAAAGGAATTGGTCGATAGCGTATTTGGCGAAGATTTTTGTCGTCGATAACATGCCGATAACCAATTGATAACAGTCCGATAAAAAGTCAATAGCTTTTCGATATTAAATCTATAACTCTTTGAAAACAAACCGTAAGTTTTTCGTTAAAAAGCCGAAAATGTTTGGAAATAAAATCGCTAAATTTTCTTAAACAAAAAAAGAGAATATGCCGATAATAACTAAGCAATTTTCCGATTACTTTTCAATAATTTATTCACGCCTTTTTGATAACTCGATAACCTTGTTTAAACTATCTGTTATAAATAATTTTTTTTCAATAACAAGTCGATAACTTTTAGACAACAAACCGATAGCTCCTCGAAAGAAAAAACGAATATCACATTGATATCCTTTGTTATCGATAGCAAATAAAATCGAGAACTTGTCGATACCTATTAGTTGAGCAATCCGTTTTCGAGGAAAATTTTAACTTGAAGTTCCTGTTTAAGATTAATGTTGGCAAGAGGGAGTCTGTTGCCAATGTAGGATAATACTTAGATGATAACGCTTCTGGTTCTTAATCATGGTTGGGCCTACAGACGTTAAGCGTATATGATCAAGGATTACATTTTGAGCATCTGTTCGACATGACTTAAGATATATTGTTTTGCTGTTGTTGTATTGCCTGTCTAGGGCTGGCCACCCTTTTATGACTCGGTCCACAAGTATGGGTACTATGACTACAGGCTTAACTACATCTTAAGATTTTGTCTTACTCATGAGCATTTTCATTTCAGAAGACGAAATATAGCCAGGAGACAGACTTTGCTTTGCTTGCTACATATTTTTGGTGTCTTAGATCTGGTTGGCTGCACTCTTTGGTTTTACAGATAATAATTGTGGTGGCACCGTTTGTTCTGCTTACTACAAACTGCAAAAAGAATGGGTAAAGATGGATTTGATGGTGAACAAAGACAAAACGAAGTACCTGCTGTCTTCGAGCAAAGAGTCAACTCAGATACGCCTTGGCAACTATGCCACGGTTGGCAGCCATAATTTCGAAATTGTAAAAGACTTCGTTTATTTGGGAACCAGCATTAACGTTAACAACAACATCAGCCCTGAAAGCCAGCGAAAAATCGCTCTTGCCAATAAATGCTACTTTGGACTAGGAAGGCAATTGTAAAGTAAAGTGCTCTCCCGGAATCGTGCTCTACAAGTCACTTATCGTACCCGTCCTACTATATGCTGCAGCGGCATGGACCGTGATAATATCAGATAAACCGGCTCTGGAAGAGTTCGAGAGGAAAGTTCTTAGAAAGATTTATGGACCTCTTCGCGTTGGCAATGGCGAATACCGAAGAAGATTTTATGATGAGCTGTACGAGCTTTGCGCAAACATCAGCACAGTCCAACGAATTTAAACGCAGCGGATACGCCGGCTAGGCCATATTATACGAATGAAAGACGACGCTCCGGCCAAGAGTGTGTTTCTATTGGAACACGCATATGGAAGCAGAGGAAGAGGGCGGTCCCCATTCCGCAGGAAAGGCCAGGTGGAAAACGATTTAAACTCCGTTGCTGTGACCAATTGGTGCCAGTTGGCAGAGCGAAGAAGAGATTGGCGCACCTTTTTAGACAGCCATAACCGTTTAAACGGTTAAGCGCCAATTAAGTAAGTCAGTAATTGTAGTGGATTTGTTGTTGTAGATTGTTAAAGCGTCTCTAGCTCTCCTACCACTGCGTGCGGATGTTGTTCGAGTTGAGCCGTTTATCTTTCAATCAGGTGATATATGCCTTCGATTTTGCCCAATGAGTTACTCTCGGGATAATGTAACGAAAGTACTGACCAGATGCGAACTTTTTCTCGAAAAATGTGTGGCAGTGGTCAGGAAGGAAGATTATATCAGACATTTTTTAGTTTTTTACCAGTGCCAGACTCCTACCGGTTGAAAGAATCTGATGTAGGGCTTCGTTCCATTTTTGGGTTTTGTTAATAGCCTTATAAGTTTATCTTAACTTTCTGGTTAATTATTAAGCTCAAGGCCGCAAGGATAAATAAAACATCATGTATTTTGTGGTATTATAATTTATATAATTGCAAAGTACATTGATTTGTTCCTGATGATGGTTTCAGATTGAAACCGAAATATCGACCAATTATATAAATTATAATACCACAAAATACATGGTGTTTTATTTATCCTTGCGGCCTTGAGCTCAATAATTAACCAGAAATTTAGGACTTCCTTCCATTCATAAAAAATCTGTGCGAATAAGGGGATATATTTCAATTAGGGATGTTACGAAGAAGACGGTTCTAATTAATGTCGTTGGTTTAAAAGTTTCTCTATATAGTACCATGTCTTGAATTGGTATCAGAACGTATAGTCACACTATGCGCACTGTGTACCGAATAGCATCAACAATACATTGAATCCACCGTTATGCTTGTACATTACATAACACCAAAATACTTATGTAGAGTGAGCAGCTTAAGAAATAAGTACATAATTAAGTTATTTTGATGCGGACTTTAGTACACTTCTTACAATTGCAGCTGATCCTATATAGCGTGTACTAGTGCTTTTATGAAACTCGTACAGTTTTATTTTGCCTCCTCTAGGGGATGCTGCAAAATCTGTTGTAAAAATAAAGGGGCAGTTATTTTAGATTTCGCAACAATCATGCAGTTTATTTCTTTACTTGATGCTGTATTAAAAACTTTATTTTCATGAACCAAGTGTGTAGATATGTATGTACATACTTAGAAATATATGAAGCCATCGATTTTGAAACGTACTTTTAAGAGCTCCTAAAAAGCAGTAGTTCACAAATAAAATCTTAAAATTTATGGCGTAACAAACAACTACTTGTATTTACATCAAAGTGCACTTTATTTTAGTGTATGTAATGATATCAAATTTGAAGTATAATTGCCTTGCAAAATCATAACAGCGCTCTTTAAATCTGAATACATAAAGTGTTTATGTATTTCTTTATTTATAAATAGATACGTACGTCGAACTCCGTTTGGAATATACAAAAGGTGCATGCATCAAAATTGACGTAATTTATATAACAGAAAGTCTTTCGACACTCGTGAAACTCGATGTGCAATCATTACGGTTTCTGGCGGAAACTAATTTTTTGATATTATTTTTAGTATAAACTTTATTTTGGTAATCTATAACTTTTTGGTAACAATCCGATAGCAATAACATTTCGATAATTTTTTAAAATATATCCAGAACTTTTATATAATAAACGAATAACTCACAGATTAAAAATAGATTTTATAAAAAAAAAAAAAAGGAATGTAAGGCGCCATAACCTCCGAAGAGGTCTCAGGCCGAGCTTCTCTTCAAATTTGCGTCATGCTCCTCTTGATTTTCCCTACAAATTGGCCGGACGGGACCTACATGTTTTATGCCGACTCCGAACGGTATCTGCAAGGAAAATGAGTTTTCACAGAGAGCTTTTCATGACAGAAATACACCCGTAGCGCTTGCCAAACACTGCCGAGGGGCGACAACGCTTAGAAAAATTTTCTTCTAATTGAAACACCTTATTTTCAAAATTTTGATGCTGCTTTGCCCGGGGTGTGAACCCAGGGCATACGGTGTGGTAGGCGGAGCATGCTCCCATCACACCACGGTGGCCGCAGATGAGAGAGATGGATTTTATTTATCTCAATATAATATAATTTAACTTTTTATTTTATTTTGTTTTATTCAATCTAATTTTATTTTGTTTTATTTTATTTTATATTATTTTATTTTATTTTGTTTTGTTTTATTTTATTTTATTTTGTTCTATTTTATTTTATTTTATTTTATTTTATTTTATTATCTCTGATTTTACTTCATTTAATTAAATCCATTTTTTTAATCTTATTTTATTTTTTCTTCTTTTTTTTCTTCTATTTTCTTATTTTAATTTATTTTTCTTTATTTTTTTTTTTTAATTTTGTATTATTTCATTTCATTTTTTTATTTCATTTTTTCTGTTTTATTTTATTTTATTTTATTTTATTTTTATTTTTATTTTATTCTAGTTTCTTTTACTAATTTAATTTAACTCTTGTTTTTTTAATTAATTTATTTTTTTAATTTTATATTATTTTATATAATTTAATTAATTTTATTTTGTTTTGCTTTATTTAGTTTTTTTTTTTAAATTCATTTTTTTTAAATTTATTTCCATTTGATTTCATTTTATTTATCGGTGCGCAGGTTCATAGGGACTAAAATTCTGCTTTCCTGGCCTAATCGTGTCCTGGTGCTGGAAAAGGCGAGGTGAAAACGGGGGTAGGGGCTGGCTTCTGTCCATACTACGGGGATTTTAGTGATGAGTTACAGCGGTCGAGTGTGCTAATATCAAACACTCTTCGATGCGATTCGTTTCTGGCACATGCAGTAAAACTATTTATCTGGGCTAATGTTTGGTTCAACACCTTGGAGAAGTTCCATTGTACGGTTCTGCTCTGAGGGTAACAGTTTGTGAAAGTTATGGAACAAATTAAGTGGGGTCATTGACATGAGAGCCCCGGGGCGGGAAAACTTCCGAGTCGCTGGAAGTCGTGAAATTATTCGCTTTATGTACTTATACGAGTCTTCCAGAAACAAGTACATACGGCTGAACCAGTTAAGAACGCGTTCAGAAGGTCTGCTAAGGGCAGCTATAGTTCTGCGCTTGTTCGTAATTAGTACAATTCACTGCAGGTTAGCAGACCTGTAAAGAAAAAGTACCAGTACAAGTACAAGGATCAGTACCTCAGTACTTCGAAAAATGAGTACAAGTATAAGTATTGAAGTACTTGTACTTGAATTGTTGAAGTAGAAGTAAATTACTTGTAAGTACTTTCGAAGTACTTTGATAAGTACTGAAAGGTTTTGAAGCGGATCAACCAGCACACTTACGATAATGTAACTTTGAAAAAATGGTTGAAGAAGAGTTTTACAGGTATTTTAATGATACACCAACAGGTTTCAATATGCTTTAGAGTTATCCCCTTATGAAGGACCTATCACTCAAAATGAATACTCCCTCAGCTTCCTCCGACCCAGTGGAGCGCTTATTTTCCTTAGCAGGCATTGTTTATAGTCCTAGAAGGCAACCAATGATGGATTTTTTGTTTGAAAAGCTAGTACTAATGAAGGCAAACACAAAACTACTTTAATATTATTAGCTGTTACCGAATTTATACTTATTTAATATGTTGATTTACTTCATGTTGCTTTCTAATATGAATTTTACTCATATTTTGATTTTCCATTTATGAATCAAACTGACATATTTTATCAGAAAAAGTACGTTCGTATACTTGCAAGTATTTCCTAAGTATATCTACTTGTACTTTCGGATTCGAAGTACAAGTACTTTAGTACTTATACTTTGTACTCAGATTTGAAGTACGTGAGTACTTGTACTTATTTGGTACTAGTAAAAGTATGTACTCAGTACTTTACAGGTCTGCAGTTTAGATATAATACTTTTTAATTTATACGGAAGGAGATATTCTCTGATGGAGTTAAGGAAAAAATCCATAATAAAAAATTAATTAAGCAGATTTTGCAGCGTTTCCACGAAAATTCGTCAACAAACAAGAATTTATGCTTTGTTATCATGATTGTGGACTTAAAATCCATCAGAAATTCTGAGCTCATATTCACAGAAATGTAGTGAAGGAAGCATTCCCTGGAAGGGAATCATCAATAAGACAATTAAGACTTCATCGTGCCTAGGAGATAAAATGATTTTGTGTGTTTTGCATCGTACAGCAAGGACTTGAAAGACTTTACTCCTAACGATTTTAAAGCAATTGTTTCCTTAATCTGTTTGTTGAGAAAATAAGTTTAGTTTTATTTTTATTTTACTGCATGAAACAGGTAAAGGGAAAGCCTGCATAAAATCCGCAGTGAGTAGAGAGCCTCATGGAAAAATTTCTGTTCGGAGATCGAGAGCTTTAGTGAAACGACGCCGTTGAAGAAATTCTTGGCTAGAGTAAATTTAGTCAAAGGACTAGTTAGGAAAAGAGAACTGGGAATGAGCATGTAGTCGTAAAGAGTCCCCTAAAATGCTTTACCTCAAAAATTTCCTATTGGGATATTATGCAGGCAAGCCAACAGACAACACTTAAGATGACCGACCCTAGATGGTATATTTCATGCCAAGCTTCATACCTCGAGTACAGAAAACCTGTATGTATTCCAAAGACAACAGACACATTAGGCTGATATCATTTTGGCGGGTAGATATTTATATAAAGTCCAACAGGTAAACTTTTCTTCAAACACAACATGCGTACACCAAAACACAACTCGGTAGACACGGTACTGCATACGGTATTAATAAACAGGGAATAGGATTGCAGTATAGATAGTAAAACCTTGAAGGTAGTCTAAAACATTTCCGCGGCTTTCAACTATATCTCTAAACAGGTGAGTAAAGGGGGCTTAAATATATTGAAGTTTAGCATGGCAGTGATGCCTCTGCTGTGGACGTTGGTCGTGAGACCCGTAAAGCTTATTGCATAGGCAGATTGGATGCTTCGGATATACATGCCTTGGCATCTAGTATCAGGTTGAAAGCGAACGCATATAAAATGGTCTTATTTACTAGGAGGCTGTGGGTTCCCGAATTGGTCTTAGCCTAAGCTGAGTACTGTTGTCCTGCAGATGAAACCTTTTAATAAATATCCAGGAATCATTCTGGACAAAAAGTTGTCGTGGAGACTCAATTGGGAGGAGAGACTGGAGCATGCGTTTGGCTTATCATCCTCTCCCTATTATTAGATACTTAAAGTGATCGCAAAGCCAGCCATATACGATGTACGCCTTGTTTTGTGGATGGAAACTAAAAAACAATGTATTTCCAAAGGCTGGCAATGCTAAGCATAACAGCAGCCCTATAAACAACAACGATAACTACACTGTATGCAATTTTGCACAATCCTGTGGGGAAAAGATAGCGTTAACAACTGCAAAGAAACTTAATGCCTCGGAGCTTGAGCGCAGACTATGAGGCTAGTTCGCTACATGCATTTCGATAGGTCTCTAAAAGACACAATAGAGGTTTAAGGTTGACGAAAGGCACTCTAATGGCAGAAGAGGGGATACACGTATCAGATTACTGCAGGGTTTTTCTTGCGGAAGTAGTAGACTGTAAGAAAATAGCCTAAATTGCAGCCGCGTTAACTTTTGTTTTGACAGCCGACAAAGAACGAAATCTAAAAGTGTAGAAAAAATCGTTATAGGAAGAAATATAAATTTATATTGGGATCCTGGGCATATTGAACTAGGCGGAAATTAAAAGCAGATGAGCTAACTAAACACGATGCATCGTTCGAAACTTGTACCGTAAACGTTTCAATAAGATTGGGCGAGATTAAAGAAGGCGAGAGCTACACATGATCAATCAAGAAGGTAAGTCGTGGAACCAAGGGCGGTGCTGCAAAGTGTCGAAGATCATGTGCAGGTCTTCCAACGTTATAAACTTACTCTTATCATTGAAAAGAGGGTACTGTGGGCTCATGATCGGTGTTTTGACTAGACACTACCTTCTTGATTAATATGTTTCTAAATAAGATCTTGTCAGTGATAGCAGAAGTGCGGGTTGGAGAAGGAAACGGTTGAGCACGTTTTTAGCTAATGCCCTGCACTCGCAAATCTAAGACTCCAGCTTATATTAATCGCACATTTAGTCCTTTTGAGTTCGTCACGGACCAACCAGTTCAATTTAACCTAGCTACTCGTGTATATATACATATGTGTTTGTTCATATATTTCTAATTTTAGATAAAAGACGCGTTATATCCAAGTATTCTATTATACTAGAGGGTAATCACATTGCTAACTGAAAATAGAAAACAACAACATAAAATATGGGAAATATTTGTTTCGAAATAATTTTTCCTTGTTTCTGGCGAGTCGATGTGCTTATCTTAAAGTGCGCATTAGCATAAATTTTTATTTTGTGTGAAGCGTAAAAAGTGTTAAAAAATATTTCTAATATATAGAACTGCAATAGTTTTCCATTTCTGTAAACTTAGTATTAATGTATGAATGGCATTCCAGGTAGGCGTAACTCATTTTCTACGAAAATCTCTATACAAATATATGTATGAATACATACAAATAAATATGTCACACGTTATAAGTCCATACTTAACAATTCTCGAAATCCACCTCTTTGGTGTCATACCTACTACTACTCCTAAATGCACCACTTTGTCAGTCTAAGTACCAAATGAGATAGTTTGGGTGATAGGCCCCACTTGCATTATAGCATCTTGCATGCATACAGTACAACTAAGACTTTTTTCGCTTTCTCTGCCACATGGAGAAAGCTTAAGCTTATCCCAACGACGGACCTTATATTTCTTAGCAAATAGTGCTAGACCGGGTTTTCCACATAGGCGGTTTACTGGACTCCACGTGCCCAGGAATGTACATCAGGAATCGCTTCATGCATTTGTGTTATGTGCACACACCGCGAATTTTACTGGTTCTCTGGAGGATATCGGCATCTTTTCTTAATTCTTTAATTGGGTGCAAAAAAGGTTGGGGTATAACAATGAAATACTTTAAAAAGGGTTTTTTTTTTAATAATGCGGAAGTTCTAAACTGCACCTTTCATCTTTAGTCTAAAAGGTTTTTTTTTTGCATAGAATATAAGGATGATATTCCGCTGGGAACGTGATTGTAGAAAAAAATGCCACTCTAATATTTGTAAACGTCTTTGAATTTGTATACGTTTTGTCAATGCTCTTGAAGAAGATCTCAAATATAAACTACCAACCAACACACGTAGGAATTAGGTGAATAAAATGGAAGCAGAAGTAGAACGTTTCTTCATGCATTATGTAACGCACGTAAACGCACATGTGAGCGATTTGACAGAATAGAAAATATGATGAAAGAAATATACTTATATAAAAAATGTGTAATGTTGACAAAAAACTACACATACAATTATTTGTATACAGTTATATATAGCTACATTAGGCCGGGTCGATTTGTGGGGAGGCTTCATTAGTTGCTTCATCTTGCAGTGTAGAGGATGGTGGATTCATTGTAAACGTTTTGATTTGAAATAGTCAATTCCCTTATTGTTTTTGAAATATTTTTTATTTGAAAGTAGCACTTCACAACGACTTAATGCATTCACAAAAACTGTTGCGTTATATATGGTCTACGAGACGAGGTAATAAGAATGAAATGGTAATTTCAATTCTACCTGCTGTGTCTTGTGGTGGCTTAAAAAAACAACGCAAGCAATTTTACGATCTGCAATTGTGTCAGAGTGATACCTTCGTTTTTTAAAACGATTGAATAAAAAACCCACACAACTATGTTATGACATGCAAATGCATCACAGTGATGCCTTGGTTTTAAAAGGGATGTAAAAACGCTAATTTCTAATAATTTTTTTTTTATTTCTTTTCTATTACTATGTTAAATTCATTTTTTCATTTAGATATGTTCTGACTAAATAAATGTCTAAAGAGAAAAATAAACTCCAAAAAGAAAAAACATAACCATTTAGCTGATTTTTTCATGTAAAGTGCAAAACCTGCGATTTTTTGAAATGTTTGTATGGGGAACCCCCAGGGGGGTTCCAGGGGTTGTGTCACTGGCATCGGTGGGTCGGGCCTCCAAAGTTAGTGGGGGTCGGTCATACATTTGGAAGCGATTGGAGCACTCTAAATGGGTCAAAGTGGGCTTTTTCAAAATTTGCCCCTACTCAAAAGTTCGACCCAAATTGGGGGGCATCAGAATTCGTTTTAGAGGTATGGTTCCTTCGGCAAAGTTTCTTATTTTGATCCCTAGAATACGATTTTCACAGAGCAATGAGCGATTTTTTAATCAACCCTCCCTAAGCTACATATATTTATAGCTCATGCTGTTTTCATGGTTTACAAAAGCACACAATTATTGAGGTAAAATTTTGTTTTCTAAATAATTTTCCTTGGTTTGACATAATAAAAAACCCACAATGCTTGCAAATCAAAAATCATTCAAATTGAATTTTAAGTGAAAAATTATATTCACTGTCGTACGCTTAGTTGCATTTTGATCTTTTATGGAAATTTTGCTTGCTTTGAATTATTAGTATTTAAAATTCTCCGAAGTATTTATGAAGCTTTTAGATGGATAGGAAGAATGAACAGCATGTTTTTTGGTATTTTGTTACTAGGTTATGGTGACGATTAAGTTGAATAATATGATAATGACAGGTTGCTTGTTAAGTGGGAGTTTAAACTACAGTTAAATTTGGCTAGATTCAAACTGTGAATATCTAATACTTAGGGTAAATTTTTTAGTGCCAGCTTAAGCTAAACTTGAAGTTGAACTCAGTCACTTTGGCCACTTACGCTTAATTTTAAATCTCCTCTCAGTTAAAGCGGCCAAATTGGACGATTACATAGGTGTAACCGTAAACGTTGTCCTTGAAATTATTATGTTGTATGGAAGAATATAGAATGTAAGCAGGGGTGATAAAAGTGAGATCAAACCGCAAATTAAGGTGAGGATAGACATTTTATCAATTTGTGAATGCGTATCGAAAAATTATCGGTATATTCAGAAAATGCTATACCTTTGTTATCAAACAAAATATAACATTTCGCTCACGAGTGGGAGTAGGAGAGGGAGTTGGACTGAAATCGGAAGGGGGAGTGAAGGTGGAATGGGGATTGGAAGAGGGACAGCAAGAGGGAGTGCGAGAATGAGTTGGAGTGGAATTGGGAGTAGAATGCAAAGCGGGAGAGCGAGTTGAAGTGTGAGTGGGAGGAGTGGCAGAGGGAATGCGAGTGGACTTGGCAATGGGAGATGGAAAGGCAATAGGTGTAGGAGTGAGAGTGGAAATGACATTGGCAATGGCAGTGGAGGTTGGCTCGCGTGTGGGCAAGAGAGTTGGAGTGGAATTGGTATAGGTGGTGGAAGGGGTAAGGAGTTTAGCAGTGGGAGGGAGATAAATAGAATAAGGTATGGAGAAGAATAAGAAGAAAAATGGAAGATAAAGTACAAGATAATGGGATAGAGAGTGAGGAATAGAAGAAAGGCATTTAATATAGCCTAAACAGTTTCCTATCAGAACGGAGTCTGCCGGACACGTTAGAAATTAATAAATTATGAAAAGTGGTTTGACTCTGTAAAGACATATGCCCAGTTCCGTAGAGAGAAAATCCGGGCCCGGGACTAAACAATTGACGGGCCCTCTATAAAAAATCCACTAATACATTTGATGAACTTGAATTAATGACGTCTCATTCATGAATCATTATTGGTGGATTACGTAAAAAAATTGTTTGCCACATCAACTAAATGATTTTTGGACTAAGAACTGACAATAAAATTAACACAGAATATTTACTATTTATACTATTTTATTGTAACGTAGAATTAAAATTCTCTTTTAACAGCCACATATTGTTTTATATATAATATTTTCTAGTTATTTGGTAATATTTTAATACATTTCTGACAAATTTAATGATGATTATAAATTTTAATTATTCAATATAGAAAGTTCGGATATCAAAGGGTGGGTTTTCTTGCTTTATTCGCTGCAATTTTTTTTATAATAATATCAAAATTTAACTGTCTTGCAAAATGGATTCAACACAAAGCGTGGCAAGTCCTGAAACTCGCTGTTGAGATAAACACGATCTATGAAATTTTTGATTCTTGGAAGGACGCTGAGGGAACATTATGCATTAGCTACAGTGACAGATATAGTGCACAAGATACGTAAAGCAACACAAATGTTGTGGAAAATCGTATACGGATTTTGAACATATGTAGATGGTATTTGACAATTCCAATGGTGACAGACCTTTATCAAAATTTGCTTCGTAAGATTGTTTTAAGTGAATTATTTCGCTTTCTAAGCTTTGAGAAATATCCGACTTGTATTTTTCGGCAAATTTTGCTACGTTCGCCTGAACCATAGTTTCATCCATTTCTTCAAATTGCCACAAAGAGGAAAACGTCTCGCTCAAATTTCTCATAGCCGCAAATCGTTCGGTAATGCCAGTGATTACCGAATCAACGATCACCAGGAATGTATTTTTTTTTAAATCAGACTCTGAAGCATCCGTAATCATCTCATTTAAATTATCTTCAGAACGTCTTTTGGGTTTTCTCTTTCGAATGTCCGGAAACTTTGGCGATATGTTCAATTGAATAGCAACTGTTTTACATTCGTTTAAAATTGTTTCCCATTGGTTCCTGATCAACTCCAAATCAGCTAATAAGGTATATAAGTGTCAACCACAACATCTCTGGTGGCGTCTTTAGCTTGGAGGACCACGTTCCTTTCATTAATGGTAGTTAGTATTTTGAACCAAATTGCGGACAGCTAGACACATTCGAACTTGTTGATGTAGTTGAGAATGCTGTTAACATCTCCGTATGCTTGCACAGTCAAATTTGGCTTTGGCAATCCGATTGCATATTTCAGAGCTTTTGTGATTTAAAAAATTGTTTTTCATCACGGATCGTATAAATCGATACGAGCCCTGAGTTCAGAGTTCCACCCATGACTATAATTTTTGGTGTAAATTACACGCTAGCATGATTCGCATGAAACGAGTCTTGGATTTAAGTGATAAAACTTCTATAATTCTGTAATTTGAGTACAATTCCATTCAAAGTTGCCTATGCCCTGCTATGTCTTGCTCTATGAAGTTAATCTTTAAAGAAATTAATAAGACAAATGAACCCAAACTTTCGCCAATTTTTCTTTTTACCGCCCTTGATTATATTTTTACAAGTAAAGCACAGCTTTAATTTCTTCTTTTATAACAGGTTCCCTGTCCCATAAATCATACATGTTTCAAGTTAGCAATTTTGTACGGTGTTCGATACGCTCGTGTATGATATATTTTATACTATGGAAATTACTTAAAAGTGGTGAGCTAGATGGTTTTCGTGTAGGACGTGACTGTATAGACTTTGTAAACTGTAACCCTAAAAAAAATATTTACCTGAAAACGCGCCAATAAACTTTATCAATAAAAGAAGAAAACCATAGTTTTTATTAATATTTTAGTGACATATAGATCACTTTTTTATTTTATCTTTTAATTATTTTCATTGCAACAAGATAGCAAATAGGTTTTACTACATGTTTTGCATTCCGCATCTATTTACTTTGCTCGAAAGGGATTATCTTCAGCAGCTCTGATATTTGCATAGCTAGTAGAGCATCGCTACCCCTTAATAAAATAAATGCAAACAATTTTCTAACTCGTTACTATTGACATCAACCTAACGCTTCATTCGGTTGCATTTCGCTGATCGTGTGTTCTTCAAAAAGTTAGCATAATCATTTGTTTTTTTCACCATTAGTTTGATAACATCACCAGAAACAAAGTACTCGTAAATTTTCATAACGGAAATTTCACCTGATTCATCAGAAATTGAATTAACACCCTGAACGCCTGACTTCCCTGTAAATATTTTCCGCCCAGTAGACAAAATTTCCTCTACCAATAGCGTCTGTACTTCAGGTTCTCCCATAATATCTACTTCCTCAAAATTGACAACTAAAATCGCGTTTTCTGGTCCACTTGAATTTGCCATCAAATTTGTACTTCATTTGATATTAATCGATTTCTTCTGTTTCGCTGTTTGAGGTATGACTCCGATACCCTTTCACTCCCATTTTGCAAATATTCGTCACCACTTTCACTAAAATCACAATCACTATCTCTATCTTCCAACATTCTACGAAATTCTTCATCTGCATATTTGGACCCTGTAGCCATTTCATTTTTATTTATTAAACAAAAAACCTGAACTGGAATATTAGTAAACTAATAACTTCCACTGCGAGGTATATATACAATGAATAATATTTCTAACGGAAATTCTCACTTAACTGTGATTTTCTAAGTTACCAGATCGAATACACAAATATACACGGTTTTGAATCTAGGCAACTGAAAGTGGTTTTTAAGACAATTTATGACGCTGAATCCGAGTCTTCATTCCGTTTTTTAAGATTGATTCTAGTTTTTTATAATTTAATTTTTAAAGTCTTTTGTCAAATAATATTAATTTTATTATCTTAAAAGTAACAAATCAGAAATAAAGATGGGTGGAACTTTGCCTTTTGTATTGTTTAGTATCTGTTACGCGTATTCGAGTCCAACAGTAGTCGCTCATCATGCCTTCATCCCAAAATCCTTGGTATCGTCTTTCAATGTTAGCTAGATCTTGGTGTAGCCGCTCTCCTTGTTCGTCGCTCGTATCACCCAAGTTTTCGGGAAAAAAATCGAGATAGAAATGCAGAAAATGCACCTTCAGAGACATTCTAGCCCCAATCTTTGGATAATTTTCCAACATATCGCCAATAATTTCCTTAAAATTATGTGATTTGTGATTACCATGAAAATGGTGAACGATATTTTGAACAGATGCCCATGCGGCTGCTTCATCGGGCGTTAAATATTTTGTACATTTTTTATTAGCCATTAATTTTCTAATATCAGGTCCGACAAATATTCCTTCTTTGATTTTTGCATATGACAATTTAGGAAACAACTTGACTAAGTACTGAAAAGCCGGCCCGGAGACGTTTTGCTATCCACGCTCATATTGAGTACGACTTTGCCGTTCTTTTCTCACACAATGATGTTCAGCTGCGCAGCTATCCCAAAAGCATAAAAAACAACAAAATTTGGTGTATCCAGATTGCATCCCAGTTAAGATACCAATTATCTGTTGAAATATGAATGTCTGCTACTCTGAAACCAAAGTAGTGCAGATACGCGCATTTGTTATTATTTTGCCACTTTTTTTAATCATATAATGGCCACCGTGGTGTGATGGTAGCATGATTCGCCTATCACACCGTTCACACCCAGGGCAAAGCAACACCAAAAATTTTAGAAATAAGGTTTTTCAATTAGAAGAAAATTTCTCTAAGCAGGGTCGCCGCTCGGCAGTATTTGGCAAGCGCTCCGGGTGTATTTCTGCCATGAAAAGCTTTCAGTGAAAACTCATCTGCCTTGCAGATGCCGTTCGGAGTCGGCATAAAACATGTAGGTCACTTCCGGCCAATTTGTAGGGAAAATCAAGAGGAGCACGACGCAAATTGGAAGAGAAGCTCAGCCTTAGATCTCTTCGGAAGTTATCCCGCCTTACATTTTTTTTTACCACAAAAGTAACAAAAGCACTTTGAATAAACTTTGCAGCACTGTCTCTGCATTTGCATTTGCTCTAATCACTTATATTATCTTACAGTTACAGTTGAAATGTCTTACCAAGCAGTGCCACTATTTAAAAGCTGCTATAACAGCACAATGGTGCTATCATGCGAGAACTCGGAAACTAGAATCTATCTTAAAAAACTGAATGCAGATTCGAATTCAGCATATCAAATATAGTTAAGAATTGTTCTTATCTGCTCAGATCCAAAAGTTGACCTGAATTTGCAAACTTGTGTTATTATTAGAAATAAGCACTTTTGTAAAAGTCTCAGCGGTGAAAACCCACAATCCCACTAGCTTCGATTGGATTGTAGTGGTTTTGACCAGCTACAAACATATTGAAGATATTTTTATTGTCATACAACCCTTGGATTCGATTCATAAAACGTACAGCGTGAAAATTGTTCGTGTGCGTTCATATATCATATATGAACAAGTTTTTTTTGTTGGTTTTGTATAATTTTTTTTACTATTATCTTTAAAAAGCTTATACCTTCAATATTAGTTCCAACGTAATTACGAATCTTGAAAAAAATAGTTGAGCGTGGAGCATTTCACGGATGTTGTTATATGGGAACAAGTTCTGTTATGTTATGGACTACTCAAAGCTACTTTGGCAGGTTTAACAAAACTTCAATCCCTTAAGGTTCAATTGGATGCAATTATGGATAGCTTTTGCCGCATTTAACATAGTGTGCTGCATTTTAAAATTGCCAGACGTTATTTTAACTCTTCTCAGTTTTAGTTTCTAAATGTAAAAACTTTATCGCTCATTAAACTAAAACCACACTCTCTAACAGTTCTTTGCCTACAATGATCCAATGCACATACTTCGAGAAATAATTTATTAAAAGGCTGCACTTTCTTTTCGAAACAGGGTTTCAGCATTATCAATTAAGATTTGCTTATATTAAACAGAACCGGCTTTCATAGAATAATGCAAAGTAAAAGCAATCAAAATTTACACATCTTTCCTTTGCGATTTAAGAGAGAAGAGTTTACACGTATGTGCATTCAATTGTAAGTAAGTGTCTGTAACTGTTTTAGAATTTCTAATGTACGTGCATATTGTATCAGCTACTACATTAGGGCTAGTATAACTTAACCGTCCTGTTCATAGATGGGTACCCGGGTACCTTTTGCATATTCAACAGCCATTTTTACATAATCTCCAAATATAAACGGGTTAAAATTTTGTGGAATCCTATGGAAATAAGTTTTCTACAAAAAGGAGAGAAAATTTTTTCAAATATAATTTCATAAAAATGGATTTTTAATAAATTAGTATTTTATTACTAAAATTAGTTTTTTATTACTAGTTCTCATGGCTTGGATACCCAGGTACCACTAGTAGTTCTCACGTAAATAATAAGTGATTACATTTTAAATGAACAAATAACATGAAAAGGGTTATAAGTTTTCAAATATTAACACTCAGGACACTTATTTTTAATATGACTAAAGCAAATTGGTTTTCCATAAGTGCTGCATACTCTACAAACTGCCTTGTGGTACCCGGGTACCCATCCATGCGAACTAAGAAGAAAAATTATTTATGAATATGACGGTTAATAAATGTATCTCAATTTGCAAAAAAATTTTCAAACTTAAATATATAGACTGCTATTGTTTTAGAAGTGCTTCCATTCATTAGGTGCAACCACTCACAAATTATCATCTAAAGGGAGTCGGCAAACATATAAGGCACGCGTGGCATACAAGCGGCCGGCCGTTTGCTTTATAAATGATTATATAAATGATTATAAGCGTTTCGTTACGGGCCTGGACTTAAGATACAATTACGGCTTCATTTTCGCCAAAATGTAAATATTGATCGAACGTCGCTCCCAGTATATATGGACTAGCTGCTCATGAAGTTGGGTTAAGAAGTGCTTCAATACACTTCAATATACGTAGAAACTACCAACCATAATTTAAAAGATCACTAATAAAAAGCAATTTTAAGTGTTCATTGTGAGCAACACAGGTCTTACTTGGGTTTTGTCTATATAAACCCCTTTCTATTTAATGGATAATTGCATCCGTCATCAAGAAAACGCCGCGCTGAGTTCCAATACAATTTTAATCTATACATAATTTTTTTGGTAGATCATATTTTGATACTTTGGCTATCAAAATATTATAAAATTCTAAAATTAGGGGCTGTGAACAATCTTTTCTAAGCACAGGGATAACCTGCGTCACTATTAAGTGATGTGATTATAATCTTTTCGTCACACCGAGTTGTAATTTCCGTTTGGTATTGGATGAACAATTTCCAGCTACTTTAAACTTACCCCTCAACATAGGATGCGAAAACTTCAATAGTATATAAAATAATAGTATGAAAACTAGGCAGGACATGAAACTGATTACTTTGCTTAAAAATTTGGCATCAAGTATACAGTATTAGAAAAACGCAGCGCTTATGAAGAAAAAAAGGGGGACTCATGTAACCGTATAAATGCCTTATAAAGTGTGTAAACGTATAAATTTATCTAGTTTACGCACGAGCTGTCAAATTTTGTATGAAAAATCATTTACACAATTTGTATAAATTTACGCGCACATTTCATTGTGTAAACGCGGTAAACTCAAAGGAATGCAACCTTGCAGACATTACAGACGGCATTTTCATCAAAAATCTCCAACATCAGCAAGTAAAGGCGTTTTAGTTTTGATTTTTCACTTAATCTTGGTATTTTTTAATTTGTATAACAATCAAAAAAATTTTTTTGGAAATAATACAGCTGAAAAACAATCAAGTTTATCAATAGTATTACTAGGTGCGTTCATATAACCGCGTGTGTAAATTGATATAATTTTACACCTTATAAGTTTATATGCTATCATGAGTCCCCCTAAAGAAAAAACGCACACTGTCAGAATGCAAACACTCAGAAGCTCTGTCTATCATATTGTCCTTATATTACACAAAAGTATGTGTGTGTGTGTGCTAAAATTACCAAAAACACATAGAAGGTTTTTCAGCTTTGAATTAATCCAAAATAATTATCTGTATTTAATTAGCGAGTCATGCTCAAATTGCTTTACACAATTGTTTTTGTTATACTCAGTTGAGCAGGGCTCACAGAGTATATTAAGTTTGATTGGATAACGGTTGGTTGTACATATATAAAGGAATCGAGATAGATATAGACTTCCATATATCAAAATAATCAGGATCGAAAAAAAATTTGATTGAGCCATGTCCGTCCGTCCGTCCGCCCGTTAACACGATAACTTGAGTAAATTTTGAGGTATCTTGATGAAATTTGGTATGTAGGTTCCTGAGCACTCATCTCAGATCGCTATTTAAAATGAACGATATCGGACTATAACCACGCCCACTTTTTCGATATCGAAAATTTCGAAAAACCGAAAAAATGCGATAATTCATTTCCAAAGGCGGTTAAAGCGATGAAACTTGGTAGATGGGTTGACGCTATGACGCGGAATAGAAAATTAGTAAGATTTTGGACAATGGGCGTGGCACCGCCCAATTTTACAAGAAGTTAATTTAAAAGTTTTGCAAGCTGTAATTTGGCAGTCGTTGAAGATATCATGATGAAATTTGGCAGGAACGTTACTACTATTACTATATATGTGCTAAATAAAAATTAGCAAAATTGGATGAAGAACACGCCCACTTTTTAAAAACAATTTTTTTTAAATTCAAATTTTAACAAAAAATTTAATATCTTTACTGTATATAAGTAAATTAAGTCAAAATTCAACTCCAGTAATGATATGATGCAACAAAATACAAAAATAAAAGAAAATTTCAAAATGGGCGTGGCTCCGCCCATTTTCATTTAGTGTGTCTAGAATACTTTTAATGCCATAAGTCGAACAAAAATTTACCAATCCTTTTGAAATTTGGTAGGAGCATAGATTCTATGACGCTAACTGTTCTCTGTGAAAATGGGCGAAATTGGTGTAAGCCACTCCCAGGTTTTATACACAGTCCACCGTCTGTCCTTCCGCTCGGCCGTTAACACAATAACTTGAGCAAAAACCGATATATCTTTACTAAACTTAGCCCACGTACTTATCTGAACTCACTTTATCTTGGTATAAAAAATGGCAGAATTCCGACCATAACCGCGCCCACTTTATCGATATCGAAAATTACGAAAAATTAAAAAAATGCCATAATTCTATACCAAATACGAAAAAAGGGATGAAACATGGTAACTGGATTGGTTTATTGACGCAAAATATAACTTTGGAAAAAACTTTGTAAAATGGGTGTGACACCTACCATATTAAATAGAAGAAAATGAAAAAGTTCTACAAGGCGAAATCAACAGCCCTTGGAATCTTGGCAGGAATACTGTTAGCGTTATTGAATATATAAATAAATTAGCAGTACCCGACAGATGATTTTCTGGATCACCTGATCCACATTTGGTCGATATCGCGAGAACGCCTTCACATATACATCTAAGGGCCACTCGCTTTTAAAACCCTCATCAATACCTTTAATTTGATATCCATATCGTACAAACACATTCTAGAGTCAACCCTGGTCAACCCTAATGGCGATATCTCCAAAAGGCGTGCACCTATAGACCTAATGCCCACTCCCTCTTAAAATGCTCAGTAACACCTTTCGTTTGATACCCATATCGTAAAAACATTCTAGAGTCACCCCTGGCCCACCCTAATGGCGATATCTCTAAAAGGCGTCCACCTATAGACCTAATGTCCACTCCCTCTTAAAATGCTCAGTAACACCTTTCCTTTGATACCCATATCGTACAAACATTCTAGAATCACCCCTGGCCCACCCTAATGGCGATATCTCGAAAAGGCGTCCACCTATAGACCTAATGCCCACTCCCTCTTAAAATGCTCAGTAACACCTTTCGTTTGATACCCATATCGTACAAACATTCTAGAGTCACCCCTGGCCCACCCTAATGGCGATATCTCGAAAAGGCGTCCACCTATAGACCTAATGCCCACTCCCTCTTAAAATGCTCAGTAACACCTTTAGTTTGATATCCATATCGTACAAACATTCTAGAGTCACCCTTGGTCAACCTTTATGGCGATATCTCGAAAAGGCGTCCACCTATAGAACTGAGGATTACTCCCTTTTAAAATACTCATTACCACCTTTCATTTGATACCCATATCGTACAAACACATTCTAGAGTCACCCTGGCCCACCCTAATGGCGATATCTCGAAAAGGCGCCCACCTATAGACCTAATTCCCACTTTCTCTTAAAATGCTCAGTAACACCTTTCGTTTGATACCCATATCGTACAAACATTCTAGAGTCACCCCTGGCCCACCCTAATGGCGATATCTCGAAAAGGCGTCCACCTATATACCTAGTGCCCACTCCCTCTTAAAATGCTCAGTAACACCTTTCGTTTGATACCCATATCGTAAAAACATTCTAGAGTCACCCTTGGTCCACCTTTATGGCGATATCTCGAAAAGGCGTCCACCTATAGAACTAAGGATTGCTCCCTTTTAAAATACTCATTACCACCTTTCATTTGATACCCATATCGTACAAACACATTCCAGAGTCACCCCTGGCCCACCCTAATGGCGATATCTCGAAAAGGCGTCCACCTATGGACCTAATGCCCACTCCCTCTTAAAATGCTCAGTAACACCTTTCGTTTGATACCCATATCGTACAAACACATTCTAGAGTCACCCCTGGCCCACCCTAATGGCGATATTTCGAAAAGGCGTCCACCTATAGACCTAATGCCCACTCCCTCTTAAAACGCTCAGTAACACCTTTCATTTGATTCCCATATCGTACAACTAGAGACACCCCTGGTCCACCTTTATGGCGATATCTCGAAACGGCGTCCACCTAGGGAACTAAGGATCACTCCTTTTCAAAATACTCATTAACAGCTTTCATTTGATACCCATATCGTACAAACATATTCTAGAGTCACCCCTGGTCCACCTTTATGGGGATTTCTCGAAAAGGCGTTCACCTATAGAACTAAAGCCCATTCCCTTTTAAAATACTCATTATCACCTTTCATTTGATACCCATATCGTACAAACACATTCTAGAGTCAGCCCTGGTCCACCTATATGGCGATATCCCTAAATGGCGTCCATCCATAGAACTATGGCCTACTCTCTCTTAAAATACTCTTTAATACCTTCCATTTGATACACATGTCATACAACCACATTCCAGGGTTACCCTAGGTTCATTTTCCTACATGGTGATTTTCCTTATTTTGTCTCCATAGCTCTCAACTGAGTATGTAATGTTCGGTTACACCCGAACTTAGCCTTCCTTACTTGTTTTTTGATTCACCTTAGAGCGCGTCTATAATTATTCCACACAATTAAGATTAAAAAGCATATATATTTGTTATGTATCTAAATAGTGAATAAAGGGATAGCAACAAAAGAGCAACACTTAGAGACCAATTACAAATAGAGCAGCTGGGAGTTCATATGGCTGAGTGGATAAAAGCATCTGCCCTTGCACTATTATAAAGTATGCATGTTGGAGATATCGAGCTCAATAATCAGCTCCGGAGAAGCTAGCTGATAAAGAAGTGAAATTCATATACATGTCCTAGTAACCAGCGCCGTTTTTAAACTTTGTATTTTTCTCTAATATCAATTAATCCAAATTCTTTGTATTAATCTTTTGGGATATTCATTTTCCAGTTACTCGAATATAAGATTCTACTCTCCAAATCGTTACAGGAATTTGTTCCCCATACACAAATGGTTTACCCTAATATATTTATTTAGTTATGTATTACTGAATGAAAATCTTGAATCAGCCGTATCGGTCTTTTCAATTTATTGGAAAGCTTTAAAAATTAAATCATTTTGATTTGGTATGTTTTCGTAAGTAAGTACTCATAAAAAAATTATGGATTAAATATACTCACTCTCTCTTTTGTACACATATGTACAAAGTACGCCATTTCGAACAAGCATAAAACTATCGCACTAAAAGATGGCATTCGTAAAAATTTTGTTGTCTGGTAATGCTTTCAACTTACACTTTTAATATAGTGATGCCCTACAAAATGGCAATTGTACCCCTCTACTGACGCTGCTTCAATCATAGTTAGTTCTGAAATAGTCGCAGCCTTTTATTGGTGCAAAGGAGAGCACGAACTGTCTCGCTCTGCTACCGAGTAGCACTAGTTCATTAAACCTATAGTACGAAACTATAGCTTAAGGTGATTGTCCCCCATTTAAAACGCAGCGGCTGCGCTGGCTAGGCCATGTTATGCGAATGAAAGATGATGCTCCGTCCAAGAAAGTGTTTCTATCGGAACCCGCCTATGGAAGCAGAGGTAGAGGGCGGCCCCCACTCCGTTGGAAGGACCAGGTGGAAAACGATTTAAACTCCCTTGGTGTGACCAATTGGCGTCGGTTGGTGACTGGCGCGCCTTGTTGGAAAGCCATAACCGTTTAGACGATTAAGCGCCAATTAAGTAAGTAAGTTATTTGTAAATATTTATGGTTACGATTTGAGGGAACATAGAATGTAAGCGGAAGTGTGGTAAATAAATTGAAGCATAATGTGAGAATAGGGTAAAAGCTATAGACGATATCAGCGAAATCAAATACAAAATCGGTGTGAAATGAAAAGTAATCGATTGGTTATCGGAGTTATGTTATCATCGTGTTATAGATTTGCTACCGAAAAATTATCAGTTTTTTTGGAAGGTTATCGATTTCATATCGTAATAACATCTGTTATTTATCGAAAAGTTATCAATGTCTTATCAAAGTGCAGTGGATTTGCTATCGATTTATAATATCGTTACTGTATTGTTATTGAAAATTTATCGATTTGTTTACGAAAAGCTATTAGCTTGTTATCAAAAAATAATCGGCTTGCTGGCGAGAAGTTATTGAATTTTTATCAATAAATTATAGATTTGTTGTCAAACAAACTGTTCGTAGTAGAAGTATTACCAATTTGTTACAGGGGTGTTGTCGATGTGTTATCGACGACTCATCGGTTTGTTTTTAAATAAAAACCGATTCAACCGTTAAAAGCAATGATATGTCGGTAAGCCGATGATAGTAAGCCGCTAACAGACTAAAAAATCACTTTCGATAATAAGCCGATAGTAAATGAACTGGATTGGTTGTTGCCGCAAAAAAACCCACGAGACTCTTTTAAAATTGTCCGCTTTTATTTCTTCCCGTAAAAGAAATCTCTGTTGTTATTTAACTTCAACCACAGGACGAGCTCTAATAAATTTAAATACATTCGTTTCCCATTCGTACCTTGGCTTGCTTACACATCGACTTTCAAGAGTTTTTTGTACTCCCTCCCTTTTTTCTGTAGGGCAATGCTCTAACATTTCAGTTCGTGTGATTGGCATAAGCCTTATAAATTTGATAAAATTTGTGTTGGTTATTTGTGTACATATAAGGAATTTCAATTATTGATGTATAATATTAAGTGTGTATGTTATGTTTCCTCGAATTTCTTTGCAGGAATACAATCAGTGAATTACGCTTTGGTAACTCTTAAGTAAATCACATAACAGCGTAGATGCAAAGCACTTACAAAAAATAATCAATAAGAGAGAAACAAAATACGACTCACATTGGAATGCAATCACATAAACAATATAATATGCCTACACATGTATGTATGTATCTACATATGCACGACAGTGAGTGGCAGCCAGCTACAACACATTTGCCTTGTTTCATTTGCAGGTATCATTAAAATTTGTATGGCTTATGAACTCTCATATAACTCATACGTCATGTTGTGCCTGCCGTAGGTTTCAATACAAATCCACAATACATACGTATCCATGTGTTCGCACGGAGCTGTGTTCATTACTTTGTAGCTGCATAGGTAGTTAAATTAGTCTGGCGAATATGAATCGTTCTTGTATGGGTAACAAAATTTTGACAGGATTGTAGGCCAATCAGTTTTAGTCGAATAAAATTATATATATATGTAGGTTTCGGAAAATCCGCATTGAATTTTAACAAATTTTATTCTGAATGCTGTTTCAGGTTTTCTCCCCAAATTAAATATAAATATTCACTTTGTATGGAGTAAAATGTATATATTTTACTCATTAATCATATTCTTGTTATCGATTTTCTATCGAAAAGTTATACATTTGTAAACGACAATTACTCAATATGTTGTCAAAAAGTCGACAACTTAAAAAGTTATGTGATTCCAGAAGGCGGCGTCCAAACAGAATACCCATCATAATACTACAGCCAATTCTCTGAACAATGATCTTCGACAATTTACAGCCCTGGCTTGGGTTCGCGCCTTTTTGTTTTTATGGTCGGTCATATGCAACACTCGCTTTCTCTAAATTTTGCCCAATCTGATTGGAACGTCTAAGAAGCAAGCTATGTTGTTTTTAGATAACTTAAATGCTTTTTCATTCCAACCCCATCCCCTATTCCCTGGCACACATAATTCTCCCTATCACGATTCTTTTCAGGAAATTTTGACACGCTAACACAATTTAAGATGATGAAGGATCTGTTTATTTCCGGATCAGCATAGTATACCACAGACACTAATCTGGCACCGCCCATTCGATCTTGGTATCGATCACCAAACCCGTCACATTCTGCTCCGTGATCGAAGTTTAAATGCTTCTTCTGCTTCTTATGAATCATCTCCCGATGGAAACTGTGTAGCGCCTCAATGGACTCTTTACTGTTATGCGACTATTCCTCGTTGTCTTTTCTTATTAGTCCCTTTACTATATTTCCTCTTACTTGCACTTTACTTGTGTGCTCTTATTCACTGAGCAAATTCGTACATGTTTGTGAATATTGTAAAAAATATTCAATCAATTATTTTTCTTTGAAAAAGTTGAAGAAAAATGTTCCCTCTAATTAATTAAAGGTTTCATAATACAAAAATTAGTAGTTAGTATACCAATTTCAAGTTTTCTACACTATATTTTCTTATTGAACTCCTTTATCAATACAAATCACAAACCCTTAATTACCTCAGTACTGCTTAATTGAATGCCTAATGGAGTCACAAATCCAGTAAGTTTTGCTTGATTGATCGAATTTTTTTTTTCAATGTATCGAATAACATTCAAAAGTAAATTATATTCAATAATTTACGAAAAATAGAAAAACACAAAAAAATAAAAAAAATGTTATTTGCATGAATTAAGCGGGAATTGCCCTCACTGCTTTTAAATATATGAAAACATTTATTTGAAGCAAATTTCATGTTATAATTTAAAAAAGAACGTGACATTAGTATGGACAAGGCGACATCTGTTTCGATTATACCTTTTAAATCTCTTCAAAGCCCCTTCTCTGGGACTTAAGCCCGCACTCCTACGATGGTTGAAGTGTTACAAACGCATTCAGCCACGTCAAAAAAGGAAGACATATGGGATAAAGTTTACAACAATTAACGCATGACGTGGTAGGAGTGCGGGTTAAAATCTGACTCCCGGGAAAAAGGCTTTGAAGAGATTTACAGGTTATAATTGAAACAGCTGAGGCCTTGTTCTGTCCGTGCTGGTGTCACGTTGTTAAAATTTTTCTCAAATCATTAAATAAAATGAAAAATTTTATTTTCCTACATTTGCTTGCAGTTGCTCATTAATGACGCAAGTGGCGCTGTGTTAAAAGGAAGAATTAATTATTTCATTTAATGAATTTGAATTTAATAGCGGGTTCTGTATAAAATTTGTGTAACTCATTAAATTGATATCTTCTTCTATTTCTATGGGTTAATCGAGGATTGCCCGTATTGCTTTAAATGTATGAAAACATTTGTTTGAAGCAATTTTTAATTTTATAATTTATTTAATAAATTACAACTCATTAAAAAATTTTCTTCAATTTAAAGATAGTTTGTAGAGGAAATATCCTTATTCAAATATAAGTTTTTTTCTGAGTGTATTATCGCATTTCTCTTTATGAGAGTTCTAATCATTTTGAATTCTTACAAGTATCGAATGTTTGAAAACAAACTTCATTGTATTAGAGAGCCTATATCATTCGTTAAATCGCTGTTCAATAACTTAAATCGGTTGTTCAATACTGTATTTCAGAATTTTTCATAGGCGACTGGTATATTGCATTGGTTACGTATATTAAAACGTTTGCTTAATTGGCTGCTAATATTTTCTCTACTTACTAGATTTAAAAATGAATATTAAAATTTAGTCTGATTTTCTGTAGACACATTTAAAAGAAAAGTTGGCTTGCAATGCAAGTGGGCAATTCATGGCACTCAATTAGACAATCTAACAGCAAACGCTTCTTCAATTGTCTGAAAATTCGCGACAGTTATTCTTCATGTCAGTTATTATTTGACAGGAAGATATGGCAATGGAGAAATAGAAAGCTTTTTCACTTAAAGGAATTCACAAGGGAACAAATTTAAAATAATGGTTGTTTGCGGTCGTTTTTATAGCCATTATTAAATATAATAAAACGTAATTTATCTAATGGCTCAAAAATTTCAAGACCAAAAAAATTTCCATTTTCTAACAAATTAATGAATTTTCTTAGAACTCATTCATAAAATGCTCAATTTTATCATTTTATACATTAAGATGTGAACAGAATTCCCTACTGCCGCAAAATGAACGTTACGAACTTTGTCATGTCAAAAATAGAGTCCTCATAATTACAAGAAAGTGAACACAATGAAAGTGAAGAGCGAAATTTACGCTACGGCATTTTGCGACAATAGATATATTCCTGGCAAGGGTTGTTGCTGTTCACTTTTTCTTTAAAGTACAGAAAATGAAAACATAATATCAAAAAACAATTTTTTGTTGTTATACATATAACTCTCAATATTACTTCCAAAATAGGTGCGAGAAAAAATGGGAGTGATACCGAAAGGCGTATTTCGGTATCATTTTTAATAAAGTCCCCAACTGTAGATTAATATTATTAAAAAGTAAAAGGTATTTAGCACAAAATTTACTAAATTTGTATTTTTTCCAATCAAAGTGTTCAACTAACCGGCGTACGTTCGCTGTCAAAAAGTGAAACTCATGTAAGCTTATGGAAACGTATATGGTCGATTCTCCGCGAGCTCTCAGTGTTACTAACCCAAAATTTTGGAAAAAATATTCGATTTTCAAATATTTTCAATCATTTTTCTATGAGTTTTTGTAGCTAAAAAACATTCCCAAAGTGGACGAGCTACAGCTATTAATTTCTGTTCTTGATACTGAAACCTGACACGGTTGTGACACTCTGACAATAAATTGCTCATTAAAGAAAGCTAGTATGACTCGCAAGATTTTCCGTAAAATTTTAAGGTTATGTCAACAAACTTTAAAGAAAAATGGTACAATAGATGGTACTTAACTTAAAACGACAAAGATAAAAGTGCCACGGTTTTGACATGATTTTGATACGTACCGTTTTTCCAGATCTTCAGTGTTTAAAAATGGATACTAGTTGTTTAAAGACTGCAAACATTAACATGGAAATATGCGAGGACACTTGCTGATCGAAATTCACACTCCCATGTCACAAACATTGCACACTGGTAGTACCAACCTAACCATTTTAATAACATTTTTTAATCAAAAACTCATATACACTTTTCAAAATCAAATTACAAAGTGAAAACAGGAATGATATCATTAGAACAACATTTTATATTGCAGACTAAGTGAAGTATTTAATACAATGACAGTTTATTACTCGTATAATTAAAGATTAAAAAAGTTACTACCCAAAATGTTATGAAAAATGTGGTTGTGGATATGCCACGGTTGTGACATTTGTAGGGTATTATGAACTATAACTTCATAAAACTGATGACCAGTCAATAAAATTCAACATGAAACTTTAAAATAAATATAATTTTAACCCAATTACATAATTTAATTCATAGAAAATGCTTTAATATATTTCAAATTTCGAAAAGACACAAAACTGTAAGCTCGAGGAGAATCACCCATATAACGTATGACCCATATGTAAAAAATATATTTATTATTATTATTTTAATTAAAGGTATATAGTATTAATGATCGTGCACTTGATTTTGTTTCCTGTATACCAAACTTGTCTTTCGATACAGGTCTTAACATTTTTGGCGGTTTAAGGCAGTGAATTGCCTAAAGTTTAACTGTGTTCATCTCTATTTCTGTATACGACCACTATGAATTAAAGGCGTCAGAAAATTTCCCTTAGTATTGTGTTTTGAGTAGGTGAAATATCTGCGCATAATTTGATGAGAAAAAACCACGCCCGGCGAGTCGAAATTCGTTGTCGCTCAGCATTGTGTTTACAGCGTTATGGAAAGATGCGTTCAAGCGAGATGTGTTGGCAGTTATTAAAATTAAGTAAACGTTTGTATATGTATGTGTTAGTCTTTTGATGATATATATATATATAATTTCCATTTAAACGGTCACACAGCAACAAAAAACTTAAAATAATCAATCATTTAACAACAACGCAACAAAGCTCCCAAGCTTAAGTAAACTCGTACTCGTATACCCAATTATGTGTAAGGAAATCTCTTTATTACTAAATAAGTGATAAAAGTTACGAATTATTTCAGTATTTAAGTGAATTCTATTGCTTTTTATATTTGAAACTATTCTTTTCCATTCGCCCTAGTTCACCAAACTTTTGAATATCCAAAACTACCGAACCAGAAGAGAATTGTAAGTGAATTGTACGAAATACTGGCGACCATATATTTTCTTCTTTAATTTTGTATTTATTGCTGTCAGATCTACTTATATCTACTATCATTTTGATCAGAATACTGTGTCCTAGTTGTTACACAGATTGGCAAAAGCTTTGAAACTAAATAAATGCAAAAGGAAGGCAAATTCATGACAACTCAAGCGTCAGACATTTGTGTTTGGGCCACAATCGCTTTTGATTTATTATTATGACAGATTTAGCGCAGTGGTGTTTAAGTGACAATAAAAAAAATTATTTTTGTATTAGCATAAGTAGTGAGATACAGCTAGCTATTGAGCTATTCTAAGTTGTGGGTTTGTGCCAAATCGTTATGGTTAATTTTAAGTGAAAACAACATAATAAAGCACAATAAAAGAAAACTATGGAAAAAGAAAGGGAAATAATTTTTCAGAAATGAAGTTCGAAAACGGCAACATTATTAAAAAAAAAAAACAAAAAAAAAAAAAAAAATAATACAATTATGTATATATATGTAGGCAGAAAATAATGTAGAATATTTGGGATATCCCAGCCAGCATTTTTTGAAAATTTTTATCAAAAATATGCAAATATCATACCCCCAGATGATTAAAAACTTTCAAATTTAAAACTACTATTTATTCGAAAATCAATGTATCATCGGGAGAAAAGTGTACCCTAAATGCGATTATTCTTGAATAATCATTTATGATTCATATTTTTAATTTTTCTTTCGTATTTGGTATTATTGGAAAATTGTACTTTACTAGTTTTGGAATAACATTTGGATACATTTCACAGTCATTTTTTGAACATATATATGAGCATTTTTCAATTATATTAAATGAGGTTTTGGAATCATTTGTGAATAGGATTATTATTAATTTTTTCATAATATTTAATACATAATTAAATACTGAATAATACTCATATTTCATCAGGGGATGAAAGCATCCGGAAGTGAGCTATTTGAACCGCAGGTAATTGGCAACTTGACCAATGTACACACATGACTGCAACATCCAACATCATATATGATCGTCATCTTAAATTATGGTACCGTACTCACATGGAAAATTACAATTACTATGTCTCATATCATTCCTTAAAAATAACTTGATCTTTTTGATAATCGCAACTCATGGGGGATGTTGAAGCCGTGTCCAGGCATGTCGATTAAACTTAACTTACTAGCTGTTCAATCACCTCAAAACTTCCGTATGCCAGTTCCATCCAGTATGCCTTTTCTAGGAAGCGGCATCTGGAGAAATGCTAGGGAGCATCTTAGGTTAGGATCAGCATTTACATCACTTTTAGTTTTGAATACGTATATTTATAATGTTTTTTTTTTTTTTTGTATTTTATGATTGAAAAATGTGAGCGTGTGAAGAAAAATTAGATTTTCAATGAGAAGTATAGTTTTATCAAGTATAAAATTCATTATTTAGTCAACGAAGGTAGTCTGAAAACAAAGTTTATTTGAAAAATTATTTTAAATTTTTGATAACCGAAGGTAAACAAATTTGATTCAAAAATGTGATTAAAAAGTTGTTGTCAGTTATTGAACATCAAACCTAAACAAATTTTATTATTCGCTTTGTTCGTTTTTTTGAAATATTAAAATTTAATCATCAAAGTTATTCAAAAATGATTTCAGAGTGATCGAAATATGATTTTCAATTTTTGATCATTAAAAGTAATCATATTTTATTGTTTATTTAGTTAAATTTATTTTAGTTTGTTTTAATGGTGTGTTCAATTTATACTTATTATGAAGAATTCATGAGATTAACACCGGCTGATAATAATTGATTATTCAATTATTATGTTTTTTTCAAAGAGAAACAGAAAGCAAAGGAAGACACATTTACTGGCATACTGTTAATGTTTACTGAATATGAGTGAATATGTCTTGTTGTTTATTTGCACTAAGCAATGTGTGTTTTTATAAATAAATGGAATTAATTAATGCGAATTTAATTATTTGCATATCCATTCAATATCGCCATTAACTATTGCTTAATTGACTAGGATTTTGTGTCCATCTCATTCATTCTAAGCCTGTTTCAAATTTCCAAATCGATGCAAGTTCCCTCTGCTGATGAGCTTGGGACCGGAAGAAATACTTTCTATTCCATTAAATGGCGTGAGTACCAACAACGCGTAATATTCTATGTGTACAGAAACAGGGAAGGTTTTGAAACTACAGTAAACTCAGAGGTTGAATTAACTGTACAAATATCGCATATTCTTGGAGTTTTTGAGAAGAGATTCACCTGCTTGTTATCGGCAATGACTAATACTGACAAGTTATTATTTTTTTATACGTTTATTAAAGATAGCGAAATATTATCGTCGAGTAATCGGTAATTTCTTTGGCTTGTTATCGCCGAGTCACGGCTTCTTGTTGGTTTCTTCTTGGCGGAGGGCTACAGATATCACCGATTTTGTAATGCAAAATTATCGGTAATTGTTTCATAACAAACTGAAATCTTTACGACAAAAAATCAAGAATTTTTCGTATACGAAAAGAGAACTTTTTTAAGCAAATAAATAACTTCTTTTTATGTAAGTTGTTAAATTTTTTTTTGATAATAAATAAATGTATGCACAACTTTTTGATAACGAATTTATAAATTATTGAAAACATATCAACCACCTTTCGATAAAAAATTTATAGCTTTAAGGTAATAAAACTTTTTTCGATAAAAAAGCGATATGTCGTCGATAGAAAAAATAATCAAATAAAAGAATAAAAAAAAAACCTTTGTTATCCACAGAAAATTTTACAAAATTTTATACCAAATGTATAAACCGCCTATCAAAAAACAAACGTTTCGATAACAAATTTTTAATATGTCATCCGACTTCGATGTTGGTTTTGGTGATGATTCTAATCATTTCTGTATTCTACCCTCCTTTTCGCCCATCCTTCTATTAACTGTTTTTATTTATTATTTACTAAGTACATTTTTAGACTCACAAAGTGGGGCATATCTTTCAAGAGAGATGACTTAAGGCTCAGGATGGGTATACTAACCGGACACTGCCTTCTTGCGTTACATTCTTATATGTTAGGCCTCGTCACTAACAGCAGAAGTAGGAGGTGTAAGCTGCCAGAAGAAACGGTTAAGAATTTTCTGTGTTCATGTTCTGTGCTCGCCAGGTCAAGTCTCCAGCTAAAAGGGGCGGCAGAGTTGCCAGATATCGGGACAGCAATTAAGCTAGGTCCTATAAAACTTGTAGTATTTGCCAAGAGGACGCAGTGTTTCTATAACATATGTTAATAAATATATGTAAGGCGCCATAACCTCCAAAGAGATTTTAGGCCAACTTCTCTTCCAATTTGCGTCGTGCCTATTTTAATTTATACTACAAATTTCCGACTGGCAGATTAATTTTTACTGAGAAAATTTTTTCACGGCAGAAAGATATGCGGAATGCTTGTGTAATAACTACCGAGGGTCGGCCCCTTGTAGAAAAATTTTCTACCGTTTAAAAAAACTTTGTTTCTAAAATTCTGATGTTGCTTTGTACGGTGCGTGAACACAGAATATTCGGTGTTGTAGGTGGAGCACGCTACCACTACACCAAGTGGCCTAATCTATAACATAACTGCTGGCACCTAATTCGTCTTCTACCGTTTGGTCGTCAAACAAATTCTGGTAACACTATATACAGTTCAACCTAACGTATGTAGTATATATTGGTCGCTGTCAGCGAAGACTATTTCTGTAGACACTTTGCAAACATTTTTTCACCAGTTGGGTTGTATGTAATTTATTTTCTGAACAGCAAGTGGACCCAACTGCCAAATGTAGTAATTATTCTAAAATTTTAAGGAAGAGGACTTCTTGAATTTCTTTTCACACTTCACCAAAGAATTCAGAGGAAGGATTGTATTCATAACCAACACCTTAAAATGTTAAAGAACTATCAGATAGACGAATAAACACGATGACCGAATGTAGCGAAAAAATTTTCGCTTTGTAATGTGACATAGAGTCCCAAACCTTTAGTTGTTCAAAAACACTCAACGGTGCAGAAAACTATCAACACTAGGTGTACACGGCTATATGTGTGAATTATTCTCCCCACTTTTAGCTGCTCGTTAAGTGTGTATGAAAAATTCTTCGCTGCCTTCTTTGTATGTGTGTATATGGCGTATATGTCATCCATTTACTAGCAGCACAGTAACGCATTGAAATTGCTAATATTCGTTACAATATATATAGCATAAACACCTTACAACCGATTGTGCAGATAAGAAGTTTTTCGTCATTTCTGACCCCTTTTAAAAGCTAGAAGCTTCAAATTTCGTCAAATGATTGCGTGTATAGTATGTATTTTTTTGTGAAAAAATGTATACATCTATCGTATATATAGTATATATCCCATACAAATCGGTTGTCAGATGAGAAATTTTTCGTAATTTCTGCCCAGCTAGATGCTTCAAATTTCATAAAATTGTTATGTAAGTAGTACGTATACTTACGTTTACGTCATATATAGTTCCAAGATAGCGGACGCGTGCAGACAACAAGAAATGTGGAACTTAGAGCGAAGATTACTGATTTTTAGCTCATTATTTTAGCTTATGTTTATCAAAAATGTGGCGTATGTACATCGGTCCTCTATATATTACACATGGTATATATGTATAACAGATTATTTGAAAATTACAAATGGGATACGATTATTTTTCAGCTCCATTTATGAAAGGCATGAAGTATTACGGCCCAGCCGATGACCGTCCCATCTATTCATGTTATTATTAATTTCCATAATATCCCAGACAGCATTTGAATGATACATTTTTAAATTTTCCTCAATATTAATACAATTTGATTACTCCTTGTGACTAAATACTGAGCTTGCATACAAATTTTAAATTTTCAATGATAACGGTAGATTACTTGATTTAATTTTTTCTTCCAGTAACTTAAAATTGTACTGTGAGAATTTTAAGTAACAGTTTACATCACAAAGTGATTTTGTTTTGACCCAATTTTACAATTTCGAAACTATAAAATCCAATGTTTTGGAGGAACGCGATTATTCGAAGCAGATTATGCAGCGTTAAATAATTTTTTAAATTCAATGGACTGGGCGTTTCTTAATGGCTTGAACGGCATATAATACTTTTCAGGAAAATTTAAATCTTGCCATATCTCGCTATGACCCTGCCAAAGACTAATTATCCGAAATAAATCACCTTGGTTTTGTTCGAGGCTTTGTAAATTAAAGAATTTGAAAAACAAAGCATTAATCTGGAAACTGACCGACTTAATTTCCTTCGCTTAAACAGCTTATCCGAATTAGAAGATTTTTTTTATTGCGGATAAGCCGTTTCTTTGTTATCAAGCCGGACTTTTATTTTGGCCTTAACAAATAAAAGTCCGGATTTAACTTTTATTTCCATACTTTTATTTTTAAAAGTCCAAGGTAAACTAACTAGTTCTATAGGGCTCAGGTAATAAAAATCCGAAAATAATTTTTATCTTGATCCAAATATATCAAAAGTTCAAAATAAATAGTTTGCAAGGAATTATATTATAAATTGAATAACAGTTTCCGCCCCTGCTCATAATCCAATGAAGCATATTTTTTACAAATGCAAATCCCAACCATTCATAGCATGTAAGTGTTAATTCTAGTTCTAACTTGGCAAGCAAGACAGACTTACATATAATTTAGAAAAGAGAATGTGACTGGCTTTCACAGATTTGTAGTAGAATTCGTATGTAGAGCTGAGATGTCTAATGTCAGTATGTCTGATTTCCGTTACATTTTCTGACAATTTGCATGCCATTCGGTGCAACTGCAATAAAAAGGCAATCGTTATAAGTTACGAGCATATAAACACATATTTGGATACAAAGATATGCTACATACATTTTCTCTAACAAGAGTCGAAAAATCTGACGCACGAAAATTTGACAAACAACATTTTCATTATAGATAAATTTATAATTTAAATGCACGCACACAACTACAACCAGAATGAGAAATCACACACATAAGTTTTAGGTAATAAACCAACAATAATGGAAAATTATGTACATACTTTCATGTATTATTGCTTCAATGCTGAGCATTTGTGAATACTGAGCAGCTGTCATGAACACATTTTGTAGAATTTGCATAACTTAAGCTTTTAAATAAACATGGACTGAACGTGTTCATAGTGTCACCAGAATTTGTTTGACGACTAAACGGAGTAACCCCAAACAGGTGATAGGACACATGTAATAGAATTGGTCTGTCCAATTGGTATATGCGAACAGTTTTCTAGGACCCAGCTTAATTGCTGCTCTAGATCTGACAATTCTGCCGCCCCTAATCGCTGAAGCCTTGACCTGGTGAGCACAGACACGAACAAAGAACGCGCTTAACCATTTCTTCCTGCAACTTACACTTCCTACACTTTCTGGTACTGACGACGCCTAACTTATATGCATTTGACACCGGAAGGCAGTGTCCATTCAGTATGCCCATTAACCTGGGTCGATTTGTATGGCTATCGCGCCATCGATTTTTCGATAGGATTTCGGCTCAGGGAAAAAAAGTTTCCACTAGGCATACCCAAAAAAATAATTTTCGAGCCTACGAAAAAAAATCGAAAAATCTTTGGCTCGTTATCGGTTAATTAATCGACCCAGTGCGCCTCAAAACTTCTCTCTTCAGAGATATGAGCCACTTAGTGAGTCTAACATCGTAGGCTTTGCACATGATCTTACAAATGCAGCCCCGCGCTTTTGTCCACGCCTTTACTGATGGATGGATCATATGCAACTCCTGTCTCCTTTAGATTTCTCCCAAACGGATTGGGTTGTCTATCCTCGACTCAGCGAGTGTTGCACCCGACTTTGCCAGCTCATCGGCCTTTCCGTTACCTTCTACCCTTTATGACCGGAAACATAGTAAGGATGTATGGTTCGGCCAGTTACGTTTTCCCAATACTTCTTTGTATTCCGCGATACTTCTTGATGAAGTACTATGTGAGATTATTGCCTTAATCACAGTCTGACTATCAATATATGTATTGACGCGACTGCAGCTTAAACATGCTTTTTCTGATATAATTTCTGCCTGAAAAACGCTGTAGTAATTTGCCAGCCTGTAGAACCTACTTATTTCTGGGCCAACACAGTAAACAGCAGACCCATCCCTTCCATTAATTTCGAAACATCTGTATACACGTGTATAGCATGTTCTGCCATTTTAGCACCCCGGTGCCAACCCTCTGGCTCAAGATCGCTTTCGAAGCTCAGACACGGGACCATATATTCCGGTTGAAGTCAGAAACTAAAACGCCATCAGATTGCCTTCTAACACATACCAACAACAAAAAATTTCACATTACTTTACTTAAAATTTTTCGCTTGAGTTTTAACATTTTTTGTATTTTGATTTTGTTTAAGAAATATGCAAAAGGTATTACCTGTTTTGTTTCACTTTGCTCCAAGTACTTATCGGCTTATAATTTCGTTTTGTTATTTGAGTAAGCTAACGAAAACTACCCTAAGCAGGGTACCCCATGAAATGATAATTTTGCCCTTTTACGTTTCGTCGTATATTATGTTTATTTGTATATACATATGTACATTACGGTGCTCTTTATAATTCAAATAAACGTCTTATTCCTCAAAAGGCAGTATCTAAGTGAAAAATATCATAGATAAGTTTTGGCCCTTTTTTTGGAGATGTTTTAAGCGCAACGCAGAGAGATTAAAGCATAGATTTCTCTACGGAGACTCAAATAAATAAAATGCAACGTTTTAATTTTCAACAATTGTAATTGATAAAAATATTTTATGTTTCTGATCAACGCCCTAGATTGAAGAGGAGTGTGATGACTATTACCTAGGACCTAGTAATTATTTTCTAGTTTTTGGTATTATTATTATTATTTAATGTAAGTACTGTTTTCAATAAAACCGTTTAACTAAAATTTTTTATTATTTTATTTTCAAGTTTTTAGTTTTTATTTAATTGCTTATTAGTTCACTTAATACTTCATTATTAAAGGGATTTCATTTCTGACAATCTTGCTCCTCAATACATTATTAATCCAAAACTTTATTGGACTCAGCACCACGTATGCTTGTACCACCTCGAACTCCAAAGTATTTTGATGTCACTTATACCGGACTGCATGCAATGTTTGTTCCAGATATGTGCCAAATTGGAACACAAATACGAGTTTTTTTGAATATCTCGATCCTTGCGCCACCTGGGGGAATTTCATTGGTCGCTTTGTTTTCTGTGTGGAATATGTGTTCCAAATATGAGCCAAATAGGATCAGAAATGTGATTTTTTGAAATATATCGATCCGTGCGCCACCAAGCGGAGTTTTTTCTTTTAATTGCATTGTCATCGGGGTCTGAACTATATTCCCAGTTTCAAGCTTGTAGCATATCGGAAAGTTACTTAAATTTCAACTACAAAATTCGTAAATAACGCGCGTTGCACAGAGACAAGCTAAATAAAACCATTTAAAAATAGAAAATTGGTAATATCTTGGAGATTGGGCGGGTCGACGTCCAAACTAAGAAGAAGAAAATTTAAAAATTGTTTAAGCCATTACTCAAAAGCTGATATCAAGTTGAAATTTGGCATGGCCGGTTTCCTTGCTACTCCATAAATACTTTGTAAAAATTAACAAAATCGATTATCGACCACTGCAACCTAAAAAAAAAATTATAGCGAAAATTCGTAAAAATGGAAAGAAATGTATAGTGCGTTATCAAAAACGGATAAGTTGATGAAGTTTTACAATTGTACTTATGACAAAAAACTTAGTGTAGAAATGAGAAAAACTGAATTAAGCATGAAAACAAATACCACCAGGATAGCCTAGTGGTTAAAGGCAACTGCAGTTTCACCATGTGATTCACGGTTCGAATCCCGGTGAAACATTTGATAACATTACAAAATTGCCTGATGATGATTACGTTGGCGGTTTTCGAAATAGTTCCATTGCAATATGCCAGTAAATGTTTCTTTCTTTTTAGTTTCTCTTAGAAAACATAATAATTGAAATTAAATTATTATAACGCGGTGTTAAGTTCATGAATTCTTAAATATAAGTAAAAAAAAACCGAAGTTTTGGAAAATGGGCATGACTCCGCTCATATTTATAAGAAGAATAATTTAAAAGTTTTCGTAGCCGCAAATCAATTTAATAACACTAAGCGAAAAACGGTTGACGCCTTCACCCCGTTAAAAACAGTTTAACATCTAAGGTTAACAAAAAATTTAATGTATTTATATTTTACACAAAACTGATATAGTGGAATAAAGTACTAGAATAAAAAAAAATAACTTGAAAATGGGCGTGGTCCCTCCTCTTTTAAAGATAGTTTCTTTATAGTACTTTTAATGTCATAAATCGATAAAAAATCTAATATTCCTAATGATATTTTGTAATAGTGTTTTTTTTTTTTACAAAAACTGTTTCTTGTAAACTTGAAGGGAATCGGATAGAAACCATGCTCGGTTCTCTTATACCTAGTCTTACGTCCCACCGTTTACACGATAACTCGAGCAAAAAATTTGATTTCTACTTCGGGCTTATCCGAAAAGTTTACTGGTTTTTAAATATTTACATTTTATGGTTTGCTGTGTTATCTGGAGACAGAATAGGCTGTGTTCAAAAATGGCCTAAGACGAACGATAACCACGCCCACCTTTTTGTTATCGAAAAATTTTAAAAGTGCAAAAAATTACAAAGTGCATGAACAAATTCTGTAAGCAATGTGAAAATTTGGGAGTTTATAAAGTTTATAACGCAAAAAAGTAGATCTCCTACTTGTTTTATGCCGACTCCGAACGGCATCTGCAAGGCAAATGAGTTTTCACTGCGAACTTTTCATGGCAGAAATATACTCGGAGTGCTGGCCAAATATTGCCGAGGGGCGACCCCGCTTAGAAAAATTGTTTTCTAATTGAAAAAACTTGTTTCTAAAATTTTGATGTTTACCGAGGCTTGAACCCAGGATCTTGCATTCTCATTCCCAATTTAAAAATTTGTTTAAAGGCTTAATCTGACCGAAGTGTCACCTGTGACAATTCCAAAATTTGAGTTGGACACAATAACTGTCAAACTGCTTGCCTAGATTCTGTTACTTCTGCCAGGCATTCCATATTCTCTTTTAATATTTTCATTTCACTTTTGCCATGCAAACATAACAACACGTTTTTGTTTTAACACATTTAAGAGGATTAAACTTCGTACCGCATAAGCTTATAATCCGGTTGAGTAAAATTGTCAGCGAAACCTGAAATCTCAGTTAATTTCCTGAAGAATGTAAAAGAAAGGTAAATATTTTAAGGCAAAATCTACACAGTAAAACAACATAGTAACAAAAATGAATTCAACTAAAAAATAAAAACAAGTAAGGAAGGCTAAGTTCGGGTGTAACCGAACATTACATACTCAGTTGAGAGCTGTGGAGACAAAGTAAGGGAAAATCACCATGTTGTAAAAAGAACCTAGGGTAACACTGGAATGTGTTTGTATGACATGCGTATCAAATGGAAGGTATTAAAGAGTATTTTAAGAGGGAGTGGTTCTATAGGTGGACAACTTTTCGAGATATCCCCATAAAGGTGTACCAGGGGTTACTCTAGAATTTGTTTGTACTATTTGAGTATCAAACGAAAGGTGTTAATGAGTATTATAAAAGGGAGTGGGCCTTAGTTCTATAGGTGGACGCCATTTCGGAATATCGCCATAAAGGTGGACCAGGGGTGACTCTAGAATTTGTTTGTACAATATGGGTATGAAATGAAAGGTGTTAATTAGTATTTTATAAGGGCGTGGGCCTTAGTTCTATAGGTGGACGCCATTTCGGAATATCGCCATAAAGGTGGACCAGGGGTGACTCTAGAATTTGTTTGTACGATATGGGTATCAAATGAAAGGTGTTAAAGAGTATTTTAAAAGGGAGTGGGCCTTATTTCTATAGGTGGATGCCTTTTTGAGATATCGCCATAAAGGTGGGCCAGGGGTGACTCTAGAATTTTTTTGTACGATATGGGTATCAAATGAAAGGTGATAATGAGTATTTTTAAAGGGCGTGGGCCTTAGTTCTATAGGTGGACGCCTTTTCGAGATATCGCCATAAGGGTGGGCCAGGGGTGACTCTGGAATTTGTTTGTACGATATGGGTATCAAATAAAAGGTGTTAATGAGTATTTTAAAAGGACGTGGGCCTTAGTTCTATAGGTGGACGCCTTTTCGAGATATCGCCATAAAAGTGGACCAGGGGTGACTCTAGAATGTGTTTGTACGATATGCGTATCAAATTAAAGGTATTAATGAGGGTTTTAAAAGGGAGTGGCTCTTAGTTGTATATGTGAAGGCGTTTTCGAGATATCGACCAAAATGTGGACCAGGGTGATCCAGAACATCATCTGTCGGGTACCGCTAATTTATTTATATATGTAATACCACGAAGAGTGTTCCTTCCAAGATTCCAAGGGCTTTTGGTTTCGCCCTGCAAAACTTTTTCATTTTCTTTTACTTAATATGGTAGGTGTCACACCCATTTTAACACGTTTTTTTCTAAAGTTATATTTTGCGTCAATAAACCAATACAATTACAATGTTTCATCCCTTTTTCCGTATTTGGTATATAATTATGGCATTTTTTTCTTTTTTCGTAATATTCGATATCGAAAAAGTGGGCGTGGTCATAGTCGGATTTCGGCCATTTTTTACACCAATATAAAGTGAGTTCAGGTAAGTACGTGAACTGAGTTTTGTAAAGATATATCGATTTTTGCTCAAGTTATCGTGCTAACGGCCGAGCGGAAGGACAGACGGTCGACTGTGTATAAAAACTGGGAGTGGCTTCAACCGATTTCGCCCTTTTTCACAGAAAACAGTTATTGTCCTAGAGTCTAAGTCTCTACCATATTTCACAAGGATTGGTAAATTTTTGTTCGACTTATGGCATTAAAAGCATCCTAGACAAATTAAATGAAAAAGGGCGGAGCCACGCCCATTTTGAAATTTTCTTTTATTGCACCATATCATTACTGGAGTTGAATGTTGACATAATTTACTTATATACTGTAAAGATATTAACTTTTCTTTTAAAATTTGAATTTAAAAAAAAAAAATTTTAAAAGTGGGCGTGGTCGTTCTCCGATTTTGCTAATTTTTATTGAGCAGACATATAGTAATAAGGGTAAGGTTCCTGCCAAATATCATCATGATATCTTCAACGACTGCCAAATTACAGCTTGCAAAACTTTCAAATTACCTTCTTTTAAAAGTGGGCGGTGCCACGCCCATTGTCCAAAATTTTACTTGTTTTCTAGTCTGCGTCATAAATACAACTCACCTACCAAGTTTTATCGCTTAATCCGTATTTGGTAATGAATTATCGCACTTTTTCGATTTTTCGAAATTTTCGATATCGAAAAAGTGGGCGTGGTTATTGTCCGATATCGTTCATTTTAAATAGCGATCTGAGATGAGTGCCCAGGAACCCACATACACAATTTCATCAAGATATCTCAAAATTTACTCAAGTTATCGTGTTAACGGACAGACAGACGGACGGACGGATGGACGGACGGACATGGCTCAATCGAATTTTTTTTCGATACTGATGATTTTGATATATGGAAGTCTATATCTATCTCGATTCCTTTATACCTGTACAACCAACCGTTATCCAATCAAAGTTAATATACTCTGTGAGCTCTGTTCAACTGAGTATAAAAACACAGTCAAGCTATTTTGTTATGTATGATTTCCTAGGAACGTGTATTAGAGCTTCTATCCCCGACCACATGATGGTTTTCCTAAATATTGTACTGCATTAAACATAAGTTTTAATAAAAGACAGACACTTAAAAGCACTATAGCATATGATTGTACATATAATACATAAACACATACACATGACATATCTACCTTTTTAGAACGCTTAAGCAGCAGTTACCCACGAACGTACGTACAAAAACGTGTCAGCTGACACGACCTATCTATGAATGTGCAATGTAAACGAAAACTCACCGATGTTCAACGCACGTACGTAGGTATCCCGGAACGTAGGAATCCGTTTTTCCGTAAGAACGTGTCAGCTGATCGCTCTCTCAATAGACAGTGTTGCCTAGTAAACTTATGTTTGCTAATTTTTGACCGTTTGCAGTTTTATGCAAAAACACTTAATTAAAGTTTGAAATATTGTAAAAATAATTGGAAATAATTATGTAAAAATGCAGATTATAAATATGTAATCTATTTATTCTTATTTAATATTAATTCCAGCCTTTTACTACATCAGAAATTAAAATAGAAAAAGTTGCATGCGTACAAACAGGTCGACGGCAACATTTTTTTCGTTGTCACTACGGGCATAAATTTCGCTCAGATGTGTTTACGTACGGCATACGCATCATTACTTTACACACGTCGGTGGGTAACTACAGCTTTAGTTGTTTAGATTCCTGTTGTGCACTACGCATATAAATGTGCCACTTGCACAAAGAGGCTGAAAAAATATTCTTATTAGGCTCACACACACACACGCAGACACATAATGGAAGTATTCAGCACTTAAAGTATGCTATGGGCAAAAATAGCCAAAGTGCATGATAATTGAGAGTGGGTGATTGAGCATTGAGCAAGTAGTGTACCAGCTTGGCATGTAAGGTACATGTTAGAGATTTACGCCGATCACTTGCGGCGTGGGCGGCGCGCCGGCGTACGCCGGTTTTCTTACTTTAAAAAGCTTGATTTTTCTATTTAAAAAAATAGTATTTAGGAAAGGTTTTGTTTGTATGTATTTAAGGAAATCAACGTGTAGGCCATTTCGGAAAGATCCGGGGTTTTTGCCTCAAGATCTCGCAGACCGGTCAAAAATTTTCAGGAGTAGCTCCTTGCGTAGGGATTGTCCCTCGTTCACTTACTCCAGAGAGGCTTCGGCGACTTACGGTTGCTATTAATGGTCTATTAATACTCATGACTCTCGTGGCACAGGGCGCCTCCAGTTTTTTCGGCTGTTTTTAAGAGCTACAATTCCCGATGTGCGAACACCGACCACCGACCACCCGACCACCAGTCGCTACCACGCCTCCTCACCTTCACACCATATGCCAGCACAGAATCTATAGGACTGCGACCTCGAACTCATACCTTCGTCGACGTCATTTTCCTAGAAGCTCTAGGTGTAGCTCCGAAGACTTTCCAATGGATGCTTTTGTCGCGCTATGCTGTCGAGCTACACCAGAGAAACACCTTGAAACGTTAGAGAGTGACCATTATGGATGACCGCGTAGCTTCAGTTTTCAGACTGGTTCGACTGTCCACTACGTTAAGGTAGTAGCACACACGGTCATTATTTCGACTGTCTTGGGAAAGCTTTTGCTTTGCAAAGAACAAAGCCTCACCTGGTAAATACATATATGTGCCACGTATTCACATTTGTATAAGGAGCCGTAACGTGTAGGTGATATTTAAACTTGGTTGATAGGCTATAATCAATGAGATTCACTCCAAGGGACTTGTTTTGGATAGGGCCGCCATCTCTATGTTAAACCGGGAGACTTGGGTGTTGAAGGATGAAGTGTGAAAATTCAAATTAACATTTCAGATGCTATTATATAGTTTTGCAAATAAACAACAGATTTTTGAATGTAAGCCCAAATGATTTTTCAAAACCTTTTGACACGTACATATATATATCCTCAACTTAAGTATGAGGTAAGAATCATTTCAAAGGAGTCTATATGCCCCTAGAATCTACTAAAGGATTTTGCATCACTGATTTGGCTTATTCTTTCAGCCAATCGCAATATAAATTTTTTTAAAAAATCGGCACCTTTTTTGCTTTTTTAAACAACTTGAGGACAATTTGAAAACAATTTGAAACGCCTTGGGTAATTTTATTTGAATTCATTGTTCATTATTTTTTGGAAAAAATATGCAAAGTGAGCATATAAATTTATTATATAACTTTTCTTTTAGTTCTTTGTTTTAATAACTTGGTGAATTGGGTGATGCAAAGTCCGTGACATCGAAAACGTCTGTTTTTTTAAATAACTTTTGAACAGTTAAAAAGAGTTAAATTTCGCAATTAGTTTTTTATAACTGGCAGTGATGCACATCCGTTGATACCACTTTGGATCATATCCGACCAATTTTCGACATGAACAATAAATGGCCTAAACAGCTTTAAACGAGTAGAAAATAAAATAACGCGCCATCGCCGCCGCCGCCGCCGCGCCGATATTTTTGACATTCGGCAGCGGCGTACGAAAAACGACCCTAATCGGCGGCGGCGGCAGCGTTTATTGGCGGCGTATATTTCTAGTACATGTGTACTCGTTTAGATAACTATCCAACAAAGTATGTAGAAGACTAACTTTATATAAATGGCAAAATGTAACGCAACGATGAGTGCATACATATTACCAACCATGCGTGCGTGTCATAAGAGCTCGCACATACACACACACGCACACATATTCTGGTTGCATGCTTTTTATTCACATATAATTTCTCTTCGGTGTTTTCATTTCACTTGTATGCCTTAGAGTGTAAGTGAGCTTGCGTTAATGTATTGGTATGCACTTTGAGCAGTGATTTGCTTCTAGCTTCATATGCGTCGTTGCATTATGCATTAGTAGGTGTATGGGCAACCTCGTCAATATGACAGCTATAAGCGCAAACGCCATACACCAGCCTTTTACTATGTATGTAGCCCCTGCGCTTGGAATATTTTAAATGAATGCATTTTTTGTTGCTTATGTAGTGAAGCGGCATAAACATGTGTATGTGTGTGGGTTTGCTTGTTCATGTTGGCCATGTAAGTGGCTGCTTGTGAGTTTAAACAATTTAAAATGCATGCAATTATATACACTTCGTGCGTTTAAGACTGACAATTAAACGTTTATGCTTTTTTTGATACTCAACTGTATTTATACACAAAAAAGTATTATGGGCTTATATTTAATACCTTATATCAGCAAAAACCCAATTTTTCAGGAGTACAAAAGGCTATAAAATCAATTTCTATAAATATGAAATACCCGAATTAGTGATAAATTATCCCGTTGGGTAATTAAGTCCCTTATTTTTTTCGAATTCAGTTTAATTCAGTTTAAAAGTCAGATAGGGCTCTTTGACATTATAATTATTTTTATAAAAAATATTGTTGATAGTTGTTTTGCAGAGCAAATGAAATAAAAGTTTTTTGAATTAAGCGTTTACGTTAAACTATGACACCTTGTAATAATGGTGATAAATTTCTATATTGATGGTCTTCTTAATGATTATTAAGGGAGGTGTCATCAAAAATGTTTACGGCCAACAGACGGACACAGGATTTTTTGCCATTTTTTGCCATTTTATAACAAGTCATGCCAGCTATCTCTGTTTCACGATAACTGACGCAAATTGGGAGCACCAAGTAAGGATGAAGAGTCTTCCTCTACCTGTTTCCTCCAACTCAGTGGAGTTCTCCGCCTTTCTCTGTTTCCAATTACAGTTGTTGACTAAAATACTTTACAGGATAGGTATGATGATCGATTTGAAGAGCGTGATTTTTGTTCGTCGAGAGAGGACTTTACTTTTCAATAGCCTAATCATTCCAAAGCAGTATTTATCGGTAGGAGTTATTTTCTGTTTGATATCTAATCTGACATTGTTTCTCGGTTAATGCTAGTTCCCAAATAGATGAAATTCTTCCCTCTCTCGAATTTATATCTGTCAACGGAGACATGGCTGCCAAGGCGCATATGCGCCGGTTCTTTCTTGTATGACATCAAGTACTTCGTTATGTCCTTACAGCAATGCTCACTTTTTTTTAACTTATTTCATCGAATGCCGAGAAGGCATAACTCATAACGGGGTTGTTAAGACCAATAATATCAATGACATAAGCAAACTAGATTGAACTATTACGGAACGGCTCGGAGAGGTCCTTTCCAATCCTTACGGAGCTGGTGGTGTTGCTCCACGTCATTTGGTAGGGCCTTAGTGACTTTTCAAGGAACTTGAATTCTGACACACCAGCATACAATCAACTTCTTTGGCTGCTTCTTGGCTACTTTGGAGTCGAAAAAAAAATGATGAGTGTCGATTACTTCATATCAAGTCTTCTCCAGGAATTCAGTTTTTATTATCTGCTTTACGTTTTATCTATAACTAAATTCTGCTTTGCAGCCCAACAGTGTCCAAGTCTTGCAGTTTTACTTTTGTTTAATTGTTATTCTTCCTTTTCTTCTGTTTCTTCTTATAATTCTTCTGGTGCCTCTTACTGTTCATCTTTCTTTTCCTCTTTCTCTTTATTTTTCTGTTTTTCTTCCTTTTTCCTTCCTCCTTTTCTTTCTTCTCTTCTCCTCTTTTCTTTTGCCTGTTTTCTTCTCTTCCTCTTCTTTATCATCTTCATCTTCCTCTCCCTGCTCCCCTTTTCTCCTTTATTCTGTTTCCTCCTTCTCTGTCTCTCTCTCATGTTAATCCCTTTGTTTTCGTCGAAATCTATCTTTTTCGCTTCTCCTTATTTTTCCTATTTCTCTTACCTATTTCGCTTCCTCCCTCTCGCCTCCACTTACTGATCCCCTTCCTCCTTCTCTGCTTCCTGTTTTATTCTCCCCTTCATCTCTCTCACTTTCTCTCTCGCTAACTCTGTCTCTCTCGTCTTCATGTTAATTCCCTTTGTCTTTTGCAGTCCTTTTTGCTCACCCTTTGCCTCACTCGTTCCGACTACTATTTAATTCCTTATCCCCTCATCTTTTTGATACTTATGGTTCCATCCTTGTTCCTATCTTTCTTCAACTTTGTCATGCTGTGCGCCCTTGATTTCCCTTCATCAACTTTTCGCTTTCCATTTTTCTGCTCCAGATACTTCCTTCAATCTTTTTCACTGTTACTCAATTCCTTTATCCCTCTTTAACTCCTTTAGTTTTCTCCTTTTTGCTTCCAACTTTTAATTTTCCCTCTTGCGGCATTTGCTTTTCATCCTTCTGTTCCGCCTCCACCCTATCTCTGCGCCTCTCTTTTCCTTTACCATAATTTTTTCTCTTCGCCCATTGCTGATTCAGTCATAATTTCTTTACCTTTCAGTTCCTCTTCTTCATCTTTTATTATCCGTTTATACTTCACTCTCTTTTTACCACCCACTCTTCCTCCTTATCTCTATTTCATCCATTCCGTTCCTTCTCTTCTTCCGTCATCCTTCAAACTTCTCCTTTCACTCTCCCTTTCTATATTCGGACTAAATTTACCCCCTTCTTTTCTTTTCCATTTTTAAAGCTCTTTACTTTACTTTCCTATGCCTTTTAATTACTCTATTTCTCTTGAATTTTCTTCTCTCATTTTGACTGCTCTTATGGTGGCTCTAGTTTGTCCTTTCCATAGTCTTTCTCATATATTAAACCATTATACAAAATATTGCAGTATTACTTGAGGATGCACCCAAACATAAAACTAGTTCGGATTTGCGCCAGAAAAAAAACCACCGAAGTTATCGACATCCATGCTTTATCATATCCAGCAGGCTAGAGCTGCGGTAATCGAATTCATTGCGAGGTCTCAACCAATTCTACAAAATTGCAGATTAATTTTTCCTAAACTTATCCATGCGCGATCTTCTAGGAAAACTGTTTTGTTTATATTTGAAAACGTTTCTGTACCCTTGTCCTTCGCTTCCTTAACATCATCTTCTTTGCCTTATAAAGACCTCGCGTGGACTGAGTAGTGTCCATACTACTATTTGAAGACCAAACAGAGAACTCCCAATTGAAAAACAGGACTTATGTTATGCAATAACTTGTCTTCTTGGAAATTCCTAGAATTTTTCAACTTAATAGCTGCCTCCAGCTTTGGCAACTCTGCCGCCCCTAGTAGCTCAATAGGGGACCCTGGTTCCTGAATCTAATAAATTAGGCACATCCCTATTAGAACCCCTATTAGAAACTTATTAAAGTATGAAAAATCTGCGAATCAGCAAGATCTATTTAAAAACATAAATACAATTTGGCAATTCGTTCAGAAATTTCTGTTTTATCTCAAATGAAGAGTGAGGTTGAAAAACGGCAAAAAGAAATAAAACAACAAGAATTTTTTTAAAACAAGTAAGGAAGGCTAAGTTTGGGTGTAACCTAACATTATATACTCAGCATGAGCTTCAATTCTACACATCATTTCAGATAAATAACTTTTCTAAGTAACAAGGGGCAACGCCCGTTTAAAAAAAATTTTCTCCCCATTTCCTCTCACAATAAAACTTGATAAGTCAAATATCATTGATTCAAAACTATTTTTTGCTAAGTTATGGCTTATTATTCTAGTCTACGACCCTTTTAAACTTGTTTTATATAAAAGTGGGCGTGGTCTTTAACCGATCCCGTCCATTTCTACTAGGTAAATTTTTGTACCCAATTAATCCGTTAATTTTTCTTTGAGTTATGGCTCTTGAAACATTGAAAATTGCTTAGTTATAAAATATATTGAAGTTTTTCCTATTTAATGTTATAAATGCACTTGATATAAAGCTCTTATTTGCAAAGGTGTGGCTTATTTTATTCGTCCACAACCCTTTTAAAAATCTTTTATATAAAAGTGGGGATGGTCCTTAACTGATTTCGTTAATTTTTCTTCAAAGAATTCCTTATAGGAAATGCCGAATTTTGTTACGATACGTTTAGCGATTTTTGATTTATGATTAATAATATTTGTAAAATTTATTTTTTCACAATTTTTATAAAGAGTCTCAATATCAGTCCACATGTCAAATTTCAACATTCTAGGTGTATTTTTTACTAAATAATCAGGTTTTTTGTATTTTCCAAAACTTTATATATATAAAAAGTGGGGGTGGTTATCATCCGATTTCGCTCATTTTCAATACCAATCTATTCTGGGTCCAAATAAGAAGATATCTCAATATTTGCTCAAGTTATCGTATTAACGGGAGTACGGACGGACGGACATGGCTCAATCAAATTTTTTTTCGATACTGATGATTTTGATATATGGAAGGCTATATCTATCTCGATTCCTCTATACCTGTACAACCAACCGTTATCCAATCAAAGATAATATACTCTGTGTGCAAAGCACGCTGGGTATAAAGAAGAACAGCCTTAAAAACTAGAAAAGACCCCCTATTCATCACTTTACAGTCCTACTGTATATATTTGCATTTTTTGTTTACGTTTGCAAGCAACTGGTTATATATAAAACATTTCCTTTTATACAAACCAGCATTTTTTTCTGGTTTTGCATATATTTCAATAAACAAATGATATATGTTAATTCAACAGTTCCTGCGGGCAAACAAACAAGGATGAAAATATGTAGAGAAAGATATACATTGTTTGCTCTGCTCTTACCTTTTAAAAGCGAAGTAGACATATGTATGTATATTTGTACTTATCTGTATGTGCTCTATTTGTATTTGTGTTATAATCAGAGATTGCATTTAATGGTTAATCCGTTAAAGCAATTCGGTTTATCATGGAGGTTAGGTAACCCAATTGACGTGGCTGGCCAAATGAGACCTCATACGACTGAATTTGTACATAGTGGTAGCATAATTTGTTTGACGACCAAACGCAAGAGCCTCAGTACCTGGATTTTCGTTCAAGAAAAGCTCCGTTCTCTTGGCAAATACTATAAATTTTCTATGACCTAGCTTAAATGCTGCCCGAGATCTGGCAAATCTGCCGCTCCAAATGTCCCGGCGAGCACAAGATGCGAACTTCTTTAACCGTTTTGCCCTACAGCTTGCACTTCCTACATCTGCTGTTACTTGCGAGGCCCAACTTAAAAGCATGGGACACCAGACGGCAATGTCCAGTTAATATGCCCCTCATAGGCTTCAAATCATATATAAGGAATTTTGCTGGTATAATGTCGTAGGAGTTTCCCATGATCTCGACAGTGATTTGGTAAGCACTCCGAGTGAATTTCTGTCATGAAAATCTTCTCAGTGAAAATTTAGCTACCTTGCAGCTGTCGTTCGTAGTCGGCATAAAGCTTTTAGATCCCATCCCATTAATTCGTAGGGGGAATTAAAAGGAGCATGGCGCAAATTGAAAGAGGTAAATCGTGCCACGCATTATTTTTTTAGGGGCTTATGATTGGTTTGTTATGGACCAGTTATGGGCAAATTGTTAATAGTAACTGTTCCAAAAAAATTGTCCTCTTATTACGAAAGAATTTTTAAAGTGTTATCAGTTATTTATAGAAAAGTTATCGATTTCCTAACAAAATGTTATCAATACCCTATAGAAAAAATAAATATCCATTGTTTGAGGAAAATTTATCAAATTTTTGTAAATTTCGAAAAAAATTGATTTTTTGTGAAAATATATCGATTTCTTATCGAAAAATATCTATTTGTTGTCGATAGCAAACTGATATTTTTCTTTTGACAAATCGAAATATTTGCGACAGTAAATCAGCAACGATAACAAATTGATAGCGACTCGATATTCAATATCAAGTCGATACAGCCAATAGCAACTCGTAAATTAATCGGTTTTAATAAATCGATAACTTTTCGATAACAAATATATATTTTTTCGATAATTCTTCTTTGAACACGTCGACTTCGCGAACTGTTATTTGCATTCTCTGGTTGTAAAAGCACTCCCCATCCTCTTTAGTAAAACCATACATACATATATATTTGTACATTTTCTCTGCTGTGTGTTTATGCATTTGTCCTGTCATATCTACTATTTGCTCATTTGCTTTATGTATGCCCTGTCTTTAGAGAACGTCCTTGTGTAGCAAATGCTTTTATGGTGCGTAACCTCTTTCCGTGTTTTTTGATTTATTTAAACTTTTTTTTTCTTTACATCAATTTTTGTTTTGTTGTTTCTTTTTGTTGTTTCAGTTCACTTCCACGTCACTGAATGGTTGGTTTTTAATTACGCCCCTAAGTGCCTTATATCGACAAATGACTACTTTTGTGCGGCTTTGTTTGTTAAATTATAAATTACTTTTAAACACATTCAAGTAATGAAAATCCATTTGCATAATTTCTCATACTCCCTGGTGTGTGTACATATGTTTGTGGGCGTATGAGATTGAAGCTTTATATGAATGTAAATTTTTTTTCTATCGTCAATTAGTTACATATTTTAAAGTGCTACCGACTAGACAGCTGCATTGTTGTCTCTGTGTGGAAATGTGTTAATATATGATTCTAATTAAGCTACGCATTTTGCCAACATGACTAACTGATAGTCAGCATTACATCATACAGCTCACAGATGATGCTGGAAAGGGCTGGTACAGTGGCTAAAGCGTGGTAGTAAGTTGAACGCTGATTATGATCTACTCTCACTTCCCATTGTACAATAATATACAATGGTTTATTTCTCAAAATTCAAGCAACGAAGATAGCTTTCAAAATATAACTCAAGAATAACTAAATTTAACATACTGAGCTCTAACTTTCGTCACTAGGGTAGGCACCTTGTCGCTGGTGTGAGAGATTAATCGAACTCCATATCGCCCAATTATGTGGCTGCGTGGTTTAGGGCTTACATCAACGCCGTTTCACTGCATAGATGGGCGGCGGGATCTAAGTGACCAAAAACTGCCAACAGATTAGCTGAGGATGTTATGCGAACAGTGCGAAGCGATTGATTTGCAGCCAAGTGATATATTTGGATGTATTCCAATGGAGCCTTCCCGAAACCGTGAAGTTTTGATGGCCTTACCGCAGTAGGGGGGCACTGCTATGGAGGACGGATCTTTTCCTATATATAGTACTGGACCGTTGAGCCCGCCGTTTCAGGGAGGCAGTCGTACGACCAGTACTAACGACACAAGGACTTATTTTAATTGGGATAATTGAGTCGCAAGCCAATGAAGACAAACACGCAATGAGCAATGCATCGGACCCGTGGAGCGAAAGTAGTAGGGAGGCAATGAGTTTCGTGGTGGAAAAGCATACAAATACAAACGCAGAAGAGTTAGTACGTGTACGGAGCAGAGAGAGTAAAAGAGCTTTCTTGCAGTACCGTGCAGCACTTAGAACTCTCCAACGCTTGAAAACAGTGGTCGATCCAACAGAGCTGAAGAGCGAGCACTTGGAGCGGTCCGTTGGGGCGGTATTTTTAGGTCGAAGGCAGTGGAAGATGTTTTCTAAGAGAAAACCTCGGTAAAGTAACTGGTACAGGGTGGAATAAGCTTTAAACGGCAGAATCAATTAAGCGGAAGATGACAAGTCTGCTTTTAAGAGGCGTAAAGAAGTCAGTCTCAGGGCCGCGAAGCAGGGCAGCCTCATAAGCAAAAAAAGTGGGTCAAAATATGTAGAACAGATAGGTCCCAATGAAGATGTAGTCACTACCTCGAAAGCAATAACCTCGAAAGCTGCACGTCAGGGAGAGGACATTAAAAGTGGAGATGTTTCAAGGACGGAAATGTGAGATAAGCCAAAGGGCTAATAGGCTAAGACACTGGCTTTCTCAGAGGTGCTAAATGGAGCAGGTATTTCCGGAAATATGGCAAAACAAAAATTGACTGTGCAGAGAGATGATTCAGAGTGCCAACTGATCACGGAGCGGGAAGTGGCGGGCTTGCTGACCAATACCATTACAAAATTTTCCGTGAATACTTTTTCTAAGTTTAAGTCGCTGAGCACATATGCTTATTTATAGCTATGTGGTAGTGGAATGGCTTTAAATAATACTCAATGGGGACATAATACTGAATCATGTACCGCACTCTTGAAGAACTGCTCGTGTATCTTTTATACCAAAGGCGGAAAAGATCGGTCATATGTATTCCAGAGACTACAGCCCCATTAGCTTGTCATCATTTCTGCTTAAAACATTTTAGAAGCTGATAGATGTTTACATAAAGTCCAATGTTAATGAAAGACTGCTCTATACAACACAACAACCGTACACCAATGGCAAGAGCCTTCATGAGAAATTTTGATTAGATGTCGCAAAAATTGGATGTATCAATTTCTGAATGTATGTATATGTTACATCATCTAATAATTGTAGTTTAAATTAACTTGAACCATAGGCTCTCAAAACAGACTAGGACTTATTCAATAGATGTAAGCAAGGCTATGTTGAGAGAGTGTCAATAGGATCGATTTTTAACTCCACTCGCATACACTTCTTTCCAAAATGAATGCTCCTGGTGAGTGAAAATCGGAGGTACATTCATGCAAGCTAATTTTTCCTTGTCACTTAGTCATAAAAATTCCCCTACTTTCGTATGTGAACTTTCATAATTCCATAAGACTGTTAAACACCGTACAAGTGTGGTCCTGGAAACCGGTAGATAAAGTGAAGTATCAACACATCCCCCTTCTTATCCTGAAAGCTGAGCAGAGGGAGCTTGTTGGTATACGCCATCACTAAAGCATAGGATTAAAAGAACAGTGACGTTTGACGACGCTGAGTACTTTCATTGCACATCTGTTTAGTTTAAAAAGGATGCAAGACCAATAAGAACATCAGGATTTAACTATCATTACTGTGATCTACACCTAGCTCAATTTCTCAGACGATAGTCCATGTTTTGGTAAGGATAGCAGGCCCGTCAGAATACCCGTCATGAGTCTACAATCCTCTCTTTTTAATGATAACAGTAACTTTTTAAGTCTAAGGTTGTAGGTTTTACACATGTTCTTCGATAATCTACAGCCCCGTGTTTGGGTCCAAATTTTTCCCACTTTGCTAGATCGTGTGCAACTCCCAAGTTCTCCTTATATCACCTAAACCAATTGGACGTCTACGGAGCACAAGCAAACATAATTTAATTTTGATATTTTCATAGTTTGGAGACCATTCCGTTTCTAATTTTGTATTTTGCTGGCTCAAGTTTCAAAATATTTTGAATTCATTGTATTGTGGTGAATTTAAGGAAACTATCGATAAATTTTCGCTTATTATTATTGTTCGACACTAAAATGTCGAATAAAAAACGTAAATATATTGTATGTAAAATTCTTTCTAAGGGCGCTAATATGGTAGCAGATCTTCACAATATAATTTATTTGCCAAATTTACTTTCAGCATATTCAAAACAAACAGATTGACTATTCCATAGTGCGGCTTTCACACTATCAGTTGTTACGTTCGGCTGTTTCTCCCAGAGTCTACATTTTTACGGACAGCCTTCTCGAATAGTTCATAATTTATTGCTCGTTTCTGTAAATCGTATTGAATTTTGCCTTCTACGTATATGTGCATGTGGCTGTTTTCTATTTCATTTGCTTGCCTTGTTGTTGTTTTTGCCCAGCATTTATTACCAGTGGTGGCACATTGAAACTGCTTATACTCGTCACAATATAATATTGATTTTAAAATACTGACCAAAATAAAAACGCAGATAGTTTTGTCTTTTTGAAATCGCGCAGTCTTGAAATAGGCTGCAGATAAATCAAAATCGATGGAGAAAAAAGAAAAATTTATAAATTGCTTCCACCTTATTATGTAGATATTATTGAGTTTCAATAAAAAAATTTTTTTATTAAAGTTTTTTTTCACGCTAAAATTTTATTCTTTGTCTAATTCCACTTTCTTTGTGAAAAAACTTACTAGACATTCTCTTGATTTCCCTTGACATGACGAAAAATCATATCATTTAATTTTTGTAGATTGCTTATAACCAAGCTTTTAGAAAATATCAACTCTATTGTATTTAAAAATTTTTAATTCTTATCACTTCAAAAAGTTTTTGCTTGTCTGAATGTCTCTCTGCTTGTCAAGTCATTTGATTTCTTTGTTTGCACAACTGTCAGCTCTTTATCTTCAGTACTGTCTGTTAGCAAAGCTGTCCATCGGCATACACTATACAGTAATTCATATCTATAAATGCATTTTCATAAATATTCAGAAACTTGTTTATTTTTCTGTTCTTGCTTATGATCGAATATTTAGTAGCATTTTGGCATTCACAGTCAGAGGAGCATTCCACAAAACAAATCTTTATAAGACAAAGTATTTAGTGCATCAACATAATTTTTTTACGGGACAGACAAATTAAATTTAAACTGAAAATTTTGTTAATTATTTAAAGCTGATGTGAGTATGGTTATTCGCAGAGGAATATACTGCTATGAACTCGGCGTCAGTCAGAAACTGAGGCTATCCGATCACTGCAGCACATTCCAGGAGGAGGTCGCCTCTATTAAGGATGCGATAGATGGGATGCTATTCGCTGCTTCAACAATGAAGGAATTAAATATTTACTCAGATCGTTGGACGACTAATAAAGCTCCATGATCTGCTAATTTGAATTATAATGCAGTCGGCAGCTACCTAACAGTAGTAGCAGAGGTATCGAGCTAGCTTAAGGTAGCACTATGTGACTGCTAGGGAATGGAGACATTCCTGGAAACTGGTACGTTGACATCTTGTGACTCGAAGGTGGTTGTCAGTAGAGAATTTTATTTGAATTTTGTTTCTGTGTACCTGGGCTACCATTAAATTAAGCAAGCGAGATCTTTCTGGTTAGTTATTGACTGCACGATATTGGCGTAGCATATGCGCCTTACAGAGTTTATTTATCTTTGGTAATAAACAGGAGTATTAACACGGTTAACAACAATCCTGGACAACTTCGTCTATATACAGGACGACGAAGTCTAGTCAGCACATAACTTTATGCTCAGTTTTTCAGCCTTTGCTAGGACGAGACGTAATTCGGGCGGCAGATTTTTTATCTTAAAAAATATTAATGAAAAAATAAAATTTGAAAAATGTCAAACTCACTTACTTTGGGGGAATAGTGGTGTCGCTTTCTCGTGGTAGAAATTGTTTTTGTATTTCGAAGTTCCGATAAAGTTTTCTTAGTTTTTTTTTTCTAGCTTGGGAATCCAAGACAAAATAAAGTAGTGTCATATATGCATGTATAATTGACAGAGAAGTAAAAAAACTTTAAATCGACCCCACAGTAAGTGAATCCTAGCTCAGTATGCATTTTTAATTAATAACGCAATAAAAACGACGCCGCCTTTAAAATTACGCGAGCAAACTTTTGAATTATTTTGTTTTTTAAATGATTTGCAAGGAGAAGTGGGGTGCAATTTTAGAAAAAATGCTTATGAAAGCAATTTTAATTGCAATGGAATAACAGTCCTAAAAACTACCAAAGAGAATACAAGAATCATTTTTAACAAAACCTCATACTAGGAGGAAAATTACAAGGCATTCAATTTAAGAAATAAATAAAAATAAAATAAAAAAATATTTATAACTTCATTTATATAAATGGGCGAAAATTATCGAAAAATTACTCCTTATATAAAGACATATTCTTGATAAATTTTAATTTTTAAATTTTGACATAGAAATTGCAAAAATATTTATGAGAAATAAAAATATAAAGGTGGAGCGCACATTACTTGGATTGGAAAGTTGGTAGGAAAGGAGATATTATTGGTCAATCAATTGCGCTCCACCTTTATATTTTTACTTTTCATAAATATTTTTGCAAAATTCTATGTCAAAAAAAAAAAAAGAATTTCTTATATATAACAAGTAAGGAAGGTTAAGTTCGGGTGTAACCGAACATTACATACTCAGTTGAGAGCTATGGTGACAACATAAGGGAAAATAACCATGTATGAAAATGAACCGAGGGAAACCCTGGAATGTGTTTGTATGACATGTGTATCAAATGAAAGGCATTAAAAAGTATTTTATGAGGGAGTGGGCGATAGTTCTATAGGTGGACGCCATTTAGGGATATAGCCATAAAGGTGGATCAGGTTGACTCTAGAATGCGTTTGTACGATATGGGTATCAAATGAAAGGTGTTAATGAGTATTTTAAAAGGGAGTAACCCTTAGTTCCATAGGTGGACGCCGTTTCGAGATATCGCCATAAAGGTGGACCAGGGGTGACCCTAGAATTTGTTTGTACAATATGGGTATCAAAAGAAAGGTGTTAATGAGTATTTTAAAAGGGAGTGATGCTTAGTTCCACAGGTGGACGCCGTTTCGAGATATCGCCATAAAGGTTGACCAGGTGTGACCCTAGAATTTGTTTGTACGATATGGGTATCAAATTAAAGGTATTTGTTTAAGCGACTTAAACTATGAACATTTTTCGTTCGTTTGTTTCAGTAGCCATTGAGTGTGCTTGTAATTCTCAACTGGTTAGTGAAATATTTTAAAGACATAGTTTGAGTTTTTTAATTAAAGACGAGGTTCTTCGGATGATGTGCTAATACATCAGAGCCCAGTCCCTGCCTCCATATCACAATTTGAAGGGGTTCTTCAAATAGAAGATGAGGTGGCTCATTAGAGCGAAACCTCAGAGTGCCCAACGCTCGCCCCAAACTAAATAAATAGAGGTTTTTCTTGTAGAAAATGGGGTGCCAATACCTCAGAGCCGTCCCGTGCTCGCCTCCATATCACATTTTAAAGGGTTCTTCAAATAGAGGATGAGGTGGCTCAGTAGAGCGAAGCCTCAGAGCCCCCAGTGCTCGCCCCCAAATTAAATAAATAAAAGGTGTACTGATGCTATGCATCCTCCCATGACTTAAATACACCAATAACACTAAAACTACGCAACTCAACAAATGGAATACATTAAATCAAAACCACATAAACTCAATACAGTCCATTAATAATAATAATTTATAAATTTAAAAAAAAGGGAATGCTTGGTGGGAGTTGAACCCGCAACCCCGGGCGTTTGGTCGGGTACGTCAGCCACTGTGCCACGACTCATACGCTTACAAGCACATAAAATTACTCATTTATAACTCTTACTAAACTGCTCGCCCTCAATTGGCCAAAGCTTAGACATGGTCTGGTCCTTCGAGCCGGGGTTTTAAAAGAGAGTGGTGGTAGTTGTATAAGTGGTCGCCTTTTTGAGATATAGCCATAAAGGTGGATCAGGTTGACTCTAGAATGCGTTTGTACGATATGGGTATCAAATGAAAGGTGTTAATGAGTATTTTAAAAGGGAGTAATCCTTAGTTCCATAGATGGACGCCGTTTCGAGATACCGCCATAAAGGTGGACCAGGGGTGACCCTAGAATTTGTTTGTACAATATGGGTATCAAAAGAAAGGTGTTAACGAGTATTTTAAAAGGGAGTAATCCTTAGTTCCATAGGTGGACGCAGTTTCGAGATATCGCCATAAAGGTGGACCAGGGGTGACCCTAGAATTTGTTTGTACAATATGGGTATCAAAAGAAAGGTGTTAATGAGTATTTTAAAAGGGAGTGATGCTTAGTTCCAGAGGTGGACACCGTTACGAGATATCGCCATAAAGGTGGACCAGGTGTGACCCTAGAATTTGTTTGTACGATATGGGCATCAAACGAATGGTGTTAATGAGTATTTTAAATGGGAGTTATCCTTAGTTCCATAGGTGGACGCAGTTTCGAGATATCGCCATAAAGGTGGACCAGGGGTGACTCTAGAATGTGTTTGTACGATATGGGTATCAAATTAAAGGTATTAATGAGGGTTTTAAAAGGGAGAGGTGGTAGTTGTATAGGTGGCCGCCTTTTCGAGATATCGCCATAAAGGTGGATCAGGTTGACTCTAGAATGCGTTTGTACGATATGGGTATCAAAAGAAAGGTGTTAATGAGTATTTTAAAAGGGAGTAATCCTTAGTTCCATGGGTGGACGCCGTTTCGAGATATCGCCACAAAGGTGGACCAGGGGTGACCCTAGAATTTGTTTGTACAATATGGGCATCAAACGAATGGTGTTAATGAGTATTTTAAAAGGGAGTGGGCCTTAGTTCTATAGGTGGACGCCGTTTCGAAATATCGCCATAAAGGTGGACCAGGGGTGACTCTAGAATGTGTTTGTACGATATGGGTATAAAATTAAAGGTATTAATGAGGGTTTTAAAAGGGAGTGGTGGTTGTTGTATAGGTGGTCGCCTTTTCGAGATATCGCCATAAAGGTGGACCAGGGGTTACACTAGAATGCGTTTGTACGATATGGGTATCAAATGAAAGGTGTTAAAGAGTATTTTATGAGGGAGTGGGCCATAGTTCTATAGTTGGACGCCATTTAGGGATATAGCCATAAAGGTGGATCAGGGTTGACTCTAGAATGCGTTTGTACGATATGGGTATCAAGTGAAAGGTGTTAATGAGTATTTTAAAAGGGAGTAATCCTTAGTTCCATAGGTGGACGCCGTTTCGAGATATCGCCATAAAGGTGGACCAGGGGTTACTCTAGAATGCGTTTGTACGATATGGGTATCAAATGAAAGGTGTTAAAGAGTATTTTATGAGGGAGTGGGCCATAGTTCTATAGTTGGACGCCATTTAGGGATATAGCCATAAAGGTGGATCAGGGTTGACTCTAGAATGCGTTTGTACGATATGGGTATCAAATGAAAGGTGTTAATGAGTATTTTAAAAGGGAGTAATCCTTAGTTCCATAGGTGGACGCCGTTTCGAGATACCGCCATAAAGGTGGACCAGGGGTGACCCTAGAATTTGTTTGTACAATACGAATATCAAAAGAAAGGTGTTAATGAGTATTTTAAAAGGGAGTAATCCTTAGTTCCATAGGTGGACGTCGTTTCGAGATATCGCCATAAAGGTGGACCAGGGGTGACTCTAGAATGCTTTTGTACGATATGGGTATCAAAAGAAAGGTGTTAATGAGTATTTTAAAAGGGAGTGGGCCTTAGTTCCATAGGTGGACGCCGTTTCGAGATATCGCCATTAAGGTGGACCCTAGAATTTGTTTGTACAATATGAATATCAAAAGAAAGGTGTTAATGAGTATTTTAAAAGGGAGTAATCCTTAGTTCCATAGGTGGACGCCGTTTCGAGATATCGCCATTAAGGTGGACCAGGGGTGACCCTAGAATTTGTTTGTACAATATGAATATCAAAAGAAAGGTGTTAATGAGTATTTTAAAAGGGAGTAATCCTTAGTTCCATAGGTGGACGCCGTTTCGAAATATCGCCATAAAGGTGGACCAGGGTGACTCTAGAATGTGTTTGTACGATATGGGTATCAAATTAAAGGTATTAATGAGAGTTTTAAAAGGGAGTGGTGGTAGTTGTATATGTGAAGGCGTTTTCCAGATCGCGACCAAAATGTGGACCAGGGTGACACAGAACATCATCTGTTGGATACCGCTAATTTATTTATATATGTAATACCTGCCAAGATTTTAAGGGTTTTTTATTTCGCACTGCGGAACTTTTTCATTTTCTTCTACTTAATATGGTAGGTGTCACAACCATTTTATAAAGTTTTTTCTAAAGTTATATTTAGTGTCAATAAACCAATCCAATTACCTCACCATGTTTCATCCCTTTTTTCGTATTTGGTATAGAATTATGGCATTTTTTTCATTTTTCGTAATTTTCGATATCGAAAAAGTGGGCGTGGTCATTGTCGGATTTCGTTCATTTTTCATACCAAAATAAAGTGAGTTCAAGTAAGTTCGTGAACTAAGTTCATTAAAGATATGTCGATTTTTGCTCAAGTTATCGTGTTAACGGCCATGCGGAAGGACAGACGAATGACTGTGTATAAAAACTGGACGTGGCATAAACCGAATTCGTCCGTTTTTACAGAAAACAGTTAGCATCATAAAATCTATGCCCCTACCAAATTTCAAAAGGATTGGGTAATTTTTGTTCCACTTAGGGCGTTAAAAGTATCCTAGACAAATTAAATGAAAAAGGGCGGAGCCACGCCCATTTTTAAATTTTCTTTTATTTTTGTATTTTGTTGCACCAAGTCATTACTGGAGTTGAATGTTGACATAATTTACTTATATACTGTAAAGATATTAAATTTTTTGTTAAAATTTTACTTTAAAAAAATTTTTTTTTTAAAGTGGGCGTGGTCTTTCTCCGATTTTGCTAATTTTTATTAGGCGTACATATAGTAATAGGAGTAACGTCCCTGCCAAATTTCATCATGATATCTTCAACGACTGACAAATTACAGCTTGCAAATTTTTAAATTACCTTATTTCTTGAGATGAGTACTCAGGAACCTACGTACCAAATTTCATCAAGTTACCTCAAAATTTGCTCAAGTTATCGTGTTAACGACGGACGGACGGACGGACATGGCTCAATCAAATTTTTTTTCGATCCTGATTATTTTGATATATGGAAGTCTATATCTATCTCGATTCCTTTATATATGTACAACCAACCGTTATCCAATCAAACTTAATATACTCCGTGAGCTCTGCTCAACTGAGTATAAAAAGAAAGGCTAAAATATGTGTTAGTTGGTAGTCGGTGTTTGAAGAGATGCGCCGGTCGATTTTTTTTTCAAACTTTCACATAAGTTCCGTATATCTAACGCGGTAATTTGTACATAGGTTTGGTTGCGATCGACGAACAGGGTCTCGAGATATCGGCCAAAACGTGGACCCGGGTACCCCTAGAATATATTTCTAGAATATAGATATCAAATGAAATCTGTTAATGAGTGATTTAGTAGAGAGTGACTTTCATACCTCTTGGTGACTAGGGTCTCGAGATATAGGCCAAAACGTAGACGCGGGTACCCCTAGAACGTGTGTGTATTATGGATATCGAAATGAAAGCTGTTGCTAAGAGCTTTAAAGTAATTTTCATTTTTATATTCGATTTAGTCGCAAAAACCTGGCAAAACTGATAAATATGCATGCGGAGCCGAAAAAAAAACATGAATTTATAATACCCACATACTTATTTACATACGTCCTATTCGATTTGCCTGAAACTTGAAATATAAATTTGCCTATACTAGTATTTAAGAACCTTTTTTCGGGAAGTAGACCAGAGAAGGACTGGGACTGGCATTAAGACTAGGACTGGTACTGAGATTGGGAGTGGGACTGAACCTGAGACTCGAAGTGGGACTGCAACAAAATACTTACCACCCTCTGGGACTGGCAATAAGAGATGAAGAAAAAGAGAAGAACTTGAGAGAAGAGAAAAGAGAGAAGGAGACTGATAAAGAGATATAATGAGATGAAGATGGAGATAGATGAAGCGAAAAAGACGGAGGGAGGAGTGAATAAAAGGATTAGGAAAAAGTTAAGATGGGGGAGGGCAGAGTTAGACGGAAAAAGCTTCTTAAAATGTATGCAGATAGATCAAATATAGGGCAGAAAAACGTCTGCCGGGTTTGCTAGTGTGTTTATATAAGGAGATATTATTCGCTGATTTTTGTCCATCTATATAAAGGAAGTGCTTAAAATTTTTTATTTTATTTTTATTTTCACCTTTTCTTGCATTTTCTCGGTGTCTTAACCTAGCCACCTAACGAAGTTTTTTTTATTTTTTTGTTCCTTTTTCACGGTGTCTTAACCTGTCTCTAAGGTTTCATGTTTGTAGCTTAATGAGAAGGTACTTTAAAATCGATCTCAAAACACCAAATTTCCACATTCTTATCTAAATATTTCGATCCATACGCCACCTAACAGATTTTTTTCCTCCTTTTCTTAAATTTTCTCAGCGAAAATTGTCTCGCAAAAATATCTATGAGAAGTAAAAATATAAAAGCGGAGCGCACATTACTTGGATTGGAAAGTTGGTAGGAAAGGAGATATTATTGGTCAACCAATTGCGCTCCACCTTTATATTTTTACTTTTCATAAATATTTTTTCAATTTCTATGTCAAATTTTAAAAATCAGAGTTAAGGCAGAATATTTCTTTATATAAGTAGACTGAGAAAGAGCTAGAATGAGAGGAAGATGGAGATAGATGAAGCGAAAAAGACGGAGGGAGGAGTGAATAAAAGGATTAGGAAAAAGTAAAGAGGAGGAGAGCAGAGTTAGACGGAAAAAGCTTATTAAAATGTATGCAGATAGACCAAATTTAGGGCAGAACAACGTCTGCCGGGTCTGCTAGTGTGTTTATATAAGGAGACATTCGCTAAGACTAGTCAACAAGAGAAATTACTTTGATGTCTAACTATTTAATTTCGATGTATTATGGCCCCATAAGTACAAAAAACCCCAAAATTTAAAATTTTATGGATACGATTTTTTTTTTTTCTTTTTCTAAAATCACGAATTTTCACAGAGGTCTTTCCAATTATTTTATCATATCTTGGAAATTACTTATCTAAATTCGTTGAGAGAAACACCAGTTGATTCACCGCAACATTTTCTTCAAGCCTTGATAAGAAAATTTTTTGTGAACTATGGTTGGTTGGTTGCTGTGCTGCCCGGCTATGGAGCCGAGCCCAAGTAGTGCTCTAGGTGCCATTTTTGATGCACTTTCTCCTGGAACCAATTATGTGTTCGCTGATGTACCATGTGTGTTGCTTTACTCAAACCACTTGGTTAAAACTATAAACTTACTGATGTCCTTGATGCGGCAGTTTGACAACGCCCTTAAGTCGGGAAACACATAGGTGAACTACGGTACAGAAGAATGCCGTAAAAAATTGAACAGTACTATAAAGTACAGTGAAGTACAAAACACTTAAGTACCATAAAGTACAGTACACAACAGCACCGCGTGTTTTAAAGTACAGAAAATTACAGTTTTTTACAGTATATTACCTTAGAGTGCAGTATCATGGAGTACTGTACAGATTTACATGCACAACGACATACAAGGTACAGTACACGATATTTGTGTAGAAAAAAGGTAAAAACAGTCGTATAAGTGTAAATAGTAGATTTTCAAATATTGTTATGATATTGTAGCAAATATGAGCAATGCCGATACATCACAATGCCGCTAGTAAATAAATATATACATAGAAACCAACAGCAAATATGAAATCCAGCAGTTGAGAGAAAACTAATACAATTTTTTTAAATAACTTTTTCTTCTTATTCACGTTCATCTTGGGCTCTTCTTTCATGACAATTAATTAGATAAGCAATTATAAAATCGGCTAAAATTTACGACTTTTCATGGAATGCACGAGATGTGTTTTCTCGTGCATACTAAAGAAGAAAAAGTATATTTATGTTGTTAATTTTGGATACCTTTTATAGAGATAATATAAACTTGATTTCAAAGTTTCTCGTTATCGGTTTCTTTATTGGGTACACGTGTGCGTACACATTTACGTAGCAGCAAATAACCTATTTTGTGTTTGTTTATTTTAGATATGACTTTTAATTTCAATATGCATATTCTACTTAGTCAATTTATTATTCGACATCAAGGACGATATATCTGATTGGAGATTATAGTTAAATTTTATCAAGGTGATTATAGTTTTCTCTAAACTTATTTCACTTCCACGAATATAAATTTTAATTACTTATATTGTAAGCATAAATAAAATGTCCATTGCGTTATTATTTAACGGAAATAATAATTTTCAAAATGCTTATCTTTCATTCACAGTCACTTGTCTTTATATTCAAATAAATACTAGGGTGACTCTATAATATAAAAAAATGCTTGGCTACAAATTAATTATTGCAGCAATTTTCTCGCAGCCGAAAATGTCAAAAGTTATCTATTACATAATAGTCTTTTCCCCACAGCTTCGATTTCCCTATGCCCACGCCTATGGGTGAGACCAAAGATTATGTGAATCAGCCAAAGTTTATAAAAAGATGTTACTTTTAAAGTTTTAAATATAGCGTGAAGAGCCCTATCCAGAGGTAACTTACCGGAATCAAATAATTTGAGAAGAGTTTCATCGGCTTCTTAGCAGTAAAAATCGATACCGAGAAGTCATTGTTTTGATATCGTCTAGTTATCGGTTCGTTATCGTTAGTTGCCGCCTTCTTAATGGTTTTATATCCGCACAGAAATGTCTTTGACTTTAAATTTAAGCTTCGTCGGCATGTGCTGCATTAAAGGCCGATGAAGCGTAGACAACAATGTGATAAGTAAGGAAACAGTAACATAACAAAAACATATCGAAAAATTTTGTAAAAAAAATCGATCACTTTTCAATAAAAAATTGACAAATTTTGAAAGCGTAACGATAAATAAATAATAATACATTAAAACGGCCGCCGTGGTGTGATTTGCTCCGTGCTCCGCCTCACCGAAGATCTTGGGTTCACGTCCCAGGCAAAGCAACATCAAAATTTTAGAAACAAGGTTTTTCAATTAGAACTTAATTTTTCTAAGCGGGGTCTCCCTCGGCAATGTTTGGCAAGCACTCCGAGTGTATTTTTGCCACGAAGAGCTCTCAGTGAACTGGCAGATGCCGTTCGGGGTCGGCATAAAACAAGTAAATAAACAAAACCCGCCAATTTGTGGGAAAAATTAGAAGGGGCACGACGCAATTGGGAGGAGAAGCTTGGCATAAAATCTCTTTGGAGCTTATCGCGTCTTACATTTATTTATTTTAACGATAAATTATCGATAATATTTCGATAAAAAGATATTTCAAATTCGCAACGCTCCAATAAAATATCGATAATTTTTTATAATAAAAAATGGTTGCACTCCATAACTTTTCGAACACAAATCAATAACTTTTTGTGAAAAGATAGCGATAATTTCGCAAAAAAAAATAACAAATCAATATAATCCCGATAGCATATTGATAACACTAGGATAACAACTGGAAACACATCTATAACATTTCCTTAATAATCGACAAATTTTCGATAGTTATTCGTTTACTCTTCGTTAACAAACTCTCGGTAATTCGTGGTCACCTCGTCGTTCACACGCCGATAGTAAACCGATAATTTGACGATGAGAAATGAATTCTCATATCCCTTAAGCTTTAATTAATTGATACAAAAATTTTTGAAATTTGTTAAGATACACACACTACATCTACACTGGCTTTTCCTTTTGAATTACTTATTAAAGCTGCAAGTTACGGTGAGTTTTTATGTGCTCGTGTTTGTGTTTATATCCCCATTGATTTGAACGAAATCTAGCCGTATTAACTGAACTTAACATTGCAATTTGCCGGCGGAAAGCGTTCTTGTCAATGAACTATCTATTATGAATAACCCACAAAGTTCTAGTAAATGAGTGGGATTTTTGCTTACTTCCTCTTTGGTAAGGGTGATAATTAACTTAATTTTTAGACTAGCATTGTTTTCGGCGTTGACGTTGACTGCAATATTTGAGAAGTACACAGTTTTCTTTGAAGAATCGCAAGTACTTAGTCGTATTGTAATTTATTTACAAAAAAAAAAAAAAAAAAAACAATTTAGGTTGCACTTCTTTTGAGTGATCGAACAGAATTGATTTTTATTAAACAAATTGATCCTTTTTATACAAATATTTCCTATATAGATACTAAAATACATATTTACACTAATACATACAAACTAAATGTATAACATGCATAGAGAAATGCATAAATACTTATTGAGTTCGAGTTGATTGCACTTTTTATTTTGGAAAAGCCACACGACAAAATGTATGTATGTATAAATGACTTTAATATTATGTAAGCATAAATGAATTTTAAGACATACTACAGCATCCGGTTTTGAAAGAATAGCCATATCATGGTAATTATGTATGGCTATTCGTTTAATGGCACAATTAAATTTTGAGATTTTTTAGCTTTGTGTTGTTTCACTTTATGGGCTACCTAAATTTTAAATTTGCTTATGTTTAAAAAATTGCTACGGTTCAGTGACATTGTTATTTTTATTTACTCAATTGTCGTGCGGCAATAATTTATGACATAATTGTATGTTTATTCCAAAAAGAAAGAAATTTATTCGTTTATGTTGTTCTTTCTTTTGCTTTGTGTGCATTTGGTTTTTATATGTGTACATATTTTGTTTCGAGTGCTTATAAAAAAATTACGACATGAGTAAGCTGGAATGCTTCTATTTATTTTATTTTAAATATTTTTAAATTTTATTGAGCCCAAGGCCGGTTTTAAATAAAACAAATAACTATGTTTTTGTTTTAATTTATTTTCACGCAATATTTCGAATTCAGACTGAATTTAAAACCGGCCTTGAGCTCAATAAAATTTTAAAATATTTTATATTAACGGCCAAAAACATTCTACATTCTATTTATTTTAGCTTATGCTTTTGTACTATGATTTTCTTATTATTTAGATTACAGCTATTTTGTTTATTAATAACTTGATATTATAAAAGTTAAAGCATATTTTTATGAATTATTATTTTCTTATTTTTATTTGTGCTATCGCTATTTTCTATTCTATGGGGAAAATTGTTTTGTTTATCAATATTTTATATTGTATGGGGAACTAAAGTAAAATTATTTTTCTTATCGATACTTTCTATTCTGTAGTGCCGTTTATATCTAAGAATTAATACTAAATCTCCGATATTTATTTCCTTGCAGTGACTATTCTTATCATAATTATTTTTTGGTTTTTCCTTAGCTTCTTGTACTACCTTTTTAGAACTTTGTTCTGCTATTAGTTTATTATTTAATTTCCTAATCATAAGCTTCATGATTATATATTGGGTTAATTATATTTTCTTGCAAGAATTCGTAAGTCAGGGGTGAAATTGTTGTATTGTAACAATACGAAAAATATTTGAGATACTCATCCCAATCGTCTTTGTCATTCGATATGTATGAACGCACTTATTCATTGAATGTTGTATGAATGCGCACAACAGTGCCTAAAGTTTGATGATGGTAAGGTGTTGAAGTTTTATACTCAATTTTAAGAGGTTTGCACAATTCCCCAAATAAACTATTTTTGTATTCGGTTCCCATATCCGTTATGACTGTTTTCATATAACCATAAATCAGGATGAAATTTTCAAATACATCTTTAGCAAATATTACAGCATGTTTACTCCGGACGGGTAATGCAACTAAATATTTAGTTAGATCACAGATAATAGTAGCAGCTCTTCCGTGTATCGATTTCGTTAATGGTCCGATTCTATCGATTTGTACTATGTCAAAAACATTCGGAGGTGTCTCCGTTATGGTCTTTGATTCTTTCACGTGTTTATTAATTGTATTTCTTTACATATATATATACTTTCTTATATCGTTTTTCATATTTTTCTAGTAATAGTTTTGTCTTATCTTCCTTGTCATACGATTTATTCCAGGGTGGCCACTAAAAACAGGATCGTCATGATATTTATGAAGAACTTCTTTAATTTTGTCTACATTTGTCACATGCATAACCTCTGGAGTTAACGCAATTGCTAAATTTTTGAGAACTTTGGTACCTATTTCTTTAAATTTGTCCACTCGAGTATAATTCTTTTTAAACAATTTGTCTCCAAGGATAACTGTATTTTTATAAGTCCTAGATTGAAGGCTTCTTTCATAAGCCTCGTAAAGAATTGTCCTAAGTAAATATTTGCCCCAAAAATTAGGTTGCTTCGTCCATCAAAGGATCTGTTCTTTTGGTACTTTTTTAACGACCGGAAAGGGGAACATTTGCGACAATTTCCCAATGCCATAGATATAGCTATGATCTGCATTTTGTAAAAACTTTTCTGTTGTTTATCCAGATTATATCTCGGCAAATTATTTGAATGATTAGTATGAGGAAATTTTGCGCATAACACGTACTTAATAATGACTTTGCCATCTCAAAATTCTCAAAAACATGTCCATACTTTTGATGCAACTTTCATACAGCAGTATGGCTTCCTGACCTTTTCCCTTCATAGATACGTTCAATTATATATGCATTTACCACGAAATACTCCTGAGCAAAGTCATATATATGTTGCTATAAAGACAAAAAATAAGAGCGTGTATGGAATACAAAATTTATAGAACAAGCAAATTGACAAAGAATTTAATAAATTTACGAGATTAAACACTGCTACTAATTAACGCAAACATAAAAACTTTCACTACATAAAAGTTGTAAAAATTTTAGCAACGGAAGGCAATGAAGTACAGTGCAAAAGCAACGAATGAATGCAATGTATACGAACATAACGAGATACATGCACTTCTTTCTTTTACATACTCCTATATGCTTGTATGAACACCATGATACTCGTATATACATAACCAGAAAAAAGTGTGAGCCTTATATAAGGCTTATTTCAAATAATCAAAAGGCTTAGGGCATATGGCCCTTATTCTTAAACTTATTTTCATGTCATTAAGCATAAGGTTTAACTGAAAAATAACGCTATACTAAAAGCTTATAGCCTATGTAAAGTAAAGCTTACATAAGGAATTATTATAAGCTATTAGAACGAACATAGTAACCGTGTTATTAAACTTATGGACCAAATAAAATAAGATTTAAAAGATAATACTTGCTGTATTAGGACCTTTTATATAAGGCTTATAACCCACTAAAAATCAGTCTTACATAAGGCGTTATAATAAAATAATACATTGAGTACAATAAACTAATTACAAGGGGTATGAACCAGATATATTAAGCATAGTAAGCCATAGTTTAACCTTATTATAAATCTTATTGCAGACTTGCTATAAGATACCATCTGACTTTGCATGACGTTATCCATTTTTATGGTAACCTATTTCAAACCTTTATTTAAGTTTAGAAACGGTAATCTATCATTGAAAATACGTTTCTATCGTTTAAGTAACGAAGCAAGTAACACTAAAAACAGTCTTTAAAGAAAAAGGGAAAGAAAATCCAGTTTCCTTAAAAATATAACGAAAATTTGTCGACTAGAGCAAGATTTTATTTATCATGTATTCTTTGAATTTGTGTACCATTCATTTTTTATTTTTTGGTTTATCTTAGGGATAAGGCTTATTTGTCTCAGAAATAAGCCTAAAATTAAGAGTTACTATAAGGCGTATGATGCACTATATTTACCTAATCTTAGGTTTATCTGTCAAAAGTGGAACTAGTATTCCTTATTGCTTACAACCGCTTATGCCAGTTTTTGCTGGGTATGTACAATGTGTGTAATGCAGTATTGATGTAAAAATACGAAGCGAAATATTATTTACGATGAAGTTCAGGAAATACATTAATGCGAAGTTATGGATGTGGAAGGCGGTGTTTGCGTGAGAAATTAAGGTAGGACCAAGAAAAAAAGCAAATGGAGAATTACTGAGGCAATAAGCAAATTAAAAAAATAAAAAAATAATAAAAAATGACCGAATAAAATAGTGTCAAATTCAAACGTAAGTAACAGTTGCCGTTCGGAGTCGGCGTAAATCATGTAGGTCCCGTCTCGCCAATGCCTTAGAAATTGGAAAAAAAGGTTATATTAGGTTGAATTGACGGGTTTGTGAGGACCCCACATAGACTGAATGATTCCGTAATGCAGTCAGAAGTTTTTTTACCAACAAAACTGCAAAACCCTATTAAAAAATGTGACCTTTGTTATAAAACAACTCCGTCCTTTTGAAAAATACTAGAAGCCTTCTAGGACCTATGCCACTTGCTGTTTCTAGATCTGACAGCTGTATCTCTTCTTACAGCTGGCATCTTTGCCTATCAAGCGCAGGGAACGCGCAAAAATGTGTTCGATCGTTTTCTCCTACAAACCACACTTCCTAAATCTGCTAACTATGACTAAGCTTAATTTAAAGGCATGTGACGCCAGAAGGCAGTTTCCAGTCAGAATAATCATCACGAGTTTGGAGTCCCTTATTTTTAATAATAGGAGTGAACTTCTTAGTCTAAGATTGGAAGCCCTATATGCGACATTCGTCACTTTATAGCCCCGTGCTTGGTTCCACGCTATTCCCGCTTGATCAATAACGTGCAATTCTCGCTTTCTCTTAATATCGCCCAATCCAATTGAGATACCTACGAAGCAAGCTTCGGGTGGAGCGCCGTGTTGTGCAGGCTCATTCGCTTTTTCATGCCTACCTATTTCCATATGTATGCGTTACCATATACCGATTATTTCCAGGTACTGCTAGCACTCTTCCACGCTTTGAGATGCTGTGCATGAGAAATTATTGCCTTAATTTTTGCTTGCCTCTCAATACAAAAGTTGACGCGCTGCAGTTTTAGCTATTTTCTTCCAGTGTTTCTACTATTTGTGTTACGGCTACTACTTCCGCCTAAACAACGCTACAGGGATCTGAGAGCTTGTAGAATCTGTTAATTTCTGGATCAGCACAGTTTACCGCAGACGCTACTCCTTCCTCTGCTTCGTAACCATCGGGGTAAATGTGTAAATTTGGAAAAGAAGCTCAGCCTAGATCTCTTCGGAGGTCAATCGCGCTTTGCATTTATTTTATGTAGAGAGTCTAGGACCCAGCAAAATTCTCTTGAAGTTTTTTAATGGAAGTACAATAATTTTTTTATTATTAGATACCCTGGGAGGTATTCTGTAAAGCGTGAAATAAAAAAAATTGGTAAAAATATATGAATTCACTTCTAGACAAAAAGAGAAGTTGTAACATAAAAGCCATCTTCTCTGATGGACAGCCAACTCTCCTGGCTGATGGATCAATGAGAACAACAACAAGTCACATTGGCGTCTATATGGCGTGGGCTATCCAGCTTGCTTGTCGACATTGAATATCCCTATTTTGAAAGCATTGTAATATACCAGGCATCGAGATATCCGATGAGTTAATACGGCGTGAATTAGCTCAAGATTTTGTAAGATCGAAACTGCTGAAAATACGAGAGTTCAAACTTTATAGTAGAATAATACTCTTTCCAGCATTTTTGTTTAAAACAAATGCTTCAATTTTAATATTCTGTACACATTTTTCAAGAAAAAACTGGGTTCACCCTAATGCACATAGGTGCATATTTGAAAAATGTTTAGAATGCGTGTGTGAAATCAGTTGGTAATACATAATGTATGACATACAAACATGAAACAAGTAATGGAATTAGTTTGTTATGCTGTTGGTATGTACCTACGTATGAATGTGCATATGTATGTTGCATTCAAATAGGTGCTACAACAACGTTTGTGACTTTTTGCCATTACTGTTGTACATACTGTTTTATTCCCTATGCAGCTAGAGATGAAAGTTTGTAAATGTAAGCATATTTGGTGTACAAACAACATGCAATTGGGTAATAATGATAAAAAGGAAGCACATATGCCAATGTATAGGTGTGAACTTAACAAATGGCATTGGCACATGTTCGCTATTTTACACATGGATTGCATGCATGCATTTCTATGTAGGTATGCTGCATATATTCTTTGCTATGATGGTAATTCCAGACGTATATGCTTATTTGAATTCAATATGAAATAATACCCTGCAGTCAAACCAACTAGTTGTATACTAGAAGAATACTAGTTTGCCAAAAATCCCAACTAGTATGAGTTCTGTCTTTTTTCCATATTAGCAACTGGTATCTTTAACACGGCGATTTCCTAGAAATATCAATTGCCAGCTTCTGCATCAGTATCATACCAATTGACAAACTAGTCATTATATACACCAACATCATACCAAATAACATACTAGTCAGCGTTTGCGCCAGCATTATACCAAATATCATACTAGTTATTATATACAGCAATATCATACCAATTGACATACTAGTTATTGTATTCAACATCAACATACCAGTTGGCATACTACTCAGTCTATGCATCACTGTAATACCAGTTGACATAATAGTCGATATTTGCATCACCACCCTACTGTTTACTATACTAGTCTCAGTTGGGTTGAAAAATTACTTGAAAATTGATAAATTAGCTCAAATTCATATTATTCATTATATTTCATATATATAAAAGGTATATATATATATATATATATATATATATATATATATATATATATATATATATACATATGTATATATCTTTATAATTTATCACTTCAATACATTATACTTTGGAATAAATTTTAATAAAAATACGTACATATATATGAAAACTAAAAAGTAACGGAATAACGCATGAATGTGACGCAATCTCAAGACACAGGGCTAAGTTTGTGGGTTCGCCATGGCTAGAACATCCCCACATTAAATCCCTCAAGCCAAGAGAATTACTAGGGTTCATCTTTGAAGTCGGATGGGATGAGGTGCTGACCAATGGTGGCAGTGCAATCCTCAATAAATTATCTACCTATCTAACGGAGAAGGAACGAACCAGTAGTGGTTGCCTGTGTCAAAACAAGCCAAGCTGCACTAGCGCCATCCTGTTATGAGTGATAATGGAGTTCAGAATGGTGGTAGTGATATGCACTTTACGGAAGTCATACTGATGGCTGGATAACCGAAGAATTTCATTTAATTGAGGGAATCATAACGGCTTTAAACGTTTTTTTATCTTGACAAAATGGAAAATATCGGTAGATACTGGCTGGGTTTCCGGTCTTTCTATGTTATTTTGGAAAGGCATAGGCTTTTAACGACAAGTAGAAAAAATGTCCTAGGCTACTGATGCCCTCATGACCAAGGAGTTTTGGCATCGGTATAGGTCTTCCGTCTGGGACTATTGATATGGAAGGCTTGGCCTTTTCAATAACTTCTCTAACCTCTGTTGAGGTAACGGTGAGGGTTGACTCGGCATGCTTGTGTTTATGTGCCCGTTGATTTGGACGATATCTAGCATTGTCAACTGAAGTATGCATTGCAAATTGGCTACAGAAAGCACTCGCGCATTTCCTCGAGCCGACAAACGAAATTCTAGTCAAATGAATTATATAAATACTAACTAGTATGAATAACACCATAAAATTATAGTCAATGAATTATTCAAAAGCGGACTAGTATGAATAAACCCACAAAGTTCTAGTCAATGAACTAGAATGTTTGCTGACTACTTTGGCTTTTGACTGCAGGGTAATAATAAAAACAAAAAAAAAAAGGTCACAAAACCTTTAGGTTGTGTGTAAACCGTGACTTAAAGCGGAAATGTTAATGTACCGCTATATATGTCTATGTGAATTAAACTGATAAACAATTTTATGAAATTTCATGTCCGCAAACTTATTCTTATGCAAATAAGTCAATAAAACCTTGTTCCGCTAAATATCTACTATTAGATATGATAACCAAGAAGTTAGATAATGTTGAACTGGCTGGTCGGTGAGGACGTCACATTGACTGAATGAGTCTGTAGCATTACCCGAAATTTATTTTAACTACCAAACTGAAAAACCCTACAAGCAACCAGAACTTTTGTTATACAATAACTGCGGCCTCTTGGCAAATTCCAAAAGCTTGCTTTCGCCAAGAGTAATTGCTTCTCCTACATCTAATAGCAGTGCCACTCCTTACAGATAAAGTCTTAGCTTACGAGCGCATCCACTAGCACAAAACGTGCTCGATCGTTTTCTACTCCGACCCGCGCTTTCCACATCTGATATAACAGTCTACTATTTTTAGTGATAAGGGAAACTTTTTTATTCTAAAGTTGAAAGACCTTCACATGACTTTCTACACTTTTCAGCCCACGCCTTTTCGGCTTGGTCGCCCATCTTTTCTTTTCTCAATGTATAATATCAGTGTGACTAGTGTCGGCCGCCGTGGTGTGATGGGAACGTGCTCCGCAATCCACACCGAAGATCCTGTGTTCACGCCCCGGGTAAAGCAACATCAGAATTTTAGAAACAAGTTTTTTCAATTAGAAGAATATTTTCTAAGCGTGGTCGCACCTCGGCAGTGTTTGGCAAGCACTCCGAGCATATTTCTGCCTTGAAAAGCTCTCAGTGAAAACTCGTCTGCCTTGCAGATGCCGTTCGGAGTCGGCATAAAACAAGTAGGTCCAAGGTAGAGTGCGTATTTAAATTATAAATAATGAATTAGTTAATTCCAAGTACATGTTTTGGCTTAAATTTAAAGATTGCGCTCCACCTTTATAGTTTTTAATCCCAAAATTCTTAAAAGAGCTATTGTTAAAGTTTTTTAGTCAAAATTCAACAAGACTGTGTCTGTATTAAAAGAAAAACTACCTTCTATATTTTGGTCCATTTATATAAAGGTAGTCCTTAAAATTTTTTTATCGTCTTTTTATATATTTTCATTCCTTTTTAGTTTCATCAAGCGCTCGATGTTCGCGCAGCAATATTTCCAAGAAACTTTCTTTGCCTAGGAAACTTCAGCTACAGGCTAAGAATCATATTCTTACATTAACGCACATAATTGGAAATATATGAAATAAGGAAGGAAATAAATAACAGATTAAGGCAAAAATTGTAGAGATGTGATTCCAAGGGAATTGTAATTAAGTCTAACGTGATTTTAAATAGTGGTATTGTTATTCTTTCAAATAAATTCCTTCAAGCAACCCAAGTTTTTTTTAATTTTTTCTTTCTTTTCATTCGAAAGTCGGTAAGCCGTTAAATCTAATATTTAAACATTAATCACTCTTATCGAAGGCGATAATGGTATATTTTGCTAATTTATGATAGGAAAACGAAACGAAAAATAAAACTTTTTACGACCAAAAAAAAAAAAAAATTAAAACAAAGGCTTAACCGAATGAAGTGCTCATTCTACTACAAGCAAAAATATTGTGAAAGGATAAAATTTAAAACTCTTTTATGGTATGCTTTATTTTCTTGAAACATAAATAAATTTGTAACATAAGAAAGCTATAATAAAAGCTTATCTAGTAATATGCTTTTAAATTTTATTTGACTTTTCAATTCTCATCATGGCAATCAATTTCAATAAGCCCAATTGATTTTTTACAACCTTTCGGTATAATAGCGGCAAACAGTTTTCTTAGAGTAATGTATTAAATTGATGCGTGGAAACTTTGATAAGTATCTTACGGAAAAATTGTTGTGTTCAAAAGTAAAAATGAAAGAAACATTAACAAAAATTTGGCGTGGGTACCAAGCATGTTAAAATCACTTACTAGGTGTAACCATTTCTCAACTGCACACATTTTTATTTATTTTTATTGAAGACTTGAAATTTTGTGTTTTATAACAAGCGGTCGACATTAACAAATTCATTACAAGCCGAAAACAAATTGGTAACACTTTGGTAAAAAGCCGAGAAGTTTTCGATAACAAATCGATACATTTTTGACAGCGTAATCGATTTTTTTTTCATTAGTGACTACTAGTACTACTATTTTCTTTTATTTTTTTTTTTTTTAATTTATTTTATTTTATTTATTTTATTTTATTTGTTTTATTTTATTTTATTTTAGTATTATTTTCTTTTATTTATTTTATTTTATTTTATTTTACTTCATTTTATTCTGTTCATTTTATTTTATTTGTTTTTTATTTAAAATTTTCTCACTTGAAGGTTTACATTAAATATCGGCTATAAACAACAAGATAACTAATGTTATTTAGTTCTGTTAACTAGTTACATAGATTTGTTTTTACAGCTGTTGGTAATATTTTCTTATAAATAACTACATATGTATCAGGTTTATAAATTTATACATTCCATTTTATTTTATTTTATTTTATTTTATTTTATTTAACTTTATTTGATTTTATTTTATTATATTATATTATATTTAATTTAATTTAATTTTATCTAATTTAATTTAGTTTAATTTAATTTAATTAAATTTAATTTAGTTTAATTTAATTTAATTATGTTTTATTTTATATTATTTTATTTTATTTAGTTTTAGTACAATTATGTTTATTTAATTTTTTTCTCGAGCAAATGCATGAGTTTGGGGCATGCTCAGAGTTTTAAATATTTATGTAAGTGACGTCTTTTCTTTGAAAGTAAATGTAAATAAAAGCTGTGAGGAGAACGGCCCCCAGCGGGTTAGGGGATCAGAATATACCCGCGGTAGGTATGCCTGTCGTAAGAGGTGACTAAAATACCAGATTCAAGCGCAACCCTTCAGGTTGCCAGCGCAATATATAGCTTCTCCAAACCCAATTGCCAACCTCACCTATCCGCGGCGAATCCTGTTTCACTAACAGGCGAGGCTCTGGCGACCCCAAGCTCCTCATGGAACTTGGGGGTGGGGAGGGGGGAATGCCTGAAGGTTTAATATGGCCACATAAATCGTTCCCGAGATGGTCGGGCTAGCACCTTAATGGTGCTGTGGTACCGGAGCGTACCGGATCTGTATCCGGCAAAGGACCATCACATCGATAACACTCCCCAAAACCTTCGGGAGCACCCTTATCGCTACAACAACAACAGGAGAACGAGCAAGGTATGGCACTTAAGCAGAGCATCAAGATGGTTGTAACAATGAAAAAAAAAAAAAAAAAAAGCCACAAGTGGGCGATTAATCAATTTTTTCCAAATTATTTTCATTTGTTTCCTTCTACTATAATTTGCAATTATGATATTCTTGCGAAAATTTTCACATAATGGTTTGAAGCATCATAATTATAAAAATATTTTTTACGTAAAATTACACGGATGGATATGAATGAAATTATTGTCGCTGTCAAAAAGGTAATTTATTTCAAGATTTTTTGAAACAGGTCAATCCCTGGTCGTCTTCCCGAAATAAAAATTTTAAGCGAAACGCATCATAAATAAGATTTTTTGGGTCGGGGTCTTGTCCGCATCACGGACAAAATTGTGAACCTAAAACATCCTCCAACCCCCTTGAACACGGAAATAAACAATTTTAGCATAAGCGGTCCAGTCGTTTAGGAGAAGCGCAATGACAAGCGCAAGTACAGCAAAATATGTAAAAAAGGTATTCTCAAATATAGTATATTTCTTATCAGTAATTCTCTGTAAAAAAAAGCTTTGTTAAAAGGCAGAATCCCACAAGTACTTTTTAATGTATTTAAAGTCTTACTTCAATTGACCGAAATAAGCTTATAAGCAAACTTTATATATTTGAACTTTTTTAATAATTCCACAAAATCTTGAGAATCGTTTTTAAGTGTACGAATAACTTTCTATGTTTTCTTTTAGCCAAATTTATTTTAAAGCTCCCATAAATCTTAATGTAAACAAAACTTTTCTTATTTAGAGCATTACAATTAATAATGCGCTATTATCGTCAGCTTTAGAAATAAACAATCAAAATGAGCAAAAAAGGCAGCTTAGCGTCAAAATTGTAAGCCTAAAAATAAAAAAAAACATATGAAATGAAATAAATAACAACAAGTAAGGAAGGTTAAGTTCGGGTGTAACCGAACATTACATACTCAGTTGAGAGCTATGGTGACAACATAAGGGAAAACAACCATGTAGGAAAATGAACCGAGGGCAACCCTGGAATGTGTTTGTATGACATGTGTATCAAATGAAAGGCATTAAAGAGTATTTTATGAGGGAGTGGGCCACAGTTCTATAGGTGGACGCCATTTAGGGATATCGCCATAAAGGTGGATCAGGGTTGACTCTAGAATTTGTTTGTACGATATGGGTATCAAACTAAAGGTATTAATGAGGGTTTTAAAAGGGAGTGGTGGTAGTTGTATAGGTGGACGCCTTTTCGAGACATCGCCATAAAGGTGGACCAGGGGTGACCCTAGAATTTGTTGGTACGATATGGGTATCAAACTAAAGGTATTAATGATTATTTTAAAAGGGTGTAATCCATAGTCCCATAGGTGGACGCCGTTTCGAGATATCTCCATAAAGGTAGACCAGGGTGACCCTAGAATTTGTTTGTTCGATACGGGTATCAAACTAAAGGTATTAATGAGGGTTTTAAAAGGGAGTGGTGGTAGTTGTATAAGTGGTCGCCTTTTCGAGATATCGCCATAAATGTGGACCAGGGGTGACCCTAGGATTTGTTTGTACGATATGGGTATCGAACTAAAGGTATTATTGAGGGTTTTAAAAGAGAGTGGTGGTAGTTGTATAGGTGGTCGCCTTTTCGAGGTATCGCAATAAAGGTGGACCAGGGGTGACTCTAGAATGCGTTTGTACAATATGCGTATCAAACGAAAGGTGTTAATGAGTATTTTAAAAGGGAGTGGGCCTTAGTTCTATAGGTGGACGCCGTTTCGAAATACCGCCATAAAAGTGGACCAGGGGTGACTCTAGAATGTGTTTGTATAATATGGGTATCAAATGAAAGGTGTTAATGAGTATTTTAAAAGGGAGTAGAGCTTAGTTCTATAGGTAGACGCCGTTTCGAAATATCGCCATAAAGGTGGACCAGGGGTGGCTCTAGAATGTGTTTGTAAAATATGGGTATAAAACGAAAAGTGTTAATGATTATTTTAAAAGGGAGTGAGCCTTAGTTCTATAGATGGACGCCTTTTCGAGGTATCGCAATAAAGGTGGACCAGGGGTGACTCTAGAATGCGTTTGTAGAATATGGGTATCAAACGAAAGGTGTTAATGAGTATTTTAAAAGGGAGTGGGCTTTAGTTCTATAGGTGGACGTCAATTCGAAATATCGCCATAAAAGTGGACCAGGGTGACTCTAGAATGTGTTTGTATAATATGGGTATCAAATGAAAGGTGTTAATGAGTATTTTAAAAGGGAGTAGAGCTTAGTTCTATAGGTAGACGCCGTTTCGAAATATCGCCATAAAGGTGGACCAGGGGTGGCTCTAGAATGGGTTTGTAAAATATGGGTATAAAACGAAAAGTGTTAATGATTATTTAAAAGGGAGTGAGCCTTAGTTCTATAGATGGACGCCTTTTCGAGGTATCGCAATAAAGGTGGACCAGGGGTGACTCTAGAATGCGTTTGTAGAATATGGGTATCAAACGAAAGGTGTTAATGAGTATTTTAAAAGGCTTTAGTTCTATAGGTGGACGTCAATTCGAAATATCGCCATAAAAGTGGACCAGGGGTGACTCTAGAATGTGTTTGTACGATATGGGTATCAAATTAAAGGTATTAATGAGGGTTGTACATGTGAAGGCGTTTTCCAGATATCGACCGCTAATTTATTTATATATGTAATACCTGCCAATATTTCAAGGGTTTTTTATATCGCCCTGCAGAACTTTTTCATTTTCTTCTACTTAATATGGTAGGTGTCACACCCATTATACCAAGTTTTTTTCTAAAGTTATATTTTGGTTCAATAGACCAATACAATTACCATGTTTCATCTCTTTTTTCGTATTTGGTATATAATTATTGCATTTTTTTCATTTTTCGTAATTTTCGATATCGAAAAAGTGGGCGTGGTCATAGTCGGATTTCGGCCATTTTTTACACCAATACAAAGTGAGTTCAGATAAGTACGTGAACTGAGTTTAGTAAAGATATATCAATTTTTCTCAAGTTATCGTGTTAACGGCCGAGCGGAAGGACAGACGGTCGACTGTGTATAAAAAATGGGCGTGGCTTCAACCGATTACGCCAATTTTCACAGAAAACAGATAGCGTCAAAAAATCTATGCTGCTAACAAATTTCAAAAGAATTGGAAAATTTTTGTTCGACTTATGGCATTAAAAGTGTCCTAGACAAATTAAATGAAAAAGGGCGGAGCCATGCCCATTTTGAAACTTTCTTTTATTTTGGTATTTTTTTGCACCATATCATTACTGAAGTTGAATGTTGACATAATTTGCTTATATAATGTGAAGATATTAAATTTTTTGTTAAAATTTTACTTAAAAAAAAATTTTTTTATAAGTGGGGCGTGGTCTTTCTCCGAAGTTGCTAATTTTTATTAAGCGCACATATAGTAATAGGAGTAACGTTCCTGCCAAATTTCATCATAATATCTTCAACGACTGCCAAATTACAGCTTGCAAAATTTTAAATTACCTTCTTTTAAAAGTGAGCGGTGCCACGCCCATTTTCCAAAATTTTACTAGTTTTCTATTCTGCGTCCTAAGTTCAACTCACCTACCAAGTTTCATCACTTTATCGGTCTTTTGTAATGAATTATCGCACTTTTTCGGTTTTTCGAAATTTTCGATATCGAAAAAATGGGCGTGGTTATAGTCCGATATCATTCATTTTAAACAGCGATCCGAGATGAGTGCTCAGGAACCTACATACCAAATTTCATCAAGATACCTCAAAATTTACTCAAGTTATCGTATTAACGGGAGTACGGACGGACGGACATGGCTCAATCAAATTTTTTTTCGATACTGACGATTTTGATATATGGAAGTCTATATCTATCTTGATTCCTTTATACCTGTACAAACAACCATTATCCAATCAAACTTAATATACTCTGTGAGCTCTGCTCAACTGAGTATAAAAATAAAGTGATATGTCGCGAAAGTGGGGTTGCTTTAATAGGACGATAGCTTTAGCTTGCCAATTGCACCTGCCGCCATGATAAATTTGGAAGCTAACAAATAAATAAAGATTCTTAAAAAAATGTGAAATGGTATCTACGGAATGAAATAAATTAAAATAACTTAACATAACTTAGAAAAATAAACTCTTCTGACAGAATTTTTTAAAAAAGCCCAACAGAAGGAATGTATATATATATATATATAATACAGGGTAAGGCAATTGAAATATAACCAAGTTCGTCTCGGTTCATCTGTGAACGCGATATTGGCAGATACGATAAACTCCCTGCGGAGAATCGCAATAGTTCCGGAGTAGCGCAGAGCTCTCGCACCAAACGCAGGTATTTGTTCTAACTTTTAACTAAATCTGTTATTATCGGCGATATATACGCCATATAAAATCCACATTAAACTGGTTGTAAAACTTTTTTATCCTACTCATAATTCTCCATGTTGATTATAATATAAATAAATAATTAATGTGCGTAATTAACCTGGGAGGTGATTAAGGACGAGCTTCTTTTCCAATTTCCGTCATGCTCCTTTTAATTTTTCCTACAAATTTGCGTGAGGAGAGCTGTCTGTTTTATGCCAATTCCGAACGGCATCTGAAAAAACATATGATTTTTCACTGATAAGATTTTAACGGCAGAACTACATGCGGAAAGTATGCCAATTATTTCCGAGGGGCGACCCCAATTAGAAAAATCTTTTTTTCTAACTAAAACACATTTTTTTTTTTTTAATTTGAAAGTTACTCTGCCCAGGAGTTGACCTCAGGACCAGCGTGGTAAGCGCAGCACGCTACCACCATGCTACAAAGGCCATAAGGTAGATGTGACACACGCTTTGTGCATGAACTTCAGAAATTTGAACACATATCTCGCTGGGAATCTAGCTTTCTGGGATGCACAATTTTTCAACTCTCTGCCATAACCACAAAGGCAGATCGCTACTTCAAACCAAAAGTTTTAGGAAAATTCTTATTATCAACCTTAGTCGTATGCCATGATTAAAAGCACCTTTGGTATTCCTCGGAAGAGTAGCTCATTTAACAGTACGATATCAGCTTCTTGTACTTACTGTACGCTGCCATTATGAACTCCATTGAGTGCAACTTCAGCTTAGGGATTAGAAAAAAGTGGTGGGACCAATACCGTGGCTACAGGGTGAGCGTGGTAAGGTTGGGAGGCTTTTTTGCCAAAAACTGTTGCACAACGAATGAGGAATGGGCGGTGAATTATTTTGATGCAAAATCTAGATATCCTTGGCGAGCTCGGGTCACGCACGAAAAATACGTGCACGCAGCCTCTACAAAACGCCAAAATAGAATTTTTCTGCCAGAGCACGTTGCTTGTAATTGTAGTATGTGTACTGGAGTTTTTGTACTTTGTACGTATTTTGTTTTTGTATTTAATCCTGGGAGTTAGATTTCTTATAGTTAATAATGAAGTCAATACATTTTGTTTGTATGTGTAAATATTTATGTACTTGCATTTGTAAATGTTTTATTCAGGTTTATATAAAAATGTGGAAATATGTGTGGAAGTTTGTATTTTCATTTTGTCATATACTTGTATGTATGTATATATGTATAAATACGTTCACGCACACTTGTTGGTTTGGTTGAGCGTATTTTTAAGAGGAACAAGTGTGCGTGTTTCACTGAAAATATGTAATTTGCTTTTGACATTGAAAGATTGTATTTTTGAGAGCAGAATAAAATTTACTATTGAATTGAATGGTCGTAGTTTAAATTATATCGGCATCCTACATAATGAACCTCACACATTTTCGCTACGCTACTAAAAGCTACTTTCAAAAAATAATCGAAAAAGACAAACAAAACGCGCCATTTACTTTGACCTTGAACTATTACTAAAACTAGAAGACCCCCATAAAAACAGTTTACGACGAATATTACTTATGTTAAATTATAGCTAAATTCGAATTGGCTCTTAGAATTTATCAGGAGCTACGTTAATGGCCGAACTTTACAATTGGAACATCGAACGTCACAGACCATGAATATTTTTCAATCAGTTGAAAAGAGTTCAGTAAATAGTTAAGACTTAAGTATATCTGCTCTTTTATTTAGTTAATTTTCTCACTATCGTCTAATTAGTTGTTGTTGTTTTGGTATCAAACAAACAATGCCTTGTGTGTTTTGAGGTCATGCAAATTAATATATTCCTTGAACTGAATATTCAAGGGGTCAAAAAATCGTGTCTGTGACAATCGGGCAAGCACAAAAAATGTTTTTTGAAGGATCGTACCGAAATATCAAATGGACTGCCATGTCCGTAATACTGCCATAAGTCAAAGAGAACTTTACTTTTCAGTTGCTTACTCAGTCGAAAGATGCTCTTATTTGACTACTTAGCTCATGTTGTTTTTGCTATTAATGCTGTTTTTCGAAGAGACAAAATTATTCACAGTCTCGTATTTATATCCATCATCAGTGTTGTGATTGCCAAAGCGCGAATGCGCTGGTTCTTTTCCGGATGACAACAAATACGTCGCCTTGTCCACCGGAATCTTTAAACTTAGACTCGAATTCTGTTTAGCTCAATAAGTAAGTAAAAGCTTGTACAAATACATAAATCTCTATTATATTTTTTTACTAAATAAAACTTACCAGAAACCCAGAAAAAGGATAAGAATAAATCATAAAAATAATTAATTACCTTACACACACAATGAAGAGTGTTCAACAAGTTGAGTCACTGCACGAAGCAGTTCTATGTAGAAATGTTGAAAATGATATTGCAAAAGCTTCTGCGTTTTGCGCTGTAACCATAAATAATTCTTATAAAAGAATTATTGAAACTCATTATTGCTTGAATGTTGACATAAAAAACCATTTGTTGCGCTGCATAATAAAAAAAAATTGAGGTAGTTCCATTTAGTGTGACATTAGCTACTTGACTTTTGCGGGAACATGGACAATTTCACCAAAAACAAGCTACCAGATTGAAAAATTTACGAATTTTTCTAATTTTAATGGATTTCATATTAAAGGATACTACTTAATTACTTTCATAGTCATTTTAAATAAAACAAGTAAGGAAGGTTAAGTTCGGGTGTAACCGAACATTACATACTCAGTTGAGAGCTATGGTGACAACATAAGGGAAAATAACCATGTAGGAAAATGAACCGAACGAAACCCTAGAATGTGTTTATATGACATGTGTATCAAATGAAAGGCATTAAATTGTATTTTATGAGGGAGTGGGCCATAGTTCTATAGGTGGACGCCATTTAGGGATATAGCCATAAAGGTGGACCAGGGTTGACTCTAGAATGCGTTTGTACGATATGGGTATCAAATGAAAGGTGCTAGTGAGTATTTTAAAAGGGAGTGGGCCTTAGTTCTATAGGTGGATGCCGTTTCGAAATGTCGCCATAAAGGTGGACCAGGGGTGACTGTAGAATGTGTTTGCACGATATGGGTATCCAAATTAAAGGTATTAATGAGGGTTTTAAAAGGGAGTGGTGGTTGTTGTATAGGTGGTGGCCTTTTCGAGATATCGCCATTAAGGTGGACCAGGGGTGACTCTAGAATGCGTTTGTACGATATGGGTATCAAATGAAAGGTGTTAATGAGTATTATAAAAGGGAGTAATCATTAGTTCCATAGGCGGACGCCGTTTCGAGATATCGCCATAAAGGTGGACCAGGGGTGACCCTAGAATTTGTTTGTACAATATGGGCATCAAACAAAAGGAGTTAATGAGTATTTTAAAAGGGTGTGGGCCTTAGTTCTATAGGTGGACGCCTTTTCGAGATATCGCCATAATGGTGGACCAGGGGTGACTTTAGAATATGTTTTTACGATATGGGTATCCAATTAAAGGTATTAATGAGGGTTTTAAAAGGGAGTGGTGGTTGTTGTATAGGTGGTCGCCTTTTCGATATATCGCCATAAAGGTGGACCAGGGGTGACTCTAGAATGCGTTTGTACGATATGGGTATCAAATTAAAGGTGCTAGTGAGTATTTTAAAAGGGAGTGGGCCTTAGTTCTATAGGTGGATGCCGTTTCGAAATGTCGCCATAAAGGTGGACCAGGGGTGACTGTAGAATGTGTTTGCACGATATGGGTATCCAATTAAAGGTATTAATGAGGGTTTTAAAAGGGAGTGGTGGTTGTTGTATAGGTGGTCGCCTTTTCGATATATCGCCATAAAGGTGGACCAGGGGTGACTCTAGAATGCGTTTGTACGATATGGGTATCAAATTAAAGGTGTTAATGAGTATTCTAAAAGGGAGTAATCACTAGTTCCATAGGTGGACACCTTTTCGAGATATCGCCATAAAGGTGGACCAGGGGTGACCCTAGAATTTGTTTGTACAATATGGGTATCAAACAAAAGGAGTTAATGAGTATTTTAAAAGGGAGTGGGCCTTAGTTCTATAGGTGGACGCCTTTTCGAGATATCGCCATAATGGTGGACCAGGGGTGACTTTAGAATATGTTTGTACGATATGGGTATCCAATTAAAGGTATTAATGAGGGTTTTAAAAGGGAGTGGTGGTTGTTGTATAGGTGGTCGCCTTTTCGATATATCGCCATAAAGGTGGACCAGGGGTGACTCTAGAATGCGTTTGTACGATATGGGTATCAACTGAAAGGTGTTAATGAGTATTCTAAAAGGGAGTAATCATTAGTTCCATAGGTGGACGCCGTTTCGAGATATCGCCATAAAGGTGGACCAGGGGTGACCCTAGAATTTGTTTGTACAATATGGGTATCAAACGAAAGGTGTTAATGAGTGTTTTAAAAGGGCGTTGGGCTTAGTTATATAGGTGGACGCCTTTTCGAGATATCGCCATAAAGGTGGACCAGGGGTGACTCTAGAATAAGTTTGTACGATATGGGTATCAAATTAAAGGTATTAATGAGAGTTTTAAAAGGGAGTGGTGGTAGTTGTATATGTGAAGGCGTTTTCCAGATATCGACCAAAATGTGGACCATGGTAACCCAGAACATCATCTATTGGATACTGCTAATTTATGTATATATGTAATATCTGCCAAGATTTTAAGGGTTTTTTATTTCGCCCTGCAGAACTTTTTTAATTTTCTTTTACTTAATATGGTAGGTGTCACAACCATTTTATAAAGTTTTTTCTAAAGTTATATTTCGCGTCAATAAAACAATCCAATTACCTTACCATGTTTCATCCCTTTTTTCGTATTTGGTATAGAATTATGGCATTTTTTTCATTTTTCGTAATTTTCGATATCGAAAAAGTGGGCGTGGTCATAGTCGGATTTCGTTCATTTTTCATACCAACATAAAGTGAGTTCAAGTAAGCACGTGAACTAAGTTCATTAAAGATATGTCGATTTTTGCTCAAGTTATCGTGTTAACGGCCATGCGGAAGGACAGACGGACGACTGTGTATAAAAACTGGGCGTGGCATCAACGGATTTCGACCATTTTCACAAAAAACAGTTAACGTCATAAAATCTATGCCCCTACCAAATTTCAAAAGGATTGGTTAATTTTTGTTCGAATTATGGCGTTAAAAGTATCCTAGACAAATTAAATGAAAAAGGGCAGAGCCACGCCCATTTTGAAATTTTCTTTTATTTTTGTATTTTGTAGCACCATATCATTACTCTAGTTGAATGTTGACATAATTTACTTATATACTGTAAAGATATTAAATTTTTTGTTAAAATTTTACTTTAAAACAAAATTTTTTTTAAAAGTAGGCGTGGTCCTTCTCCGATTTTGCTAATTTTTATTAAGCGTACATATAGTAATAGAAGTAACGTTCCTGCCAAAGTTCATCATGATATCTTCAACGACTGCCAAATTACAGCTTGCAAAACTTCTAAATTACCTTCTTTTAAAAGTGGGCGGTGGGCGGTGCCACGCCCATTGTCCAAAATTTTATTAATTTTCTATTCTGCGTCATAAGTTCAACTCATCTACCAAGTTTCGTCGCTTTATATGTCTTTGTAATGAATTATCGCACTTTTTCGGTTTTTCGAAATTTTCGATATCGAAAAAGTGGGCGTAGTTATAGTCCGATATCGTTCATTTTAAATAGCGATCTGAGATGAGTGCTCAGGAATGTGCATACCAAATTTCATCAAGATACCTGTGAGCTCTGCTCAACTGAGTATAAAAAAAAATGAGAAGCACGTGTTGGAAATATTTTAATAGGAAACATCATCCTAGAAAAGACAGTTTTTAATAAGTTTTTCGAGCTCCCGAAAATTGCTTTGATGGAAGGAACATTGATCGGAGTATACAAAGCAAAGGAATATAGCCTTCTTAAGTGTCCGTAATTATGCTCAGAACATGTTGAAAAAACATATACTTTTGTCAATTCATTGCCCAAAGTAGGTCCTTATAAACCGACACCGCAATTTCTAAAGAGTTTAGCATAATTAAAGCAATTTTTATTAAATTGAATGGTTACAAGTCCACATGCCTTGTAGCTCTGCAGGTTACCACTAGTTATGAGAGTTCTTTTTCCCGTTGTACTAGGGGGGGAATGAGCTTGTATGACATGGGTATCAAATGGAAAGTATTAAAGAGTATTTTAAAAGGGAGTGGCCATAGTTCTATAGGTGCACGCCATTTCGAGATATCGCCATAAAGGTGGACCAGGGTAACTCTATATTGTGTTTTTACGATATGGGTATCAAATGAAAGGTATTAATATGGGTTTTAAAAGGGAGTGGCACTTAGTTGTATATGTGTAGGCGTTTTGGAGATATTGACCAAAATGTGGACTAGAGTGACCCAGAACATAATTTGTCGGGTACTGCTAATTTATTTATATATGTAATACCACGAACAATATTCCTGCCAAGATTCCAAGGCTTTTGATTTCGCCCTGCAGAACTTTTTCGTTTTCTTCTACTTACCAAGTTTTTTCTAAAGTTATATATTGCGTCAATAAACCAATCCAATTACCATGTTTCAACCCTTTTTTCGTATTTGGTATAGAATTATGGCACTTTTTTCATTTTTCGTAATTTTCGATATCGAAAAAGTGGGCGTGGTCATAGTCAGATTTCGGCCATTTTTTATATCAATACAAAGTGAGTTCAGATAAGTACGTGAACTGAGTTTAGTAAAGATATATGAATTTTTTCTCAAGTTATCGTGTTAATGGCCCAGCGGAAGGACAGACCGTCGACTGTGTATAAAAACTGGGCATGGCTTCAACCGATTACGCCCGTTTTCACAAAAAACAGTTACCGTCATAGAATCTATACGCCTACCAAATTTCGCAAAGATTTGTAAATTTTTGTTCGATTTATGGCATTAAAAGTATTCTAGGCAAATTAAATGAAAAAGGGCGGAGCCACGCCCATTTTGAAAATTTCTTTTATATTTGTATTTTGTTGCACCATATCATTATGGGGGCTGAATGTTGGCATAATTTACTTATGAACTGTAAAGATATTAAATTTTTTGTTAAAATTTGACTTAAAAAATTATTTTTTTTTAATTTCGTCATCCGATTTTGCTAATTATACTCTGCTGAGCAGAGCTCACAGAGTATGTTAACTTTGTTTGCATAACGGTAATCCGTAACGGCACAAACTAATCGAGATAGATATAGACTTCTATATATCAAAATGATCTGGGCGAAAAAGAAATTCATTTCGACATCTCCGTCCGTCCGTCCGTAAACACGATAACTTGAGTAAATTTTGAGGTATCTTGATAAAACTTTGTACGTAGGTTCCTGGGCACACATCTCAGATCGCTTTTTAAAATGAACGAAATCGGAGTACAAGAACGCCCACTTTTTCGATATCGAAAATTCCGAAAAACCGATAAAGTACGATAATTCATTACCAAAGACGGATAAAGCGGTGAAGCTTGGTAGGTGCGTTGTCCTTATGACGCAAACTAGAAATTGGTAAAATTTTGGGCAATGGGTGTGCCACCGCTCACGTTTAAAAGAAGGTAAATTAAAGTTTTGCAAGCTGTAATTCGGCAATCGTTGAAGATATCATGATGAAATTTGACAGGAACGTTGCTCCTATTACTATATGTGTGGTAAATAAAAATTAGCAAAATCGGATGACGAACATGCCCACTAAAAAAAAAAAATGTTAAGTCAAATTTTAACAAAAAATTGAATATCTTTACAGTATATAAGTAAATTATGCCAACATTCAACTCCAGTAATGATGTGGTGCAACAAAATACAAAAATAAAAGAAATTTTCAAAATGGGCGTGGCTGTGCCCTTTTTCATTTAATTCGTCTAGAATACCTTTAATGGCATAAGTCGAATAAAAATTTACAATCCTTGTGAAATTTGGTAGGGGCATAGACTCTACGACGATAACTGTTTTCTGTGAAAATGGCAGTTTTTATACCCAGTCGACCGTCTGTCCTTCCGCTCGGCCGTTAACACGATAACTTGAGCAAAAATTGATATATCTTTACTAAACTCAGTTCACGTACTTATCTGAACTCACTTAGTATTGGCATAAAAAATGGCCGAAATCCGACTATGACCATAATTCTATACCAAATATGAAACAAGAGATGAAATATGGTAATTTGATTGGTTTATTGACGCAAAATATAACCTTAGAGAAAACTTTGTAAAATGCGTGTGACACCTACCATATTAAGTAGAAGAAAATGAAAAAATTCTGCAGAGCGAAATAAATTAGCGGTACCCGACAGATGATGTTCTGGGTCACCCTGGTCCACATTTTGGTTGATATCTCGAAAACGCCTTCATATATACAACTAAGGGCCACTCCCTTTTAAAATCCTCATTAATACCCTTAATTTGATGCCCATATCGTACAAACACATTCTAGAGTTACCCCTGGTCCACCTTTATGTCGATATCCCAAATGGCGTCCACCTATAGAACTATGGCCTACTTCCTTATAAAATACTCTTTAATATTTTCCATTTGAAACCCATGTCATACAAACACATTCCAGGGTTACCCTAGGTTCATTTTGCTAAATGGTGATTTTCCCTTGTTTTGTCTCCAAAGCTCTCAGCTGAGTATGTAATGTTCGGTTACACCCGAACTTACCCTTCCTTACTTGTTTTTATTTAGCACACATACAGTAATATAACTTTTAAACTTTTAAATTGCCTTCTTCTAAAAATGGGCGGTGCCACTCCCATTGTCCGCAATTTTACTAATTTTCTATTTTACGTCATAAGGTCAACCCACCTAACAAGTTTCATCGCTTTTTCCGTCTTTGGCAATGAATTATAGCATTTTTTCAGTTTTTCGAAATTTTCGATATCGAAAAAGTGGGCGTGGTTATAGTCCGATATCGTTCATTTTAAACAGCGATCTGAGATGAGTTCCCAGGAACCTACGTACGAAATTTCATCAAGATGCCTTAAAAGTTACTCAAGTTATTGTGTTAACGGGTAGATAGACGGACGGACGGACATGGCTAAATAAATTTCTTTTTTCGCCCAGATCATTTTGATATATAGAAGTCTATATCTATCTCGATCAGTTTATGCCGTTACGGGGACCGTTATGCGAACAAAATTAATATACTCTTTGAGCTCTGCTCAGGAGAGTATAAAAGTACTCATAATTGGTATCCTGGAGTATTCATTTTTCTACATGAAAAAATCCAGAAAAAATGCTACAAGAGAAAAAGTAGGTGAAAAATTTATATAAAATATTTATGTAACACTAGCAAGGCATGATAAGTCTTTTTAGTACATCTCTTATATTGGAAGCAGCCCACACAAATTTGTTTAAGCTTTTTTTTTTCATTTGTACGTACTTTCTTCTTCTGCTCCTTAACTACGTCAATAACGTGCTTTCAAACCGTGACCCTATCATATAATATCACGCGGCTGCAAGAAGTGAAGCTAAAGTTTTATACGTCGAACTGCCATCTGCAATCCCTGTTCAAAGATTACGTGACAATCACGCATGTAGGATAATTACTAAATGGTACGCGTGTAAGAATTGCTCGCTCTGCCTGGTAAGTCATTGTTGGGTTATTGGTGCGAATGAAAATCAACACTGAAGTGGTTTGTTAGCTTTTTAACTGCTTCGCATATTTCCTTGTTTTCTTCAGCACTTTGGATGTGCAAATACACATATATATGTGTGTATGTGTGAGAGTAAGTGTTCCGCATTACAACATTGCTTTCGCATATATCACAGTTTTAGTAAGAGATTTTAAATCTTTTGTTCGTGTATGCTGACCTCAGCAATTTAAATTTGGGTTGAATTTTAAGCTTTTATTGCCGTTATTTGCTTTCTTCTTACTTTTCGTTTTCTACATATTGGTTTTTTGAATTTTGCATACCTTTCCTTACAGGAAATTCTCATGCCATATCTTTTATATGTAAACTTTTGGGTTTACACATACATACTTCGATTTTGCTGATGTAAATAAATTTTCAAGCGAAAAAGCTGAATAATCGAACAACTCACTCATGTATAGGGTGTGTGGTGATTTAGTTTCGCTGTCAACTGCTTTTCATTCTTGTATGCTACTTGCAAATTTAAATTAATTATGCTCCACAAGACGAGATCTGCATGTTTATGCTATTTATTCATTTGATTTTGCTTTCGTCGTACGCAATTTCCATGATTAAGTATAAATGAGTTTAAGGAGTTTACAATTCATATGAACAGTAAATTTTTTTTATTTATTCTCATGCCTTTGATGTTTTTTAAAAATTGTATCCTTGGTTTAAGTGTGGCGCAAAATGTACAAATGGCGTACAAGGTGATAAAACTGTAAAACGATGGTTCCAAGATAGTGGAAGGGGTAGGGTATGCCGTATACTGTGCTGATCCGGGAACAAATAGATCCTACAAGTTACCGGATTACTATAGCGTTTTTTAGGCAAAAATTTTAGCCGTAACTAAAGCAGTAGAATCCTTGAAAAAAATTGCTAAAACAGCAGCCGTGTCAACTATTAAATCGACAACCAAGCAGAAATTTAAGAAATAACCTCGCATGGCACAGCATGCAAATGTGTTCTAGAGTGTTAGCAATCTCTTGCAAGAATCGGGACATGGATAAGCATACATCCATATCGGGTCATATGGCATATGGGAATAAAAAAGCGGATGCACAAGACGCATCCCTCACAGCTTTCTCCGTAGACAAACCAACTAGATTTGGCAAGATTCGGATAGGCTTGTTCGGTGAAAGTACATGTAGGAAGTGCAGGTTGGAGGAGGAAACCATCAATCACGTTTTGTGCTCGTGCACTGCGCTTGCCAGGCTAAGACTCCAGCTGTAAGAAGTGATACAGCTGCCACATCTAGAGGCTGCAAGTGGCATAGAGCCTAGCAAGCTTCTGGTCAAGAAGACGGAGTTATTTTATAACGACTTGATGAGTGAACATGTATTAAATTAGAAATGAGTTCTCAGTTGATTCTGGAATTATACATTAAAATATACACAAAATAAGAGAAAAATAAGAGAAAGCAAGTAAGGAAGTCTAAGTTCGGGTGTAACCGAACATTACATACTCAGCTGAGGGCTATGGAGACAAAATAAGGGAAAACTACCATGTAAGAAAATGAAACTAGGGTAACCCTGGAATGCGTTTGTATGAAATGTGTATCAAATGGAAGGTATTAAAGAGTATTTTAAGAGGGAGTGGTTCTATAGGTGGACACCTTTTCGAGATATTGCCATAAAGGTGTACCAGGGGTTACTCTATAATTTGTTTGTACGATATGGGTATCAAATGAAAGGTGGTAATGAGTACCTTAAAAAGATAGTGGTGGTAGTTGTATATGTGAAGGCGTTTTCGAGATATTGACCAAAATGTGGACCAGGGTGACCCAGAACATCATCTGTCGGGTACCGCTAATTTTTTATATATGTAATACCACGAACAATATTCCTGCAAAGATTCCAAGGACTTTTGATTTCGCCCTGCAGAACTTTTTCATTTTCTTCTACTTAATATGGTAGGTGTCACACCCATCTTACAAAGTTTTTTCTAAAGTTATATTTTGCGTTAATAAACCAATCCAATTGCCATATTTCATCCCTTTTTTCATATTTGGTATAGAATTTGTAATTTTTTTCATATTTCGTAATTTTCGATTTCGAAAAAGTGGGCGTGGTCATAGTCGGATTTCGGCCATTTTTTATACCAAGATAAAGTGAGTTCAGGTAAGTACGTGAACTAAGTTTAGTAAAGATATATGAATTTTTGCTCAAGTTACGTGTTAATGGCCCCGCGGAAGGACAGACGGTCAACTGTGTATAAAAACTTGGCGTGACTTCAACCGATTACGCCCGTTTTCACAGAAAACAGTTACCGTCATAGAATCTATACGCCTACCAAATTTCGCAAAGATTGGTAAATTTTTGTTCGACTATCTTGCGTCTGCCAATATAGTTTGGAAGCCCATTAGGCCATGACAGATGACGCAAAACCATTCTAGTGAACACCCTTAAGGATTCCAAATTATACTGCAATATTACAAATGACTACACACTACAGATACATACAGCGCTTTGAGAGTAAGTGGGTAAAAAAATCGACACTGTTTCTGCGTATAAAACCACCTCTCCCGGTACCCCGAATTGCCATCAGTTCAAAACACTGCCAAGTTTCGGCAATATAAATCAATCATAAAAGGAGACAATCGATATAGAAAGTAACATTTGTTACCTCTCCCTCCCATATTGCTTTTATTTTCCCATTCTTTTCTCTGCTACTACAATATCGATGTTGGGCATCTGCATCTCATTATCATTGCCTTGGCATTAGTACCCTCCTACGCCTCCTACATTTCAAAAATGCCCCCTTTGAACTGAAAAACTTTATTTCCTACAAATTGGTGTGCATTTCATCCAAATCGGCCAAACTATGCATCCAAACGAGGAGTTGAAAAGTTTGACTTTTGAGTATTTATTTATAGATAGATAGACAAATCAAGCTTTTATTGTATTCCTCTGCATTAAGCCACCTTGGAAATATTTATTTTATCAATAATCTACACAAAACTTAGTTACAAAAGAGGAATGAAGTGTATGCTCTTACACTTCCGGCATAAGGACTAACAACAGCTCTAAGACATGTCCATTGTATGAATGTGTGCGTGTGTGCATATAAATATACGCCTATAAATTTCTCTTTGATTGACACTCACAAATATTTACACTTTTCACACTGATAATAAGTACACCTTATCAATTTATAAAAACACTTGGCAGGCAACGATTGTGCTAAGCATTATTGCTAATGGCAATATAGTGATGACAAATAAAATAGAAAATCTAAAATGTGCCTCTGTTTTACTCAAAATTAATTCGAACGGCCTAAGTAACAAAATATGCTTAGTTCACTGTGATAAACATAAACTACGTACTTAAGCTTTCCTTAGCTGCAGGCAAGATTGCTTCTCCTTGAAATCTTCAAATTGTTTCATCTAAGTAATCAAACTCTACCGCAGCAAATATAAATATAATCAAGGCGCAACGTGAGCTGTGTTCCAAAATAGCAGTTATCCTCATGATTTGATTAAACTTCCAAGCTCCTGCGAAAACTACTTAGTCCGCTTGCTGTGCGGTTTACCAAAGCAATAATGTTTATTGTGTTTTTTATCAAATTAGTGTGATTATGTATGCCAAGCTGCTCTATCTATCAATTCATATAAAAAAACATTATAAATCAAAGTCTTAAACTTTAGAAAGAGTTTATCTAGGCTCTTGAAGACGAAGTATTTGCTGTCATCCCCAAGGTATAGGCGCTTTCGTGCTTTGGCAGCCACGTCATTGTTGACGGATATAAATTCGAGACTGTAAATGATATGGTCTATTTGGGAACTACCACTAACCGAAAAACAATGTAAATTTAGAAATTAAAGAGTATTTCCTGCCAATAAGTGGTACTTTGGAGTGAGTAGGCAATTGAAAAGTAAAGTCCTCACGCGACAAATAAAAATCACACGTCCTGATATATAGCTTAGAATCATGGACGGTGTAGAGAGAATATGAGATGGCTCTTGGATTGATCGAAAGAAAAGTTCTCCGTAAGATTTATGGTCCTCTCCAAGATGTCGACAGCGAGTATTGAAGGATAATGATGAGATTAATGAGCTTTACGTAGTTATGACGATAATGCAGTGAATAAAAAGTGTCATGTTATGCGGGCCGATGAAGACGCTCAAGCCTGGAAAGTGTGTCAGTCAACACCGCAGCTTGAAAGCAGAGGAAGGGGAAGATTTCAACAAGATATACTGAGAGTAGCTATTGTTAACTTACCAGTTCTAAAAGGGCTTGTTATTGCAGAGTCATCGGCTTCTTAATAGTTTCTTATCGGCTTGTTATAAAAGGGTTACGCACTTATCGCCGATTTATTATTGACGTTTTAAAAGTATCTGTTTCATAACAAACTAGTGAGTTGTCGTTGATAATCCCATAAGATGCTTTTAACAAACTGATAACATTCTGTTAGGAAATCGATAGCTTTTAGATAGCAGAACGATACATTTTTGATAACGAAATAAATAATTTTTCCATAACACGTCGGTAACAAATAAGTAATAATCCGATAAAAAATCGATAGTGTTGATAATATATCTATAATTTTTAATGATATACCTAAACATTTTCGACATGAAACGGATAACTCATAGATTAAAAATCTATTTAACTTAGTTTAATTTAACTTAATTTAATTTAATTTAATTTAATTTAATTTAATTTAATTTAATTTGATTTAATTTAATTTAATTCAATTTAATTTAATTTTGAGTTAGCTCAATTGGATTTAATTGAATTTAATTTAATTTAATCTATGTTTTTTGCCGGCTCAAGGTCCAAATTAACACACAAACGTTTCGACTTTTTTGTCAATATATTTCGGTTACACTTCGGTAACCATCCTCAGTACACTATTAACAACATAAAAAACGCCACAATATAAAACAATATACAACATAAAATTTTTTTTGAACAAAAAATCACATACATGATAAATATGCGATCCGCCTAATATGTCTACTGTTGTCGCTTGCTCTCTAACAAATGCCTGTACAAATGTGCGCTGTGGTCTATGTCCGATTTATAGTTCATTCGTATGTTTGTAGGTACGTTGATTATGTGAAGCATTTCGAATGTAAAACATTTCCTTTAGTGTAGTTCTTGTTCAAGTATAGTTGCTCGGTCAAAGTTAGGAGAATGCCCGGTATTTTTACAGTGGTACATAAGAGCTGTTTTATGAAAGCTTGTGCTGTGGGACTCTTTGTAGGCAGACTTGTGTTGTGACAGTCTGGTTTTTAACTTTCCTTCTGTTGTACCCACATAATTTTATTAATTTAATTTGGCATTTCGCTGTCGTAGTATCACCATGAAGTTAAAATATTGACGTCGCAAAAATTTATCTACTTTTGAAAACTACCATTTTGTTATCGGAAGGTTATAAATTTATAGAAGATAAAAGTTACCGAAATTTCGTCAAAAATATATCGATTAGTTATCGAATTGTTGGTGGTGGAAAGCCACACAAAAAACAACATACTTCAAAAAATTAGAGGGGGTATGCAGACTATCGATGCTTTGCATTACGGGAGCCCTGAAAACAACCCCGACGGCTGCACTGTATGTCATTCTGCACATTCCACCTGTAGACCTGGTGGCAAAGAACAAAGCGTTAACGACCGCAACCAGGCTCGATGCTTCGGGGCATCTTGAGCGCCGACCATATGGCCATAGTAGTATAGCGTCCTCAGTCACAAGACGAACAGACTACATGATTCCCTACCTGCACTTTGAGGGAGATCTCAAGGCCACAATAGAGGTGGACGGTTGGCGCAAGGGTGCGCAAATGGCGGACGAGGCGATACATGTGTACACAGATAGTTCCAAGGTAGTGGAAGGAATAGGGTCTGCGGTGTACTGTGATAATCCGGAAATAAAGAGATCCTACTGGCTGCCGGATTACTGTGGCGTTTTCCAAGCGGAAATAGTAGCCGTAACCAAAGCAGTAGAAGCCCTGGAAGAGAATAGCTAAAGCTGCAACCGTGTTAACTTTTATATTGACAGTCAAGCAGCAATTAAGGCAATAATCTCGCATAGCACAGCATCTAAATGCGTGTTAGAGTGTAAGCAGTCTCTGGAGAGAATCGGGACAGGGAGAAGCATACATCTATATTGGGTCCCAGGGCATATGGGAATAGATGGGAATGAAAAAGCGGACGAATTAGCTAAAAAAGGCGCATCCCTTGAAGCTTGCTCCGTAGACGTCCAAATTAGATTGGGCGAGATTAAGCGAAGGCGAGAGGTGCACATGATCCACCAAGCAGAAAAGGCGTGGGTTCAAGCGCGAGGCTGTAAAGTGTCGAAGATTATGTGTAGGTCTTACAACCTTAGACTAACACAGTTGCTTCTATCATTAAAAAGAGAGGACTGTAGACTCATGACGGGTATTCTGACTGGACACTGCCTTCTGGCGTCACATGCCTTTAAATTAGGCTTGGTCAGTGATAGCAGGTGTAGGAAGTACGGGTTGGAGGAGGAAACGATCGAGCACGTTCTGTGCTCGTGCCCTGCACTTGCCAGGCTAAGACTCCAGCTATTAGGAGTGATACAGCTGTCAGATCTAGAAGCAGCAAGTGGCTTAAGTCCTAGGAAGCTTCTAGTATTTGCCAAGAGGACGGAGTTATTTTATAACATAGGTCCTGGTTTTTTATAGGGTTTTTCAGTTTGGTCATTAAAACAAACTTCTGGTAACACTACGGACTCAATCAGTCTATGTGAGGTCCTCATGGACCGGCCAGTTCAACCTACATACCTATCGAATTGGTTTCAAATTTGTTTTGAAAGTATTAGATTTGTTTTCCACTTGTTGTACTACTACCTATTTGTTATCGGCATGCTATCGACTTGTTATCGAAAATGTATCCACCATTACCAGCTACCAAAAAGTTATCGATTTGTTATCGAAAAAAATGAGTTCCTATGCGAATGCTTCCAATTTTTATCGACGAGCTATCAATTTCTTATTGATGACAAAACAGATACTCATGAAACTTCAATATAAAATGAATGGCACATCTGTAACTCGTCGATAGTAAGCTAATACGAAACTAGCAAGAAGCCGCTGACTTGGGGATAACAAGCCGATAACCAATTGCTAACTCTATTACAATTTTGCTTTCGACAATAAGCTGGTCAAATAGCCCGAAAATGTTGGCTTTGGAAAACCAACATTTGTATATAATAGTAAATTAATTGCTTTATTTTCTAACCTTAAACAAAACAAAGAACAATTCTTTCTATGCATATTGTTATAAAATTTAATTTGAGATTATTTTGCTGTTGGTTCAGCTTTTACAAAAGTGCCAAATAAACACAAATTACTTACCAATCATCTGGCTGTCAGTTCGTTTTCGTTCGCTTGTTGTCCTTTCATCACAATTTCTCTTTGTCCATTTGGAATTTCTAATTAAGTTACAGTTAGCAGTTATTCCAAAGTTTCCAAATACTTTCCAGCTCACATAAATTTGTTCACTAACGATAACAGATTACATTTTAAATAAACACTTACTTACATAAATATTTGATTAAGTTCAGACATTTCCGAAATGATTTTCGTCACTCAAAGCAAATCTGTTTATCAGTTCACTCATTCCATTCATTTAAAACTTTTTTTTATTTATATATGCTAATTACGGATTTACTTGAATTTTTGAAATGTAATCATTTTAAGATCGAATGTTTTTTTGGTTGCTTAAAAATTTATAAATTGCTGTCACAGATAAACAAATATAAATATCGGATCAAATATGTAGCTATTTAACTTCATTTGCTTTATCACGAAAACCTCCTTGAAAATATAATCAGAGACCCACAAATAAATAAATCCAAATGATCAGCGTGATGCGTAGAAATGATTTAATTATGTCCATCTGTCTGTTAAACCGTCGGTCTGTTTGAACGCTTTTCTACTTTCTTATTTAACCTTCATATGCCTGGTAGTCTACATTTGTAGTAATTTGGGGAAAAAAGTCAAATAAAACAAAAAGTTCCGAAACAACAATGCCCAAGGTTTTCAGTAGCTTCCTAATTATCAATTCTGAGTCGATTAAGAGTATAATATTACTGGAACTATTATTTACCTGATCCCCAGCCCCTACTTGAAAAAAACGTCATCTTGCAGCCGGTAGTCTACATTTGTAGTCACTATATAAAATGTATGCAAAATATTATATAAATCGTTCTATCCACTCAAAAGTGAGATATATATGGGAAAGAACTCAAATTCTAATCGAGCAACCAACGTAGGAGAAGGTGCTGTGCAAAGGGTTGTATGCCATTGGGAGAACTCAGGAAGGACTATTATTTGTGACAATTTTTTCATATCGCTATACTTGGGCAATTATTTAATGTCCAAAAGTCTTGCTCTTTTTTGTACTGTTCGCAAAAATAAGACTTTTATACCAAATGAAATGAAGGCTGACCGCAATCGAGCAGAAGAGCCTAACATTTTCGGGTTTCTCGATGGAAAGTTTTCTTTGGTACCTTACGTACCAAAAAGAGGCAGAGCAGCCATAATACTTGCCAGTACACCTTTGACAGATTCAATTGTAGTTGAAAAGAAAAACAAGCCACAATATATCCTTGATTACAATGCAAACAAAACAGGCGTCGACGCAATGGATAAAATGCTTTCTGCATATTCAACGAAACGCAAAACTTTGCGTTGGCCCTTGGCCATGTTTTATAACATGCTAGATATAAGTGCACTTGCATCATTCATCATTTACTCGGAAAACAATTCATATGACCGTCGTACAGACGTGCGACGATAGGTCTTGCGGAACTTGGCCAAGCAGCTTTTTACGCCAGCAATTGAACAACGCTCTAAAGTTCTCCGGTGGGTGGCACATCCAAACACGTAAAGCTACCGAAATGGCACTAGATGGATCCCTTGCTGCCACTTCTAAAGGTGATTTATCCATTTTTATATAAATTTTAAGCGATAAACAACCAGCATATCCTGTGCGTTGTTAACACTGTGAAATGGGAAATCGTAAAAGTACACGCAAAATCTGTAGTTGGTGTAAAAAAGCAGTGTGCGATGCTCATGCCGAAGCATATACTTTGGGCAAATGCTATTCAATTCCTGAAAACTAATACATTTTTTTACTTAAAAGCATTACTTGAATTCAATATTTTTAAATAAAAACGTTAGTACACACGTACATGTCAAATAATGACCATACAAGTCTTTTTTTTTTCTAAATATTATCGTGGTTTTATATGCAGTAACATACTTGCTACAAATGTAGACTCCCGACCGTGTACTTGAGTTTTATATCCCGGGCACATGAAGGTTAAGGTGCCCCAGTCGCTTCTTCACTCTGCCAACTGGCGTTAGTCGTTCACACCAAAGGAATTTAAAGAGTTTTCAATGAGGCCCTTCCAGTGGAGACGGCCGCCCTCTTCCTATGCTGCTATGGGTGGGGGGGGGGGGGGGGGGGGGTTCCTATAAAAATACTATCTTAGCTGGTGCGTTACCTTTCATTTGCATAACATGACCTTGCCAGCGTAGCCGCTGCATCTTATTTCGCTGGACTGTGTTGATGTCTGCTTGAGCTCATACAGTTAATCCTTAAATCTTCTTACTTTTGAACACCTCCAGAGCCGTTTCAGCTTATGTTGTCATGGTTCATAGTCCATAGGTACTTTTGTACATAAAAAAAGTTTTTCTGACACTGTCATTGCTGTTAGTATAATCAATTTGGCCTGTATTTGTCCTGGGTATTAAATTCAGTATTGTCTGCTTTGTATCTCAGTTGCTTAGGGTTTCCCTAGTGTGTGCACTTGTGAGTCCAGAAAAGGTATCAGCAACATATAATGATTCTATGGTACCCTGCTTGGCTAGCTAGGCTGTTTGTTCATTACCTGCATGCCCTTGATGGCAGGAGACCTATCTTAACAAAAGCTTGTTTTTGGCTACCACATCTTTTAGGACTCCAATACATTCATTCACTAACTGAGAATTAATTGTGAAAGACACGCAAGGCTGTCTGACATACTGAGAATATTCCGCGAGCATAAGCATCTACGTAGACATTCTCTACCGCAAACGGCTCTTTTATGGATTTCTGCCTGGAAAATAGTGGGCTTGCATTCCATTGGTATCATTCGATCCACATCATTGGCATCTGCCAGGTCTAGATTTCCCGTCATCAAATTTTGATCCCTCCTTTAACCAGACCTCTAAGCCAACGTCAGTATATAGATTTCCTGCTTCAGAAAGAGTTTTGTCCACAAAACTTCGAAATTCCATGAATTTCTGAGAGTATAGGGCCGATACCGTGGCCCTATTAGCTGAAATACATGATTTCCGATACATTTTTTCATAACTTTCATATATCTCGTCATGCGTTTTCTCTATGTACATCCCATACATTTATATACATATTTCATACAACTGATTTTTCAAATTTTAAATTTCATCAGATTATTGTTAAGCTCTATTCATAAGACCGACGACTGCGCTGTATGCCACTCCGCACATTTGACTTGTAGATATGGTAGGGAAGAACAAAGCGTTATCAACCTCAGCGATCCACAATGCCTCGCGAAATTGAAGCGCAGACCATACGAATATGATACTAAAGTGCTTCGAAATGTCTCTGCGACCCACAATAGGAGTGGACGGGTGGCGCAAGGGTGCTCAAATGGCAGAGGAGGCAATACGTGAACAGAGGTGTTCACAAACTAATGGAAGGAATAGGATCTGTATGTTTTCTATCGGCAGTAGTACCCTTTAAAAAAGCAGCAGAAATGCTGATAGAAAGCAGCTTAAACTGTAGCCGCAGAAAAATAGCAACGAAGGCTACAATCTAACATGGCACAACATCCAAATGTGTGTTAGAGTGTAACCAATACCCGAAAAGATTTGAGATAGGAAAAGTTTACCTCCGTATTAGGTGCCTGGGCATATCGGAATGGATGGAAAAGAAAAAACGAATGAGCTAGCCAAAAAGAGCATATCGCTCGTAGCTTTTACCGTAGTTATTCAAATCAGTTTCAGTGAGATGACAAGAGCTGCACATGACCGAACAAACAGAAACGACGTGGAACCAATTGCGGGGAAGCAAACTTTCGAAGATCATGTGCAGGTCTTACAAATCAGATAAACAAAGTTTTATTCTCCTCATTGAAAAGAAGCGACAGTAGGCTCATGATGGGTATTCTGACTGGACGCCCTCTTACGGCATCACATGCTTATGAATTAGACCTTGGCAGTGGTAGCAAATGTATTAAGTGTAGGTTAGAAGTGAAAATGATGGAAAACGTTTTCTGCTCGCGCTTTATTCTTGAAAGTCTAAGAATTCAGCTATAAGAACTGACACAAATATAAATCTAACAGCAGCAAGTAGCGTAGGTCCTAGAAAGATTCTTGTATTTGCCAAGAGGACGGAGTTGCTTTATAACATATGTCCTGGTTTCTGGTAGGAGTTTTTAGTTTGGACGTAATCGTAAATAGTATACAAATTTATGCACAAATCATAAGCATGTAATTTTAAATTTCAAAAAATTTCTCTTTATCTATGTAAGCACTTTCAATAATTACAAATAAATTCTATTTTTCTTTACAGATAGTTGCTGGCCCTATTTAATAATTAATAATAGGAAATGGGTAAGAAAAATTTAAATATATATTTTTTTAAATACCAAAAGCTAGAATTGAATTATAGTTTAAAAACACACGATTTAAAAATTATATTTCGCAAAAAAAAAGGAACAAAAATTTCAACATTTATTAAAAAATTTTCTTTAGGATAAAGTTTTGCCAAAAAATTGCAGGATAAATAAAAAAAGCGTAACGCGCTTTTATTTTAGCTTAAGCCCCCAAAATTGTCTTAAATTGCTTGCCTACACTTAATTTTTTTTTTAAGTTTTTTTTCACTCCATTATGCCTAAATTACATGAATTACTGTACGTATTACAATTTTATCCTATTTTCCTACTAATCCATATTATTATGATTTTCACGAAATTATGAAATTTTTGTGTGCCAGTAAGCTGGAATTTATTTTTCGTGCTTCGACATAATTCATAAATGTCAAATATGTGTATGACATATCTAAACAGACACGCCTACAAGCAAAAAAATTTAATTATAATGCAAACGTTCGTGTTTTGTACTGCTTTGACAATTGTTTTTGTAGGTATTTATGTATACGCAAAGCATTCATACGAACATTTGAATTTGCTAAAAACAGCAGCGATAAGAAAAGTAGCAGTGTAAATTTTTATTATTAAATGAAATTAAATATCTATATAGTAAGGATAATCGTAAGGCTAATCGTAGAATGACTAGTAAAGGTGTATTAGTTCGGGTGTAACCGAACATTTCAGATAAATTACTTTTCTACATAACACGTGGCACCGCCCGTTTAAAAGAAATGTCTCCCAATTTCCTCTTAAAATAAAACTTGGTAAGTGAAATATCATTGATTCAAAACTATTTTTTGCTAAGCTTATTTTTGAGCTTATTATTCTAGTCTACGACCCTTTTAAACTTGTTTTATATCTAAGTTGCCGTGGTCTTTAACCGATCCCGTGCGTTTTTACTAGAAATATTTTCTACTATAGGGAACATTTGCGTACCCAATTTTATTACGATCCGTTAATTTTTCTTCGATTTATGGCTCCCGAAATAAAGAAAATTGGTTAGTCATAAAAGGGGCGGTGCCACACCCATTTTCAAATATTTCAGTGTTTTCCAATGTAATGTTATAATTCAATTTGAAAAGTAAAATTTTATTTATACAAAGCTCATTTTCGCTATTACATAGCTTATTATTTTCGTCTACGACCCTCTTAAAAATCTTTTATATAAAAGTGGGAGTGGTCTTTAACAGATCTCGTCCATTTTTTCTAGCAATATTTCGTGCTACAGGGAAAATCTGTGTACCCAATTTCATTACGATCCGTTAATTTTTCTTCAAGTTATGGCTCCCGAAACATAGAAAACTGCTTAGTCATAAAAGGGGCGGTGCCACGCCCATTTTTTTAAATTTGAAGTTTTTCCTATTTATTGTTATAAATCCACTTGGGAAATGAAATATCTTGATATAAAGCTCCTTTTTGCAAACATATAGCTTATTTTGTTCGTCCACGACCCTTTTAAAAATCTTTTATATAAAAGTGGGCGTGGTCCTTAACCAATTTCGTTAATTTTTCTTCAAAGCATTCCTTATAGTAAAGGAGGCCTCTATGCCGAATTTTGTTACGGTTTAACGGTTTTTATGATTAATAATATTTGTAAAATTGATTTTATCACAAGTGGGCGGTGCCACGCCCATTTTAAAATTTTTTTTCAAATTTTTATCAAGACTCTCAATACCACTCCACACGAAATTTCAACATTCTAGGTGTATTATTTACTATATAATCACGTTTTTTGTGTTTTCCAAAATGTTATATATAAAAAGTGGGTGTGGTTATCATCCGATTACGCTCATTTTCAACACCAATCTATTCTGGGTCCATATAAGGACGTGTACCAATTTTGGTGAAGATATCTTAATATTTACTCAAGTTATCTTGTATAACGGATTGACGGACGGACGGACGGAAGGACAGACGGACGGACGGATGGACATTGCTCAATCAAATTTTTTTTCGACACTGATGATTTTGATATATGGAAGTCTATATCTATCTCGATTCCTTTCTACCTGTGCAACCAACCGTTATCCAATCAATGTTAATATACTCTGTGTGCAAAGTACGCTGAGTATAAAAATTAATGTCTCTTATGAAATAGTGTTTTTGAATTTTGAAATACTCCTCGGAAAAAATTGTGAAAAATCAATAGCATACTCAAAAAAACTCAAATAAAAGTTTAATTGAAATTTAAAAATCTAAAAATTAAAGTGATGAAATTTAAAAAATTTTTCACTGCTATTTTTCGGTTCGCTCCTGTATATGCAGCTTTCAGGAATTTTTGCTTAAATTTAACAATTTGGTTTTAAATTAAGCTGATTCTCTTAAAATTAGGTTTATATGTATCTACATGTTATTAAGCTTTAATATTCGTAAAATATCCCCTTTAAAAATTAAAATGAATATATTCACAAAAATAGTGCCTTCCACTTTTTCGCTTTTCGTAATAAATACAAACCAAATATGTAGCACATGCGCAAGAACGCCAGACAGGTGGAGTCAGTAGTACAACAACAAGAATTTGACAGCGCTCATAGCATGGTCATGAATTTTAAGGTAAAGGAGAGGGAAATTTGTTGGTACTATTTTCTTCTATTTTACCACCATTGTAAACAGGGGCATGAGGGGAAGGGAAAACCGAGAAAGCGAGAAGAAAAAGTAGAGGAAGTTAGAGGAAAGTCGAAATAGTAAAAAGAACAAGAGGAAGACGGGGAGTGAGAGTAAAATTAAGAATAACGTGACTCATTAGAAAAAAGGTTAATAGACAGATTCAGAATAAGCATAAGATTAAGATTAAGAGTAATTGTGAGCGTTAGACTGGGATAAGAACAATAGCGGGAAGAGTAAGAGGCAAAAGTGGGCAGATTTACGCAAGAATGAAAGCGATAGGGAAATTAAATGAGACGATTTAGGTAAAATAGAAATTTCAGAGGGGAAAATCAATAAGAGAAGTAGAGGGTTAGACAAAAGAGGGGCAGTTGGGTATTCAGGATCATAAAGAGCTGTTCAAAATAAAGTCCCAATAACCAAAATATTCTCTTTTTGCCATAAAGTAAATCTAACTGTAAGGTCTGATTGGTTGAAACATCGTTGCTGCAAAGGCTCTGCCGCTATACATTTTTATACCAACCATTTCTTTCTGCTCAGTGAGCCTAGCTCAACGCTTGGCTAAACTGGATATTTGTTGGGTTTCGAGAGCGTGTACCGTTAATCACAAGTTTTCTTATAACAATCCTCCCAGATACTCATCGCCACTTATGATATTGTTCCAGATCGTCAATCACAACATTGACGTGAGCAGTATATTTCCATATTCCTTAGTTGTGTAAAATGTGATACTCTGAAGATCGAGACATTCAGTTCCGTTAAATAAATTTTCCCACAAAAGGAAGAACAAATCTTAGGCGTTAGATAAGCCAAGAAAAATACTAAATTCATGCAATTCTGAAATATGAGATAAGTTTCAAGGAAAAAGCGTCTGTATTTCGTTTTGTAGACAGGTGTTAGCTCCGCTAACCAAACCGTAGGTCTTGGGTTTAAGACCCGGTCGCCTCAAGTGAAACAAGTTAAAAGTGAAATTCAAAATGCCACTTCTTCTGACCGCGAGTAAGTTTTTACTAAAGTGGGCGTAAGCAGCAAATAACAACACCCCCTATTTACATTTCGACTATTTCTTATGAAAAGGTTTCTTCGATATTCTGATACCCTTATCGGGCTTTATGAACAAATTTGGCAGGTAGTTTGTCTACATGGAGCTACTTAAACCTATATTATAATTATCAAAAACGTGTTTGGCCACGCCTTCATTTTAAAAGAGTCTTCCATCTGCTTTCGCTAGCGAAACTTCAAAACGGTTTAAGGTAAAGTTAGAAAACTAGATAAAATCTTAAGACAATCACGCTTACCTGCTGTATAAAATTACAAAAAAACATGTTGGAGGCGGTGTTTGTGTTTGCTAGTCCAGAGTAGAAGTTGCAACGAAAAAATGCTATAGCTCCAGCTCTGCACATGAACTGAACAGAGAGCAGAGCCGTAGCACAAAAAACTGATTGCACTTCTTAGGCTCGGTCGTAAGCCATATCGTTTTTAAGAGCGGAACAAATGGCATAGTGAAAACTACGAATACGATAGCAAAAAAAACAAGTAAGGAAGGTTAAGTTCGCGTGTAACCGAACATTACATACTCAGTTGAGAGCCATGGTGACAACATAAGGGAAAATAACCATGTAGGAAAATGAACCGAGGGAAACCGTGGAATGTGTTTGTATGACATGTGTATCAAATGAGACATTAAATAGTATTTTATGAGGGAGTGGGCCATAGTTCTATAGGTGGACGCCATTTAGGGATACCGCCACATAGGTGGATCAGGGTTGACTCTAGAATTTGTTTGTACGATACTTGTATCAAATTAAAGGTATTAATGAGAGTTTTAAAAGGGAGTGGTGGTAGTTGTATATGTGAAGGCGTTTTCCAGATATCGACCAAAATGTGGACCAGGGTGACCCAGAACATCATCTGTTGGATACCGCAAATTTATTTATATATGTAATACCTGCACATATTTGAAGGATTTTTTATTTCGCCCTGCAGAACATTTTCATTTTCTTCTACTTAATATGGTAGGTGTCACAACCATTTTACAAAGTTTTTTCCAAAGTTATATTTCGCGTCAATAAACCAATCCAATTACCATGTTTCATCCCTTTTTTCGTATTTGGTATAGAATTATGGCATTTTTTCATTTTTCGGAATTTTCGATATCGAAAAAGTGGGCGTGGTCATAGTCGGATCTCGTTCATTTTTTACACCAAGATAAAGTGCGTTCAGATAAGTACGTGAACTAAGTTCAGTAAAGATATGTCGATTTTTGCTGAAGTTATCGTGTTAACGGCCATGCGGAAGGACAGACGGACGACCGTGTATAAAAACTGGGCGTGGCTTCAACCGATTTCGCCCATTTTCACAAAAAGCAGTTAACGTCATAAAATCTATGCCCCTACTAAATTTCAAAAGGATTGGTAAATTTTTGTTCGACTTATGGCATTAAAAGTATCCTAGACAAATTAAATGAAAAAGGGCGGAGCCACGCCCATTTTGAAATTTTCTTTTATTTTGGTAATTTGGTGCACCATATCATTACTGGAGTTGAATTCTGACATAATTTACTTATATACTGTAAAGATATTAAATTTTTTGTTAAAATTTTACTTAAAAAAAAAATTTTTTTTAAAAGTGGGCGTGGTCCTTCTCCGATTTTGCTAATTTTTATTAAGCGTACATATACTAATAGGAGTAACGTTTCTGCCAAACTTCATTATGATATCTTCAACGACTGCCAAATTACAGCTTGCAAAAATTTTAAAATACCTTCTTTTAAAAGTGGGCGGTACCACGCCCATTGGCCAAAATTTTACTAATTTTCAATTCTGCGTCATGAGTTCAACTCACCTACCAAATTTCATCGCTTTATCTGTGTTTGGTAATGAATTATTGCACTTTTTCGGTTTTTCGAAATTTTCGATATCGAAAAAGTGGGCGTGGTTATAGTCCGATATCATTCATTTTAAATAGCGAACTGAGATGAGTGCTCAGGAATCTACATACCAAATTTCATCAAGATACCTCAAAATTTACTCAAGTTATCGTGTTAACGGCGGACGGACGGACGGACGCACATGGCTAAATCAAATTTTTTTCGATCCTGATGATTTTAATATATGGAAGTCTATATCTATCCCGATTCCTTTATACCTGTAGAACCAACCGTTATGCAATCAAACTTAGTATACTCTGTGAGCTCTGCTCAACTGAGTATAAAAAGACTATAGTCTGTTGGGTATTGTTTTGGGTATCTTTAAATTTTCTCTTGTGGGGTTGTTGTTATTATTGTTGTTAATGTTGTAGCGATAAGAACACCCCCCGAGGGACTTGGGGAGTGTTATCGATGTCCAAGTTCCTTTGACGGATGCAGATCCGGTGCGTTCCGTTCCAAGCCCGACCATCTCGGGTACGATTTGGTATGACCACATGCGACCTTCTAGGCCATATCGCCCTCCCACTCTCTAGATCCGTGAGGAGTTCGCGGTAGCCAGAGCCTCTGCTGTTAATGAAACAGGATTTCCCAAGATAGGTGAGGTTGACAATTGGGTTGGAGAAGCTACAGCTTGAAAGAGATTACGCTACACAATATATATATAACCCCCTAACCCGCTTGTGTCATAGTCATTGGTGATAATTAAACCTCCAGCAAACTCACCTCGTATAATTATCAAGCTTTAGCTGCTGTAAGAAAATATTGAACACTTCCATAGTAACTTCATCACATGTGACCCGGCCTATGAAAAGGTGGCATATGACTCAAAAAAGAAATTGCGAGAAACAGCTGTAAAAGATAAACAATGCATTTCTTCAGTTTCTTAGTAGTAGTAGTTCTTTTTGAGTATAAGCCTCCTTTTCATAGGCCGGGTCACATATCATTTGTAACAAAACGAAAAGTTTTTTTTATGATTTTATTGTAGCTGCGGTTGGAGTATATTTTCGCTTTAGAGATCACTTTTTATACTCAGTTGAGCAGATCTCACAGAGTATATTAACTTTGATTGCATAACGGTTGGTTGTACAGGTTTAAAGGAATCGAGATAGATATAGACTTCCATATATCAAAATCAGCAGTATCGAAAAAAAATTCGATTGAACTTGAGTAAATTTTGAGGTATCTTAATGAAATTTGGTATGTAGGTTCCTAGGCACTCATCTCAGATCGCTATTTAAAATGAGCGATATCGGACAATAACCACGCCCACTTTTTCGATATCGAAAATTTCGAAAAATCGAAAAAGTGCGATAATTCATTACCAAATACGCATTAAGCGATGAAACTTGGTATGTGAGTTGCGCTTATGACGCAGAATAGAAAACTAGTAAAATTTTGGACAATGGGCGTGGCACCGTCCACTTTTAATTGAAGGTAATTTAGAAGTTTTGCAAGCTGTAATTTGGCAGTCGTTGAAGATATCACGATGAAGTTTGGCAGGAACGTTACTCTTATCACTTTATGTATGCTTTATAAAAAATAGCAAAATCGGAGAACTACCACGCCCACTTTTTAAAAAAAAAATTTTTTTAATTCAAATTTTAAAATAAAAGTTAATATCTTTACAGCATATAAGTAAATTATGCCAAAATTCAACTCCAGTAATGATATGGTGCAACAAAATACAAAAATAAAAGAAAATTTCAAAATGGGCGTGGCTCCGCCCTTTTTCATTTAATTTGTCTAGGATGCTTTTAATGCCATAAGTCGAACAAAAATTAACCAATCATTGTGAAATTTGGTAGAGGCTTAGCTCCTAGGACGATAACTGTTTTCTGTGAAAAAGGGCGAAATCGGTTGAAGCCACGCCCAGTTTTTATACACAGTCGGCCGTCTGTCCTTCCGTTCGGCCTTTAACACGATAACTTGAGCAAAAATCGATATATCTTTACCAAACTCAGTTCGCGTACTTATCTGAACTTGTATTGGTGTAAAAAATGGTCGAAATCCGACTATGACCACGCCCACTTTTTCGATATCGAAAATTACGAAAAATGGAAAAAATGCCATAATTATATACCAAATACGAAAAAAGGAACGAAACATGGTAATTGTATTGGTCTATTGACGCAAAATATAACTTTAGAAAAAACTTGGTAAAATGGGTGTGACAACTACCATATTAAGTAGAATAAAATGAAAAAGTTTTGCAGGGCGAAATCAAAAGCCCTTGGAATCTTGAAAGGAATACTATACGTGGTATTACATATATAAATAAATTAGGGGTACCCGACAGATGATGTTCTGGATCACACTGGTCCACATTTTGGTAGATATCTCGAAAACGCATTCACATATACAACTAAGGGCCACTCGCTTTTAAAACCCTCATTAATACCTTTAATTTGATATCCATATCGTACAAATACATTCTAGAGTCACCCCTGGCCCAGCCTAATGGCGATATCTCGAAAAGGCGTCCACCTATAGACCTAAGGATTACTCCCTTTTAAAATACTCATTACCACTTTTCATTTGATACCCATATCGTACAAACACATTCTAGAGTCACCCCTGGCCCACCCTAATGGCGATATCTCGAAAAGGCGTCCACCTATAGAACTAAGGATTACTCCCTTTTAAAATACTCATTACCACCTTTCATTTGATACCCATATCGTACAAACACATTCTAGAGTCACCCATGGCCCACCCTAATTGCGACAATTCTAAAAGGCGTCCACCTATAGACCTAATGCCCGCTCCCTTTTAAAATGCTCAGTAACACCTTTCGTTTGATACCCATATCGTACAAACACATTCTAGAGTCACCCCTGGCCCACCCTAATGGCGATATCTCGAAAAGGCGTCCACCTATAGAACTAAGGATTACTCCCTTTTAAAATACTCATTACCACCTTTCATTTGATACCCATATCGTACAAACACATTCTAGAGTCACCCATGGCCCACCCTAATTGCGATAATTCTAAAAGGCGTCCACCTATAGACCTAATGCCCGCTCCCTTTTAAAATGCTCAGTAACACCTTTCGTTTGATACCCATATCGTACAAACACATTCTAGAGTCACCCCTGGCCCACCCTAATGGCGATATCTCGAAAAGGCGTCCACCTATAGAACTAAGGATTACTCCCTTTTAAAATACTCATTACCACCTTTCATTTGATACCCATATCGTACAAACACATTCTAGAGTCACCCATGGCCCACCCTAATTGCGATAATTCTAAAAGGCGTCCACCTATAGACCTAATGCCCACTCCCTCTTAAAATGCTCAGTAACACCTTTCGTTTGATACCCATATCGTACAAACATTCTAGAGTCACCCTTGGTCCACCTTTATGGCGATATCTAGAAAAGGCGTCCACCTATATAACTAAGGATTACTCCCTTTTAAAATACTCATTACCATTTTTCATTTGATACCCATATCGTACAAACACATTCTAGAGTCACCCCTGGCCCACCCTAATGGCGATATCTCGAAAAGGCGTCCGCCTATAGACCCAATGCCCACTTCGTCTTAAAATGCTCAGTAACACCTTTCATTTGATACCCGTATCGTACAAACACATTCTAGAGTCACCCCTGGCCCACCCTAATGGCGATATCTCGAAAAGGCGTCCACCTATAGAACTAAGGATTACTCCCTTTTAAAATACTCATTACCACCTTTCATTTGATACCCATATCGTACAAACACATTCTAGAGTCACCCATGGCCCACCCTAATTGCGATAATTCTAAAAGGCGTCCACCTATAGACCTAATGCCCGCTCCCTTTTAAAATGCTCAGTAACACCTTTCGTTTGATACCCATATCGTACAAACACATTCTAGAGTCACCCCTGGCCCACCCTAATGGCGATATCTCGAAAAGGCGTCCACCTATAGAACTAAGGATTACTCCCTTTTAAAATACTCATTACCACCTTTCATTTGATACCCATATCGTACAAACACATTCTAGAGTCACCCATGGCCCACCCTAATTGCGATAATTCTAAAAGGCGTCCACCTATAGACCTAATGCCCACTCCCTCTTAAAATGCTCAGTAACACCTTTCATTGATACCCATATAGTACAAACATTCTAGAGTCACCCTTGGTCCACCTTTATGGCGACATCTCGTAAAGGCGTCCACCTATAGAACTAAGGATTACTCCCTTTTAAAATACTCATTACCACCTTTCATTTGATACCCATATCGTACAAACACATTCTAGAGTCACCCCTGGCCCACCCTAATGGCGATATCTCGAAAAGGCGTCCACCTATAGACCTAATGCCCGCTCCCTTTTAAAATGCTCAGTAACACCTTTCGTTTGATACCCATATCGTACAAATATTCTAGAGTCACCCCTGGCCCACCCTAATGGCGATATCTCGAAAAGGCGTCCACCCATAAAACTAAGGCCCACTCCCTTTTAAAATACTCATTAACACCTTTCGTTTGATATCCATGTCATACAAACACATTCAAGGGTTACCCTAGGTTCATTTTCCTACATGGTGATTTTCCTTATTTTGTCTCCATAGCTCTCAACTGAGTATGTAATGTTCGGTTACACCCGAACTTAGCCTTCCTTACTTGTTTTATTTAAGCTCGATATCAAACAAAATAAGCATGTAAACTCATTGTAAATTATGCGGGAAAAATAAATGCGTACATAATTGCATCAGCTGCACCATCGAATACATGCAATTGATTGTCACTCGTTTAGCCAACAAGACAGCAACGCGACATTTAAATGACATCATCGCAGAATGGCTTTCGTTTGTCACGCGCAGCTGTGTCTCCTTTAAATTCAAAACTTAATTGTATTCAGAGTAAATTGGTTGTGAAAGCATTTTATTTTAAATCAGTATGGCTTGTGGCATAAAAATTACCTCCCTTGATATTGACAAATGTATGGATGTTAATCGAATTTTTATAAAGGTTTAGCTTTTGGCGACTTATTTTGGTGTGAAAGAAAAAACTACATTACTTTATTACTGACTTGTTACTACTGCACACTTAAGTGAAGGCAGAACTCATAATCAAAGATGCTCTCATGTAGTCCTATTACGGGCAATAATCAAGCTCATCTTTTAGCCAGCATCGGTACAATCGAAGCGGACGAAGATGGCTGTAGAGTTTTTAGGATTCCGCTGGCCACCCAAGGTTCGCTGTTTCATAGATAGGTGTCGAGTCAGTTCAGCAAGCATTGTGCGGATACCGCCTCTTTCAGGATAGAAAAATCCATCTGGCAGGAAGTGTATGGCAGGAGGTCTGCCGAAATGATTGGGTGCACTATCCAATCGGGATCCATGCGATACGTCTCAATATACTGGAAACACCATCCGGCTGCAGCTTTATGGAGGATGATGAGGTTGAATCAGCGAATTACTTTATGTTATGGTTTATTGCTCAGCTTTTACCAGAACAAGGGGAAAGTATTTCGGTCACGACTCACTTGGATCTCCGGAGGATTTATCCGAGCTTGAGATCGGCCTCATTCGAAATTAAATTGTTGCTACGCAGTGGCCTGCAGACTTGTGAGTTGTGCCTCTGGAAAAGACATATAAACAGGCACGATCACATTCTGCGAAATGTTATTGACTTCTTTATTCAAATTAGAACGTAATACATCTGTCTTAAACAGATAATGTAATTATTGAATAATTTTCTCGACAAAGAAGGACTGTACCAAGTGAGGTATTGAAAATTTATTACATTTACATATTTTGAATAGCGTCGCCAAATATTTCTCCCTTTGTGCGAAAATTTAAATGTTACGTATACGCAATGTAGCTCCACATAAAATCTGATTATCCTAGCTAGCTTAACGCATTTGTGGATTGAGTGTGCGGTATTTGATACAAAAATTTATAACCATGTAAGCCACATTATTTTGTGATGCTAACGGTAGTCTGCAAGAAATCAGGTTTTGCATTAATTTACGTTTCGAATATTACTCTATACAACCGTTCAATTGTGTTTGCAAGTACGTTTATATACTTCCATGTTTTTTCGAACTTAAAATGGATTACCTCAGATATTATTTCAAAACGTCGAAGTTTTCTTTCTTATGGCTGCGAATAACAAAGCAGAGAAACAGCGAGGTTTATAAATAAAAATAGCGGGCTAAAGAAAAAATATTTCCTATTGAAAGCCTTAAAAACTACCCTGAAAACAGAAGCCGAAGTTGGTGGCACTATAGAGGTTGTGGTATTTGTTTAGAGGACAAAGTTACATTAATCCCGGTACCTTATTGAGACTTTCCGTTTGGTCGTATGCTATGAACACAATCAGTGTATATGAAATCTCTATGAACAGACCAGTTTAACCTACCCATCATGGTAAGATAGATTGCCCTTCGATCGATTAAAACGAGTAGGTGTTTTATAAAAAAACTTTCTGGTGGGGCTTTTCCAGTGGAAATCCAGGCACAATAGTTAAATAAGTTCTGTTGTGGAAAATGTTTCAAAAGTGATTAGTTTTTATTTTCAAATTTTCTCACTATCACTGATATCGCTTGGTGTGATTTACTGTATAAGATTTTATATTTAGCTATTCGTTTTTAACAGAAAAATCATTAATTTCCTATCGTATATTTTTGGGGCAACGCAAAGATTATCTTCAGGGCAACTTTAAGACACTTTCTGGAATGTGAAGCGAAAATTTGGGATAAGTAGTTTAGATACTTTTTTGTAGTAATATTAGAATTGATAACTTCGGGATGGTTTAATGTACTTTTTCAAGATACCTTACAACAAAAATTAAAATAATAAAAATTACTGAATTTGAGAGACTCAAGAATAGAGTAAAACAATCTCTCAATATAAAAACCGTACAGCAATGGTTTAACAATACCACAAATACCATCATACCGTCGGATATTCAGTGGGTTATCTTCTTAGGACCAAAATTTTCTTTGCCAAAAACAAAATATTCCTCTTTTTAAATCAGACATCGGCAAATAGTGGTACAATTGTGCACACTCAATTCACACGCATTTTTATTCTCTTTAGTTTAGTAGTCGCTGAGCATTTGGCGTAGCAACATCGATTGTTGTGTGCGTCACTCGCAATGTTGACGAGTGTTGTTCATATGTATATTATGTGTACATATTTTGTAAACAAATATTTTTTTTTAAGGGGGTGTATATTCTGCAACAAAATGTATCTTGAAGCACAAAATACATTGTTTTTGCCCAAAAGGGTTGGACAACATAAAATATTTTCCACTTGCCATTGTGCTCATTAAAAAAATAATAGCAAACGATCTTTACTTATTTCTTGCTAATAGTCGAATGAAGATCTCTAAACGATGCATCAATTGATGTGCGTGATCATCGGGCTCTCACTAACACATTGGCGTTTTCATTTTGCCGACGTCTTATTTAATTTGATAGCAGACAGCGAGGATTTTGCTCAAACGATTAAAGAAAAAGAGCAACAGGAAATCGAGATAAATAACTTGTCTATACTAATTCGCCACAACTTTGATAAAGCAAATATTGTTATGAATGACCAATTTGTTTCAAACAGTCGGCTAAGAATCTCTTAAAAAACAATGAAGAACTATTAGTCCTGAACGCTGACAAGGGCAAAGTAACAGTTTCGATGGAAAAATGTGATTATGATAAGAAATAACAGGAAATGGTAAACGATATTTCCTCATATCTGGGTTTGAAACGCGACCCTACAAACAAGTTAGAGGACAAGAATAATTAAATTGTAGAAAAACTGTTTAAAAATAATATGATAATTATAAAAGAAAAATACAGTCTCCTCAGTCAAAACTGCAAATGTGCCTAGGCTCTATGTTTTCAACTCTAACCAAAGAACTATTTAGGAGCAGTAGGTTTTTCCATAAAAGATATCAGATACTTTAAATACAACAAAAAATTTATGAACAACGTTCTGCCTATGGGATCACCAGCATCACCAATAACAGCAGATATGGTAATGGACGAATTACTTTCAAAGTTTGCAGGGGAATGTAAGCACAAACCGCGTCTGCTAACCAAGAACGTTGACGATTTGTTTGCTATTGACAAAACAGATGCCATTGAAGATATGCTTAAATTCGTACAATAAATCTATAAAGATTACATCTGAGTTTGAGAGCGATGGACGAATGCCCTTCCAATATGTATTTGTAGTAAGTAAAAATAACCACCTAACATTCGACTGGTATAAAATCCGACTGCGTCTGGAAGATTAATAAATTTTTATTCCAAGCACGATTAAGCAATTATTATAAATACTGCCAAAAATTTAATAAAACGGGTACTTTCAATCACTGATGAAATATATGTATCATAGGAAAACTATAGGAATCAGTAAGCGAAAACTGGAAGATAATGATTTCCAAACCCATCTTATAAAAAGATACATAAAAATCGCTTAGCTAAAAAAAAAAACGAAAACAATAAAAAGGGAGAATACAATATATAAAACAGTCACCTTTGTACCAGGCTTGTCAAGCAGAAAGAAGCATTCTAATATGTATGACAAAGAAAGAGTTAGAGTAGCAATACTCTGCAACAAATATATAACAACACATAAAATAAAATCGAAAAATACGAGAAATCCGACGTAGTTTATAAAATCAAATGCAATGGTGACGGGTCCCACGTTTGCAATATTTTATATGCATGTGGGAACACCTTAATCAAAAGTAAAGACAAAGATTAACGCTTACAAATCGAATTTAGAAAATCGGGACCACCCTAATGACAACAAAACGGCTTTAACACAATATTGTAGAACCAGGAGACAATATCCATATTTAAAAAATTTTGCAAAATTAGAACAAGAAAAGTATTATAATAAGCGCTTCATTCTGGAATTATACACATATACGCATGTATGTACATCTGAATTTGCAGAGTGATACGTTCCATTGTGCACAAGCCTACAGAAAATTCATCAAAACTGTTCTGTTCTATCACTTTTGTATGTTCTCTCGCCATACAACAACAACTAACCTGTTTTTGATAAATATGTTTTGAGCGTCGCTTAAAGTTGATTAGTTCATATATGGTTGTTATTGTTAAATTTTGTTTACCATTACGGTTGTCTAATTGTTTAAATATTGTCTTAGGTGCTTCTTATATTGTTTTATCTCATGTTTAAAATTAGTCGATAAGCAACAATCATATGTGTAAATTGTCAATTTTTATGTGTATTTAACATTTTTAATGTAATATTTATCTTAATTTCCAGTCCTGAAGATGACTTCAAATTGAAGTCGAAATATCGACAAAAATAAAGTCAAATATTGCATATGCTAAGTCGGTTTTTTGATATTTTGATATACATATTTGTGTGGCCTGGAGCTCGAATAAAATTTTTAAATAAGCAACAAAAATAAGGCCGGTAATAACTACAAAAGAAACGAGTTAAATTTTGTTATCGGAAAGTTGTGGGTTTATAATAAAAAATGATTAATTTGATACAGCAATATATGAACTTTTTATCGAAAACATTTTGATTTATTTTTGAAAAATTATCGAAAAATATTGTTATGCTATCGATAGCAATTCAAAAGCTGTTGGATAGCAAATAGATACTTTTTTGTCAGCGTATCGATTTTTTTTTTGATACCAAATCAGCAACTAATCGATACAAAGCCGGTAAAGTATCGCTAACTCGTTTATAACTCGCCGTTAAGACGGAAATATAAAGAAATATACAGACCCATAATACTCCGAAAACAAATCCGATAACTCGTCGATACTGGTTGTTATTCTTTTATTTCCCTTAAATTTGTTTCCATTTCCTTTTTATAACTTTTCATATATTTCCGCAAATATCAGTACAAAATTGGGAAATTTTGCAATAGATTATTAAATATCAAGACTTGGAGTTAGACGTGGAACATACTTTAGAAACCGATGGAAAAAATTTCGGTGGTGACGCAGGGATCGTGAAAATCAAAAAATTCTCCGAATCGTGAAATTTTGCAAAGCAAGTTTTAGGTAACTTCTCGAGGTGCTAGAGATTTAAAACTTTGAAAATTAAAATGCTGTATTAAGGAAAAAAGGTCCACAATAATGAACAGGGATCTAAATATTTAAAAATATTTAGAAATTCGATATGGAGGATGTCCCATTAAGTTAAAAACTTGAAAATTTACATATAGTTCAGCTCACCGCTGTAAAGTAACAAAATTAGAAAATATGTCCGCTAGGTGGCTCACGGGTCAAGATATATAAAAAATTCAAACAAGATTTGGAATCTTGTAATTGGTTTTTAAGGGGCTGCTTGTTAACCTAGGAAACTTTTTATAATACTTAGTACACAAAATTTTGCTATATTGGGCAAGGTATTAAGATATAAAGAAATAATTGGGAAATCTTTTAAAAGCGTTTACAGTCGTGCAATCGATTTTTATGTAGCTTCTTACTGAGTTAAACCTTGAAGCCGTACACTAAGTTCAGGTCACAGTGATAATTCAACAAACTGAAAAAAGAATTCCGTTAGGTGGGGCACGGGACGTAATATTTGGGAAAATCACTTTGATCGAATGGAATCTTGCGATCAATTTTTTGAGATTTTCCACTGAGCTTCAATCGTTATACCGTCGTACGTAGTTGAAAACCCGATGACAATCCATTAAATGACAATAAAAATTGCGATACCATTCCCTTTATTTTGCTTTCAAAACGGTTGTTCGCTGTAAAAACCCACTACCAGCAGTATCCGTATTTAACAGCTACTCAAAGACAATTCATTGTATAATTGTTTTAATTGAAAATTATGGTTTCAGGAACTTTTATTCGCGAGCACTGATATCCTGAAATACTGGGTTTTTCGATTCCGGCAAACTAACATCCGAAACGTCCCTTTTATTTGGATACCCAAGTATTATATATGTACATATTATTAGATACTATATGTGTATGTCAATATATTCAGACAGAAGTTTTGCATACGAGAATTTTGGTAGACTTTTATTTTGATAACGTTCTTACTTCAAGTCAAAAATCGTGCATAAATTAATCACAAACGGTAAATTAACAGTTGTGATACAATTTATACACATATTTAGTATTTTTAAACTTATTTTCAAATTGACTTTAAACGCTTTATTTGCACAGCTTGTTGCCACAATAATTTCTATTGAAGAGAAAACTTGAGCTTCTGCGTTTAATTGGCATTAAATTCTTTGAATATAATTTTGTTTTTTCCTTTCTCTGCTCTTTAACGTATTAATTATACTCAGTTGAGCAAAGCTCACAGAGTATATTAACTTTAATTGGATAACGGTTGGTTGTACAGGTATAAAGGAATCGAGATAGATATAGACTTCCATATATCAAAATCATCAGTATCGAAAAAAATTCGATTGAGCCATGTCCGTCCGTCCGTCCGTCCGCCTGTCCGTTAATACGATAACTTGAGTAAATTTTGAGGTATCTTGATGAAATTTGGTGTGTATGTTCCTGGGCACTCATCTCAGATCGCTATTTAAAATGAATGATATTGGACAATAATAAAATTTCGAAAAATCGAAAAAGTGCGGTAATTTATTACCAAATACGGGTTAAGCGATGAAACTTGGTAGGTCAGTTGAACTTATGACGCAGAATTGAAAACTAGTAAAATTTTGGACAATAGGCGTGGCACCGCCCACTTTTAAAAGAAGGTAATTTAGAAGTTTTGCAAGCTGTAATTTGGCAGTCGTTGAAGGTATCATGATGAAATTTGGCAGGAACTTTACTCTTATTATTATATGTCTGCTTAATAAAAATTAGCAAAATCGGAGAACGACCACGCCCACTTTTTAAAATTTTTTTTTTTTAAATTCAAATTTTAAAAGAAAAGTTAATATCTTCACAGTATATAAGTAAATTATGTCAATATTCAACTCTAGTAATGATATGGGGCAACAAAATACAAAAATAAAAGAAAATTTCAAAATGGGCGTGGTTCCGCCCTTTTTCATTTAATTTGTCTAGGATACTTTTAATGCCATAAGTCGAACAAAAATTTACCACTCCTTGTGAAATTTGGTAGAGGCTTAGATTCTAGGACGATAACTGTTTTCTGTGAAAAAGGACGAAATCTGTTGAAGCCACGCCCAGTTTTTATACACAGTCGACCGTCTGTCCTTCCGCTCGGCCGTTAACACGATAACTTGAGCAAAAATCGATAGATATTTACTAAACTCAGTTCACGTATTTATCTGAACTAACTTTGTATTGGTGTAAAAAATGGCCGAAATCCAACTATGACCATGCCCACTTTTTCGATATCGAAAATTACGAAAAACGAAAAAAAATGCCATAATTATTTACCAAATACGAAAAAAGGGATGAAACATGGTAATTGTATTGGTGTATGGACGCAAAATATAACTTTAGAAAAAAACTTGGTAAAATGTGTGTGACACCTACCATATTAAGTAGAAGAAAATGAAAAAGTTTTGCAGATCGAAATCAAAAGCCCTTGGAATTTTGGAAGGAATACTGTTCGTGGTATTACATATATAAATAAATTAGCGGTACCCGACAGATGATGTTCTGGATCACCCTGGTCCACATTTTGGTCGATATCTCGAAAACGCCTTCACATATACAACTAAAGGCCACTCCCTTTTAAAACCCTCATTAATACCTTTAATTTGATACCCATATCATACAAACACATTCTAGAGTCATCCCTGGTCCAAGTTTATGGCGATATCTCGAAAAGGCACCCACCTATAGAACTAAGGCCCACTCCCTTTTAAAATACTCATTAACACCTTTCATTTGATACCCATATCGTACAAACAAATTCGAGAGTCACCCCTGGTCCGCCTTTATGGCGATATCTCGAAAAGGCGTCCACCTATAGAACTAAGACCCACTCCCTTTTAAAATACTCATTAACACCTTTCATTTGATACCCATATCGTACAAACAAATTATAGAGTCACCCCTGGACCACCTTTATGGCGATATCTCGAAAGAGCGTCCACCTATAGAACTAAGGCCCACTTCCTTTTAAAATACTCATTAACACCTTTCATTTGATACCCATATCGTACAAACAAATTCGAGAGTCACCCTGGTCCACCTTTATGGCGATATCTCGAAAAGGCGTCCACATATAGAACTAAGGCCCACGCCCTTTTAAAATACTCATTAGCACCTTTCATTTGATACCCATATCGTACAAACAAATTATAGAGTCACCCCTGGTCCCCTTTATGGCGATATCTCGAAAGAGCATCCACCTATAGAACTAAGGCCCACTCCCTTTTAAAATACTCATTCACACCTTTCATTTGATACCCATATCGTACAAACAAATTCGAGAGTCACCCCTGGTCCACCTTTATGGCGATATCTCGAAAAGGCGTCCACCTATAGAACTAAGGCCCACTCCCTTTTAAGATACTCATTAACACCTTTCATTTGATACCCATATCGTACAAACAAATTATAGAGTCACCCCTGGTCCACCTTTATGGCGATATCTCGAAAAGGCGTCCACCTATAGAACTAAGGCCCACGCCTTTTTAAAATACTCATTAATACCTTTAATTTGATACCCATATCGTACAAACACATTCTAGAGTCATCCCTGGTCCACGTTTAAGGCGATATCTTGAAAAGGCATCCACCTATAGAACTAAGGCCCACTCCCTTTTAAAATACTCATTAACACCTTTCATTTGATACCCATATCGTACAAACAAATTCGAGAGTCACCCCTGGTCCACCTTTATGGCGATATCTCGAAAAGGTGTCCACCTATAGAACTAAGGCCCACGCCCTTTTAAAATACTCATTCACACCTTTCATTTGATACCCATATCGTACAAACAAATTATAGAGTCACCCCTGGACCACCTTTATGGCGATATCTCGAAAGGGCGTCCACCTATAGAACTAAGGCCCACGCCCTTTTAAAATACTCATTAACACCTTTAATTTGATACCCATATCGTACAAACAAATTCGAGAGTCACCCTTGGTCCACCTTTATGGCGATATCTCGAAAAGGCGTCCACCTATATAACTAAGGCCCACGCCCTTTTAAAATACTCATTAACACCTTTCATTTGATACCCATATCGTACAAACAAATTATAGAGTCACCCCTGGTCCACCTTTATGGCGATATCTCGAAAAGGCGTCCACCTATAGAACTAAGACCCACGCCCTTTTAAAATACTCATTAACACCTTTAATTTGATACCCATATCGTACAAACAAATTCGAGAGTCACCCCTGGTCCACCTTTATGGCGATATCTCGAAAAGGCGTCCACCTATATAACTAAGGCCCACGCCCTTTTAAAATACTCATTAACACCTTTCATTTGATACCCATATCGTACAAACAAATTCGAGAGTCACCCCTGGTCCACCTTTATGGCGATATCTCGAAAAGGCGTCCACCTATAGAACTAAGACCCACGCCCTTTTAAAATACTCATTAACACCTTTCATTTGATACCCATATCGTACAAACAAATTCAAGAGTCACCCCTGGTCCACCTTTATGGCGATATCCCGAGAAGGCGTCCACCTATAGAACTAAGACCCACGCCCTTTTAAAATACTCATTCACACCTTTCATTTGATACCCATATCGTACAAACAAATTCGAGAGTCACCCCTGGTCCACCTTTATGGCGATATCTCGAAAAGGCGTCCACCTATATAACTAAGGCCCACGCCCTTTTATAATACTCATTAACACCTTTCATTTGATACCCATATCGTACAAACAAATTCGAGAGTCACCCCTGGTCCACCTTTATGGCGATATCTCGAAAAGGCGTCCACCAATATAACTAAGGCCCACGCCCTTTTAAAATACCCATTAACACCTTTCATTTGATATCCATATCGTACAAACAAATTCAAGAGTCACCCCTGGTCCACCTTTATGGCGATATCTCGAAAAGGCGTCCACCTATATAACTAAGGCCCACGCCCTTTTAAAATACTCATTAACACCTTTCATTTGATACCCATATCGTACAAACAAATTCGAGAGTCACCCCTGGTCCACCTTTATGGCGATATCTCGAAAAGGCGTCCACCTATAGAACTAAGACCCACGCCCTTTTAAAATACTCATTAACACCTTTCATTTGATACCCATATCGTACAAACAAATTATAGAGTCACCCCTGGTCCACCTTTATGGCGATATCTCGAAAAGGCGTCCACCTATAGAACTAAGACCCACGCCCTTTTAAAATACTCATTAACACCTTTCATTTGATACCCATATCGTACAAACAAATTCAAGAGTCACCCCTGGTCCACCTTTATGGCGATACCTCGAAAAGGCGTCCACCTATAGAACTAAGACCCACGCCCTTTTAAAATACTCATTAACACCTTTCATTTGATACCCATATCGTACAAACAAATTCAAGAGTCACCCCTGGTCCACCTTTATGGCGATATCTCGAGAAGGCGTCCACCTATAGAACTAAGACCCACGCCCTTTTAAAATACTCATTAACACCTTTCATTTGATACCCATATCGTACAAACAATTTCGAGAGTCACCCCTGGTCCACCTTTATGGCGATATCTCGAAAAGGCGTCCACCTATATAACTAAGGCCCACGCCCTTTTATAATACTCATTAACACCTTTCATTTGATACCCATATCGTACAAACAAATTCGAGAGTCACCCCTGGTCCACCTTTATGGCGATATCTCGAAAAGGCGTCCACCAATATAACTAAGGCCCACGCCCTTTTAAAATACTCATTAACACCTTTCATTTGATATCCATATCGTACAAACAAATTCAAGAGTCACCCCTGGTCCACCTTTATGGCGATATCTCGAAAAGGCGTCCACCTATAGAACTAAGACCCACTTCCTTTTAAAATACTCATTAACACCTTTCATTTGATACCCATATCGTACAAACAAATTCAAGAGTCACCCCTGGTCCACCTTTATGGCGATATCTCGAAAAGGCGTCCATCTATAGAACTAAGACCCACGCCCTTTTAAAATACTCATTAACACCTTTCATTTGATACCCATATCGTACAAACAAATTCAAGAGTCACCCCTGGTCCACCTTTATGGCGATATCTCGAAAAGGCGTCCACCTATAGAACTAAGGCCCACTCCCTTTTAAAATACTCATTAACACCTTTCATTTGATACCCATATCGTACAAACAAATTATAGAGTCACCCCTGGTCCACCTTTATGGCGATATCTCGAAAGGGCGTCCACCTATAGAACTAAGGCCCACGCCCTTTTAAAATACTCATTAATACCTTTAATTTGATACCCATATCGTACAAACACATTCTAGAGTCATCCCTGGTCCACGTTTATGGCGATATCTGTGACGGCGATCAAAAAGTCCGTAGTATTAATGCATCTCAGAGGGAGCACTCTACTACATAACTCAAATTCACCACGGATTACATACAGCTGATACAAGTTTTCAATTTTCTTCATCTTTTGAGATTCCAAACACTGTAGTATGAGAGAGAAAAGCCGGAACTGACTGCTCGCCGTCTGACTTTTAGATTGGCTCTGCCATTTCATTTTGGGATCGAGAGTGAGCTACAAGTGTAACTTTGAAAAGAAAAAAAAAAAAAAACCCTTAAAAAGGTGTCCGTAATTACATCCTCGTGGAAGATCTTAAATCGGAAAATATAATTGAAATCCCTAAAAGTTTTTATTAAAAATGTACGCGGTTCTAGCTTAAAAGCTATTTCGCGACGAATTTAATGGTTATCTCTGAACGCGACATATTTGAGCAGAAACAATTTTAACTTAAATCATCTTACGATTCCACATGGCTGAACCACCAGCCCAAGGATTAGCTGACCTTCGTAGCCTGCCATAGGCCTCACACCCGCTTAACATAGCATGTCGAAATCAGCGTTTGCAGGAAATCTACAAAAGTTCCCAGCGAAGCGGAGGTTACCTGGCCAAAGTAGAACGTCCGGCAGAGTTCCCAAATTAAGTCGAGAAACTCAACGCGTCACAAGATTCCGTCCATTGCATCAGGGAATATAATTCTTTTCTTTTCAAATTACATTGATCATTGTTTTGGATAGCATTCCTATGCTTAAGCGCGCGAATAAAGGCCAGACTTATATACATAAGTATACATACATATAAATGCATGTGCATTAATTTACACATGTATATATAAATATATATACCTATGCATCCGGCAGAAGACCTAGTAAAGTAAAGTTAAATAACCAGAAAAAAAAGGGAATATAAAATTAAAACAAATAATGAATTAATGTTTATAATTTGAATCAAACATAGTATTAGTAAAATGTTCTCGCTTGAAGTAAAGAGAACCATGTGAATGTTTTTTAATTCGCGTAGCGTAAGAGAAAAAAAGACCTTTGAGGCATTATATAAGTTAAATTTATTTGTATGAAGAGGTGAAAACTAAATTTCCCTAAATATTAAACAAACTAATATGCATGCACAACCATAAGAAATGGAAAATTGTCAATCGAAATCATCTGCGTTCTCCGCTGTTTGCGCAAACATTGTTGGACACCCTATTGAAATGTAAGTAACTTCCCTGCACTTTTCTTTATTAAATTATATCACATAAAAGAATGTATACGTTCACGCAGAACATTTTTGCTATTATTTTTGTTGTTGTTAAATTTGCTTTCATAAATATGAGCATTATGTAAGAAGCTAAACACGCTCAATTATTCATTCATAAAAACAGAAAGCGAATAAGAGCATACTGTGCTCTCTTATATTTGAAATGGAATTGTTGTACTTATAACAATGAATAGAGTTTAAAGTAATTAATAAAATCTTGTTAGCTATATGAAGTGATGGGTTCATTTTGGTTGGGTATGGGAGAGCTTAATTTAGACTCTCGAATACTAATGGTAGGGACGGGAACGAGAGCGACATGGAGATATAACACCAGCAATATTCTCCACTTATAGTAACGTTCATTAGTTGTTATCATATGCTTGTAGGTTGTCACGTGGTATAAAGAGATTACGATGATCATTAATAGATCTTTGAAGAGATTATGTTCTTATTTTACGCGTTTTGTTTGTCAATGAAGTCCGTCCGCCTCATACTGCGGAATACCCATATTCGTATGTCCGTCCGAGCAGGTATAAGAATAGCAATTGGTGCAGCCACGAATTTATTCTTTTGAATATTAGATCCGGTTTCGGTTTCGGTCTAGTGCAATTTATTTTCATTTGTTGATACAGTGCATGAATTTTGTTTTATGTAGATGTACCATAACTAGGGTGCAAGGAGCAAGAACCACGACATTTCCGACTGGCATAGCCTGGATAATGCTAGCATGCACGCCCGCTCCCAGCTCCCCAGCGAGTCTAATGGTCCATGACATATCTCGAAAAGGCATCCACCTATAGAACTAAGGCCCACTCCCTTTTAAAATACTCATTAACACCTTTCATTTGATACCCATATCGTACAAACAAATTATAGAGTCACCCCTGGTCCACCTTTATGGCGATATTTCGAAAGGGCGTCCACCTATAGTACTAAGGCCCACACCCTTTTAAAATACTCATTAAAACCTTTCATTTGATACCCATATCGTACAAACAAATTCTAGAGTCAGGCCTGGTCCACCTTTATGGCGATATCTCGAAAAGGCATCCACCTACAGAACTAAGGCCCACACCCTTTTAAAATAATCACTAACACCTTTCATTTGATACCCATATCGTACAAACAAATTCTAGGGTCACCCCTGGTCCACCTTTATGGCGATATCTCGAAAAGGCGTCCACCTATAGAACTAAGGCCCACACCCTTTTAAAATACTCATTAAAACCTTTCATTTGATACCCATATCGTACAAACAAATTCTAGAGTCAGGCCTGGTCCACCTTTATGGCGATATCTCGAAAAGGCATCCACCTACAGAACTAAGGCCCACACCCTTTTAAAATAATCACTAACACCTTTAATTTGATACCCATATCGTACAAAAACATTCTAGAGTCATCCCTGGTCCACGTTTATGGCGATATCTCGAAAAGGCATCCACCTACAGAACTAAGGCCCACACCCTTTTAAAATACTCATAAACACCTTTAATTTGATACCCATATCGTACAAAAACATTCTAGAGTCATCCCTGGTCCACGTTTATGGCGATATCTCGAAAAGGCATCCACCTATAGAACTAAGGCCCACGCCCTTTTAAAATAATCATTAACACCTTTAATTTGATACCCATATCGTACAAAAACATTCTAGAGTCATCCCTGGTCCACGTTTATGGCGATATCTCGAAAAGGCATCCACCTACAGAACTAAGGCCCACGCCCTTTTAAAATACTCATTAACACCTTTAATTTGATACCCATATCGTACAAAAACATTCTAGAGTCATCCCTGGTCCACGTTTATGGCGATATCTCGAAAAGGCATCCACCTATAGAACTAAGGCCCACGCCCTTTTAAAATAATCATTAACACCTTTAATTTGATACCCATATCGTACAAACAAATTCTAGAGTCAGGCCTGGTCCACCTTTATGGCAATATCCCTAAATGGCGTCCATCTATAGAACTATGGCCCACTTCCTCTTAAAATTCTCTTTAATACCTTCCATTTGATACATATGTCATACAAACACATTCCAGGTTTAGCCTAGGTTCTTTTTACAACATGGTGATTTTCGCTTACTTTGTCTCCACAGCTCTCAACTGAGTATGTAATGTTCGGTTACATCCGAACTTAGCCTTCCTTACTTGTTTTATACTCAGTTGAGCAGAGCCCACAGAGTATAATAACCTTGATTGGATAACGGTTGGTTGTACAGGTATAAAGGAATCGAGATAGATATAGACTTCCATATATCAAAATCATCAGTATCGAAACAATTGATTGAGCCATGTCCGTCCGTCCGTCCGTCTATCCGTTAACACGAAAACTTAAGTAAATTTTGAGGTATTTTGATGAAATTTGGTATGAAAATATCCAATAAGTCATTACCAAAGACGTACAAAGCGATGAAACTTGATAGGTGAGTTGAACTTATGACGCAGAATAGAAAACTAGTAAAATTTTGGACAATGGGGGTGGCACCGCCCACTTTTAAAAGAAGGTAATATAAAAGTTTGGAAGATGTGATTTGGCAGTCGTTGAAGATATCATGATGAAATTTTTCAGGAACGTTACTCCTATTTCTGTATATACGCTTAATAAAAATTAGCAAAATCGGAGAACGACCACGCCCAATTTAAAAAAAAAATTTTTTAAGTCAAATTTCAACAAAAAATTTAATATCTTTACAGTATATAAGTAAATTATGTCAACATTCGACCCAAGTAATGAAATGGTGCAACAAAATATAAAAATAAAAGAAAATTGCAAAATGGGCGTGGCTCTGCCCTTTTTCATTTAATTTGTCTTGGATACTTTTAATGCCATATGTCGAACAAAAATTTACCAATCCTTTTGAAATTTTGAAGGGGCTTAGATTCTGGGACGATAACTGTTTTCTGTGAAAAAGGGCGAAATCGGACCGTCTGTCCTTCCGCTCGGCCGCTAACACGATAACTTGAGCAAAAATCGATATATCTTTACTAAACTCAGTTCACGTAATTATATGAACTCACTTTGTATTAGTATAAAAATTGGCCGAAATCCGACTATGACCACGCCCACTTTTTCGACTTCGAAAATTACGAAAAATGAAAAAAATGCCATAATTCTATACCAAATACGAAAAAAGGGACGAAACATGGTAATTGGATTGGTTTATTGACGCAAAATATAACTTTAGAAAAAAAATTTGTAAAATGGGTGTGACCCCTACGATATTAAGTAGAAGAAAATGAAAAAGTTCTGCAGGACGAAATAAAAATCCTTGAAATCTTGACAGGAATACTGTTCTTGGTATTATATATATAAATAAATTAGCGGCACCCGACAGATGACGTTCTGGGGCACCCTGGTCCAGATTTTGGTCGATATCTCGAAAACGTCTTCACATATACAACTACCACCACTCCCTTTTAAAACCCACATTAGTACCTTTCACTTGATACCCGTATCATACAAACACATTATAGAGTCACCCCTGGTCCACCTTTATGACGATATCTTGAAAAGGCGTCCAGCTATAGAACTAAGGCCCACTCCCTTTTAAAATACTCATTATCACCTTCTGTTTGATACTCACATTCTATAAACGCATTCTAGAGTCAACCCTGGTCCACCTTTATTGCGATATCGCGAAAAGGCGTTCACCTATGAAACTAAGGGCCACTCCCTTTTGAAATACTCATTAACACCTCTCATTTGATATACATATCGTACAAAATAAATTCTAGAGTCACCCCTTGTCCACCTTTATGGCGATATCTCGAAAAGGCGTCCACCCATAAAACTAAGGCCCACTCCCTCTTAAAATAATCTTTAATACCTTCCATTTGATACAAATGTCATACAAACATATTCCACGGTTACCCTAGGTTCATTTTCCTACATAGTGATTTTCCCTTATTTTGTCTCCATAGCTCTCAGCTGAGTTACAACCGAACTTAGCCCTCCTTACTTGTTTTTAGTTTATTATTGTATATACATATCTCATTCATATTTTTCTATGTTCTCAACAAAAATTTTTAAATTGCGTAGTGCAAAACTTTTTGAATTTAATGCTTACACAATTGATGGCATTACGTAAGTGGCTGCTGAAACGTATGTGAATTAGGGTGGGTCGATTTGTATGGACGAAAGCTAACCGATATCGCGCTATCGATTTTTCGATAGGATTTGGGCTTAGAAAAAAAGTTCCACTACGCATACCCAAACAAATAATTTTCGAGCCTGCGAAATTTCATTTTAAAAATTCTTCTAAATCTCCATAAAAGAAATGCTTTTGAAAAAACTGCATTTACCATCGTCTTTAGCGCGAAAAAAATACATAAAAAATGATTTGGAGCCTTGAAAATGAAAAAAAAAAAAAAAATGCATAAAAAATCGAAAAAACCGATGAAATTTCGCAGGCTCGAAAATTATTTTTTTTGGGTATGCGTAGTGGAACTTTTTTTTTGAGCCAAAATCCTATCGAAAAAGCGACGGCGCGATATCGGTTAATAAATCGACCCGCCCTAATGTGCATGTATAAAAATACTTAGTAGTACCTACACACATTTCAATATGTATTTGCATACGAAAAATTTACTTAAGTATATAGGAAGAGAGTTACCAATTCTAAATTTTTTGAAGTTATTCTTCTTAAGGCGTGTTATGAAAAATTGATGAGAGTAAAATTTAAAAAATGTGAAAAGAAAGTTAAAGTTTGAAAATGCAGTTCATGTGTATGTTCGCTGTGAATTGTACGAGCAAACTTGCTTTGAGGCCATGAAGTTGACCAAGGCCGACCCATTTCAAATAAATTTATTTATGGTGGGATTCGCTTGAAATTCGGTACAAGAGTACATCTTTAACAAGGATAATATTTGAGAAACTTTTAATTTTGGGAATTTGACCAGTGGCGGATATTTTCTAAATAAAACTGTTTGTAGGGCAAAATTTGGTCCAGGAGCACTTCCGTGGCTAGCTCATTATTTGAGAAACTTTTATTTCAGGGAATTACACCAGAGACCGTCCTATTCCAACAAAACTCTTCATAGTTCAGTTTGCCTGAAATTTGTTATACAGCAAGCGCTTTTTATCATAAATCACCGATAACTGTAATTCCGATTCAGTCATTAACGGAAGATGCTATGGCATTGGACATAATTTAAAAATAGTAACAATCGATTAATTCGCGAATGTGTGCTACACTTAGGGCCAGATTATGTATGACGCCATGATACAATGTGTCGCAGTCATTCACGTCCACAATCGCCACTATATTCTAACAAAAAATGCATAAAAGCATTCAAGTTTGCTGTAACTCACGGAAGGGAAAAGGAATTTCGGTTCACAAAAGAAAAAAATTCTGCTTGCGTTATACATAATTTGTCACTTAATACAAGAAAATAAATTACTTTTCCATTCTTTTTTTTAAATTTATTGTAACTGTTTACATGCAATTAAAAGCTATTATTTAATGCCAAAGAAGTATAACTTCTCACTTTCTTATATAGATGCACGCACCTATTTTTTATTTACTTTCTTTTATCACTTAATTATTTATTTTGTAAATGCTTAGCAACTTTAGAAGCTCTTAAATTAAAAAGCAGAGACAAAGTTTTTTTTTTTTTAATTTAGGTGCAAGTTTTTAGGAAAAAACTTTGCAGTAATAAGTCAAAATTTTTGGAATTTAGAAAATTTTTGTTTGCTGTGCAAACATCTGTGCTCACAGAATGAGAGAATACAGAATGTAACGCACAACTCGTGCACACTACGAAGGAGTTTCACTTTTTGTTTCACTACGCAGGCAGTCAGGGTAAGAATTTTAGTTGTCTGTTGAGCAATTTGCTTGAAATCTGGTACATAGGTAATGATTAGGTTAGGTTGAAATGGCCGGTCCATGAGGATCTCACATAGACTGAATGAGTTCGTAGTGTTAGCAGAATATTATTTTAACGACCAAACTGAAAAACCCTATCAAAAACCAGGACCTTTGTTATAAAATAACTCCGTCCTCTTGGCAAATACTAGAAGCTTTCTAGGATTTAAATCACTTGCTGCTTCTAGATCTGACAGCTTTATAACTCCTAATAGCTGGAGTATTAACATAGCAAGCGCAGGGCACGAGAATAAAACGTGCTCGATCGTTTCCTCCTCCAACCCGAACTTCCTACATCTGCTATCACTGACCAAGCCTAATTTAAAGGCATGTGATGCCAGAGGGCAGTGTCCAGTCAGAATACCCGTCATGAGTCTACAGTCCTCTCTTTTTAATGATAGAAGAAACTTTATTAAAATAAGGTTGTAAGACCTACACATAATCTTCGACACTTTACAGCCCCGCTCTTGAACCCTCCCCTTTCCCGCTTGGTCGATCATGTTCACCTCTCGCCTTCCTTAATCTTGCCAAATATAATTGTGATGTCTACGGAGCAAGCCTCAAGGGATGCGCCTTTTTTTAGCTTATTCATCCGCCTTTTCATTCCCATCTATTCCCATATGCCCTGGGACCCAATATGGATGTATGGTTTCCCCCGTCCCGATTCTCTCCAGGGGCTGCTTAAACTCTAACGTGCATTCAGATTCTGTGCTATGCGAGATTATTGCCTTAAGTGCTGCTTGGCTGTAAATATAAAAGTTAACACGGTTGCAGTTTAAGCTGTTCTCTTCCGATGTTTCTTCTGCTTTGGTTACCGCTAATATTTCCGCTTGGAAAACGCTACAGTAAGCTTGTAGGATCTGTTAATTTCTGGATCAGCACAGTGTACCGCAGAGCCTACTCCTTCCAATACTATGGAACCATCTGTGTGCACATGTATCGCCTAGTCCGCCATTTGAGCACCCTTTAAAGAAACATCCACCTCTATTGTGGCCTTAAGTTCTCCCTGGAAGCGCAGATACGGAATCAGGTAGTCTGTTCGTTTTGTGATTGATGGCGCTATACTACTGTGGCCGTATGGTCGGCGCTCAAGCTGCCCCGAGAAAGGCACCAAGTCTGGTTGCGTAATCTCCTGCAATTTAATGTAGCCGATCCATCGGGTTAAGGCTGGATGTACTTTAATGTAGTTAAGACCATCCATAATCGCCTATTTAGAAAGAATGTTGAAAACCCCGGCAATGTCTAAGAAGACTCCTAGAGCATATTCCTTATATTTTAGGGCTTTATCTATGCTTATTACCACCCTATGCAATGGGGTGTCTAGCGACTTACCTTTTGTGTACGCATGTTGTGTTATGGAGAGCAGCTTTTCATCCACGTTGCACTTTATGTACACATCTATCAGCCTCTCAAAGGTTTTTAGCAGAAATGATGTTAAGCTAATAGGTCTATAGCCTTTGGGATACACGTGACCGATTTTCACCGCCTTTGGTTCACGAGCAGTTCTCTAAGAATGCGGTACAGGATTCAGTCTTATGCACCCATCGAATATTATTTTAAGCCATTCCACGACCACTCTACTTGAAACTTGTAGCATGTCAAATAATACTACTGAGGAAATCGTAGTTGTGGCCGTTGAGCTAAAGAATAAGCCGGCATTTATCCTGGCATCCTGTTACATGACCTATGCTGCGGAGATTCCAGTGATATAGTGCAAGAGGCTAGTACAGGACGAAGAGCGTAAAGGGGAGTTCGTCACAGGTGCGGATGCAAATGCGCACCACAATGCGTGGGGAGGAGAATATACGAAATAGGGGGCTAATATCTCTACAAAAAAATAAAATAAGCTGACGAGATGAGCCAACCATTTAGTTGAGCCATGGACCATTCATCACCTTTTTGATTTATTCGACATTTGTACGTTTCTAGTTGTGATCGTTAGTTTTTTTGGCACAATAATTAGTGTTTGCTTGCTTTCTTTATATTTTGTATACTAATTTAGGTGGGTGAGGTAGAACGCATGTACTTAAGTGGGAGTACGAGTGAGAGAGGGAGTGGAACCAAACCGTAGATTCGTGATATACTCGTATCCGTTATTATTTGAAGGGGTATCCAATATTTGGTGTACCGATTCCATATATGACGTAATAAAAGTCGGTGAGAGAGAGAGAGTTGAAGAGGGAGTAAGGATGGGAATGAGAATAAGAGGGGAAATTAGGGGGATAATTACAATGAGAAATGAATGGAGTGGAGAAGAAGGGTAAAAGGAAATGAAAGGAATAAGAAGGAGAAATAGATAAAAAAGTAGTAAAGTTATGGTCTGTTCGATGACATAGATTAAAATACAATAACGGGTGCGCAGAACTAGAATCGAAATCTAGTTAGAAAATCTATTGGACCGACTGAGCTATCACATCTGTAATAATTCAAAGCCTACTAATATTTTCGCACAACTTTCGCCCTATCATGTCCTACGAATAATCGATAACTGTGACAATATCGCGTTTAAGTTTTTTTTTCGTTCCATAATCGAATTATGACCAATTATTCTGACCTAATTTTCGATAAACTAAAGATGCACTAAAGAACAACATTAGAGTTCTAATGTAAAATCACAATATTTCTCCAGCGTTAGTCTGTGGAATTTCTACAGTATTCTCTGAACATTATCATCGACTATTTGTGTAAAAAGAGAGATAAATCAACGTTAATAAATAAAAAGCCCTCTTTTTTCACAAGAAAAAGAAGTTCTTGTTACTATATGCAATGGTCGACCAATACCAAATATCTTGGAATTGTACTTGACCCAAAATTACTTTTTTGAAGTCACACCCAAAATATTCAATCTAAATTTAGTATAGCGCTAAAATTTCTGTATCTGCTAATAACCCGAAAAGCTAAGCTGAGTAATGAAAATAAGGCCACAATTGCTAAAGTTATTTTTCAATATTCTAATTTTATATGGATGCCTAGTTTGGGGTATATGTGCCAAAAACGCACATTGGAACAAGTACTCAGCATTTAGCAAAATTAACCTAGGGTAACCCTGGAGTCTGTTTGTATGGCATGGGTTTCAAATGGAAGGTATTAAAGAGTATTTTAAAAGGGAGTGGGCCATAGTTCTATAGGTGGACGCCATTTCAGGATATCGCCATAAGGGTGGACCAGGGGTGACTCTGGAATATGTGTTGTACGATATGGGCATCAAATGAAAGGTGTTAATGAGTATTTTGAAAGGGAGTCGTCCTTAGTGCTATAGGTGGACGCATTTTCGAGATATCGCCATAAAGGTGGAGCAGCGGTGACTTAGAATGTGTTTGTAGGATATGGGTATCAAATGAAGGGTGTTAATGGGTATCTTAAAAGGGAGTGGGCCTTATTTCTATAGGCGGACGGCTTTTCGAGATATCGCCATAATGGTGGACCAGGGGTGATTCTAGAAGGTGTTTGTACGGTATGGGTAGCAAATGAAGGGTGTTAATGAGTATATTAAAAGAGAGTGGGCCTTAGTTCTATAGGTGGACGCCTTTTCGAGATATCACCATAAAGGTGGACCAGGGGTGACTCTAGAATGTGTCTGTGCGATATGGGTATCAAATTAAAGGTATTAATAAGGGTTTTAAAAGGGAGTGGCCTTTAGTTGTATATGTGAAAGTATTTTCGAGATATCGACCAAAATGTGGACCAGGGTGACCCTGAAAGTCATCTGTCGGGTACCGCTAATTTAGTTATATATGCAATACCAGGAACAGTATTCCTGCCAAGATTCCAAGGGCGTTTGATTTCGCCCTGCAGAACTTTTCTCATTTTCTTCTACTTAGTATGGTAGGTGTCACACCCATTTTACAAAGTTTTCTCTAAAGTTATATTTTGCATCAATAAACCACCCAATTACCATGTTTCATCTCATTTTTCATATTTGGTATAGAATTATGGAATTTTTTTTCATTTTTCGTAATTTTCGTTATCGAAAAAGTGGGCGTGGTCATAGTCGGATTTCGGCCATTTTTTACACCAAGGTAAAGTGAGTTCAGATAAGTACGTGAACTAAGTTTAGTAAAGATATGTCGATTTTTGCACAAGTTATCATGTTAAGGGCCAAGCAGAAGGACAAACGGAAGACTATGTATAAAAACTGGGCGTGGCTTCAACCTATTTCGCCCATTTTTACAGAAAACAGTTAGCGTCATAAAATCTATGCCCCCCCAACAAATTTCAAAAGGATTGGTAAATTTTTGTTCGATTTATGGCATTAAAATTACTCTAGACGAATTAAATGAAAAAGGGCGGAGCCACGCCCATTTTGAAATTTTCTTTTAGTTTTGTATTTGTTGCACCATATTATTACTGGAGTTGAATGTTGACATAATTTACTTATACACTGTAAAGATATTAAATTTTTTGTTAAAATTTGACTTTTAAAAAAATTCTTTTTTAAAAGTGAGCGTGTTCGTTATCCGATTTTGCTAATTTTTCCTTAGCACACATATAGTAATAGGAGTATCGTTCGTGCCAAATTTCATTATGATATCTTCAACGACTGCCAAATTACAGCTTGCAAAACTTTGAAATTACCTTCTTTTAAAAGTGGGCGGTGCCACGCCTATTGTCCAAAATTTTACTAATTTTCCATTCTGTGTCATAAGGTCAACCAAGTTTCACCGCTTTAACCGTCTTTGGTAATGAATTGTCGCACTTTTTCTGTTTTTCGAAATTTTCGATATCGAAAAAGTGGGCGTGGTTATAGTCCGATTTCGTTCATTTTAAACAGCGATCTGAGATGGGTGCCCACGAACCTACATACAAAATTTTACCAAGATACCTTAAAATTTCCCCAAGTTATCGTGTTTAAACCAGGGGTGACTCTAGAATTTGTTTGTACGATATTGGTATCAAATTAAAGGTATTAATGAGAGTTTTAAAAGGGAGTGGTGGTAGTTGTATATGTGAAGGCGTTTTCCAGATATCGACCAAAATGTGAACCAGGGTGACCCAGAACATCATCTGTTGGATACCGCTAATTTTTTTATATATGTAATATCTGCCAATATTTCAAGGGTTTTTTATTTCGCCCTGCAGAACTTTTTCATTTTATTCTACTTAATATGGTAGGTGTTACAACCATTTTACAAAGTTTTTTCGAAAGTTATATTTCGCGTCAATAAACCAATCCAATTACCAGGTTTCATCCCTTTTTTCATATTTGGTATAGAATTATGGCATTTTTTTTAATTTTTCGTAATTTTCGATATCGAAAAAGTGGGCGTGGTCATTGTCGGATTTCGTTAGTTTTTCATACCAAGATAAAGTGAGTTCAAGTTTGTACGTGAACTAAGTTCATTAAAGATATGTCGATTTTTGCTCAAGTTATCGTGTTAACGGCCACGCGGAAGGACAGACGGACGACTGTGTATAAAAACTGGGCGTGGTTTCAACCGATTTCGCCCGTTTTCACAGAAAACAGTTATCGTCATAAAATCTATGCCCCCACCAAATTTCAAAAGGATTGGTAAATGTTTGTTCGACTTATGGCATTAAAAGTATCCTAGAAAAATTTAATGAAAAAGGGCGGAGCCACACCCATTTTGAAATTTTCTTTTATTTTTGTATTTTGTTGCACCATATCATTACTGGAGTTGAATGTTGACATAATTTACTTATATACTGTAAAGATATTAAATTTTTTGTTAAAATTTGACTTTCAAAAAATTTTTTTTTTAAAATTGGCCGTGGTCCTTCTCCGATTTTGCTAATTTTTATTAAGCGTACATATAGTAATAGGAGTAACGTTCCTGCCAAATTTCATCATGATATCTTTAACGACTGCCAAATTACAGCTTGCAAAACTTTTAAATTACCTTCTTTTAAAAGTGGGCGGTGGCACGCCCGTTGTCCAAAATTTTAATAATTTTCTATTCTGCGTCATAAGTTCAACTCACCTACCAAGTTTCATTGCTTTATCTGTCTTTGATAATGAATTATTGCACTTTTTCGGTTTTTCGAAATTTTCGATATCGAAAAAGTGGCCATGGTTATAGTCCGATATCATCCATTTTAAATAGCGATCTGAGATGAGTGCTCAGGAACCTACATACCAAATTTCATCAAGATACCTCAAAATTTACTCAAGTTATCGTGTTAACGGACGGACGGACGGACGGACGAACATGGCTCAATCAAATTTTTTTTCGATCCTGATGATTTTGATATATAGAAGTATATATCTATCTCGATTCCTTTATACCTGTACAACCAACCGTTATCCAATCAAACTTAATATACTCTGTGAGCTCTGCTCAACTGAGTATAAAAACGTTGTTTCAAATAGAAAACAAATTCTTTTAAGCGGGGTCGCCCCTTGGCAGTTGTTTTCAAACACTCCGAGTGTATTTCTGTCGGCATTAAACATCTAGGTCCCTTCCCTCCGATTTGTAGGAGAAACTAAACAGAAGCACAACGTGAATTGGAAGCGAAGTATATGCTTACATTTTCTCGGAGGTAAATCGCGCCACGAATTTTTTTTAATAGCGGCTCCGCTTTCTGAGGCATTTCAAAATAGTTTGATCAGTGCGACATCCAGCGACAACTTTTACCAAACTAAAATCATATTTTGGTAAAATGTCAGCTCTTCAAAGCCCTGGAAAACTTTCCATATTCATAACGCCCATCTTGTAAACATATCTTCACTTAATCATAGATATATGTATACTGACATCTGTTATTGTGATAACTCCATGAAATATTTATTCATTCATGAAATAGAAAATGTAAACAATTTTGAAACGAAAAATATAAACGAAGAATATATATATAACATGTGAATACAGTCGCCAACGCAAAAATGTGTAGATTATGGGTATGGGGAAAACCAAAACTAAACTCTTGGCTATGGTATAGTTATAACTAAGGCGTTATTCTATGACTTCAATAACCGATTACGTTGAATTCCATAGAGTTGGTTAAATCTGCTCTTTAACACGGCGTTTACCAGGGCTTCAAAGTAATTGCTCCACAATTTTCTTTTTATCTCATGATCTATTCATACACAAGGGAACTTTACAGTCGTGATCAAATTTGGATTCACAATTTCAGATATTTACATACATACCACTTTCAGTGCATACAATCAAAAATATTTTTATATACTCACAATAATAAAAATTTATTTATAAATGATATATATAAAAAAAAAAAAATATCGCCAGTTATACTCCTGAGTGGAATTTCACCATATCTCAACTTCTGTTTCGAAAACGACCTATCTCAATATGTTTCGAAATTCGGTGTTCTGTCGAGTAAGGTTGATATTCCAATCAACAGTGAATTCATAACAACACCCTTCATACTATATAGGTTGTTAAAAAGTTTAAAATTTGTGTATTTGTTACATCTGTAAATAAATCTGGAGTATTGGGTATTCCACAACCACCGTGTACCACCGCACAAAGTTTCTTATCTACAATTGCACCTGCTCCAGCATCTCCATGAGCCATATTACTGCTACGACCGCTAGCACAAATAATTGTGCTTGTTAGATATATCGGTGTCGGTAAATTTGCATAAGTTTTCTGGCATTCATTCGGTTTTACTATGGATACTGTAGTAGCTAGGAGAATAGGATGAGCAGCCTTTTTACCTAAATTTACTGAACCCCATCCACTGACTTGCATATCCATGCCCGGTTGTAATTCGGAACCGCAAAGGTCAACTGGTATTACTGTCTCACTCCTTACAAAAGGTGTTTCCACTATAACTATAGCTATATCCATATATTGTGAATCTTCAATAAAAGTAGAAAAATGAATTATACTCTCCGCTTTGCTATGTTGCCCTTTTCCTTTGTTTAATTGACGTATATCAACCATACCAGCTAGAACGTCGATATCTCTCGGATTTATTCTGTATACACAATTCGCTACTGTAACCACCGATTTCAGAGTGACTAAGGTACCAACACAACGATACCCGTTACAAATAAATATTGATACCGAATGGGGGCTCTCCTGCATCGTTATACCTACGCCATGTACGATACGAAATTCCGCATTCGTAGAGGATAAACGGCAGCTTAGAGCGACAAACAGGATAGCCAAATAAATGCAAGAATTCATTATAGTTTAAGAACTTTCACACCACCTTTTAAGTAAAAAGTACACCGAAATCAATTTTGTGGGCGCTATTTATACCTAATTGGGTTATGTGATTTAAAAGTAAGCAAACACTTTTCAGTCAAAATTTCACGAATTCTAAGTAAAAAGCTGTACAATAAAAAGTTTTGTTTGTTTGCACTCGGTATATTTTAGATAAATAAATGCAAGGCGCGATAACCTCCGACGAGATTTTAAGCCGAGCTTATCTCCCAATTTGCGTCGTGCTTCTTTAAGTTTTTCCTAAAAATTGGCGGGACGACACCTGCATGTTTTTACCCCGACTGCGAACGGCACCTGCAAGGCAGATGAGTTTTCCGAGAGGCGACGCCGATTAGAAAAATTGTTTTCTAATTGAAAAAACTGTTTTCTTCATTTATGATATTTCTCTTCCTGGGAATTGAACACAGGACCCCCGGAGCATGCTACCACAACACCACGGAGGCCGCTTCGACCAATTATAGCTTGGGTAAATGTTTGGGTGAAAGTGCCTGCTAAAATTAAAATTTTGTTTATGCCAAATACAAAAAGCTTATGAAGCGTTTATAACTAATGACATTTCCATATACATTTTATGTTATAGGAGCCTAATAAGCCTATTTAATTAAAAGCTATAATGGAAATTTTTTATTAGTTAAACAAACAAATTCATACTTACGCATATTCCAACTAAATAAAATATACGTGGCTTTGACAAAACATTTTGCTTTACTTTTTATAGGAAATTTTTCTAGTAATTGTTTGTTTATATACATATATGTATTTAGAGCGGGTCAAATTATATGGATGGATCCTATCAGGAGTATAGCAAAAAAACATTCTACAGTTGATTCTAAGAAAAATTGCTGAAGAAACCATAGCTCTACGGCCCCCACTTTTGCAAAATAGATATTTTGCATTGGAATGTAGGGTTTGGCCAAGACATCTTCATAGCTTCTGATAGAATTATGGGGAAAATATCATACTGGGCTTTCTTTAAAGTTATTTTACGTACCTTTCAGAATCTGTATTAATATCTATGGTGTTTTTGAATTTTAGTAGAGATATCTGGCTTAAATTATGGGAAATTAGCCCAAAATGAACTTTTAACTACTATATTATCATTTTTAACAAATTTCTTATGGAATTTTTTTTCTTTACAGCTAAAATAAGTTCAGAATATTTCTAACAACTTTCATTCAGACAGTTTTTCTTATTTCGAATTCGTTTTAGTAGAAAAAATTGCTTATTACTTGAAAATATAGGTTTTTTTTTGAACATTTTTTTCTACTAAAACGGATTCGAAAAAAAACTGTCTGAACGAAAGTTCTTGGAAATGTTCTGAACTTAATTTTGCTGTAAAAAAAAAAAAAAAAATGTTTTCCATAAGAAATTTGTTAAAAATAATAATATAGTAGTTAAAAGTTCATTTTAGGCTAATTTCTCATAATTTAGCCCTGATATCTCTACTAAAATTCAAAAACACTATAGATATTAATACAGGTTCTGAAAGGTACGTAAAATACCTTTAAAGTAAGCCCAGTATGATATGTTTCCCATAATTCTATCAGAAGCTATGAAGATGTTTTGGCCAAACCCAATTGCTGTTAGACTCATCTCTTTTACAGATTAACAATGTTCCAAATAGTGGAAATAAAATGCTGGATTTAGTATTTGTCGATGGCTCGGTGGGTACTGCCCTTACGCGAATACCACCTTTATCCCTTCCAGAAGACCCTCTTCACCCTACGCTAGAGATATCACTTGATATCAGCCTACCCCGTAGGATTCAAGTACAGTCTCGTCCCCGATCTAGTTGCTTCTACAAAGCGAGTTTCATTATGCTCAATGATCTGTTGGCTTCCCATGATTGGTCGGATCTCTATGCTTGCACTGATGTCGATTCGGCTATCTCTATATTGTACAGTACGCTTGATGGCTTCTTTGATACCTGCATTCCTACTCGCTATACCCTATGTTCGAATAAGCCCTCTTGGTTTTCAAGGCAACTTATCAGACTTAATAACATTAAATCTAGGCTTTATAAGAGGTTCAAGAAATCTGGAGCATCTGCAGACCTCTCTAAATATCTAATAGCTCGTTCTAAATTTCACCGTCTTAATCAGATTTGTTATAAAAATTACTTGAGTTGTTGTAAAGCCCAATTTTTTAGAAATCCAAAAAAGTTTTACAGTTTCGTAAATTCAAAGCGGAAAACTTCTGGTTATCCTTCCTCATTAACCTTTGGAGGTAAAAAAGCTTGCACTGATGAAGACGTTGCTGAACTATTTTCTGAGTTCTTTAAGTCCACGTATTCATCCAGTGGTTTTCATTTCGGTCAATATCCCTATCACTTAGATAGCTCAAATTACATTAGGAATCCTGCTATTGATGGTAATATTGTTCTTCAGAGTCTTCAATCCTTGAAGCCCACCTTTTCTCCGGGACCGAACGGTGTTCCTAGTTGCGTGCTTAGGTACTGCGCGGAAAACATGTATGAGCCTATTTTAAAATTATTTGAGCTATCTCTGGAATCTGCGTCATTCCCGGCACTTTGGAAACAGTCTTTTATTATACCCCTGCATAAAAAAGGTAGTAGGTCAAAAGTTGCAAACTACAGGGGTATTGCTAAACTTTCAGTCATTTCTAAAGTCTTTGAACAGATTGTCACCAGTCAACTGCAATATCAGTGTTCTAGTCTTTTATCTGCATGCCAACACGGTTTTATTCGTCAAAGGTCAACCACTACAAATTTGCTTGTATTCACCTCTATAGTTATGGAAGGATTTTTAGCGAACAAGCAAACGGATGTCATCTACACGGACTTCAGCAAGGCATTTGATACCGTCAGCCAAGAGTTGCTTATACATAAGCTTGATTTACTGGGCTTTCCGTTTCACCTATTAATGTGGCTGAAAAGCTATCTTTCTAACCGGACCCAAAAAGTCCTGTTCAAGTGCAATCTGTCGGAATCGTTCGGAGTTTCCTCCGGCGTACCCCAGGGAAGTCATCTAGGCCCTTTGCTCTTTGCCCTTTTCATTAATGACTTGCCACAGACAATATTATATTCCCATATTATAATGTATGCGGATGATGTAAAACTTTGCTACACTTACTGTCCTACCAATATGAGTTCCTTGGATCTTCTTCAGGCCGCCTTGGACTCGTTCCAATGTTGGTGCACAACAAATTTACTAGCTTTAAATTGCTCTAAATGTAAGCATATGACATTTCACCGAGTGAAGCCAGCATTGAAATCTTATGTAATAGATGGTACGCCTTTGGAGCGTATATCTATTGCAAATGATCTAGGTGTCCTTTTTGATCCGAAATTGAATTTTAACATGCATATTTTATCTATAGCCAACAAAGCGTTGGGTTTTCTTGGATTTGTTAAAAGATGGGCTAAAGAGTTCGATGATCCGTACCTCACTAAGGTTTTTTACACATCGCTGGTTCGTCCAATACTCGAGTATTGCTCATGCGTTTGGTCCCCTGTTTCTCAAAAGCATATAAAGCGTCTTGAGTCAGTTCAAAAGCAATTTTTGATATTTGCATTGCGCGGCCTTAATTGTGACTCAAGTCTCCACCTTCCTCCATACACAAGTAGACTTCTTCTTATTAACTTACCCACTCTGGAAAATCGGAGAATATTACTGGGGGTATTGCTCATCCCTAAGCTCATTATTGGAGAAATCGATTCCGCGGACCTCCTCAGCCGCTTGTTTTTTGCGGTTCCCCCTAGAGTATCCAGACACTACGTTCCTTTCTATTTACCCCTTTGTCGACGAAACTTTGCTAAAAATAATCCTCTTCTTATCTGGTGCGCGCACTACAATGACTTGTATAGCTGCATCAGTCTTGAATTTACTTTTGCCACTATACGTAATGCAATACTTGCCTATCTAATTTAAGAGATACAAGCTAATTTAATTTGCCGGCATTTTATTCCTTCGATAAAAAACAGGAACTATCTCGCATAAGGATGGAGGAACATTTATCAACATGTATCATTAAGAAGGAACAAGACAGTACTCTGTTGATTGGAATCTGGTGCATTCCAACAACGTAAAAAACATGCTTTTTCATGAGTCACTGACCGGAATCGTATGCATTCCGGCAGTATAATCTTATGGGTCAGGCATCGAGCTGATTGGAATCCGGTGCATTCCAACAACACAGGTCATGTTACTTTTTTATGCCTTGTGATGGCGTATCCTCATTACACTACTCTTAGCACTGCCGGATTCCCATGACATGCTGATTGGAATCTTGTTGCATTCCAACAGGGAGATTGGAATCCACTGCATTCCGAAATCATGCTGAGCGGAATCTGATGCATTCCGCCAGTATAAGATTTCGGCATAAGATCTTATTTCTACTCATATTTCTTATTATTATTATATTTTGAAATTAAATAGTAATGTTCATTAATATTTCTTTGTTTGTAATATAACATTGTTGAAATCTCGATATATCTTAAATTTTATCTTTTGAGTTGTATATTTATATATCTTTTATATTATGCAGTCGACCATAGTTCGTCGTCGACTTTAAATAATAAATAAATAAAAATATTAATAAAGATTTTGAAATGTACGTAAAATACCTTCAAAGTAAATCCAATGTGATATTTTTCCTATAACTCTATCAGAAGCTATGGAGATTTTTTGGACAAACCCTACATTCAAATGCAAAATATCTAGGGACAATCTAGGGACCTCGAAATCGGACTTAGAGCTATGGCGTCTTCAGAAATTTTTCTTAGAATCATCTGTAGATTACATTTTTGCTATACTCCTGATGGGCAAAAAATTTGACCCGCTGTAATGTATGTATATTTCCACAGTTGAATTGTGTTATCAAATTGATATGTGTACAATGACTGTATTTTTTGTGAATAAATAGAAAAAAGTACAAGTGGTACAGTTAATTAGTTTTATTTGTTTCTAAACTGCTAATTGTTTCTATTGTATACTGCCACAAAACCAGATTTGGGAGCAGTGCACGAAATTCTGAGTAACAACACCGCTCAAATTTAAATGGGGTGACGTAATCAATAACTATCGTTAAGTGTTAGTAAGGCGTTAATTTGTTGTGGATTTATACGTCTGTTCATTTTTCACATATTCGTAAAACTAGCCTAAATAGGGATAGTTTAAAAATATTCGGCAATACTTCCGACGATATTATTACGAAAACAAACCACAAACGGGTCAGAAACAGCCCCAAATGTCGCTATACGGTCTCGACATAACCTTAGAAAAATTTGAAATATTCCCGAAAATGTTCCTCAAATAATACCGAAACTGTAGTTTAATAGCCTCAAAGTATCTAATTTATAAACAGCCCTGAAACGATTCCGAGCACAATCCCGAAATAATCCTGAGGTATTCTAAAAGTAGTCCCGAAAATATTCCGTACACGGTTACGAACTGGCCCAAATAGTTCCGATTTCTTCCTGAAAAATATCTCAAACAGTCTTGATATAACACGGGAGTACGGAAATGGTCCCAGAATGTTGCCGAAATTATCCTATGAGTACCCAGAAAACACAATATTTTAGGCTAACATCTATATTAACCATAAACCGTGCATACATATATTATTTATAAATGTTAAAGTTGGAATGTTCGATGTCTGGATGAACCAAAGTACTGACGACTTAGGGAAATGGTTTTGGGGGGAGAGGGGATGCAACTGCTCACTTCACCATAATTTCGAAACCTTAACCTATGTGGTACTAGTATACTAATATAATGGCCCATAGTCATAGTCAAATTAAAATAGAGTTTTATTTGTTTTAACATGCTTCTAAATTAAGCATCATTTTAAGTCTGTTATAATCAACGTAAACGCTATTTTATCTTTAAGAAAGTATTTTAAATTTAAAATTATGTAAGTGGGATTTAAGCTCTTTAAAATAAGTTTGCTACTTGCTATTTAACCCTCCGATTAGCGGTGAATTAGTTCAACATATCTTAGCGTTGTCGTCTGGCCAGAATAGATTTGACACTTCGAACTTTATCCACAAATATTTAAATTTTGCAGAAAACTTGTCACACACTCTCATTACCCAGAAATAAGTTCGAATTTTTATTGATAAATTTTGAAATGAATACGATCTATGAGGTTTTATAGGTTTAAAAATATGTTCGTCTAGCCAGACGACAACGCTAAAATGTGACATAATCAACTTTGGTACAAAAAAAAGGTAAAATAAAAAGAGAATTATTATAAAGACCGCCTCAAAACTTAAAAAGCCACTGAAGCTTTTCATGATCGGGTGGGTAGCAGTAAAGTTATTCACGAAAAAAAGGCTTCTCGTCTGGCCAGACGCCACAGTCTATCGGAGGGTTAAAAGGGCTTCTCTGACAAGCTAATATATTAGCCTTACTAACTGAACTAATGCATTAACCTTGGAATGCAGATATATGTTTGTGACGAAACTTACGTAATTTTTAAATAAACGTAAAATTTAAAATATTTAATTAAGATTATTCCGCATTGATAAATTCTTGTGTTTTAATATTTAAGTATCTTTTGAGTAAAAATACCATCCTATCCATAGTCATTTAAGTATTAAATATAGAAATAAATATTCAATGGAAATAATAATTTACCACGTGGGTCGAATGATAATACATGTCCAAAAATGCCGGGAGAGGTGTCAAAAGCTGTCAAGTGACTTTTTCAAAATTGAATTTTACAGGTTTATTGTTGGAAAAAGTTGTTAGTTTTTATTTTCAAATAAACAGCTTTCTGAAAATGACGCAGCAAGCGTCGAAACGCGTTAAAGTAGCACAACAACAAAGTGCACTTATTTAAAACGACCATAAAAGATATACACAGCAAACCATATAGTTTCAAATTGGTCTAAGTAAAAATTGTAAAAAAGTAAACTTTTAATTGGTTGTTGTAAATTTGACGATTTTGTTATGCACAGAAAAAAATTTACTAAAAAGGCATTTTGCGCGAATACAATTTGTATCTCCATTTTTTTAGAAAATTGTTCGGCGCAAATATAGTACAGATCCAAATCCCAGTTTTGTAGAGGTTTGGGGGTAATTTTTTGGTTTTTTGTAAATGCCTATATAGTAAAAAACAATTTTTAATCTTCTACTTCTGACTATTGAATAAAATTAAAAAATTCTTGAATTAAATTCTGCTGGCATTCACTTTTGTGTTTTCTATTCCCCATCGAATTTGCAAATTTTTTTTGAAAGAAAGCGTGAAATAAATAACGGCATACAACAGGAAATAGCAAGAAAAACAACAAAACCTTACTAAATTCCTCTTATTTATGCGGATTATGAAACGACAAACCTAAATTTGATTTAGCTTGATTTTAATTGAACGTGCTGCATATTTATCCAGTACCGACGGTGGACATATACCTATTCAGTTTCGGTTCTATAACACTAAACGGCTTCAACGGTTAGGGACGATTAACATTTAAGTTTTGCACACAGCTGTTTTGATTCAAATAACTTTTTTTACGACGTTCTTAATATACAATGCAACGTCAAAGCAAATTTTATAAAAAATCCGCCGATTTCTATTTTATTAAATTTGAAACAAATTTTCCTTTACAGCTACAAATGTTTAATTTTAAATTTTTCTAAACGGTAACTAATTATTACGTTCATTGTAGCAGCCACACCTTCAACTTGCGTCATGTACAAGAAAAATTGAATTTATATCAGTTTTGTGCCTTCATTTATAAGGCTGAGTGTAGCAGTGGAGTCAAGTTATGGCGATTGTAAGGAATAGGGTGAACTTTTAAAACTTATGAAATCTCTTTATAGCGCTAATCAATGCCTTTTTTCATGCGGATATCCATTCCAAGCTTATTTTAGCTGAAAACTGTGTTTAATAGGTCTATGACGGACCAAAAGTTTGAATGCCATTTTTAATTAGTGATCAGCGATATCTCACTATCGGTGATTGCATCACCGCGATTGAAATTTCGTTAATAGTTATAACTATTGCTAACCAAATATGTCAGTTATTGGCGATTTTCTTTCAGCATAAAACCCTTCCGATTCTTTTGAATGACAGTAACATCTGGCAGCATTTTGCCAACAGCGGTTACTGCGATATTTCTTCATGCATAATCAAAATCACCTCTTACAAAAGACTTTGTTTTGTATTGAGGTTTTCTCTAAACGAATTTTTTATCTGGTTGTCTGAAAAAATTTAGTTGTGCTAATTTATTAGAAATTAGTAATAATATTGGGTGAAAGATGACAGCAAACTATAATAAAAAGGGAGTGAAATGTGGCAATTTTTTGAGCCAAAAAATTTCTGAAATTTTTGATGCTGTTTTCTAATTATACCTTTTCCAAGAGTACTTTAGAAAATATAAAATCAATTTTTCAAACCATCAATTGAATTTTGGAAAGCATCAGTTCAATTTTAGAATGCGTCATGTGAACTTTAGAATAGTCAATTTTTTTTAGAAAACGTCAAATGTAATTTAGAAGTATCAAGTGTAATTTAGAAAACTTCAAATTTACTCTAGAAAGTGTCAAATGTACTCTCAACAACATCAAATTTACTTTAGAAAGTATTTCCCTTGTAGCAAAATTGGTATAATCAAGATAGTTTTGCAAAAAGTTTATCCATTAAAAATTAAAATTCATAAAGTTTGCAATGTTTACGTGCACGCATTAAAAATGATGGCCTTTTTAAAATGATGTTCTTTAAGTATATGTACATCTTATCCAACAGTACTTTAGGAAGTATCAAATTGATTTTGAAAGCATCAGTTCGATTTTGGAAAGCATCAGTTCAATTTTAGAATGCAACATTTGAACTTTAGAGTAGTCAAATGTTCTTTAGAAGACGTCAGTTGTACTTTAGAAGTATCAAATGCACTTTAGAAAACATAAATTGGATTATAGAAAGCATGAAATATACTTTCGATTGGTCAAACTTATTTTAGAAAGTCTCAAATTTACTTTAGAAAATATTTCTATTGTAGCAAAGTTGGTATAATCAAGTAAATTTTGAAAATAGTTTATCTTAAAAAAAAAAATGTTCATAAAGTTTGCGTTTAAAACGATTAGCTCTTTGATGGATCGGGCGCTTCGGGATATTCATCAAATGTCGGGTTGAAAGTCAAAGCGGATAAGACGGATATGATCTTGTTTACAAAGAGGTAAAAGGTTCCAAATTGGATCAGGCCTAAGATAGGAAGGGTGACCCTACAGGAGAAACCTTGCACAAAGTATCTAGGAATCATTCTAGATAGTAAGCTGTCATGGAACTCAACGTGGAGGAGCGGGTGAAGAAGGCTTCAACGGCAATTTATGTATGTAAAAGAATACTGGGGTGTACGTGGGACTTATCGCCCTCTCTTTCTAATTGGGTTTTTACATCGATTGTAAGCCCTATTCTATACTATGGGGTTCTTGTTTGGTGGAAGGCCACACAAAAAGCAGCCTACCTCAAAAAATTAGAGGAGCCATGAAAACAACCCCGACAGCTGCACTGTATGCCATTCTGCACATTCCACCTGTAGACCTGGTAGCAAATAACATAGCGTTAACAACTGCAACCAGGCTCGGTGCCTCGGGGCAGCTTGAGCGCGGACCATACGGCCATAGCAGTAAAGCGTCATCAATTACAAGGCGAACAGACTACCTGATTACCTATCTGCGCTTCAAGGGGAGCTTAAGGCCACAATAGAGGTGGATGTTTGGTACAAGGGTGCTCAAATGGCGGACGAGGCGATACATGTGTACACAGATGGTTCCAAAGTAGTGGAAGGAGTAGGGTCTGCGGTATACGGTGCTGATCCAGAAATTAGCAGATCCTAAAAGCTGCCAGATTACTGTAGCGTTTTCCAAGCGGAAACAGTAGCCGTAGCCAAAGCAGTAGAAACCCTGGAAGAAAAGAGCCCAAGCTGCAATCATGTTAACTTTTATATTGACAGTCAAGTAGCAATTAAGGCAATAATCATGCATACCACAGCATCTAAATGCGTGCTAGGGTATAAGCAGTCCCTGGAGAGAATCGGGACAGGGAGAAGCATACATCTATATTGGGTCCCAGGGCTTATGGGAATAGATGGGAGTGAAAAAGCGGATGAATTAGCTAAAAAGGGCGCATCCCTTGAAGCTTGCTCCGTCGACGTCCCAATTAGACTGGCCGAATTTAAGCGAAGGCAAGAGGTGCACATGATCGACCAAGCAGGAAAGGCGTGGGTTCTAGCGCGGGGCTGTAAAGTGTCGAAGATTATGTGCAGGTCTTACAACCTTAGACTAACAAAGTTGCTTCTATCATTGAAAAGAGAGGACTATAGGCACGTGACGAGTATTCTGACAGGACACTGCCTTCTGGCATCACATGCCTTTAAATTAGGCTTGGTAAGTGATAGCAGATGTAGGAAGTGTGGGCTGGAGGAGGAAACGATCGAGCACGTTCTGTGATCTTGTCCTGCGCTTGCCAGGCTAAGACTCCAGCTATTAGGAGTGATACAACTGTCAGATCTAGAAACAGCAAGTGGCGTACACCCTAGGAAGCTTCTAGTATTTACCAAGAGGACGGATTTATTTTGTAACATAGGTCCTAGCTATTGATAGTGTTTTTCAGTTTGGTCGTTAAAACCAATTTCTGGTAACACTACGGACTTATTCAATCTATGTGAGGTCCTTATAAATCGGCCATTTCAACCTAACGTAACCTTGCATTGCTTACGTGTATGCATTAAAAATGCCGGTTCAGGACAAATGTTCATTCTGCCTTGTATTCATGAAACGTCGTGCATTGATAATGTTATTACCATGTATAGACACCTTTTCTATGGGGAGTGCTTTAGAGATTTATCAACAGCAACAAGTTGCCCCATTTGTTGAAGCGATATAACGCGCAAGTAACACAAAAGTCGCCCTCTTTATAAAATGATGTCCTTTAAGTATAGTTTTCAATTGTTTTCAGTATCCGAATCCGTCCAGCGGGGGGCTAACAGAAAGTACTCTTCTGAAGACAGAAGGAGAATTGTTGAAGCTGCCAATAAAGGCTTTGATTGGGTGCAGCTGGTAGAGTCGCTCAATGTAAGATACAAAACAACTTATGTATGGGTATCCTCTGGCACTCCTGCAGCACTTAAGCGAGGTGGCTTGAAACGCAAAGCGTTGTCGGACGATGAATTGGCAATAATACTTACATGGATAGAGGAGGATGCAGCCATCACATTAAAAAGAATTCGCGAACGAATTCAACAAACTTTTAGAAAAACAATTTCCATTTCCAGCGTAGGAAATTATTTGGAAGGACAAGTGTATACATTAAAGGTATTCATAAGACCACACACAATGAACAATCAACCCTATAAGGAAAAGCGTCATGAGTATGTAATTTCGCTAAACCAATTAATTCAGTCCAGCAAACAAGTAATCTTCATTGATGAGACGAATTTTAATTTATTCTGTCGGCGTTTACGAAGTCGCGCAAAATTTGGAAAGCGTGCCGTACAGGTCTTGCAGGTCTCAAAACGTGCCAACGTACATCTCATTGGGGCCATATCCGCATCTGGTGAAGTGAAAATTACTACCAGAAGAGGGTCTTTCAAGGCTGACGACGCAAATACTTGGCTTAGTATGATTTGCAGAGATGGTGCGAAATTGCAAACCAGCTTGCAGATGCTGCCATTGTTTGCGACAATGCGCCATGCCATTCCAAGCTACATGAGATCTGCCAGGAAGCCACTTTATTTCAGTTGGGGCCTTACTCCCCTATGCTTAACCCTATTGAAATAATATGGGGAAAAATAAAAGCTTATGTTAAGTCAAACATATAAATTCCTAACGTAAATGGATCGGGTGTTGTTGAGCAAAGTTTGCAGTATCTGAGGACCTAGTTAAGGATGCCGTAGTAACAATTAGTAGTGGAGATTGCGCTAGAGCAATTCAGCATAGTACATCCTTCCACGCTTCTACACTCGAACTTGACGATATACAGCTGGACAATGAAATTATGTGCACAGTTTATTGTTGATTTCTTTATATAAATAATATTCATGTATAACAAGTAAAGAAGGTTAAGTTCGAGTGTAACCGAACATTACATACTCAGTTGAGAGCTATGGTGACAACGTAAGGGAAAATAACCATGTAGGAAAATGAACCGAGGGAAACCCTGGAATGTGTTTCTATGACATGTGTATCAAATGAAAGGAATTAAAGAGTATTTTATGAGGGAGTGGGCCATAGTTCTATAGATGGACGCTGTTTAGGGATATCGCCATAAAAGTGGATCAGGGTTGACTCTAGAATTTATTTGCACGATATGGGTATCAAATGAAAGGTGTTAACGAGTATTTTAAAAGGGAGTAATCCTTAGTTCCATAGGTGGACGCCGTTTCGAGATATCGTCATAAAGGTGGACCAGCGGTGATCTAGAATTTGTTTGTACAATACGGGTATCAAAAGAAAGGTGCTAATGAGTATCTTAAAGGGAGTGATCCTTAGTTCCATAGGTGGACGCCGTTTCGAGATATCGCCATAAAGGTGGACCAGGGGTGACCCTAGAATTTGTTTGTACGATATGGGTATCGAACTAAAGGTATTAATGAGGGTTTTAAAAGGGAGTGGTGGTAGTTGTATAAGTGGTCGCCTTTTCAGAGATATCGCCATAAAGGTGGACCAGGGGTGACTCTAGAATGCGTTTGTACAATATGGGTATCAAAAGAAAGGTGTTAATAAATACTTTAAAAGGGAGTGGGCCTTAGTTCTATAGGTGGACGCCTTTTCGAGGTATCACAACTTAGACTTTATTTGCACGATATGGGTATCAAATGAAAGGTGTTAATGAGTATTTTTAAAAGGGTGTGGGTCTTCGTTCTATGGGTGGTTGCTTTTTCGAGATATCGCCATAAAAGTGGACCAGGGGTGACTCTAGAATGTGTTTATACGATATTGGTATCAAATTAAAGGTATCAATGAAAGTTTTAAAAGGGATTGGTGGTAGTTGTATATGTGAAGGCGTTTTCCAGATATCGACCAAAATGTGGACCAGGGTGACCCAGAACATCATCTGTTGGATACTGCTAATTTATTTATATATGTAATACCTGCCAAGATTCAAGGGCTTTTTATTTCGCACTACAGAACTTTTTCATTTTCTTCTACTTAATATGGTAGGTGTCACAACCATTTTACAAAGTTTTTTCTAAAGTTATATTTCGCGTCAATAAACCAATCCAACTACCATGTTTCATCCCTTTTTTCGTATTTGGTATAGAATTATGGCATTTTTCGTAAATTTCGATATCGAAAAAGTGGGCGTGGTCATAGTCGGATTTCGTTCATTTTTTATGCCAAGATAAAGTGAGTTCAGGTAAGTACGTGAACTAAGTTCAGTAAAGATATGTCGATTTTTGCACAAGTTATCGTGTTAACGCCATGCGGAAGGACAGACGGACGACTGTGTATAAAAACTGGGCGTGGCCTCAACCGATTTCACCCATTTTCACAGAAAACAGTTATCGTCATAAAATCTATGCCCCCACCAAATTTCAAAAGGATTGGTTAATTTTTGTTCGACTTATGGCGTTAAAAGTATCCTAGACAAATTAAAAGAAAAAGGGCCGAGCCACGCCCATTTTGAAATTTTCTTTTAGTTTTGTATTTTGTTGCACCATATCATAACTGGAGTTGAATGTTGACATAATTTACTTATATACTGTATAGATATTAAATTTTTTGTTAAAATTTTACTTAAAAAAAAAATTTTTTTTTAAGTGGGCGTGGTCCTTCTCCGATTTTCCTAATTTTTCTTATGCATATATATAGTAATAGGAGTAACGTTCCTGCCAAATTTCATCATGATATCTTCAACGGCTGCCAAATTACAGCTTGGAAAATTTTAAATTACCTTCTTTTAAAAGTGGGCGGTGCCACGCCCGTTGTCCAAAATTTTTCTAATTTTCTATTCTGCGTCATAAATTCAACCCACGTACCAAGTTTCTTCGCTTTATCTGTCTTTGGTAATAAATTATCCACTTTTTCCGTTTTTCGAAATTTTCGATATCGAAAAATTGGGCGTGGTTATAGTCCGATATCGTTCATTTTAAATAGCGATCTGAGATGAGTGCTCAGTAACCTACGTACCAAATTTCATCAAGATACCTCAAAATTTACTCAAGTTATCGTGTTAACGGACGGACGGACGGACGGACATGGCTCAATCAAATTTTTTTTCGATCCTGATTATTTTGATATATGGAAGTCTATATCTATCTCGACTCCTTTATACCTGTACAACCAACCGTTATCCAATAACACTTAATATACTCTGTGAGCTCTGCTCAACTGAGTATAAAAATAAATATATATACCACATGTTATAAATATTGATGTTTTTAATAACAATAATATGAAAAAAATAAATAAATATGTTTCTAAAGTACATTTGATATTATCGAAAGAGCATTTGAGACTTTCTGAAATACATTTGATTATTTCTAAAGTACATTTGATTTCGATAAAATGAAAGTACCTTTCTTGCTTTCTAAAATAAATAATTCGAAAGTTCGTTCTACTTTTTCTAAAATCAAATTGATGTTTTCGAAAGTACTACTGGAAAAGGCGTAGTTTTAAATTGTTTTCAGTATCCGAATCAGTCCAGCGGCGGGCTAACAGAAAGTATTCTTATGAGGACATAAGAATACTTGATTTAGTGCAGATGGCGTAGTCGTTCAATGTAAGATACAAAACTGCTTACGTGTAGATGTCCTCTGGCACTCCTGAAGCACTTAGGCGAGGTAGCTTGTCGGACAATGAGTTGGCAAAAATAATAATAATAATAACAATACCCAAAGTATTAATACCCTCCAAAGCCGGCGCAATCGACGCTGGGTTGGCATCCGCATGACGTACGGATTTGTTTTTGCCGAGTTGAAGCAGAGGTTTTTAAGCATCGAGATTTAAAACTACTTAGCTACAGAATAAAAGTCATTAGCTAATTATACAGAGCAGTTAGAAATCACACACATGTACATATATTACATTGTTATTTTTTTTTTGCTACGAGTAAATGTGAATCCGTTATATCAAATGAATTAGAATGAGTGTCAAAATCATGGCACAAACACACAAAAGGTGCATTTAATTCGAAATTAGTTCCAGCTGCCTCAAAAGAAGAGGTTTGTAATGTCTTGATACTCGTGAAGGGACGTTAAAGTTTACTTGGTTCAAAAGGATTTGGCGAGAGATCGATCCATTCAGAAGTTTAGCCATAAATATTAAGCCTAGCATTTCTCTACGACTTGCAGGAGTTGGAAGATTGATAAGCTTCAACCGACTAATAATAATATGGATAGAGGAGGATGCAGTCACATTAAAAACAATTCGCGAAATAATTCAACAAACTTTGGGAAAAACGATTTCTATTCCCAGCGTAGGAGCCCCTCTCAATCGACAACCAACTCAATAAAGAAAAGCGTTGTGAGTATGTAATTTCGATAAACCAATTAATTAAGTCTGGCAAGCAAATAATCTTTATTAATGAGACGAACTTTAATTTATTCTGTCGGCGTTCACGAGGTGGCGCAAAAATTGGAAAACGTGCCGCACAGGTCTTGGCGGTCTCAAAAGGTCCCAACATACATCTAATAGGGGCCATAACCCAATTTGGTGTAGTGAAAATTACTACCAGAAGAGGGTCTCTCAAGGCTTACGATGCAAATACTTGGCTTAGTATGATTTGCAGAGATGGTGCGAAATTGCAAACCATCTTGCAGATGCTGCCATTGTTTGCGACAACGCGCAAAGACTTTCCATATGAGGTCTGCCAGAATGCCATTTGATTGTGGTTGGGGAAAAATAAAAACTTATGTTAAGTTACAAATACAAATTCCTAACGTAAATGGATCGTGTGTTCTTGAGAAAAAGGTCGCAGTATCTGGAGGACCTGGTTGAGGTAGCCTTAGTAACAACTAATGGTGAAGATTGCACTAGAGCAATTCAGCATAGTACCTCATTCCAGGCTGCTGCACCCGAACTTGGCGATATGCCAGTTGAACTATGAAATTATGAAGTTTATTGTTAATTTCTTTATATAAATAACAAGCCGGACTCGAGCGCATCTTGCGCAATAAAAGTAAATAGAAAACAGCTTCTCTACCAATCAATCATCTCCCAATAAAAACTTGCATGCGCTTGCACTGCCATCTGGCGAATATTAGCAACTTCCGGTAATGCAGTGTTAGTTCTAAAAAAATATTCACAATAGTGCCATAGTACAAATAGATTCCTTTGTGTGCTCACAATCGTTTATTTTTAACAAATTATTTTAATAAAATATAGCCAAAAAAAGCACTACGACCAATAATGCCCAAAGCTGGATAATAGTATGAATCTCAATCTTTACAACCAAAACTTTATTTATAGATTTGGATTCCAAATAAGAGCGAAAAAGGGATCTGCACATAAAAACAGCAATTAGAAATAATATTTATGTAATGCTTGCAAAAAAATGTATATACCAAATGCTACAAATATTGATGTTTTTTATTACAATAATGTGAAAAAAGAAATAAATATGGCTCTAAAGAATATTTTCTATTATCTAAAGAGCATTTGATACTTTCTGAAATACATTTTATTATTTCTAAAGTACATTTAATATTATCGAAAGTATATTTCTGGCTTTCTAAAGTAAATTTGATAATTCCAAAGTTCGTTTAACTCTTCCTAAAATCTAAATTATGGTTTCGAAAGTATATTTGATAGTTCTAAAGTACATTTAGTGTCTTCTAAAGAACAATTGATTATTCGAAAGTACAATTGATACTTTCTAAAATCAAATTGACACTTTATAAAATCAAATTGATGTTTTCGAAAATACTACTGGAAAAGGTGTAGTCGTAATGTACAAACGAGACGTTATAATCAATTAGTTTTTTCTACTAAAAATAAGGTGGTGCCAAGAATATTTTCAAAAAATATTTATTAATGAAAATTTTATAGATGTTTTTGAATAATTTAGTTTCAATTTCGAAAAAATATTGCGACTACTTATATGTACGTAATTTCGTTAGGATTTCGTATTTAGTTGGTTCTGTTTTCGAAATCACGTTTATGCTATTTCAGCACCATTTCTGTACTATTTCGAGATTATGTCAGGAACATCCTTCGATCTTTCACTAGATTTTCTGCAGATAATTTAAAATCAGTTGTGATTAATTTTGAATTGTTTTTATAAAAATTTCTTGGCAACTTTGGGGTTATTTGCTTTTATTATTGTTCGTGATCTCATGAAAGATAATGCACAATTGTTACGGATTCATTTGTGCATGAGTTTTAAGGACAAATGCAGTTTTCTTTTTAGATTTTTTTTTGTGAGAATGGCCTTGGAACTATTTTGTTATTATTTCAGATTGGTCTCATTATATCATTTAGGTATTGTGGTTGGGCTACCTGTTTTTTTTTAGCATTAATAATGTCGAGTTCATTTCAGGACTATTATGGAATAGCATCGCGACTGTTCTCAATATAATACCGAAGCTATTACGGAGTTTTTCCTTCTCCACACACTCTGGCAGAATTTTTTGTCAAAGCTGTGACTTTTCCGTTAGTTAAGTTTGCAAACTACATTTTTACCCAAATATATTGAACTTTTTTATCTTAAGCTGACAAATGAAACTTTTCGTTAATCCAAATGCGCACACTTCATTAATTTCCATTATGCTTGAGAAGAGATTAATTCCCTTAAGGATTTTTGCATGAAACACAACACTAACTATTTTGTAACTTTCTATGATATTGCAAAACTGTAATACATCTATGAACGAAATAATGAAAACAATTATAATTAGGCAAATATAGGTTTGGTATGTAATGCTATGGAGTAAGAGTTTATTATGCGCCTACACGTTCATACGTATACAACTTTTTCTACTAGATACTTCGTGAATATGGAAGTAAGTAGGAACTTATGTTTTCGTTATTTTGTGGAAACTTTTTATGTTTAATTATCTACAAACATCATATTTACAATATTTAGATGACTTTTAGACACTTTTGTTATTGTTTTTGTGTTTTCTCCTAACACATGTTTTTTGTATGTATGTAAAATTAATACACGTGTGTATCCCCGTGCGCTTGAATAATTTTACTAAATATTTTGTGAACATTGGAAGCAACTAACTTTACACTTGGGAGTGGGGTTCGAAAACGCGCATCTTCTATGACCGATCTGTTAACAAACCGACGCACCGAAAGCCACGTCTTGCTGTTGTGTAGCTTTAAGTACATCTGTGGTCTCTGAAATAGTATTTACTGTATTTCAGTCAAATAATTCACACCAGTTATTATGCGTCTTTGATTTTAAATTATGATCTTTAGGGTGTAAACAACCTATGTGGCTATTTTGAAGAAAACAAAGTTCGCTTTTCTGAAGCTGTGCAAAGTTTTCTCAAATTGGATAATTTCTAGAACTGCCACGCCGCATTTGAAAATTTAAAAAACCATATGCATTCAGGGTGAAATCTAATATATAAAATTCTTCTGTCACGGTTTTAGAGGCTGAACTCCTCCGAAACGGCTGAACCGATTCTCATGAAATTTTTGAGCATATTGGGTAGGTCTGAGAATCGGCCAACGTCTACCTTTTTTTTCGCTACGTGCCTAGGGTCTTGAGATCAAAACGTGGACCAGGGTACCCCTAGAATGTGTTTATACAATATGGATATCAAATTAAAGCTGTTGATCAATGCTATAGTACAGGATAATTTCCATACAACTGGGAGGCTAGGGTCTCGAGATATAGCCCAAAACGTGGACTCGGGTACCCCTAGAATGTGTTTATACAATATGGATATCAAATTAAAGCTGTTGATCAGTGCTATAGTACAGGATAATTTCCATACAACTGGGAGGCTAGGGTCTCGAGATATAGCCCAAAACGTGGACTCGGGTACCCCTAGAATGTGTTTATACAAAATGGATATCAAATGAAAGGTGTTGATGAGTGCTATAGCACAGGATAATTTTCATACAATTGGGAGGCTAGGGTCTCGAGATATAGCCCAAAACGTGGACCCGGGTACCCCCAGAATGTGTTTATACAATATGGATATCAAATGAAAACTGTTGATGAGTGCTATAGTACAGGATAAATTTCATACAACTAGGAGGCTAGGGTCTCGAAATATAGGCCAAAACGTGGACCCGGGTACCCCTAGAATGTGTTTATACAATACGGATATGAAATGAAAGCTGTTGATTAGTGTTATAGTACAGAATAATTTTCATACAACTGGGAGGCTAGGCTCTCGAGATATAGCCCAAAACGTGGACCCGGGTACCCCCAGAATGTGTTTATACAATATGGATATCAAATGAAAACTGTTGATGAGTGCTATAGTACAGGATAAATTTCATACAACTAGGAGGCTAGGGTCTCGAAATATAGGCCAAAACGTGGACCCGGGTACCCCTAGAATGTGTTTATACAAAATGGATATCAAATGAAAGCTGTTGATGAGTGCTATAGTTCAGGATAATTATCATACAACTGGGAGGCTAGGGTCTCGAGATATAGCCCAAAACGTGGACAATGATCCACCTAGAATGTGTTTTTACATTATGGGTATCAAATTGAAGCTGTTGATGTGTGCTATAATACATAGGAAGTTTACACCGCTGAGTGACTAGGGTCTCGAGATATAGGCCAAAACATGGACCCGGATACACCTAGAATGTGTTTTTATATTATGGGTATCAAATTGAAGCTACTGATGTGTGCTATAATACAGAGGAAGTTTACACCGCTGAGTGACTAGGGTCTCGAGATATAGCCCAAAACGTGGACTCGGGTACCCCTAGAATGTGTTTATACAAAATGGATATCAAATGAAAGCTGTTGCTGAGAGCTCTAAAGTTCATTGTGATATTCGATTTAGTCGCATCAACCAAGGAAAACTGATAAATATGCATGCGAAGCCGAAATAAAGACATGAATTAATAATTATAATATACTTATTTACATACGTCCTATTCGATTTGCCTGAAATTTCGTATACAAATTTGCCTATATAAGTATTTACGATGCTTTTACCGGGAAGTATACCAGAGACGGGCTGGGACTGGGATTAAGACTAGGACTGGGACTGAGACTGAGACTCGGCAGATAGACCAAATTTAGGGCAGAACAACGTCTGCCGGGTCTGCTAGTAGTTAATATAAAAACAAACTTACAGAATTAGATAAAGAAGAAAGAAACAAGAAAAAATTTGTTGAGTTTGAGACTTGTGATATTTTCTAACTACTCCAAAAAACTGCAGGTTCTTGTATGGAAATGCCGGAACTAGTCTGTGATAATTGCAAACTGATCTTGGAGACTATTTCAGGAAACTGCATAATTTAGTTTTGTTTGATAGTTTTGAAGACTACTTCGGAACACTTCCTCACTTCGGGAGACATTTTTGGTAATTTTGTGATGATCTTGGGGACTATTTCGCGATAGTTCCAGATAATTTATCCTCCACATGATACTGCACCTGCTTTGTTAGACGGTTTTAAAATTTTACATTCACTATTTATTTCTTCCAATATGCAGCATTTAAACTTTAACTGTGGAGGTGGTGGTAAAATTTACCCTCTCTTACTATTTGTGAGAGTTACTCTCTTGTTTAGCGCTCTAGCAATTTGATTTTCTCATTATCTTCTCATTTCATGGTGATTTTTCAGTTGAAATGTAAGGCGCGATAACCTCCGAAGAGATCTAACACCGAGCTTCTCTTCGAATTTGCGTCGTGCTCCTCTTAATTTTCCCTACAAATTGGCCGGATGGGACCTACATGATTTTATGCCGACTCCGAACGGCATCTACAAGGCAGACGAGTTTTCACTGAGAGCTTTTCTTGGCAGAAATACACACGGAGCGCTTGTCAAACACTGCCGAGGGGCGACCCCGCTTAGAAAAATTTTCTTCTAATTGAAAAACCTTATTTCTAAAATTTTTGATGTTGCTTTGCCCGGGGTTTGAACCCAGAGCATCCGGTGTGGTAGGCGGTGCACGCTACCATCACACCACGGTGGCCGCCATATATGCCTATGCTGGAGTAAAAATTACAATTTCTCAAGGTTTATGCAAGTTTTTATTGGAAAATATTTTACTACTACCTCAAGGTAAGCGTAACTTTATAGTAGAAAAAAACTTACCCCACGTACTACTTTATGTTAGTTTATAATAGAGTAAATTTTACCACTCCTCCGTTAGGCCAATGTGAAATATATTTTGTTTGTTTTATTTTAATTATGTATCATGTGTATGGGTGTTTGTAGGTCATGTCAGGAACAAAGAGATTAAGCGAGGCGTTAATAACTCAATTGTTAGAGGACGATGATGATTTTAGCGAAGTTGAAGATGAAGTTATCGACCCGACGTTTTGTCTGGAAGAAGATGACTCAAACGATGAAGACTATAACTCGGATGGAGTAGTTGAAGATAGTTGTGAAGAAATTGAAGCCGTTGTTGGGGAAGAAGCTGATGTTGACGGAAATATTTGCGAGTCGGAGGTAAATTATTATTACGAAAAAACGGTTTTAAGTGGTCAGCAATTGAACCTACCCGCGCAGTAAAAACTCCTTTACATAATATTGTGCGGTTAACAGTGGCTTTACAACAAAATTCTGAAACTAATGTATGTGGGTATTGGTCAAGAATTTTCGACAGTGAAATGGAATGCACGATTTTAGAATATACAAATGCAAAATTGAAAGTTTGATTAATAAGTTTGATTTGTGTGGAAAAACTAAAGCGAAATGTCTTGATTTGATTGAATTGAAGGCGTTTTTCCGAATTTTGATATATACAGCTGTATTAAAGTGTAATCACGAAGAGACGAAATTTATTTTTTCTACAGATGGAACTGGGCGAGAAATTTTTAGGTGTGCAATGTCCGAGGCAAGATTCCTTTGCATTCTCAGTTGTTTAAGGTTTGATAACTCTTCTGATAGAAACCAACGATTGAAAAGCGATCCGTTAGCAGCGGTTTCCGAAATTTTCAACAAATTTGTAGAAAACTGCCAGAAAAGTTATTCAATTGGTACTCATGCTTGCAATGATGAAATGTTGGTACCATTTCGAGGTAGATGCAAGTTCAAGATTTATATGCCAAAAAAGCCAGCGAAGTATGGCATCAAAATAATGTATTTGACAGATGCACGCATACATTATCTTTCTAATTCATATATTTACTTTGGGAAAAATTCCGACGGAATTGGATTAACAAATGAAGAAAAACGACTTGCAGTACCAACGCAATCAGTGGTAAGACTATGTAAACCATTGGAAGGAAGTAGCCGCAATGTTACTGCTGACAATTGGTTTTCTTCAATCCAAGTGCTGAAAGAACTAAAAAAGCGACGAATAACTTATTTAGGTACACTGAAAAGAAACAAGAGAGAGTTTCCTCCTGAATTTCAGGCTAAAAAGACTAGGATGTTGGGGTCATCCATGTATGGGTTTACCAAAAACGCTACAATATTGTCATATGTATCTCATATAAATCGTGCTGTTATATTATTGAGCTCAATGCAGCACGAAAAAGAAGACTATTTATTTTCTTCAAAACCTACAATAATAGCAGATTACAATAATACAAAAGGTGGAGTGGATGAGCTTGATAAGAATAGTTCTGTTTGTTCTTGTCTTAGACGCACACGACGCTGGCCATTAGCCATATTTTATAGAATGCTATATATAAGTGCTGTAAACGCTTATATTATGTTCCAAGCTTCTAAAGAATTTGATAATTGCTCAAGAGGAGACTTTTTAAAATAGTTGGCTCGAGAGTTAATGGTACCACATTTGCAACGGCGACAACACAATCCAAGGCTCCCTCGAATTTACGGGACGTAATCGGTATAGTTCTGGGTACCGCCTCAACAGCTCCACCGGCAATGGAACATAATAATGTAGTTCGTAAACTGTGTTACATATGTCCCAGTAGGCTTAAACGAAATACTCCACATATTTGTCTACATTGCAATCAGCCAATGTGTATGGGCTGTAGCAAACGTATGTGCATAAACTGCGCCAATACAGAATTTGATGAATAAAAAATAGCCCCAAAAGACTGACCTGTAGTTTCCAGAAAATTTATATTTTTTGAAATATTTATTTTATATATTTAAATACATATATTTGGCTGTGAAAAAATGCCTTTTAAGCTTAATATAAGTTTAAATTTTCAAACTTTTTTTAGTTGACCATGTAATGTTTTTTATGCTATGTTAAATTAAGTCTTAATTAAATAAATGGAATATTTTCTTTAATAAAAGAAAAAAAGTTTTTTGTTTGTTTTTTTTTTTTTTTTATTTCCAAAAGGTTGTAGCATGACTTATACAAAGAATAATTATACAACCCTACATTTTTTTTATAATATCTAAATAAAATCTGAAGGCGTCAGATTTACCGCCACGTCACAGGCTATGTCCCAAAAATTCACCTCCATAGTTAAAGGTTAAGGGGTCTTTGATCATTTGTGTTGTCTGTTACAAAACACTGTTATTGTGTTACTGCATTATTACAGTTTCAAATTAAGCAATAACTAGCAGACCCGTCAGACGTTGTTCTGATCTAAATTTGATCTATCTGCAAAAATTTAATAAGCTTTTTCCGTCTAGCTCTACCCTCCCCGCTCTTCACTTTTTCTTAATCCTTTTACTCACTCCTCCCTACGAATTTTTCGCTTCATCTATCTCTATCTTCGTCTCACACTATCTCTTTCTCAGTCTCCTTCTGCTGCCCTTTTTCTCTTCCCTCAAGTTCTTGCCATTCTTTTTCATCCCATATTGAAAGTCCCAGAGTGTGGTATGTACTTTGTTTCAGTCCCATTATGAGTCCCAATCACACTCCGAATGTCATTCCCAGTTCTAATCCTAATACCAGTCCCACTCCCTCACTGATCTACTTCCCGGAAAAAAGGATCGTAAATACTAATATAGGCAAATTTATAAACCAAATTTCAAGCAAATGGAATAGGAAGTATGTAAATGGGTATGTGGGTATTATTAATTCATGTCTATATTTCGGCTTCGAATGTATATTTATCAGTTTTGCCAGGTCGATGCGACTAAATCGAATATCGCAATGAAAATTAATTTAAAGCACTCATCAACAGCTTTCATTTGATATCCATATTACACACACATTTTAGGGGTCTCTGGGTTCATGTTTTGGCCTATATCTCGAGACCCTAGTCACAAATAAGTATGACAAGTAAGGAAGGCTACATTCGGATGTAACCGAATATTACATACTCAGCTGAGAGCTTTGGAGAAAAAATAAGAGAAAATCACCATTTAGCAAAATGAACATAAGGTAACCCTGGAATATGTTTGTAAGACATGGGTTTCAAATGGAAGGTATTAAAGTGTATTTTAAAGAGAGTGAGCCATAGTTCTATGGGTTGCCTTTTCCAGATATCGCCATAAAGGTGGACCAGAGGTCACTCTAGAATGTGTTTGTACGATATGGATATCAAACGAAAGGTCTTAGTGGGTATTTTAAAAGAGAGTGGGCCTTAGTTCTATAGGTGGACGCCTTTTCAAGATATCTTCATAAAGGTGGACCAGGGGTGACTAGAATGCGTTTGTACGATATGGGTATCAAATTAAAGGTATTAATGAGGGTTTTAAAAGCGAGTGGCCCTTACTTGTATATGTGAAGGCGTTTTCGACATATCGACGAAAATGTGGACCAGGGTGACCCAGAACATCATCTGTCGGGTACCGCTAATTTATTTATATATGTAATACCACGAACACTATTCCGGCCAAGATTCCAAGGGCTTTTGATTTCGCCCTGCAGAACTTTTGTCATTTTCTTCTAAATATGGTAGGTGTAACACCCATTTCACAAAGTTTTTTCTAAAGTTATATTTTCCGTCAACAAACGAATCCAATTACAATGTTTCAGCTCTTTTTTCATATTTGGTATAGAATTATGGAATTTTTTTAATTTTTCGTAATTTGCGATATTGGAAAAGAGGGCGTAGTCATAGTCGGATTTCGGCCATTTTTTATAACAAGATAAAGTGAGTTCAGATAAGTACGTCAACTAAGTTAAATAAAGATAAGGCCGATTTTTGCTCAAGTGTTAACGGCCGAGCGGAAGGACAAAAGGTCGACTGTTTGTAAAAACTGGACGTGGCTTCAACCGATTTCGCCCATTTTCACAGAAAAAAGTTATCGTCATAGAGTCTATATCTCTACCAAACTTCACAAGGATTGGTAAATTTTTGTTCGACTTATGGCATTAAAAGTATTCTAGACGAACTAAATGAAAAAGGGCGGAACCACGCCTATTTTGAAATTTTCTTTTATTTTTGTACTTTGTTGCACCAAATCATTACTGGAGTTGAAAGTTGACATAATTTACTAATATACTGTAAAAGTATTCAATTTTTTGTTAAAATTTGACTTAAAAAAAATTTTTTTTTACAAGTGGGCATGTTCGTCCTCCGATTTTGCTAATTTTTATTTAGCACAGATATAGTAATAGCAGTAACGTGCCTGCCAAATTTCATCATGATATCTTCAACGACTGCCAAAATACAGCTTGCAAAACTTTTAAATTACCTTCTTTTAAAAGTGGGCGGTGCCACGTCCATTGTCCAAAATTTTAATAATTTTCTATTTTGCATCATAGGGTCAACGCATCTACCAAGTTTCATCGCTTTATCCGTCTTTGGTAATGAATTATCGCACTTTTTCTGTTTTTCGAAATTTTCGATATCGAAAAAGTGGGCGTGGTTGTTGTCCGATTTCGTTCATTTTAAATAGCAGTCTGGGCGGAGCGTCCAGGAAACTACGTACCGAATTTCATCAAGATAGCTCAAAACTTACTCAAGTTATCGTGTTTACGGGCGGACGGACGGATGGACGGACGGACGGACATGGCTAAATGAATTTCTTTTTTCGCCCAGATCATTTTGATATTTAGAAGTCTATATCTATTTCGGTTAGTTTATACGGTTACGGATTAACGTTATGCGAACAAAGTTAATATACTCTGTGAGCTCTGCTCAGCCGGGTATAAAAATTAACTTGTATCCAAGTACTCATAAACATATTCCTTTTGGTACCCATATTGTACAAACATATCCCAGGATTGGATTACCCATGTCCACGTTTTGATCCGAAGACCCTAGCCAGAACGGGATAAAGAGTATCACACGTCCGTCTCCTGGTTCTACGCTGCCTCTCCGCCAATCTTCAGCCAAATCGGTTCATCCGTTCATGAGTTATAAATAGTGTAACTAACACCACTTTCTTCTGCATATATGCATCATATTAGAAACTTCAAAACTAACGGTATTTTTCCACTATTTAACCGATGTTATTATACATATATACCTTCCTCATCAATCACTCACCCTACTCAGAAAGTAATCACTAAAGTAGCGGCGACATATCTCTGAAACAATATGTATTGATAGTATATTATTGGCAACTAAAACTTCCACATCCTGCTACATATTGTGGCGAATATTAGCATAACTATGCTGTTAGTAAATAATCACAACACAAAAATATTAAAGCAAGCCACGCTTGCGTACATGAACACATCAATCATCATTTACACACATACATGGAAGGCGACGAGAAGTATTTGCATACACGTGACCGGCAGCTCGAAGTAAAGAGCTATCGCACACACACAAACGTAGTCTTCAGCCGAAGTAGTTACTCACACATACACACGCATATGGCTACAAGAAAAACCTAAACTACAAATATACATTGTATATAGCTGGTAACCAAGCATGAGATACAAATGTACGCGAAATTACTAGACCGTAGGAGAAATGGGTGAACAAGAAAACCGAGAGTTTAAAAGCAGCGCAAGCTGAGGAGACAGCGATAAGTTTGATTTAAATACTCGTTATTGTGAAGTAAATATTGAAGTAAATTGTACTACTCCCAAAGTAGACTAAATAAAGTCGATATTGCAATACTTAATATTGGAGTTACTTATCCGACAGTTTCGCGATACGAGCGTTAGCAGAAGGTACATAACAACCAGCATTTCCCTAAATTCGTTACATTATTTAGTTCTTTGCTACTCAAGTATGTATTCCTAAGAGCCGTCTGCATTTTTGCGATGAGATAGGAGGATTTAAATTTAATCCAATATGCTATGAACAGAGTGATCCAAAATGTAAACCGATTGTCACTCCTCACATACCGAGTGTACTTTTCATAGAAGAAAAATGAGGTATGATACGCTGGAAAGGTACGGATGTCTTCTTTATTTTTAAGGCTAAAGATATTTGCGATGACCAAAAATTGGTTCCCAAATATTTTAAAAAACTTCGAATTTTGAACATTTTTTGACTTTCATTCAAGAAGGAAGAAATATTTTGAACATACATGGCGTATACGTAATTTTTTTTTTTACACTTCATACAAAATCGAATTTGATTGTCAAAATCGAATTATCGTTGAGTTCCTGCTATTCGAATAATCTTAATAAATCAACTATTTGAATAGCGAAAAATCGAATACTCGATACTCCATAAAATTTTTACAGAAAAAAAGTTGATGTTTTTGAATTACATTTTCCGATCACATGTGCTTTACAGTCTCAAATAATCAAATCAAACTATTCGAATAGCGAAAATCGATTACAACGTAATCGTCTAAAAATCGATTATGCTAGTATTCATATGAAATTTGTATAGAAAAAAATTTGACGTTTTTGAAATAAATTTTCCAATTACATGGGCTGTACGGTGTCGATATACCAATTTGATGCGTGAGTTGATCTTATGGCACAAAATTGAAGTTTTGGGAAATGGGCGTGGCACCGCCCACACTAAGAACACGAAAGTTTAAAACTTTATAGGACGCAAGTCAAAATTTGTTGAAGATATCATTTTGAAATTTGGCAGTGGTTATCCTTGCTATTGGAACACACTTTATGAAAAATAACAAAATGGGTATTTTTAATTTTAATATCTTTGCGACATGTAACAAGAATATATTTAATATAGAGTACTGTACACCTCAGAAGTCCTATAATATAGCAAAGCATACCAATTTAAACATCTTTAAAACGTACATACGCCCCTTTTTTAAGGTAATCACTCTATCTGTAACGTAATTTTTTATAAGGATTGTTATTGGCCAAAAGGCTTAACAAAAATTAGGTAAATTCTGAATATTGGGCGTGCCACCGCCCAAATTTAGGAGAAAAAAATTTAAAAGTTTTTCCAGCCGCAAATCAAAAGTCTATAGTGCCACTTTGGAATTTTGAAGAATTATGGCACTTGGAATTATAAATAGATCTGAGGGAAACTCGGTAAAGTATGTTTTTTAAAAGGGAATTGAAGTAATGCTTAATAAAAGGCAATGTATTTATGACACATAACTTCATCAACATTAAGACATGTTAGTACAATGTGCGAAAAGTAAAAAGAAGCAGGTATTCGATATTTGGAATAAAGAAAAAATCGGATTGGGAGAGGGAGTTGTAGTGAGAGTGGAACAAGGACTGGAAAGGAGGATGCTTAATTAAGCGGAAGAGGGCGTGGGTATGGGAAAAGGAATATCATGGGAAGCATAGGTGGGATTAGGAGTGGGAGGCAGACAAATTGAATATGGGATGAACAAAAATTATAAGAAAATTTGAAGATAGAGTAGGAGGATGGGTAGTTTAAAGAGCGGTAGCGATAGAATGTAGGTAAAGTAATTTTCAGGCAGAAAAAAGTCGGCGAGGCACTCCAGTTTTTATACATTATTTTATTTTTTGTCGAAAAATATTAAATAAAAAAAATTTTTTTATAAGCTGGACACTTGGAAAACTACTGCTATTTTATGAAGAAAGTGTTAAACATTTGTTAATCTTTATTTTTTTCATAATTGTTTGCTCTACTTAATTAGCTTAGCGATGCAAGAAAAAAAGAATAAAATTTTTTCTCTTAGAGCATAGCGTTTATTTTGTTTTGGAACGAGCTTTGTTCGAAAATGTGTTACGTCTGGACCTTTTACTGCAAAAGTCACAATTGAAAAATCGAGTTTGTTGGTAGTTTCATAATCTATGTTTCCTAACAGGCGTTCCCTGAGATGTGAGACTATTTAGTATGAAAATAAATAAAACATACGATACTGTAAGTTAAAACTTGTAAGTATAAACCTTTGTTCCATCAAATTAGAAGTGCATACATAAGTGAAAATTTTTCACGAGAAAAACATAAATATATTGTAAAAAATATACCTTAAAATATGATGAACCTTTAATAAACTAAAAGCTTTTTTCTGTTAGCTGAATTGTTGAAAACGATTTCTCAAAAGTGCACAAAAATCTTAAACTCTTATTCCAAACGAGACTACACGCCGTATATGCAACAACTAATTTAGGTTTGTAAGCCCACATAACCAAAAATGAAATGTTTTGGCTTTAAACGCTATAATTCAACTCACACTACACTTACATACCTACTTACTTATGTGCAATTTTTGTACACTTTCACTCACTAAGTAACTTAACAAGGGTATCTAAATGCCAGATGCTTAATTAGAGTACCTCATAAATACAGATTTACTTAAGTAGACTAGTGAATAATGCGGTTTAAGTAGTATTTAGGTAAAAATAAATAACAAAAGAAAACTCAAAAAACTACTCATAAAAAGGTAAAATAATCAACTTTAAACACAAAAATGTATTTACCTTAATTATTCAAAGACAAAACTTTACAAATTTAATAAATTATATGGCAGTGGCCAACGTTTATTTATGTAGATACGGTCAGCTAACCCACGCGCAGTGCTTGACATTAACTGAGGCACAAATTTTGTAATGCAAATGTTATGTCGCTCAGGTTGTAGAGATGTGTGTTTCAAGAGGCAAAAAAGCTTGTTTTTTTCTTTGAAAAGTTTAACGTAACACCAAATTAATTGACTGAAAGGTAAACATTTTCTAAAATAAAATAATGGATAAGAAGAACACTATGGACACATTCAGTCTATGTGAGGTCTTTATTGCCATTTCAACCTAAGCTTATTGAAGCCAAGGCAAAAAAAATATTTCATGTAGCCTAAATGATCGGGTTGGATGAGGTTGTGTGAAAGGAGGAAACAAAATTAAACGTATAGAATGCATTGTATTAGCTCAAAATATTTTTAATAATTTTTCAGAGTTTAACTCAATCGTTAATCGTTATTTAAGTTAACAAAAGTTCACCCAGGGTTTGAAATTTATACACAACAGAACTAACTTCACCAGAAAAATTTTAATTTTTTGAGAAGACCTTTGATGGCCACTGTTCGGTAATAACCGATACCGGCAAGTTATTGTTTTATTAACGGCTGATTATAGATAGCACATTATTATCGTCGAGTTGTTGGTTTGTAATCGACAGAGTCTTCGGCATTTATTTGTTTCTTGTCTGTGGTATATGGATGTCTCATCTATTTTATGTAGAAGTTTTATCGATATCTTTTTTTACAACCAACCGATAACTCAACGATAGCACGCTGATAAAATTAGGTAACGCTATGATAAAAAGTCAATAACTTTTTGATACAAAATCTGACAGTAAATCGATAAAAAATCGATTATACGCTGATAGAAATTCCAATAGCAAATCGGGGATATTCCATAACTTTCTTATAACATATCGGTAACCTTTCGGTAAATAATTGACAATGAATACCCCGCTGCTCGCTTTGCAATTGGTCTTTAAGTATTGCCTTTTGTTTATATTCCTTTTATTCACAATTTTAGGTACATACTAATATATATGCTGTTTAATCCTAATGGTGTGGTATTTTTAGGCGCGCTTAAAATTAAATTTTCCATGAGAAGCTTTTTTGGCAGAAATACACTTGGAGAGCTTGTCAAACCAATGTCGAACGACCAACCGTATTGGAAAGTATATTTACTTGAATCTTCGACCTATGGGACTGTACGCGGTAATACTACCTCCATAACAATGCAGCCGTTTAACTAAGCTTCTGCCATAATGGCTATCACATGCGCATGACCCTGACAATTTACATGATCTTTCTTTAGTTTTGAAGCACCTTGGACTTTATTATACATGGTTTCCTCTATTCATGACTCACCAGCAATGAAAATGGAAAGGACATAGAATTGATTTCGCAAGCCTTCTAATTAGAACAGCAAATCCCAGCATGTAGATCATCTGCATTATTTCTAGTGCCGCACAGTGTTTCGACTGTATGTAATTAGGTGGAAAAAAGTCAAAACCATTATAGATATTCTGAATAAATATCACAAAAAACTGCAATTTACAATGGAAATAGAAGCCAACTCCAAAATACCTTTTCTTGATGTCTGCATCCATAGGGAGAAACACAACCTTTTTCTTGACTGGTATTCAAAACCTACCTCTTCAGGACGCCTAATAAACTAACTTTCCTCGCAGCCGACCAAATATAAGATTAATATAGCAAAAAATTTCATACATAAAATTTTGACCTTAAGCCACAAAACTTTTCATAATGCCAATATACAAAAAATTTATAATATTTTACGCAGCAACAATTATCCTAATAATTTAATACGAGAGCTAATAAACCAAGAAATCATGAAATCCAGCAACCAACCTAACATAAGAACAAATTTAGAAACGAAAGCAGCGAAAAAGTTTTACAGCGTCACATACATACCCAAGCTTACCGAAAATATTGATCACAGCATAATAAAAACAACTAACACAACACTTGCCTATAAGTCAAACCGCACTTTGTCAACGATATTTACAAGAACAAGGTGTCCTGTAGATCTCCATCAACAAAACAACGTCATTTACGAAATTACTTGTAAAGGAAAACCAAACGAAGAATGCGGCAAAATATATATTGGCACAACAAAGCGTCCCTTAGGTGTTAGACTGGGCGAACATGAAGCTGATATAAGAAAAAAAAAGAACAGTACAGCGTTATCACAACACATAATATCAAGTGGACACTCAGCTGACTTTACTAATGCGAAGATTATTGACAGGGAACGGAAAGAAACAACAAGATACACTTTAGAAAGCCTGACGATTAACAAGAAAGAAGATACAGACAATATAGCATCTGCTTACATTACGTGTTTAGGAAAATAGTTTTTAGTATTGACGAGATTACCATAGTGTTAAGTTGGTATAGATTTACTGTCCATAAATGTTCAATGTTTTTATGTTTTTCAAAAGTGTTGTATGTTCAAAGACAATAGTTTTAAATAATTTCAAAAGAGGAAAACCCCTCGGCAAGGTGCAATATTGTAAGTTGGTTTTTGATGTATTATTATCTGTTTTTTAGTTGATTTTTCATACGGATTTATCAAACTCAATAGAATTGTATGTAATTTAACATTTTTGTATTTTGTTGTTGGTAACAGATTTAACAAATAAACACATACCCCTGATGATGCTAAAAAGTTATTAGCGAATCGTTGGGTTAGAAAAGTGGAATAATTTTATTTTATTTCGCACTTAAAAACAAAAACTTAGACCGGAAAAGCCTTATAATATACCTTCAAACCATTATAGTTGTGCTCCTATATTAACTTAACCACTGAAATTGGATTATACAGAAGCCCCATGCTTCTAAAACTAAAAATTTTAGTGTTTGAGTGTCTACATATACATTAGGGTGATTCAAAACAAATTTTTTTCCCAACTCATACCCTTTTAAATCTTTTTTATTGTAAAGATAATTATACTTTGCTCAGCAGTCGTTTATTTAATAAAAACAGAACTACAACGTACTTCCATATAAGGTTATCATTCCCTTATGTATTTACTGTAAATAAATATTTCAAAACTTGCAATCGCCTCTGACTTTTGCTTGATTTGGCTTTTTCTTTCATTAAAAATGCTTTGGTTCTCTCCTCGGATTTGCCAAACTTTTAGGGGCAATCTATATGATATATGTAATAAACACTCGAATGTTTTTATCAGCGCATGGAGTGTAGACAACCCATCATCATAATTTTCAGTCTTTGCAATTTAAGAAGCAACTGGTATGTTCATTTGACTAGGTTTGGCATTGAAAATGTAACAATTTTGGCTACCCTTAGTTCGTGAGGGTATGTTACATGTTTTTCCATCAACCATTGTTGAGAGGAGAGTATGTTTCGCTACGAAATTTTTACAATCAATTGGCCTCAATTGATTAATCTGAGCCCTTATATTATCTGCTTCGCGGTGCACTAAATCTGGTGTTTCTTTTTGAAAAATAAATTTGATTGGACGACAATATCGTGTTGATGAGTGTTTGGAATTTATCCAAATTGGAGTATCGTGGTCATCATTTAACACAAGCTTTAAAGGCACGAAACAAATTAAAAATAAGTACTCGTCAGTTGCAGCAGCATTTTCAAACTTTTGCTTGTACAGGCTACGCCCTGAACTCCCATCTAAGCCCCATTTGCAAATAAGTGTTGCTGATTGGAATTTGTCAGCTCCAGAAAGGGACAAAGTGTCTAAGACGCGATCAGTGGTTACATCTAGCAAATACTGCAATGTAAAGCTAGCAGAAATCCCATCCACATGACTACATTCATCAGGTGGAAAGCATATTTTCTTAGATTTCGTTAAACTATAGAAAGATGGAAAGAAATCGTGATCTACACCCAGAGCTGCATTTCTCAATAATTTATAGTTATTGGTAGTTAATTTAGCGTCAAGGTAGAGGCCTATTACTTCATCAACAGAGAGACACCTTTGTTTTGAAGCATTTACCTGCGCATTTTTCACACTTTTAGCACTGTCTAAGTCATCGCTTAGGTCTTTAATAATGCTAGCAGCATCTTTTTTCCTCGCGAGCCTAAGGGCGTGCTCGGAAGCGAACAAAATTTCCTCAAATTCTATTCTTTTTATTTTAGTTTTCTGCTCACAGTCTTGGAAGTCCTTTGAGGGTGGACCGAATTGTTGTTCTTTTGTAAAAGTTTCTTCAGCAGCATACGAAGGAGCATCTGGTTCCTCCAGTAGAAAAACTATATCCTCGCCATTCAACCATTGCTCATACTTAGAAGAGAACCGCTCAATCCGTTTAGCAGCGAAATTCCACTTCTTAAAAATTTTCAACATCAAAAATTTTATGTTTCTTTTTAGTTCATCTTTCGCATTATCGGATATACAAAGGTTAACCTTTGTATGTATGTTATTATATATTTTTTAAAGTCTTTCGTTTTTAGGGTAGCTTTGCCACAATTGGAAAAATTATTTTCGTGAAATTATATAAGATAGAACTGAAAATCGAAAAATTAAAAAAATTAAAAATTACACATTTTTGCAAATCCGTGCACTACAATCGGCTTGTATGAACAGAAACTAGATAAAATTCTCTACAATATGAATCTACTTTTAATGAGTGAGTAAGGGGTACTCACTTTTTTTGCTACTAATCTAAAAAATTTAAAATTCCTTGTTGTTTTTTCAAGAAAAAAAAAGACCAAAATCCAAAATTAATGATAGGTATTTTATCGTTTAAAAAATTACGGTTTATATTCAATTTTTTTACCGCTAAACGCACTTAAACCGGTTAATCAATATCACACGAATTTCACAAATTTCCACACAAATGCACCGTTTGTCGAAGATTGGTGGCAGCTAATTACTCGAAATTTGCGCACACGACCTTAAGTAATTGCCCTCTAACATAAACACATTTTCGCTTTTTTCCGTCACTATGACTTTTTTCCACCTGCCGCCTTATAGTCGAAACACCGTGTGTCATCACCATCTAAGGTTTTATAATTCTGCAAAGTAGTACGTCCGTTTAGATTCAAGCTGTTCGCTGTAAATTTTTTTTTTTTTTGTGATTGTGCTGAGCACAATCTATTACTGTACTTACATCATCGGGAAGTAGGTAGAAACCAACTGCCTATATATATCTGGCAGGCTTTCAAACCTTCTAAGTGTTTATATATATCAAAAAAAACAGCAGAAGTCATCATTTAATACTCCTGTTTAGTAATCGTGGTAATTGTTGATATCTCCGGTTGAAGGCAACCGACGTATACAAAGTTTTGGTCCTTTTGTTTAAGTTTCTAGACCAGCTTGCTCTGGTATTATTTCAGATGACAAGGGATAAATTTTAAATCGAGTTTATTAATTGTCTCCATGTACATGAGCGTTATTTTCATACCAGTAAAAACAGAAGATTTGTGTAAAAGCCATGATCATTAAATTTCGAATATACATACAACATTAAAAAAGTCGATATTGAGTTAAAAAAAATAAATCGGCTCAGCAGCGAGCATAAAAATAGCAATTGCAATTTTAATCATATTTCGTCTATTTAGTTCTTATTTTGTTATTTTAGATTTAAGAAAAAACTTCTTTGAATTTGTTAACTGAAGCTATGTAAACGAATTTCAAAAACGATTTCGAGAAAATGCGAAATTTTAAAAAAATTTTACGGAAAATTCGCACTTTTATTTTCGAGTTTTCTGAAGTTATTCAAGTATGCAGGTTTCCAAGATAATAAATTATAATCTTACAAGTAAGGAAGGCTAAGTTCGGGTGTAACCGAACATTACATACTCAGTTGAGAGCTGTGGAGACAAAATAAGGAAAATCACCATGTTGTAAAAAGAACCTAGGGTAACCCTGGAATGTGTTTGTATGACATGTGTATCAAATGGAAGGCAGTAAAAAGTAATTTAAGAGGAAGTCGGCCATAGCTCCATAGATGGACGCCATTTAGGGATATAGCCATAAAGGTGGACCAGGCCTGACGCTAGAATTTATTTTGTACGATATGGGTATCAAATGAAAGGTGTTAATAAGTGTTTTAAAAGGGATTGGGACTTAGTTCTATGGGTGGCCGCCTTTTCGGGATATCGGCATAAACGCTGACCAGGTGTGACTAGAATGCGTTTGTACAATATGGGTATCAAATGAAAGGTGTTAATGAATATTTTAAGAGGGCGTGAGCCTTAGTTCTATATGTGGACGCCTTTTCGAGATATCGCCATAAAGGTGGACCAGGGGTGACTCTAGAATTTGTTTGTACTATATGGGTATCAAACGAAAGGTGCTAATGAGTATTTTAAAAGGGAGTGGGTCTTATTTCAATAGGGGGACGCCTTTTCGGAATATCGTTATAAAAGTGGATCAGGGTTGACTCTAGAATGCGTATGTACAATATGGGTATCAAACGAAAGGTGTTAATGAGTATTTTAAAACGGCGTGGGCCTTAGTTCTATAGGTGCACACCTTTTCGAGATATCGCCATAAAGGTGGACCAGGGGTGACTCTAGAATTTGTTTGTATAATATGGGTATCAAATGAAAGGTGTTAATGGGTATTTTAAAAGGGCGCGGGCCTTAGTTCTATAGGGGGACGCCTTTTCAAGATATCGCCATAAATGTGGACCAGGGGTGACTCTAGAATTCGTTTGTACGATATGGGTATCAAAGGAAAGGTGTTAATGAGTATTTTAAAAAGGAGTGGGCCTTAGTTCAATATGTGGACGCCTTTTCAAGATATCGCCATAAATGTGGACCAGGGGTGACTCTAGAATTCGTTTGTAAGATATGGGTATCAAATTAAAGGTACTAATGAGGGTTTTAAAAGAGAGTGGCCCTTAGTTGTATACTTATGTGAAAGCGTTTTCGAGATATCGACCAAGATGTGGACCAGGGTGATCCAGAACATCATCTGTCGGGTACCGCTAATTTATTTATATATGTAATACCACGAACAGTATTCCTTCCAAGATTCCAAGGCTTTTGATTTCGCCCTGCAAAACTTTTTCATTTTCTTCTACTTAATATGGTAGTTGTCACACCCATTTTACCAAGTTTTTTTCTAAAGTTATATTTTGCGTCAATAGACCAATACAATTACCATGTTTCATCCCTCTTTTCGTATTTGGTATATAATTATGGTATTTTTTTCATTTTTCGTAATTTTCGATATCGAAAAAGTGGGCGTGGTCATAGTGGGATTTCGGCCATTTTTTACACCAATACAAAGTGAGTTCAGATAAGTACGTGAACTGAGTTTAGTAAAGATATATCGATTTTTGCTCTAGTTATCGGGTTAACGGCCGAGCGGAAGGACAGACGGTCGACTGTGTATAAAAACTGGGCTTGGCTTTAACCGATTTCGCCCTTTTTCACAGAAAAGAGTTATCGTCCTAGAATCTAAGCCTCTACCAAATTTCACAAGGATTGGTAAATTTTTGTTCGACTTATGGCATTAAAAGTATCCTAGACAAATTAAATGAAAAAGGGCGGAGCCCCGCCCATTTTGAAATTTCCTTTTATTTTTGTATTTTGTTTCACCATATCATTACTGGAGTTGAATGTTGACATAATTTACTTATATACTGTAAAGATATTAAATTTTTTGTTAAAATTTTACTTTAAAAAAATTTCTCCGATTTTGTTAATTTTTATTAAGCGTACATATAGTAATAGGAGTAACGTTCCTGCCAAATTTAATCATGATATCTTCAACGACTGCCAAATTACAGCTTTCAAAATTTTTAAATTACATTCTTTTAAAAGTGGGCGGTGCCACGCCCATTGTCCAAATTTTACTAGTTTTCTATTCTGTGTCATAAGGTCAATCCATCTACCACGTTTCATCGTTTTAGCTTTCTTTGGTAATGAATTATCGCACTTTGTCGGTTTTTCGAAATTTTCGATATCGATTTCGTTCATTTTAAATAGCGATCTGAGATGAGTACTCAGGAACCCACATACCAAATTTCATCAATTTACCTCAAAATTTACTCAAGTTATCGTGTTAATGGGCGGACGGACGGAAGGACGGACATGGCTCAATAAAATTTTTTTTCGATCCTGATTATTTTGATATATGGAAGTCTATATCTATCTCTATTCCATTATACCTGTACAACCAACCGTTATCCAAACAAACTTAATATACTCTGCGAGCTCTGCTTAACTCAGTATAAAAAAAAACACGCTCTACAAGTTGCTCTCATACCTGTCTTGATATATGGCTCGGAATCATGGACGGCGTCGAGATAAGAAGAAAAGCTCTCCGAAAGCGTTATGGTCCTATGCGATGGTAAGTATCGAACGAGGTAAATTGATGAGCTGTATGAGCTTTATGCAGATATGACAATAGTGCAGTAAATAAAAACCCAAAAGCTTCCCTGGCTAGGTCATGTTATACGCTTGGACGTTGGGAAAGACAGTTGGAGAAGGCTTGACCACTTTTGTTGCTCCCGATCGGCGTCGGATATCGCAAAACAGGGTTAGCTGGCTAGACTTGTTAGGAAACGGACAAAAGTAATTAGAAGGTTAGGCAACAACTAATGGTTATGATGATGTTTTATATTTTCTTCAACATAAATACCTAAACGTAAGCTCCTCTTCATATGGAAGAAAAAAATATAAACGAACCTACGGAAAAAAGTTATTTAAAATGAACGCAAATTTTTAGAGATCTAAAACTTGTTCTTTGTTGAACTAAAAAGCTTCATACTTAAAAAATATTGGTAAACTCAAAATTAAAGTTCGCAATTTTGTAAACAATTTCGCGAATTTTCCAATTTTTTCGAAGACGTGTTCTTAATTGATTTGCACATTTCCTGTTACAAAGTTTATGAGATATTTTTCGAAATTACTCAAAAAAAAAAAAAAAAAGAAATATTGGACGAAATTTAACAAATTTTCCCACTGTTTTATTCGTGTTCGCTGCTATATAAATGAAGATGTAAAGATATTTGGGACATCACAGAAATTGGTGACCAACCAGTTTTTTTAAGTATACCTCTTCACTTAAGGAAAGGATGAAATAGATATAAGAATTAAATTTGGTCATTTTGTCTTTGACGCATTTAAAAACCAGAGAAAATTGTCCTAGAAATTTGTGAAATTTGCTTGCTCAAACATTGTGTCACAGTTAATTTATTTCCATTGAAATAATGATGGCTTAAAGGAATTCAACGTTAAAAGTTTGCCAACCTATCGATGGGCATATAAATTTAAGCACATACATCTATAATATAAAAATAAGTAGGGTTTTCTTTCCTGACGCTATAACTCCAGAACGCACGAATCGATTTCCATGCTTTTGCATTCGTTGGAAAGGTCTGGGGCTCCGTGAGGTTTATAAATAAAAAAATAAATGTAAGGCGCGATAACCTCCGAAGAGATCTAAGGCCGAGCTTCTCTTCCAATTTGCGTCGTGCTCCTCTTGATTTTCCCTACAAATTGGCCGGACGGGACCTACATGTTTTATGCCGACTCCGAACGGCATCTGCAAGGCAGATGAGTTTTCACTGAGAACTTTTCATGGCAGAAATACACCCGGAGCGCTTGCCAAACACTGCCGAGGGGCGACCCCGCTTAGAAAAATTTTCTTCTAATTTAAAAAACCTTATTTCTAAAATTTTGATGTTGCTTTGCCCGGGGTGCGAACCCAGGGCATACGGTGTGGTAGGCGGAGCACGCTACCATCACACCACGGTAGCCGCCGTGAGGTTTATAGCAAAGAAAATTCAGGATCGACACACAGGGTCTCGAGATATAGGACAAAACGTGGACCTTGGTACCCCTAGAATGTGTATATAGAATATGGATAAGAAGTGAAAGCTGTTGATGAGTGCTTTAGTAGAGGGTAATTTTCATACCCCTGGGTGACTATAGTCTCGAGATATAGGCCAAAACGTGGACCTGGGTACCCCTGGAATGTGTTTATAGAATATGGATAAGAAGTGAAAGCTGTTGATGAGTGCTTTAGTAGAGGGTAATTTTCATACCCCTGGGTGACTAGGGTCTCGAGATATAGGCCAAAACGTGGGCCCGTGAACGCCTAGATAGTGTTTTACATTACGGTATCAAATTGAAGCTGTTGATGAGTGATTTAGTACAGGGTAGTTTTCACACTTGTTGGTGACTAGGGTCTCGAGATATAGGCCAAAACGTGGATCAGGGTAACACTAGGATATGTTTTTACATTATGGATATCAAATTGAAGCTGTTGATGTGTGCTTTAGTAAAGAGTCAGTTTTACACCGCTGCGTGACTAGGGTCTCGAGATATAGGCCAAAACATGGACCCGGATAGCCCTAGAATATGTGTGTATTATGGATATCAAATAAAAGCTGTTGCTGAGAACTTTAAAGTAGTTTTCATTGTGATATTCGATTTAGTCGCATCAACCTGGCAAAACTGATAAATATGCATGCGAACCCGAAATAAAGACATGAATTAATAAAACCCACATACCTATTTACGTCCTATTTGATTTGCATGAAATTTCGTATATAAATTTGACTATATTAGTATTTACCTCGCTTTTTTCCGGGAAGTAGACCAAAGACAGACTGTGAAGAATGAGAAAAACTTGAGAGAAGAGAGAAAGAGACTGAGAAAGAGATAGAATGAGACGAAAATGGAGATAGATGAAGCGAAAAATTCGGAGGGAGGAGTGAATACAAAGATTAGGAAAAAGTGTAGAGGGGCGGGGGAAGAGTTAGATGGAAAACGCTTATTAAAATGTATGCAGATAGACCAAATTTAGGGCAGAACAACGTCTGCCGGGTTTGCTTGTCTTATATAGATATTAAATGTCAGAATCAAGTAAACAAACAGCTTTTGTTCTACCAAATTAACAAATCCAATATATATATGTGTGTATATTCAAGAGAAATTAAATTACTAGTAATTGTTTCAACTATTTAAGCCATATGGCACCAGTTATGTAAGTAAATTTGAACAGTTGAACTGTGGTATAAATACCGTCATAGTATTTTAATATTTAGTTACAGAAAGTACATACAAAGGCTCCACGTTTTAAGTTCTATTTGTTTCCAAACTGTTGTTTCCTAAAAGCTGACTAACCCTCTCCCAATTGCACCAATGGAATTTTTATCTTTTGCGAAGTCATTTCCCGCTGGTTAATAGAGGTATTAGTGAATCGGGTATACAGTTCGATAGGTATCAAATTGGGAAGCGTGAAGGTACCCATTAGGGTTTTACGCCGATCAGTATATCGGCATCGTCAAAGAACTGATATCTTTGTAGAGCATTTAGGGACATTCTAAAGACCCGAAAATTGAAAAGAGCACATAGTTTAAAACCTAGTTTATGCTAGAGCAGGGTATTCGTGCAGATTCTCTGCTATACCAGTATCGTATGTTGCCCATGTTTCACTAGTTATCTTACTGGTATCCAAGGAGTACCAGCTGGATACAGCTATTTGTTGGAAATTGCTATGTATATTTGCTTTGATTAATGTGAGTGGATGACACGCCTCGATGGGCTCTGCGGCATCCAGAAGTGCCTTTGCCTTTGCAAGTTCATCTGCCTACTTATTGTTCTCAATGTTCCTGAGATCAAGAATTTTTAAAAGCATAATTTTTGCAAAGTTAGCTGCGGTATGAAGCGACTTCTTGCAGCTGCTGATGGCCTTAGACAAAGTGATGGGGAAGTTGACAGTCATTGGGTCTTCCGGGAAGAGCGTATAGGCCCTTTCTATACAGAGAACTTCCGGTCGGAAGATACTAGCATTGTTGGGAAGATGCACTGGCAGCGGTAACTTAGGACACCAGTTAAAACACCGCAGTAGAGTTTCAACCCAGCACTGTAAAATAAAATTAACCAACTCTTGAAGGGAGCTTACGAAAACTGTCAGAACTTTAGCGCTGGCATTTGATAATGATGACGGATCCACCCTGAACGACATATGATATTACTGTTACCATATTACCTCGAATTCCATATTTAAACCTATGAAATATTATTGCTAAACAAATTGTACTTAGATGATATAGCTGATTTAGGAATACATTTAGTGCGGCAATTGAAAATAACCTTATTGTATCTGTTACCCCTAAGATGGCTGCTGGCTTTACTCTATTCATATCTATGATATTGTACTGTTTGTTCATGAATACCATAGCCACACTAGTTAGTATGTGCCTGACGACTGACGTCTCTAGACACATCGCAAGTTTGGGTTTTAGACCCCAGATTCTGTTGACGATTCGTTTATATGGATAGAAGGCTATGTACGCCTTTAGCGATCCTACGTTCGATACCTGTTTCCCAGCTAATCTGACCCTCGGAAAGAGTATAAGGGCTGTACTATTTATAGAGGGCTATCGACACTGTGGTATTTTACTTTTGTTATTAGCTCGTCTGAATATGGTTAACGCTGAGGCCACTTTTGACTGTCCCCTCTTGAATTTCACTTGACGTAAAGGCGTTTCTATCTGATATTATGATTATGACTTCATCTGCGTATGCGAATAACTTCACTCCCCTTTGTTGAGCTCCAGTAGGATTTCATGCAGTGCGACGACTTGGAGAACCGTTGAGAGTACCCTAATGGGCAGTTCCTCTACTCACGAACCGGATAGGTATAATCGAATCCATTAAAGCTCGTATAAATTTGTTCCAATATTGATTGAGTCCATTTGCAGATATTGCAGCTTAAGCTAGTTACCTACATTGAAGGGGTTCTCGTAAATTTTACCGTACCAGCAATGTTCAACTTAAGAAAGCAGGTACGGACGTCTAGAATCGGGCACATTTATTAAGCATAAACTCAAAGATAAATATCACGAATAGTAAATTGTAAAAACAGAATTATAATACTATAATACATATATTCAAATATCGGCTTGCGCAAGAAGTAACAAAACAATTACTGCTCTGAACACAATCTTCTTAGCAAATTTCGTTAGAATTTGTCCATTTTTGATTTAAGACGATTTTTTTTATAGCGATTTGTTTATGTACAGAGAAACATCTCTTAATGGACAGTTTTAGATACAATTTCCCTTGTTAGGCGGACACTCTCGGTCAAACGCCGATAGCTATTTGCTACAAAATGGGACCAAAATCTCCACCTCTAATAAGGGCATACGAACCTATTATCGGCGGACAATATGGCCTGAACGGACACCAGCTCATCGTAAGCGGACAAAGACAAATGATGAATATCAATTTATACGTTCAAAAAACGTCATACTATTTTGCGTTAGATTAATATGTCTCAAGTTTAAGAAGTGTCACTTTCAGCTGCTATACCTGAAAATTTTATTTGGCGTGATTATCTGACACTTTGCAGCTTTTTAAGAAAGGCGGATCCGCAATACGCCCCAATTACCGCAGAATAAACCTGCTTAATATGGGGAAATAATTCTCACCAACAAGTTCTTCTTTGGATTGAGTAAGCAATTGAAAAGTAAAGTCCTCTTTCGAGATAAAAATCATGTTCTGCAAATCGCTCATCTTACGTGTCCTGATGTATGGCTCGTAGAGGTGGCTCTTGCAGTGTTCGAGTGAAAAGCTCGCTGTGATGCCGACGGCGAGTATCGAAGGAGTTATATTAATGAGCTTTACGCAAATATGACAATAGTGCACCAAATGAGACTAAAAAGGCTTCACTGGCTAGGTCATGTTATGCAAATGTACGAAGGCGTTCCATCCAAGAAAGTATTTATCAGTCGACATCGCAGTTTGGAAGCTTAAGAAAAGAGAGACCTTGGGAGAGTCAGGTAGAGGAAAACTTGACCTCTCTTTGTGCTACCAACTGACTTCAGTTAACGCAAAGCAGGGATAGCTGGCGTGACTTGTTACGAAACGGCCAAAACCGCTTGAGAAGTTCAGCGCCAATGATGATGATTAAAAAAAAATGTAAAATTGCTACCCGCTCCGCTGAGCGGACAAAGTGGCTTGACTTTAAATTTCTGCCCAAGAAAAATTTCACTTTACTTCGTTAAGATAGCTTAATGTTTTAGAATCAGCCAGAGGCATGATGTTGTTATTTTTCTCACCCTAATAATAAGAGCATATTCATAAATATTTATTGGCTATCAAGGTTCGTCCAAATGTATGCCTGCATGAAAAGCTTTCAGCATGAAAATTTTATGAAAAAATGTCAAGTTTGCCTTGACGCGATTACTTTCACAAAAATTTTGTGCTGAAACGATTCATGTGAAACTGTCAAAAAACGGCTTTGTCAAAAGTTGATAACGTTAAACCAACACATATGTATACACACGTGAATACATATGTACATATGTAGCGAAATAAAAACGTATAGCCCAATATAAATATATGAGATTATGTGTATGATTGTTATAAAAAACATGTACATAATAAATATATAAATTTTTAAATTTGGACGTTTCAATTTGCAGTCACTACAGGAAATTTTAACAAAATATTTAAATTTATTATTTATAGCAAAATAGAGAAAAGGAAAGTTGACGCACTTCTTGTTACCCTGCAAAAAATGCGACTAATATAGGATTAATTCGGGATGAGTCGCAAAGAAGTATGTGACTATAGCCAGTTTTGATCCCTTATATGGGCTGGAGTGGTCCGTTTTTTTTTTTACCATGTCCTATGGAGAATTGTACCTGTTGTACCAATTGTACCTGTTTATGCCTGAACGTGTACTGTCGAACTGTTCGACACTTCCTCTTTGTACCCCTATGGGAAGTATCCGACAGGCCGTTTTTGTGTCCATACGAGTGGTGTCGGACGTATTCTCTTCGTGCCCCTACAGCCAGAGTCACACAAGTCTATTTTGTTCGCCTATGGGTACCGTCGGACAAGCCCTCTTTCTACCAGTACGGAATTTCTTACGGATTTATGATTTTTTAAAATCACAATATAATACAATATTCTTAATTTTTTTTAATTTTGGTGTTGTAGAATAATAAAAACAAACAAATATTACGATAATGGAATATATAGTCCTAGTATTTTAGGTTCGGTATATAGCTCTGGATAATTCTTAAACAATGATATTCAATCACATTTTATCTTTTTATTATTTTATTCATTTGTTTGCTGTTTGTTTTTAATTGTTTTTTTTTTCTTTCAATTGGCTACATAAATTTCAAACTGACTGATGCCAAATATACCCAAAAGGGACTATATTGGATCAATTATACCCCATTATAGACAAAAGAGATCAATCGCAGACCGCTCTCTTTATGGATATATCGCACGATTTTTTGCAGGGTATTGAAACGAATATCAGAATTTGTTCACGACTCTGCATTATGGTTGATAGTAAAAGTGCACCTGGGTTTGGTTTCTCGATTGGATAGTATGGTGGGTCGCTACTGATTATATTTCTTATATGTTTAAAATTTATGATTTCGAAAAACGTGACGTAACAAATGAAGTGTATGCTAATGAGTATTTGAGATTTGTATGGGAATAATAATTCCACATATACATACATAGCGAATTGTTTTCATAAATACAGTGCCTATAGCAACAGCATTACCGTGCGATGGAACTTATATATAACAGAGTAATTATATATATGCATGGCTTCGAGTCGAGTTGGGTACAAAACTCACTCACCAAAAGGCAAATAAACACAGCACGTGTGTTTATAAAATTAATATATAAGTTTATTAATCACATTTCATTGTTTATTTATAAATGGTTAAGTTAATGGTTCATGTTTTATATTTACGAATTAATAAGTAATTGCGCGCAGTGGCGTCTTCTTCCGATAGTCCTACCCCCTTGACTTCCCAACTTCAACTCTCCGTTCGTATTCGTCATTATTCAAATGTAGATCGCTTTATGTCAACATTCGTTCAGTTCGTTCATTTTCAATATCATCTGTCATCAGTATTGTCGGTCGTCGAAGCTGTCTGTCACCAGTGTTGTGTCCTACATCCAGCACCACATATATTTTGGGAAAGTGGAAAGGCTGATAAGCTCTATGCTAGTCGGCTTTTGATTTCTTTGGATCGGCTTTTCATTTTTTGGGAACCGATTTCAATGAAGGGTATTATAGAAGACCAGTCAATTTCCAATTTTTTTAAATGAGCCATAAAACAGTTGAAAACATGGGTCGAAGTCAGTTTCGTTCAAGATTTTTCTTTACGTATCAGATAAACGGAAAGTAATTGTCCCAAATCGTCGTGAAGACCTGTCTCGATTTCCGCGAAGATGGCCATCTTTTCGTTGATATTATATAGAGTCCACGTGGAAAAACTGAAATGAACGAGTTCACTGTCTTCGCAATTTTTCCCAATAGGAAATTTAATCTCATAGCTTTTTTTAAAGGCAGTAAAGCAGATATGGTTTAATACGAATTACTTATAAGCCGTTGGCGTCCTTTTCTCTCCCTCAAACCTTGTATTTACAATTTGATTTTGAACGCTCGGAACAACTCGCTTTAGAGATCTTAAAAACGTACTTTTGCTTCACCGTATCAACAAAAGTACTTTTTAATCTTGTTACACGCCGCTGAGTTTAAAATATGTGTAGCATAGTATAAATGCAAAGACGTTGTTTATTGTTTGATGTCAAGTTGTGAAGTTACATTAGTATTTATACAAAATTATTCAAGTTAATTATTATTATGAGCTACCTACATTACATATTTACCTTAATACATACTTACATACTAAGTGTACAAAATATAATTAGGCACTTTGCTAAAGAACTGCGTAGATATATTCAGCAGAAATAAAGTTAGTTGTGGGAAATTCATAATAAGCAAAAAAGAAATAGGGTATGGACAATGCAGTCTTAAGTGTAAACAATGGGAATAAATTGTGTGCAGGCAACGTTTGTTGTGGGCAATTAGTTGGTTTTAAATTGAAATAGAAGAAGCCTCAAATTACGAGTTGTAGACCTTTGTAGCGCGTGTAGCAATATGTATGTACAAATGAATGAATATATATGTAAGAGTGAACGCATATCAAGACATACCAAAACGAGTCAAAATATATGTTTGTACAATTGAATGAATGACTGAGTGAATGCTACAGTAGATCTCACCTTTTACGTATAAATCTGCCTATAAATATTACTCCATCTAAATGATTCAACGGTTCCATAGGTGTAACTGTGAAACTAGCTGGTTAACTATGGATCTAGTTAAGAAGCTCAAAGGAAAGATAACAGTAAATGCAAACATTCAGATAAAAGCTGGTACCAAGTACTCGTGAAGTTCTGAGTTTAAACAAACAAGTTTACATCTAGTAAAGAAGGCTACAGTTAAACCACAACGGATAAAACTTTACCGAAAACAAAGGGCCTCGGCCCCTTTGCGATGAGCTTAGTCGGCTTCTCATTGGCAACAACCAATACCGACAGGTTATTGTTTTATTACTTATTTACTATTGAAATCGAATTATTTTATCGAGTGTTCCATTTGTTATCAGTTTGATATCGGTTAACTATCAGCTCATCATCATCTTGTTATTGGTTTTTTACCGGCCTGTTAAATATGTCATATTTTTATACTAAAGTTTTATAGGTATCTGTTTCATAACAAAACGATTAGTCGTTGTTAACGAATTAATAACATGTCGATAAAAAGTGGTAATATTCCGATAAGAAATCGGTAAATTTTCGATAAAAAAGTCGATATGTCTTCGAATACCAAATCGATAACTTTTAACAAGTCAATAAGTTTCCGAAAACAAAATGATATCCTTTTGATAACATATCGATAACTTTTCGTAATAAATCACAAACTTTTTGATAACAAACCGATAACTTTTTGGTAACACTCCGATAAGAAATTTGCAAAAATTCTATAGATTTTCGTAAACTTATCGATAACTCGTTTAAAAAAAGATTTTATTTAATCTGAATTAAATTTATTTTATTTTCTTTCTTTTCATTTAATTTAATTATTTTATTTTATTTTATTGTTTTTATTTTATATTATTTTATATTTACTACTTACTTTTAAGTTATTTATTTTATTTTATTTCTTTTTATTTTATTTTATATTGCTCTATTTTGTGCTTTGAAAACAGAGTATATTAACTTTGATTGGATAACGGTTTGTTGTACAGGTGTAAAGGAATCGAAATAGATATAGACTTCCATATAACAAAATCATCAGTATCGAAAAAAAAAATTTATTGAGCCATGTCCGTTCGCCCGTCTGTCCGTTAACACGATAACTTGAGTAAATATTGAGATATCTTCATAAAATTTGGTACACGAGCTTATCTGGACACAGAATAGATCGGTATTGAAAATGAGCGAAATCGGATGATAACCACGCCCACTTTTTATATATAATATTTTGGAAAATACAAACAACTTGTTTATTTAGAAAATAATACACCTAGAATTTTGAAATTTGATGTGTGGACTGATATTGAGACTCTTGATAAAAATTTGAAAAAACATTTTTAAATGGGCGTGGCACGGCCCACTTGCGATAAAATCAATTTTACAAATATTATTATTCATAAATCAAAAATCGTTAAACCTATAGTAACAAATTTCGGCAGAGAGGTTACCTTTACAATAGGAAATGTTTTGAAGAAAAATTAACGAAATCGGTTAAGGACCACGCCCACTTTTATATCAAATATTTTTAAAAGGGTCGTGGACGAATAAAATAAGCTATATCTAAAAAAAAAAGAGCTTTGTGTAAATAGAATTTTACTTTTTAAATTGAATTATAACATAAAAATGGAAAACACTAAAATTTTTGAAAATGGGTGTGGCACCGCCCCTTTTATGACTAAGCAATTTTCTTTCTTTCGGGAGTCATAATTTGAAGAAAAATTAACATATCGCAATGAAATTGTGTACACATATTTTCCTTATAGCAGAAAATATTTCTAGTAAAAATGGACGGGATCGGTCAAAGACCACGGAAACTTAGATATAAAACAAGTTTAAAAGGGTTGTAAGCTAGAATAATAAGCTATAACTTAGCAAAAAATAGTTTTGAATCAATTATATTTCACTTATTAATTTTTACTGTAAGAGGAAATGGGGAGACGTTTTTTTTTAAACGGGCGGTGCCACGTGTTATGTAGAAAAGTAATTTATCTGAAATGAAATGTACAATTGAAGCTCACGCTGAGAATATAATGTTCGGTTACAAACGAACTTAGACACCTTTACTTGTTTTAAATTAATTTTGTTTAGTTTCTTTCACGATATTTTATTTTATTTACTCCATTTTACCTTATTTTATTTTATTCTAATTCATTTCATTTTATTTTATTTCAAATTATTTTATTTTATTTTATTTGATTTTATTTTTTTATTATTTTATTATTTCTATTTCTTTATTTTTTTTAATTTAATTATATTCTACTCTATTTTATTTATTTCATTCTATTATTTTTCTTTCCTTATTTTATTTTTTTTTATAAATTTCTTTTGTTTTTTGTTTTGTTTTATACTTTTTTGTCCAGTTGTTGATGGGCAGCGATTTATAATGTTTCAAGATCTAAAACTGCACAGCTACATAATAGGTGTCATCAGCTGAGTGCAACTGAGTGTAATATTTTAATTACTAGAAAATAAACATTAGAAACATTCAAATAACACATTGGTTATTAAGTGACGTAAATTTTTTTTTTTCTTTTTTTTGTATAGAAAACAGGGAGTCCCAGATATCAAATGCATTTGAGTGAGAGTTATAATCCTGACATAAACACCGAAGGGTTCATTTAGTTCAAAGCTCGTTCAACACTGTTTCTGAATAAGAGGTTTGTAGTGTCTCGTTGTTCGAGAGGAAATACTAAAATGCACTTCGTTCAGAAGAACTTGGCTTGAAATCGGCCCATTCTGTAGTTTTACCAAAAATATCACACCAAGCATTTTCTTTCGACTAGCAAGAAATTGAAGATTGGAGAGCTTTAACTTTTCAGAATGTGGAAGATTAAATAAGGGGTCCCATTTAAAATTTCCGGAGACAAAAATTAAAAATTGTTTTATATTTTACATATATCTCCCAACTAACATACCACTTACAAAGACTACACTTCTACTTACGCTTACGGGCTCACTTAAGCGTGCTTTCAGAGCTCCCCCATACCTTGAGCAAAGATGTTTACACATCAGTAGGTTCTCATGGCGTAAACACAATCATGTAACTACTCGTAACTCGTTACCGTAACTAGAAAGAATCTTCGATACAGTAACCAAAGAACTTTATGCATCAATAAAAGGAGTTTCATGATTTATAGTTAGTCAGTTAGCATCTTGTGAGCAAAATGACATTTTTCCAGCTCGTTAAAATATTCCAGCTTTTCAACTGGAACACCTACTTTCATACATACATATAAGCAAATAAATACATATATATCACACAACAAGTGGCTGTTTTCTTACTGACTCATTTAACATATTTTACACTCTCCAGCAAGCAATTTATCTCTGTCAAATAAAAACTAACTGCCATTGACAAATTATAATCGCCTGGCCCCTAACCGGTATTTGGAATGTTTTTAATTTAAACTGGCAGGACAGGCATGAGATTGATTGAAGATTAATATAGGGAGTTTATTAATTGCTTTTAATGTGGATTTTGATCTTTAGAAAAAAAAAAATGTTTACCTCTTTAGGAAGCTATGCTTATTATACACTTTTTTGCTAAAGGATTGATTTATTAACCCGGTGTAGGTGTGGTAACTCAAATATGCTTGAGTGGTGTGGTGGGGTATGACTTACCCCATGCTTATAATTAAAAACAAAAAACATGAAACTTAATAAATATAAATTTTTTTCTAGTGTTTTATAATCCTTTATTTAGTTTTTAAATGTGCCAATAAGAAATAATTGCAAGTTTTTATCCTTACACAACAAAATAGCAGTGAAAAAAACAAAAAGAGATTTTTTCAAAACAGTTTGGTTAACATTTTTTTTTTTTAATAAAAGTTGTTTTGGTTTAACAAATTCAAAGTCTTTTGAACATTACAAAATGAAAAGTTCTACTTATGTAGATGAAATGAACTAGACTTTAATGTAACAATTATGAAACGAGTTATGGCTACTAAAAATTGGCACAATCTAGGCACGGTGATAAACTAAATCATGCGTCCATAAAGAGTTTTCCGATCTTAATTTATAGAACATTCCGAGCATCTTCTGCTATACTGAAGACGCTTGGGAGTAGGCTGCTCTACATTTACATAAGCAGTAACTCTCAGTTTTCTTGGAATATTTGGGTTCTGCTGTTTATCCCTTCGGAACTATGATAAGAGTTGCAAACGAAGCTCCTCTAAAAATGTACTCAGTTTCAAATTCATGGTGTTGTATTGGAAAATTACTTGTGTAGCGCATATTTTAAGACGCTTGAAAGATAAGCAAAAATTGTGTGCTGCTTGGTGTGATACTCCACCCACCTTCGAAAAGTTGTTCCATGGAACAGGAGTACCTGTGGTATATAGAATGTGGCAGATCCCCTGTTTTTTAATGTTAATGAAAGCTATTGAAAGCGGCAAATTACTCCTTTTGATAATAAAATAAATATTTAAGAAAATACATGTGCTGGGGTATGTCATACCCCTCCGCACTAACATAGGGCTAAATATGAAATTGATAAGTTATGGAAGTTTAATTTCGGTTTAGTAGATGTAAAAAAAAGTCTGACTTAATTTCTTTGCTTCCTTTGTAATTTTACTTATATATATACAATTTCAATCAAGATTTGTAGGTAAGTCTTAAACTTGTTTAAGATGATATGACACGTTAGTATCTCCACTTTGCTATCTTTGAAGCGTGTTGTTCCAAATATTCAATGGGAATCCACAAGCGCAATGTGTGAGGTGGAGGATAGGATATTCATCTCTATGATACCGAAGACGAACGTATTAGGAAAAAGTACAAAAAAAGAAGAAAAAGGTGGCAAGTTCAAAAAGGATCATAAAAAGGGCTGCTCAAAAATGGTAGCATGGAAAAGTACCTCAAGAAAAGTGAAATAATAAAGTCGCGAAAAAAGTAACAGAAAAAAGTTAATCGAAAGAACTTACACGAAAAAGAGCACAAAAATACCGTATGAAATAAGTAGTATAAAAACTGTTTTAAAAAATATTATAAAACAACTAGCGGACCCGGCAGACGTTGTTCTGCCATATCTGCATACATTTAAATAAGCTTTTCCGTCTAACTCTGCCCTGCTCCTCTACACTTTTTCCTAATCTTTTTATTCACTCCTCCCTCCGTCTTTTTCGCTTCATCTTCATATTCGTCTCATTCTACCTCTTTCTCAGTCTCCGTCTCTCCTTTCTCTTCTCCCAATTTTTTCTCCTTCTTCTTCATCTCTTATTGCCAGTTCCAGAGGGTGGTATGTATTTTGTTCCAGTCCCATTCCGAGTCTCAGTCCCACACCGAGTCTCAGTCTCAGCCCCAGTCCTAGTCCTAATCCCAGTCCCAGTTCGTCTCTGGTATACTTCCCGGAAGAAAGCATCGTAAATACTAATATAGGCAAATTTACATACCAAATTTCAGTCAAATCGAAGAGGACGTATGTAAATAGGTATACGGGTATTATTAATTCATGTCTTTATTTCGGCTTCGCATGCATATTTATCACTTTTTCCAGGTTGATGCGACTAAATCGAATATCGCAATGAAAATTACTTTAAAGCTCTCAGCAACATCTTTCATTTGGTATCCATAATACACACACATTCTAGGGGTATCAGCGTCCATGTTTTGGCCTATATCTCGAGACCGTAGTCACCCAGCGGTGTAAAATTTACTCTGTACTAAAGCATACATCAACAGCTTTCAATTTGATACCCATAATGTAAAAACACATTCTATGTGTATCCGAGTTCACGTTTTGGGCTATATCTCGAGACCCTAGCCTCCCAGTCGTATGAAAATTATCCTGTACTATATCACTCATCAGCAGCTTCCATTTTATATACATATTGTATAAACACATTCTATGTGTACCCAGGTCCACGTTTTGGGCTATATATCGAGACCCTAGCCTTCCAGTCGCATGAAAATTATCCTGTACTATAGCACTCATCAGCAGCTTCCATTTTATATCCATATTGTATAAACACATTCTAGGGGTACCCGGGTCCACGTTTTGATCTCAAGACCCTAGGCACGTAGCGAAAAAAAGGTAGACGTTGGCCGATTCTCAGACCTACCCAATATGCTCACAAAATTTCATGAGAATCGGTTCAGCCGTTTCGGAGGAGTTAAGCCTCTAAAACCGTGACAGAAGAATTTTATATATTAGATTTCTAAAATTTTACTAAATTTATGTCTTACTTTATGAAGTTCATCACCAAAAAAAGCTAATCTAAAAAAGTGCGAAGCCACGCACATTTTCAAAAATTTTTTATATTATGTATTGTACTTTTTACACCCATAGTTGGGCAAAAGTCACTAAATTTTCAATTCCACTAGCACTAAAATTTCAATATCTCTATAAACATTTTTCACTATTACAACGGTGCAGTCGCATGAGGCAGTGTACGTTTTACAGCATCAAATTGTTGTGACAGTGCCAGGTGTTTCACATATCTCAACCCATGAAAGTAGGCTAGTATATATAAAAAGGGAAACGGCAGATGTGTTGTACCGTCTCCTGGGGTATGTGTGGTATTAAGCTGCGCCCCAAGGAAAGAAATTCCACAGAAAACCATCGTAAAACGCTTAAACGGAGGAAGAAACAAAAACGATAATCTAGATATAGTGGAACAAGAAAAAAGATAGGCGAAACGACAGGGGTCTTGAAAATCTTAAGGATAAACACCAAATAATAATATAGCGCCGGGTGAATTCCACCTTATTTTAGAAGCTGCTTTGTGTTATGTAGCATTTTTGATTTCAATATACTCAGATTTGGTATTAAGTACGTGAAAACGGAAGGTAGGAAATATGTATAACAAAAGTTGCTTTATAACGAAACTAGCTGTGAATGCATGCAGACTTTAGAGGGAGAGAAGCACCAAGCTGGCATAAGTTCGATCTTTTTACCTGCATGTAATGTATTCCTACATCACACAAACGATATTCTTAAATGCAAGGTGGAACCAATGCCTTTAGCAGAAGAAAATGAAAAAAAAGAAAAAGAACTAGAAAATATACTGATGTTTGGCTACGCTTACACTCCAACCTCCTCTTCTTCCGTTAAGAGGAAAGTCCGTTAAAATTTATGTCAAATAAAATTATTATTATATAGATCTCAATATTGACCTCGATTTTTTTTACGCTTGTGCTTTCGGTTTTTGTAAAAACATGATAAATTTACAATTTTATTGCTCTCTCTTGATTGGCATTTTCACTTATTGGCTAAATCCGCTACTGTATTTATTGTTTTTATACCCAGCTGTACTTGTGCACTGGGTATTATAACTTTGGTTGGAAAACGGTTGGTTGCACAGGTGTAAAGGAATCGAGATAGATATAGACTTCCATATATCAAAATGATCAATATCGAAAAAAAAATTGATTGAGCCATGTCCGTCCGTCCGTCCGCCCGTTAACACGATAACTTGAGTAAATATTGAGATATCGTCACCAAATTTGGTACACGAGCTTATCTGGACCCAGAATAGATTGTTATTGAAAATGAGCGAAATCGGATGATAACCACGTCCACTTTTTATATATATAATATTTTGGAAAACATAAAAAAACTGATTATTTAGTAAATAATACACTTAGAATGTTGAAATTTGACGCGTGGACTGTTATTAAGAATCTTGATAAAAATTTTAACAATTTTTTTTAAATGGGCGTGGCACCGCCCCTTTTATGACTAAGCAATTCTCTATGTTTCGGCAGCCATAACTCCAAGAAAAATTAACGCATTGTAATAAAATTGGGTACACAAATTTTCCCTACAGCAGGAAATATTTCTAGAAAAAATGGACTAGATCGGTTAAAGACCACGCCCACTTTTATAAAAACGATTTTTAAAAGGGTCGTAAACGAAAATAATAAGCTATAGCTTAGCGAAAAAGAGCTTTGTATCAATAGAATTTTACTTTCTAAATTGAATTATATCATTAAGTTGGAAAACACTAAAATTTTCGAAAACGGGTGTGGCACCGCCCCTTTTTTGTCTAAGCAATTTTCAACGTTTCGGGAGCCATAACTCGACGAAAAATTTGGGTCACATGTTCGCCTTTTAACACGAAATATTTTCAGTAAAAATGGACTAAATCGGTTAAATCGCTTTCTTTTATATAAAAGATTTTGTAAAAGTGCGTAGAAGCAGGTAATAAGCTATTTCTAGTTAGGTTTTGAAAGTTTCGTTAATAACCCTGCCCCTTTTATACTTTTTTTTATAACTTTCATGAACATGAAATGGTATATTAACTTTGGTCCGATGTTTGTAACGTTGAGAAATATAGAAGATAGACTCACCATTAAGTATACCGAATTGTTCAGGGCGACGAACTGAGTTGATATAGCCATGCCCGTCTGTCCGTCCGTCTGTCTGCTTGAACGCAAACTAGTCCCCCAAATTTTGAGATATCTCAATGAAATTTGGCACAAGGATGTATTTTTGTATTATATTAGACATTGGTCGGATCCGGTAGGATCAGACCACTATAACATATATCTCCCATACAACCGATCGTTCAGATAAGACGTTTTTGGTCATTCGTGCCGCAATTTAGAAAGTATAAACGTCAAGCTCGGTGATATATATTCTAATATATCATAGAAGATATCCTGAAAAAATCACTTTGATCGGAGCTATATATAGTTATATCCCATGTAACCGATCATTCAGATTGAAAGATTTTTGGCCATTTCTCCCTTAATTTAGAAAGTAGAAACGTGAAACTCGGTGATATATATTTTACTATATGATAGAAGATTTTTTGAAAAAATCACTTTGATCGGATCTATATATAGTATATATCCCATACAACCGATCGTTCAGATAGAATGATTTTTAGCTATTTCTCCCTTAATTTCTAATATAAAAGGTTAAACTTGGTGATATTTATTATAATATATCATAAAAGATTTTCAGAAAAATCACTTTGATCGGAGCTATATGTATATAGTATACACATATCCCATACAACCGATCGTTCAGATAGAAACATTTTTGGCCATTTCTCCCTTAGTTTCGAATATAAAAACGTGAAACTTGGTGATATATATTCTTATATATCATAGAAGATTTGCTGTAAAAATCATTTTGATCGGAGCTATATATAATATATATCCCATACAACCGATCGTTCAGATAAGGGGGTTTTTTGCCATTTTGTATTTTATGTTTATCTTAAAAATCGCTTAGATATGTACATCTCTCCACTATATATTTCTTATCTTATACATCTGATTATTTGGAGATTACGAAAGGGATAAGATTATTGTTCAGCCCCATTCATGAAAGGTATGAAGTCTGTGGCACAGCCGAAGACAATCCCGTCCTTATTTGTTATGTATATACTTACTTGTAGACAGTAGGGAAATCCCCATATCTGAAGGAAAACTGCATTATTACCCGCTCAAGGTCATTGGTGTAAGCCTCTGTATCCTTTTTGCTTCTTTTAAACGAAAATTAGTTCAGAATAGAACCATGTGTATATGGTTTATTTCGCAGCCTTGTAACACTATTAAGCACACAAAACAAACAACAACAGCATTTCAAATGTACAGCTGGGTATGTAATGTTCGGTTTCACCCGAACTTAGACTTCCTTACTTGTTTTTATTTGAAAATATTTCATGTTTTTTTTCGATATATTTTCTCACAGAATGTATTGCTAACTTTCTACATATGTAACATATCCCGGTAGAAACCCTTGTCCGACTTCACCCATAAACACACAAAAAGGATCTCTCCAACAATACCTGTAGGGTGTACAAAGAGAAGAGTAGAAAAAGGTTCTGTCCGACAGTACACTTGAGTATATAAAAATGACTCGTCCTACTCTACCCATTCAGTCATAAACTGGTAAAATTCGCCTTTCCATAGGACATGCTGAAACAAATGATCAACCCAACCCATATAAAAAGATAAAAACTGACTATATTTGTTTTTGGTGTAGAGGTGCATCGCCCCATCCGATGGGTGCGAGTACTCGCTGATTGCCATCAAGTCCACTAAGGGGAGTCTAAAGAAACTAGTAGCTTCAACAGGGTTGGACCAGAGGGATAAGGGTGTCAGAGGTGTTGATCCTACACGGCAACTGTAAAGATTGCTGGTGTCATATGGGACACATTTCAAGCGGACATATGTTGGGTATATCGGGGCTGATCCTTGATAAGTAGGAGTTTAACCCATTACAGTATTCGTAACGATGTTATAAGGAGGTTGCTTTCCTCAACTGCGAATTTAGGGTACTTGTCTTCAATAACGGGGTTCACCGGGCAATCACTAGCATAATGGTCCGACGCCTTTTTGTTGATGTTTCTGATGGCTTTGTTATGGTTCAAACGGCTAAATTATTACGTGCCAGATTTCCTCATACAGCTTACGGATATGACTACTTAAACTCCTGGAGGATGGGTTTCTTCAATCAGATGTCTGTTGGCATGCGCAGATTTGTTTGTATTCAGAAGTATTGGTTTGTTCAGAAATTGATTTCCCAACTTAAGCGAAGTATTCTCCCCTCACTGTGTAGATGATGTTCTGAGGACATAAGAGGACATCCCGTGATAGATCTGAGCGCGTAGCTTTGACAGGCTTGTAGACTTTTCCGACGTTTAACATACAAAAGACCCCCCAAATGCTTTATATATAGCTACAGGCGTTTCTTCTTCTTGAGGTTCTTGGTCGTACGAAAAGGACATCGACGTAGATGTCCAATATGGTCGAGATTTCGTCGAGGATTTGGACGGTGGCAATGTCAGATTTCGCGAAAAAACACTTAGAAAGGCTATCGTGATATCCACCGATTTTAAAGCATAGCTCTTCGATGCGTGGACCGGAAACTATTGCCATTATTTTACAGTCATCGGCGTAGGACACAATTGTAACTACTTTTAGTGGAGAAGGAAGGAAGTAAAACAAAATTAAGGATAGGAAACTACACTGAGGCACCTTATGTTTAATACTAGTGGATTTAGATGTTACGTTACTGAACTTCACCGATGTTTGCAAACCACACAGACATTTTTCAGTACACCTTTTAAGACTGAGAGGAAGGATGGTGCCTTCCTAGTCTTGCAGTAACGTGCCGTGGTTGTGTGTATCAAAGGCTTTTGATGAGTCTAGCGTTACGTGTGCTGTTCTATGGTGGGGTTCTTGATTCAGTCCACAATTTATCTGTGCGTTATTGGCGTTTAGCGCGGTGGTGGTGCTATGTTACTCATGCTTTTGCGACTCATCCAGTTTTCATCCTAGACTTATCGCATTTTTTGCAGAGATACTATTCCTCCGTATGTGTGTGTGTATGTAAGCTATGCTTTTTCGAACGATGTATGTTTTTGTTATTGCTGTTGTATTGCACATTAATCAATCACATGCAGTGATTTGCAGTTTAAATTGAATTTTTATTTCTATGTTAACATTTTTTTTCTTGTTTATAAACTTTTATTTATTTTATTTTCGGTTCACTCTTTGTTAGTTTTCCTGTTCACTTGTGCTATTATTTTCTCCCCACATACCCTAGGCATGCCTATTGTTATTTTATATTTGCTTTGTTTTTCTTTTTTTTTTGTTATTTTTGATACAATTTTCAATTACATTTTCGCTGCTAATTATTATTTGTGGTGAGAGTTTGTTAATGGTTGTTATTGTTTTTCGGTTCACTATTGATATTTCTCTGGTTATTGTATGTGTTTGCTTCGTCTTTTTTTATTGCTATTGTTATTTTTGTACACGAAATTGTTTAAGCACACCATGAGACTTTTTTGAGAAAGACAAAGATATTGACCTCTCGTGCTTGGGTTACGTTGACTTGGTTGACGTAAACTTAATTGGGACTATGGACTGTCAGATACTTCATTAGTGCGGTAAATAATCGCTAAGTAGATGCTCCGCACCCTGTTCCCCCTTCTTAGGCTTGGAGCAGTGGCATTGGATATTGTATTGTAATTCCATCTGTTAAAAATGGGATAAACCCCTGAAATACACTCTATATCGTCGCAGTCATATACGTTATAGTAGGGCATACACCGCAAGGTCAAAGGCTGAATTAGCGCTCAGCGAATCCAATATCGAGAAGGTTCCGCTTTATTTTGGAAACATATTTTGGAAACTTATATACGTAACTTTGTAGGTGATACTTGAATATAGCAAGCACACCGCTGCAAAGAGTAGCTCTAATTTGTCAAATTATTAGCAGTAAATGGGATTAAAATCCGCGCATGATGAATCGGCTTAAGAATATCTAAAAACTGCACGTGAGCAAAGCTAACAGTGACTAAGAGAGCAGATGGCTGGTATTCAACCGATGCATTGGATGAATAATGGGTCCTTACCAAGCCAGCCGGTTCTATGTAACGGAGCGACATGGGATTTTTCCCAACTAAAGGCTGTCATCTAAGTGTAACCCCATTTAAATTGTTGCGTCCGTCCCACAAATTGTCATTCTTCCAGCAGATCCTTGCAGCGGGACTGCGCCATACTCTCTTGATCCGGGAAGGTATCGAACCCAATCCGGGTCCTACACCTGACCCCGGTTCTGAGAAATAGTTTTGCTGCGTATGCCGGAAAATAGTTTTTTAGGACGGTCACACTCTTGTCAGTGTGTCACGTGCTAGGGATGGTTGCATCGGAAAGGTTGTTCTGGCTAGGCCCCAAAACCCGACGTACTCGTAACTTTTATAAATCTTTTGTGGCTCCCTGCTGTCCACGAACGTTCTGCCTCAGGGCCAAAACAGCAATTGCGTCCCAGCCTCCCTCAACTCCGACGTAGTCACCCGTCACTTACTCCTAGAGTGACGATGTCTCGCCCGTTGAATTCTGCAGTTAAACTGTAATGGGTTACCTGGGAAGATCACAGAGATAGTTGATTTCATGAAGTGGTATAATATCCGCATTTCTACGATTCGAGATACCAAACTCACAGCAAGATCTGCTCTGTAGACATGCTCTGGGTAAAACGTCCACAGAAAAGATCGCGAGGGCGGAAAAGGAAATGGTCTCGTGTTTCTCATCTACCACTCAGTGCAAGATAATCTTTTCGATCCCCACATCGGTCGTAGGGACAGTGTCCTAAAGCGGCATGGCATATCTGTCCGGTCCGGCGGTATATACTTAGAAATCATCAACATCTACATACCTCATGTCACCTGTTTCCCCAGTGGATGCCGTTCTGATATCAGAGCACTTCGCACTGGCGATAACCGCGTTATCTTAGGCGATTGCAATGCTCATCATGATCTATGGCATTCCAACCTACAGGCGGATAGCAGGAGTGAGATGTTTGCGGACCACGAAGAATGGAGTCGCCCCTTCTCGTATGGTAAGAAGCTGTCAAAAAGCAAGTTTTCCAAAATTTTTATTCAATTAAATTCTATTAATTTTCGCATACCTTTTAAAACTTACCCAACTTTTAAAATTTAAATGCTTTAAAAAATAAAACTACGCGCTGCAAATATATGTACCTAATAATCGTATTTATTTTAGACAGGTTAAATTAATCGCTTAGGGACATCAAAACAAGTATCTAAATTTAATTTTATACAGATTGTCAACCAAGCGTTAACATAATATTGACGCTACTAAGCAACAGAGTGTAAGTAATGGGATTATGACAACAACGCTTATATATTTATTTTATATAGAAACAAGTTTGCAATATAAACAAATACAACATACACACAGGTACACAAGAGATTGCATATTTTTGTTACCACAGATACGTCTCTGTAGAAAATGCATCTACTTGTAGTAGTTATGAACTAAAAATAGCTTGAACAAGAAGAAAGTCTCAGTAAACTGCAGCTTGTCATTGCTTAAGGTAATTGGTTTGCCGTTTTAGCATTTAACCTGCTTAATACCGTTCGCTTAAATGTTTTTGCTGAGAACTTTATATGTTTAGTGGACAGTTTTAGCTTGGGCTATGACGTGGTGTTGTGTCAATATCATATTACATGTTTAAATATCAAACATAGCCATTGGTTATACTGTGTGACATCAAAAACTAACTGGGAAGTCATAACATTTTTCTAGTAGATCTCAAAGTTCTAAGAATGACTGCATTCAAGATTTTCCCCGAAATCCCCAAAAATCGTTAGTTACAGCCAAAAACAGGGGTTTTCGTACCATTGGACTCTCTCGAGTCTTTAACTTTGTAGGCTACAACCCGATTTACTGATTTTTTCTGGATCTAATAAAAAGAGATGTATACTTTCCGACAATATACATATATATCAATAAGAAAAAAAGAAAATTGAGAAAAGACCGTGTGAAAAACCACACGCGAAAAAAAAGTATTAAAAATGAAAACGATAAACTCAACACGAAAAAGTAACACAAAATAGTAATGCAAAAAAAAGCAGTAAAAAACAAGTAAGGAAGGCTAAATTCGGGTGTAACCGATCATTACATACTCAGCTGCCACATTATATCTTGCAAAGCTTTTAAATTAATTTCTTTTAGAATTGGGCGGTTCCACGCCCATTGTCCAAAATTTTACAAATTTTCTAACCTGCTTCATAAGTTCAACTCACCTACCAAGTTTCATCGCTTTATCCGTCTTTGGTAAAGAATTTTGCACTTTTTCGGTTTCTCGAAATTTTCTAAAAAGTGGGCGTGGTTATAGTCTGATTGTGTTCCTTTTAAACCTTCGATCTGAGATGAGTGCCCAGGAACTTACAAACCAAATTTAATTAAGATACATCGAAATTTACTCAATTTATCGTATTTACGGACAGAGGGACGGAAGGACGGACGGATGGACATGGCTAAAAGAATTTATTTTTTCGCCCGGATCATTTTGATATATAGAAGTCTACCTATATAGGTAGACACAAATTATAAATTAAGTAAAGTTTACGAAATTGGATTCAAGGTTCGATTCGAGCTCAAGGCCAGAACAATAATTTTTATGATGATTATTGTTTTATTTTAATTTTTCTAAAATTGTAAAATCCTTTTTTTATACTCAGTTGAGCAGAGCTCACAGAGTATATTAACTTTGATTGGATAATGGTTGGTTGTACAGGTATAAAGGAATCAAGACAGATATAGACTTCCATATATCAAAATCATCAGTATCGAAAAAAAATTTGATTGAGCCATGTCCGTCCGTCTTTTCGATATCGAAAATTTCGAAAAATCGAAAAAGCTTGATAATTCATTACCAAAGTCGGATAAAGCGACGAAACTTGATAGGTGGGTTGAACTTGTGACGCAGAATCGAAAATTTGTAAAATTTTGGACAATCGGCGTGGCGCCGCCCACCAGTTGTTGAAGATATCTTGATGAAATTTGGCAGGAACATTACTCCTGTTACTATATGTGCGTTTGATAAAAATTAGCAAAATCGGATGAAGAACACGTCCACTTTTAAAAAAAAAACTTTCAAAAGTCAAATTAAAAAAAAATGCAATATCTTTACAGTATATAAGTAAATTGTGTCAACGTTCAACTCCAGTAATGATATGGTGCAACAAAATGCAAAAATAAAGGAAAATTTCAAAATGTGCGTGGTTCCCCCCTTTTTCATTTAATCTGTCTCGGATATTTTTAATGTCATAAGTCGAACAAAAATTTACCAATCCTTGTGAAATTAGGTTTTAGGACGATAACTTTTTTCTGTGAAAAAGGGCGAAATCGACTGAAGCCACGCCCAGTTTTTATACACAGTGGACCGTCTGCCCTTCCGCTCGGCCGTTATCAGGATAACTTGAGCAAAACTCGATATATCTTTACTAAACTCAGTTCACGTACTTATCTGAATTCAATTTTTATTGGTATCAAAAATTGCAGAAATCTGACTATGACCACGCCCAATTTTTCGATATCGAAAATTACGAAAAATGAAAAAATGCCAAATTTCTATACCAAATACGAAAAAAGGGATGAAACATGGTTGTTGGATTGTTTTATTGACGCAAAATATAACTTTAGAAAAAACTTTGTAAAATGTGTGTGACCCCTACCATATTATGTAGAAGAAAATGAAAAAGTTCTGCAGGGCGAAATCAAAATCCCTTGAAATCTTGGCAGGAATACTGTTCGTGGTATTACATATGTAAATAAATTAGCGGTACCCGACAGATGATGTTCTGGGTAACCCTGGTCCACATTTTGATCGACATCCCGAAAACGCCTTCACATATACATATATAATACCTTTAATTTGAAAATACTCATACTTTTAAAATACTCATTAACACCTTTCATTTGATACCCATATCGTACCTACAAATTCTAGAGTCACCCTTGGTCCACCTCTATGGCGATATCCCGAAAAGGTGCCCACCCATAGCATTAAGGCCCATTCCCTTATAAAATACTCATTAGCACCTTTCATTTGATTCCCATATCGTACAAACAAATTCTAGAGTCACCCCTGGTCCACCTTTATGGCGATATCTCGAAAAGGCGTCCACCTATAGAACTAAGGGCCACGCCCTTTTAAAGTACTCATTAACACCTTTCATTTGATACCCATATTGTACAAACAAATTCTAGAGTCACCCCTGGTCCAAAAGTCCGAAGGCCCATGCTTTTCAACCTACTATTCCAAAAAAAAAAAAAAAAAAATTATTTTCAATTATAGAAAAATGAAAGTAAACAAGTAAGGAAGGCTAAGTTCGGGTGTAACCGAACATTACATACTCAGTTGAGAGCTATGGAGACAAAATAAGGAAAATCACCATGTAGGAAAATGAACCTAGGGTAACCCTGGAATGTGTTTGTATGACATGTGTATCAAATGGAAGGTATTAAAGAGTATTTTAAGAGAGAGTAGGCCATAGTTCTATGGATGGACGCCGTTTAGGGATATCGCCATAAAGGTGGACCAGGGCTGACTCTAGAATTTGTTTGTACGATATGGGTATCAAATAAAAGGTTTTACTGAGCATTTTAAGAGGGAGTGGGCCTTAGGTCTATCGGTGGACGCCTTTTCGAGATAGCGCCATTAAGGTGGACCAGGGGTGACTCTAGAATGTGTTTGTACGATATGGGTATCAAACGAAAGGTGTTACTGAGCATTTTAAGATGGAGCGGGCATTAGGTCTATAGGTGGACGGCTTTTCGAGATATCGCTATTAGGGTGGGCCAGGGTGACTCTAGAGTGTGTTTGTACGATATGGGTATCAAATGGAAGGTGGTAATTGGTATTTTAAAAGGGAGTAATCCTTAGTTCTATAGGTGGACGCCTTTTCGAGATATCGCCATAAGGGTGGACCAAGGGTGACTCTAGAATGTTTTTACGATATGGGTAACAAACGAAAGGTGTTACTGAGCATTTTAAGAGGGAGTGGGCATTAGGTCTATAGGTGGACGCCTTTTACGGGCAGACGGACGGACGGACGGACGGACGGACGGACATGGCTCAATCAAATTTTTTTTCGATACTGATGATTTCGATATATGGAAGTCTATATCTATCTCGATTCCTTTATACCTGTACAAACAACCGTTATCCAATCAAAGTTAATATACTCTGTGAGCTCTGCTCAACTGAGTATAAAAATAATAATTATCATAAAAATTATTGTTTTGGGTTTGAGCTCACATCGAACCTTGAATCCTTTATCAATAGGCCAATAAAACAAAAACAATTGTTTTGAAAATTGTTTTATAATATTTCTTAAGTAAAATTTTTAACACTACTTATTTTATGCTACTTTTTTTCATACAAAAATCGTATAAACAGTGTACTTAAAAAATACTTTAATACCATTTCTAAAATTTTAATAAATTTATATTTTTAGTTATGATGTTAATTTAGAAAAATAATTTAATTGAAAGATTACCTAAAAAACGGCGGAGAGCCACCCATTTTCAGCTTTTTTTTATTTTTGTACTTGCAAACACCCATAGTTGGGCAAAAGGCCACTTAACTTTCAATTAAACCACCACTAAAATTCCGAGGTACTAAAGTTTTTCACTATGAGATAGGCTTAACCGTGCAGTCGGATGAGGCGCTATACATTTTACGGCATCAAATCCAGAATAAATTGATGTGACATTCGAAGGTCCTTCACATATCTCAATAGATAAAAGAGGGTTAATATAAATAAAAAAGAAGCGACAGATAGGGTATGTGCAGTATAAAACTAAGTCTTAATAAAAAAGTTCTACTTAAAACCATCATAAGGCTCTAAAGCGGAGGAGGAAAATATAAAAAAACGATAATCTTCAATTAGTGGCCCAAGAAGAAGTATTGGCGGAGCGACAGAGGTCTTGAGGTCTTAGGGTATACACCAAATATTAACTTAGCGTCGTTTTAACTCCGCCTGTTTTTTGTGGTTGGTTTGTTTGATGGGGCATTTGGGGAAAATTTTGTGTCTCAATATACATATTCGGATTTGCTACGAAGTACGCAAAAACGGACACAGGGTAGCAGCAGGTAGAAAATACGTATAACAAAAGTTGCCTTATAATAAGATGAAGCCAACGGTAGCTATCAATAATTTTTTTTGCGGTATACGGAAACTCTTACCAAACAGCCAGCTAGGAGAAAATTATGCTGTTTGGAAAATAAATTAAGGAACTGTTATGCAAAAAGACGACTGTATTTTGTCACATATGTAGATGATGTAGAAGGGCGGCAAGTATGCATATGAGTTTCGATATGATACGATTCTATATCGATAACTTTGTGCTTCGATACCGATTTTTTCCGCTCGACACTTTTATGATTTTATTTTTTTTTTTTATCGAATACCACAAAGTTGAGGGAGGTAATTTGTCGTAGCTGGGAAATTACTTGATCTGTTTTCATTTTATCGTTTATACAGTAACGTCTCAAATGGATTTTATAAAGTTTCCTAGTGAATTCAGGAAAATAAAGACCAAAGATCCAAAACATTCGAACATATTTAACAAAATGTGTGCAATATGTCAGCATTATAATCTTAAGCATTTTGCTCTTAAAGTTGCTAAGCTGCATTTTTGAATGCTGGAATCGCTGTTTTAATTTCAAAAAATCTCGGAGATTGGTGAATCGAGGTCAAAGTTTTGTGCGGGTATCTAAGGGGTAGTGTATAACAAGTTATGGCTTCCCCGACTACACACATATATCATATATATCGCAGGGGTGGCTTTGGCAATTAAAGGTTCCTCTCGGAGGGAGCAAGTGTTGTGACCTAAAAGTTAGTAATTTAGTAGTGCTATTTTGCGAATGAATTCAAGGAATTTGTTTGAGCATAAAAAACGTTATCTCTACGGTAAGGCTAACATATTAATTTCTATTAGTTTAAGAAATATGCTTATAAGCATTAGCTTTTTAATGGCAGTTGTCTGGTAAATTTGCATTCAGCACCACGCTTTGGCAATTCAATGAAGCAATAAAGAAAAGAGAGATCTAGAAAAAAAACACAAATTTACTCTTAACTAATTTCATTTCATTTTACTACTGACCTTCTGAGGGCAACTGAAGAACTACTGTTATATATATGCACACACACATACACATATACACACACACAAAGATACGCTGATATGAGCAAAAAATTACTTGAAAGTTTTTGTCGTAAACTTGGCATGAACTCGAACTTATTTACATTGGCGTTTGTTTGGCCAGATCAATATGAATGTATGTAAGTGTGAAATATATATAATTGTGAAATATATATATTATCATGATGATCGAATTTGCATATGCATACGTGGTATGTATGTGTGTTTTGGGTAAACATGACAGCATGTAACAATTTTGCATGCTTGCTACTGACTTACCAATGCCAACACTTACAACAACAAATATTGCTACAACGCCAACGTCAGCTTCAACACCAACATCATATCTGACACAAATTCACGCTTGACTTGCTGAAGCAGAAAAGGGATTGTGTGGTAGATGGCAAACAGCAAATGAATATCCATCGACCCTTACGCCCGCATACACAATATAATCACAAAAACACACACAAACGCATAGATTTAAATACCCAGTGGGGAAAATAAATAAACTTCTATTAGAAGGGCTTTTTGTCAAATGCTAAAACTGATGATTTGAGTCTATTTTCCGGTCATCAAAATTTTTTACTATTAACTTTTTAGTGGCTCCATTTGTCAAATACAATTTTTTGATATGTAAACACCTTTTCTCACAGTATGGGTCAATCCAGAATCTAAGCGCAAGCGATGTGTAGGAGTAATGTGTAGTAACGGCGGAGTGTGTGTGATAGGGTATGCTGTATTTGTGTGAAGAGAATGTAAGCGTAAGTGTAGTCACTACACTGAAAGCTATGCAAGGAAAGGAAAGGAAAAGTTTGTAAACGATATGTAACAAAGCTTACGATTTGTGAATTGTTATCGAAGTATTATATTTTTGCCATCGCTTAAAAAGGTTATCGATGACCTATGATTTCTTATCAAAATGATAACGATTAGTTATCAAAAAAATATCCATATGTTATCAAAAAGTAATCGTACAATTATTGATATGTTTCAAAATGTCTTCGATTTCTTATCAAAATTTTATCGATTTACTCTCGAAAACATCCCATTATCGAAAAGTCATGGATATGTAACCAAATATTTATCGATTTTTAGGGACAAAATGTTGATTCGTTATCGAAAATATATTCATTTATTATTGATCTAATTCCAGTTTGTTATCGGCATGTTATTGATTTTTTATCTAAATTTATCGATGTGTTATTGGCGTGCAAATATCGATTTGTTATCGATTTGTAAACGAAAAGTTGTCGATTCGTTTCCAAAATATTCTAGATTTGTTATCGAATTTCTATCAAAAATGTATCGATGTATTACGTGTCATCTGTAGTGGAATTCACTAACTTATAACGATGTGATTTGTCGAGATTTTAATTAACGATTTTGTCGCTTGCCTTATCAATTGTATTATTCACTAACTTAGTTTTAACGACTCAAAATAAATGACACTTAAATTTCGTTTTAACAGCTTAACGAAACCTAAAAAATGCGAAAAGCACAAAAGGAATGCCAAAAATAAATAAATTCCGTACACTAACTGCTTTTGAAAGTCATTATTGTGCAATTTTTACCTATTTTAACAAAAAGTGAGCCACGTCTGGGGTTAGTCGGTACAGGTTTCGAAACTCCGTTGCGTTCTAGTGGAATGGGTTATCTACTTCTCTAAGAAGGTGTCTGACCACTGGGATGTACGCCAATTACTCATATCCCATTTGATTTATAAATAAAGCAGCTTTTCTCCATTGAAAGTATATAATTAAAGTTCCGGCTTTAGTCAATTTAAAAACTCTTCTTTTCAAGACGTACACATTCATGTTTACACATGGAGCTTTATGAGCACTCGATATCCACGTGTTTTTTTTTTAATAAGTGTCCTCGGCAGTATGAAAGAACGTCATTCATTCAAAATCGGTCAATTATGAGCGTATTTGTCATTATAGAGTGATCGGACATGGATCGATTAAAAGCTATGGATTTCCCCTTTTTCAAAAGCTAGTAGTATTTGCCAGTCTTAAAACTACATCAAAGTATGCCGAATTCCCACCTGGGCACATTTGCAAAAATTTACATATTAAGTACATACTTAATAGCACATTTTCATACATTCTATATATTTCAAATTTAATTGAGCATATTTGAAGTTTTGTGCATTGGCAAACGAGGATAGGAGGCGAGATGGTTACGAAGATAAGCCTTGAACCGCAAGCCAACATTTACTCTCTTATGCAATGTATACACACAAATATGTACACACAGTTATATATGTATGACTTTCAGGCAAATGCAAATGTATGCGTGTGCTATGTATACATATAAATAACAAGTAAGGAAGGCTAAGTTCGGGTGTAACCGAACATTACATACTTAGTTGAGAGCTTTGGAGACAAAATAAGGGAAAATCACCATTTAGCAAAATGAACCTAGGGTAACCCTGGAATGTGTTTGTATGACATGTATATCAAATGAAAGGTGTTAATGATTATTTAAAACGTAGTGGGCCTTAGTACTACAGGTGGAGGCCTTTTCGAGATATCGCAATAAAGGTGGATCAGGGGTGACTCTGGAATGTGCTTTTACGATATGGGTATCAAATTAAAAGTATTAATGAGGATTTTAAAAGGGAATAGCCCTTAGTTGTATATGTGAAGGCGTTTTCGAGATATCGACCAAAATGTGGACCAGGGTGACCCAGAACATCTTCTGTCGGGTATCGCTAATTTATTTATATATGTCATACCACGAACAATATTCCTGCCAAATTTCCAAGGGCTTTTGATTTCGCCCTGCAGAACTTTTTCATTTTCTTCTATTTAATATGGTAGGTGTCACACCCATTTTACAAAGTTTTTCTAAAGTTATATTTTGCGTCAATAAACCAATCCAATTACCATGTTTCATCTCTTCTTGCATACTTGGTACAGAATTATGGCATTTTTTTTCATTTTTCGTAATTTTCGATATCGGAAGAGTAGGCGTGGTCATAGTCGGATTGCGGACATATTTTATACCAAGATAAAGTGACTTTAGGTAAGTACGTGAACTAAGTTTATTTAAGATATATCGTATTTTGCAAAAGTTATCTTGTTAACGACCGAGCTAAAGGACAGACGGTAGACTGTGTATAAAAACTGGGCGTGGCGATTTCGCCCATTTTCACAGAAAACAGTTATTGCCATAGAAGCGATACCTTTCACAAGGATTGGTAAATTTTTGTTCCACTTATAGCATTAAAAGTATTCTAGACAAATTAAATGAATTAAATGTTGCACCATATCATTACTGGAGTCGAATGTTGACATAATTTACTTTTATACTGAAAAGATATTAAATTTTTTGTTAAAATTTGACTTAAAAAAAATTTTTTTTTTAAAGTGGGCGTTTTCTTCATCCAATTTCGATAATTTTTATTTAGCATACATATAGTAATGGGGGGAACGTGCCTACCAAATTTCATCATGATATCTTCAACGTCTGCCAAATTACAGCTTGCAAAACTTTTAAATTTCTTTTAAAAGTGGGCGGTGCCACGCCCGTTGCCAACATTTTTGTAATTTTCTATTTTGCGGCATAAGGTCAACGCACCTACCAATTTTCATCGCTTTATCCGTCTTTGGTAATGAATTATCACACTTCTTCGGTTTTCGAAATTTTCGATATCGAAAAAGTGGGCGTGGTTGTAGTCCGATTTCGTTCATTTTAAATAGCGATCTGAGATGAGCGCCCAGGAATCTACATAATTTCATTAAGATACCTAAAAATTTACTCAAGTTATCGTCTTTGCAGACGGGCGGACAGACGGACGGACGGACGGATATATAGAAGTCTGTATCTATCTCGATTAGTTCATGCCGTTACGGATTACCGTTATGCGAACAAAGTTAATATAATCTGTAAGCTCTGCTCAGCTGAGTATAAAAAAGGACATTGAAAGGACGTTGAATCAAATAAAAAGTAGTTTTAAGGTACCCACGAATTAGGAATAAAGAAATTCTGTCAAGCGTAAATTTCAGTGTTTCCTATGTGGTCAGTTGTAAACGGAGCATAAGATAATAACAGAGGATGCGCTGCGTTAACGGTATTTGTTCAAGCAAGTAGGGACATGTAAGATCAGGTAAAATATATATATATTTTATAAATAGATGTGATCTGTTAAGGCATATCACGTAATAAAATTTAAGTCATCATTCTGTATTGCGAACGAAAGTTCAGACGAACGACTCGACTATTTACGATTTTGTCTAGCAATGTTATTCTCTATAATTCGTTCGACCCATATGTTTCTTACGTAATGTCAAGGAGAAGTCGAAAGTCTTTGTCAAACTATAGGCTGACATATGCTACTTATTTTAAAACTTATGAGAATCAGTTAAGTTTTAAAAAAATTCACATAATTTACTAAATTTTACAATTCTGGAAAAATTGTCTTGCCATCTTGACATCTCTATTTGTATAAATAAAAAAAGGAATTTGGAAAATGATAAATTACTTTATTTGAAATCATGACTCAATTACAAAAGGTTTGTTTTCCAATGATGACAGAGCTTTGACACAGCCAAATTTAAAAATCTGGACGGGTTGTTTTTACGAAGTAAGGAAAACGGGGAATAATTCTATCCCCTTCAGTGAAAATTTTAGTAGAAAAGTACCTTTAGTAGTACATTAGTAGTGATAGAAAAATTTGTAAATGCCAACAGGTTTTGGGGAAAATAGTTCAGTTCCTACTAAATATTTCGTGAATTGATAAAAATTTATGTTAGTATGGTCATTCTTTCAGAATTTGTTTGACGAAAAAGTTCAAAATCTAAAAATTTGTTTTACAAACTCCCTATATGAGCATAAGTTCAATGGATTTTGATATAAGAGGGAGTTAATGAAAAACATTCTGAGATAAGGCGTTCTTCAATCTAATTATAATATAAGGCTTTGTTGTGACATATCCTGAAATGAAAAATTTTTGAAAAATATTTTGAGATAGGGCGATTTTGAACAGGCAGCCGACATGGGTTGGCACCCTACTCAGCAGCAGAAATGAACTGACAAAAAAATAAAAGAAAATTTCTTATTGTCTTAGAACTTTATATTCCGACCTTAACTTTGCCAGAAGGGTTAAACTTTAGTGCAGTCCTGCTACACAGGGAGTATTCATTTTTTTATTCCGAAATTTCGGAAAACTCTTTTCCGTGAGTATTCATCGAAGTGTGCCCGATAAACCGTTAATTTAAAATATTCGGAACACCTTCGTCTGATACTAGCTCACGAGGTCCGAAAATATCAAATAATAATGTATAGTAACCATATATAAACCGGCTCCTCAAATATTTAAATGGATAGCAATGTTCCGAACATACGGAATGAAAAAGTTAATATGCTCAATAAATACATTTCGTTATGGCATCTCCAAAACTTACTAATGACATTTTTACATGAATCGATTTACTACTACACTATTGAATGATGAATTTTAATTGCATTAGGTTTGTTTATGTTCATAGATTTACGAAACTGCACGATTCTTTGGCGTCCGTACTTTTCATAAAACCTATGTTCAGCCACACTAATATATCATGACATAGTTAATTAATTCATGATAAAATTAAAAAAAATGTTCTAAAGAATTATCCAGTTCAGTACTTATCAGGTATTAGTAAACCGATTGCATGCTATTTCTACTACTAATATTTTTCGAATAATCGCAAAGAAACAACACAGTTAACGGATGTCAGTTCGATTTGGGAGCAAAATGGCTGCAATTGTCAACAAATTTGTAAGTCGAGTAAACCTCTTGTGATTGAATCATGATCTGAAATAATTTTTATTTATAAAGATAATTTGGCATATATCCTAAATTTGGATATGATGGCAAATTTTTTTCAAAGCTGGGCATAAAAGCGACAACAGTGGTCCAATTTCAAGAGGAATTGGGATCGTAAATAATATTCGTGGTCTTAAACGGTGCGGCGTGATGCTGATCTTTAAATTGGCCGCTAAAAATACGGATCTGCTGTTACTGGAAATTTATCTTGACTTAGTTCCAGAATCTGTGATATTCCTAATTCATTCAAAAATTAATAATTTTTTAAAGAAACTGTTAACTTGTATGTTTGTTTTATAATAACAGTTCTCTTCTTAGTTGCGCCTTGTATTCGATTCGTAATAAAGAATGAGACCCTTAATTTTTAAGAGTTTTGCGATACTCATCTTAAAAAGTTCCTCAAAAGTTTTTTTTTATACTATCGAACTGTCATTAATAGCAGCTCACGTAGGGCTTATACAGTCTGACACCCACTATAACTTCACTTGCGCCTGAAACTGCACTACATTACAACAGTACAACAGCACAATAAAGCAACCAGCACTTTCTACCTCAAAAACTAATGCCTAATGTCAAAACTAATGCTTTTGAATTAACAAGAGTGTACACAAGAGTTGAGTTTAATACACAGCATAATTAAGTTTATCAGAAACGAAAAATTATAAGATATTTGAAAAGAGCTTTAATGGATCTTTATCAGTAGAAAGCGCAACTGACAAGTTAATGTTTTACTCTTTTTATCGATAGGTATTATTAGGTTTGAGCTATCGATTTGTAATCGTATTGATATCGCCAAAGTGTCGGCTTCTTAATGGTTCGTTTTCTTCTTGTGAGCGAAGGACTACAGATTTTTCAACAAACTGATAATCCCATTTGGAACTGTCGACCAACCCGGGACTGCTCTCGCATAATTTCATGTTGGAGTGTGGTTTCTACGAAGCTACTAATTTATTCCCACTCTTCTGGGCTGACCGAAATTTTCTCTGTAACAATAGTGACAGTGATTTGGCCGACTTTTCATTCATTGGTTCTAGCTCTATAGTGAGCATTTGACGAAACTACGTTCAGCATCGTCTTCGTCTGCATCGCCGTAAACGTATTTGGGATCTTCGGCCTTTTTATTCAGGGGGAATATTTTTTGCAGGAAGAGTATTTGGGTAACGGAGTAATTAACCCCGCTGATGCTTCTGATGCTGCATGCTTCTACGTCTATTATTAAATTCGCTGTCCATCTGTCTTGATGTTCAATTTCGCAATTCTTTTTCTCTGCTCTCTTTGCTGAAGATTGTCATGCCCTGTTGATCCATCTGTTTTTCCCCATAACCTATTTTTTTAGTGCCTATAAGTCCAAATGGAATTTTTATGCTAATTCCTTGTACGGCTGGTCCTAATTCGGTGCAACAGAGGTTAATTCCAGAGCTGTTGTTCGATATACGGCTGTTAGAAACCTAGAACGTTTGTTCTTACAAAGTTTGTTTGCCTACTGCTCGGATCGGCACTGTGACGTGGATTGGGTGATGTCTATGAGCAGTTTCCTTTGTTGGTTTCCCAATAGTTGCCATCTGCCTGCTTTGAAACGATTAACGTTTAGATGCCTTCTCAGTCGCATGTTGAATTTGCGCGAAAAACGTTATTCGGAAGTAGTTTACTACTCTCTTTGAAATTATAATTCCGAGGAAGATTTCAAAGCGAACTTCCTGTAGTATATGCTATTTTGTGGGGATTATCAGCTCAAATTTTTATGTGTTCTTTTTATATATTTAGGGCTGTAATGCCTGCACGCATGTCGTCTTTGTATCCAACTAAATATGAACCATCAGTCATTTCAAAATTGAAAAGGTCTGGACCAAAAATTTACCAAACAGGACTTTCATGGTAGGCGGCAGTCATGTTTGCGCATTTCGCGCTGTTGAAAGCGCTGTAAGGACATATCCAATTTTTGCGAACTAACACAAGCTACTGCTTTATCGATGTTTCGGCGCTGTATATATCCAGCAAAATTTCTGAGTGCAATTTGAAAATTTATTTATTGGCTTCTGGCTCTGGGGCCTTATTATTTTTCGAGCTTCTTAATGCAAGTTAAAAGTATATGAAAGTAAATGACGGCGGCTCTTTAACTGTGCTTATCTGGAAGTCAATATCTTCTCTTATTTAGTCGGTTGGAAAGAGTGCTTTCACAACTTTATCCATTTCAGCTGTATGTAGCACCGATATGTTAGGCGTGTAAAAAGTGGACTAAATTACCGTCCGATGCCCACTTCCATTATCTATCTACCTTAATTTTTTCGTGTTTCGTTTATAGCCTCACAAATCCCGGCTGAGCGGTTAGAACTATAGCACGTTATACGCCAATCACATCTAATTATCAAAGGATAAGAATGCGAATAAAAAATCTGATGGGAAATCCTTTTAAAAAGTTGTTCTCAAAATAGTGAAGGAATGCCTTTGTAGGTGTAAGCAAAGTTTGTAGGTAATATTTCTTTGTAGCAACTCTTGCGTAAAGGCAATGAAAGGGCAAACAAGAGCAAAAGAAATTTTCTATCAACGTGGTATTTGTCTGATATTCGTATAGATGTGTATGTCCTGCTTTCATATCCGAGTGAACCAGTAAACTTAGTATAATTGTAAGTTAATTTTATAAAAAGTAAGTGTATGTAGTTTGGTAAATGAAATATATTTTTAGGTGAGAACTAAAAGCTAAAATTAAGTTATTTTATTTTGTTTTTCTTTGTATTTCCTTAGGAAAATTTGAATGCTTAGATACATGCAGGTGAATTTGAGATGATACAAATGGCCATTTGAGAAGTGTGCACTTACTTTAATGGATGTGTGTACGTGTTGAACGTGCAAGATACTGTGAAGAAGCATACATGCCCGTCCCTCATACCACATACATTTCCATTCCAACATATGAACGCATTAACTATTAGCTAAAGTGTATACATACCGATATATATATACTACATACACGTGTATTCTAGAGATCATGCATAAGAACATGGTTGGATATTTCTTTCGGTGTCACGTAATTGAAAAAATTCTCAACATATTCAGAGGCAATTATTTTAGTTTTATCGGCTTATTGGTAAAGGAATCAAGGTTCGAAACGAGCTCAAGGCCAGAACAATAATTTTTTGTAATGATTATTGTTTTTTTAATTTTTCTATAATTGAAACATTGTATTTTGTTTTTGGAATAGTAAGTAGAAAAAAAATTTTTTTTCAGACAACCTGCCATAGCTGCGCAGATAGATCCATTTCGAAGGGTTCTAAGCCTTCACCATCAGCACGCTTTAGACACGTGCCGCTAATCATTTAGCTATACAGCGGTGTTTGGTTTGACTGATAAATTGCTACTTCTATTCCTCTTTACCAACTATATTTGATCAGCGTTGCGCCATTATCAGTGTCTTGCAAAAGATGGCGCAACACTGATCAAATATAGTTGGTAAAAAGGAATAGAAGTAGCAACTTATCAGTCAAATAAACCCCCGCTGTATAGCTAAATGATTAGCGCAGCGTGCCTAAAGCGTACTAATGGATCGATCTACCTGCGCAGCTATGGCAGGTTGTCTGAAAAATTTTCTACTTATTATTCCAAAAACAAAATACAATTTTCAATTATAGAAAAATTAAAAAAAGAATAATCATTACAAAAAATTATTGTTCTGGCCTTGAGCTCGTTTCTAACCTTGATTCCCATATTCATAGACGTTTAACTAAAATTAATCAGTTATCGATGCGGCTGCCAGCTGCTGTAATGGCTGGAAAGAGGTCCCTTCTGGGTTTGAGGAGTGTTTTTGCCATGTCTGATGCATCAGATATGCCCTTCAAACTGTCCGCCCTACTCTTACCCGTATTTATTCTGAGTAAGAATCTTTAATTCTCCCTTGTTACTCAGAAAAAGGTCATGCTCCGATGAGAGGGGAACACATTCCAAAGCCTACTTTTTCCAACATTGATTCTGAGTAAGAAAGGATTTTCCTCCCTCATTACTCAAAAAAAGGTTATGTTTGGATGAGTTGAACACGTTCTAATTCTTCTGGTAGGGCGCTCTCCCCTACTAACATGTTCGATTGCAAGAGCAATCATATCGCGCATACATCTAACTCGAATAAGAGGGGGGCAATGTCGGCTGTGGTCCATAGGTCTCGCCTGCTGTTTGGAAGAGATGAAAGCGTAAGTATTCCATCCCGGTAAGAGAAGCTGCTTACCAAGTCGCCATTGACATAACCGTTCCCCCTATTACACGTGTGAGACCACCGAAATATAAGTAGCTTATCTTGGTATAAATGGTCACTAGTCTTAATATCCTCTCTCAGAGCGTCACCGTTACAAATAGTACTCCGATATCACCCTGGTGAGGACTAGCGTGGTTAATATGCTATCTGCAAGTGTCAACACAATATTTCACCGGTAGAACACAAGACCTATACGTTATGAAAGAGCATTTGTTAGTTTGAGCACTTACTACTTTTAAAAATATTTGAATGGTAAGGAAAGATTTTCCTAACTTTTCGATTTTGGTGAGAAAAACATAAGCAAGAGCAAACAAAATATTAAAGAATTAATTCTTCGTTTTATATATCAAAAATTTTCTATAGCGGTAAAATTTTTACGTTTTTAGAATATATTTGAGATCATCGCCAATATATTTAGCTTCTGAAAGGACGGCGAAGTCCATACTTTTCTAAAATGTCATATCTGATATTCATACGAAAAAAATTAAGCTTGAGATGTGATGAGTGACAATCGGCTTAGATGATAGCTCTCAGGACTGATTTCTGGAAGGTTACTGAAAAGAACCTATATCATCCTGTAGAAACTAAGTTTATCCCTACAATCCTCCTAATTTCTCCTAGTTTAATAGCACATGCCGTAAATAATCCACGCACACATAGCCGATGCTGGATTTAGAATATTTCTATCAAAGCGTTTATACACATCCAGGACGGGACCGAAGTTTTCTCTGCTTGAATGGGATGAGCTTACGACGGAAATTCTAAATTCGTGCAAGTTGATATTTGTCCGTGCGATGTTGTGTGATTGCCGTTGTTTTGAAAAGTTATCGATTTTTCGCCGCAAATAAATGGTATGTTATCAAAAACTTATCGAAAAGTTCCCGATTCGTAATAGCAAAGTTGTAGCTTCGCAATGGAAAAGTTATCGATTTATTGTGGCAGTTTTGCAAACAGGTGTATTGCAAATTTTTTATCGGTGTGCTTCCGATTTGTTACTAAAACTTGTCGAATAGTTAACAAACAGTTATCGATTTGTTTCAAAAAAGTTTTCGGTTATCACAATATTATCGGCTATTTATCGAAAATGTATCCATTTAATTAAAAAACTTGTCGACATACTATAAACCAGTTATTGATTTGTCATATATATGTACAAAAATTAATAATTTGTTATTGGTGTGTTACCAATTGGTTATCGATGTATTTCCAAAATATCGAAAACTTATCGGTTTGTTATCGGATAGATTTGTTTGATGGTTTTTAATTGATTATCAAAAAATAATCGAAAAGTTTTTATTTTTGTTATCGGAGGGTTGGCCAGTTTTTATAGGCGCGTTATCGAAAAGTTATAGATTGGAAATTAAAAAGTAACTGATTTTTTTTTAAAAAAGTATAAACTGGCTTTCGAAACCTTAGCATATGGATCGAATATTATCGTAATATTATAAAAAAATTATCGATTTGTTATCGAAAAGTTATCAATTTTTTATAACAAATACTAATTAAGGTTTTAAGAAATTATCGACTTTTTAATGAAAAATTATCGATTTTTAATAAAGTTCCTTTTTTATGAACAAATACTAATTAATGTTTAATTGACCGGTCGGTAAGGACCCCGCATAGATTCAGTGAGTCCCTTATATTCAAAAGTTTTCTAAAAAATCTTATCAGAAATCAGGGTCTATGTATCCTGTATAATAACACCTTCCTCTGGAAAAATACTTTAAACTTTCTAGGACCTATGCTTCTTGCTGCTTCTAAATCTGATAGCTGCATCACTCCCAATAGCTGTTGTCTCAGCATAACGAATGTAGAGCACGAGCATAAAACGTGAGATATCATTTCATTGACAAGGGCTAATTTAAAGGCATGTGACGCCAGAAATCAGGGTACAGTGAGAATACCTGGCATCAGCCTACAGTCATCTCTTTTCAATGATAAGTATAACTTTGTCGGTCTAAGGTTGTGAGACCTGCCTATGATCTTTGATGCAATGCACCCCGGCCTTGAGTCTATGCCTGCGTGCTTGGCTAATAACACTGGATCACAAATGCCAACTTTTTTTCTGCACCAGAGACGCCATTATGAAATTCCAATATACATATGTATATATTAAAATAACACACTACTTTTTACGCTTTCGGTTCTAACTATTTATTGCAATGAGCACAAGTCGACATCAACAACGCAACTCTCTTGCCAATGGTTTGCGTTTCGCTGAATACCCGCACCATAAGTACGCAACTTTAGCAACTATTTAAATTTAAAAGAGGATGCAGTAAGAAACGAAAGAAAAAGGATGAGGTGGCATGAGCAGAAAATATGCCAAAATGGGATGACAGGGTTAACGTTTTTCCACTAAACTAGGTCATCTTAAATTAACCTTCAACTTTGTGTGCCATTGCGCTGAGTGCTTTTAGTAATGAATGAGCATCTATGTATGAGTGTGCTTACGCAAATAAAGAGGGTGGCTGCAAGCGTACGCAATGCATACGTATGTATGTATGTGTGTATGTTTGAGTATGTTGTTTTGTTTTGCTCGGAAAATGCTCTGCAATTGTAGCAGCTTATAGCAATCTCACTTGTGGGACATTCATAGATGCTTCGTTGTATATATACACACGATTTACTATATTTGTATGATTACTTATGTGTGTGTTTAACTTAGCACGCTCACATAACGTTTACATAAAGCTTAGTGAACAGCAGCTGTAACTGAGTTATCACTAAAGTATCATTTGAATTAATGTTGTCGCGTTGACAATCAATTAAACTTTCAGCACCATCTGCTTAAAATAAAAGCATCTCTTGAGAACTACTTTTTTTATATTCAGCGTGCTTTGCACATATAGTATTCTAATTTTGATTGGAAAACGGTTGGTTGCACAGGTATAAAGGAATCGAGATAGATATAGACTTCCATATATCAAAATGATCAATATCGAAACAAAATTTTATTGAGCCATGTCCGTCCGTCCGTCTGCCCGTTAACACGATAACTTGAGTAAGTATTGAGATATCATCGCCAAATTGGGTACGCGAGCTTATCTGGACCCGGAATATATTAGTATTGAAAATGAGCGAAATCGGATGATAACCACGCCCACTTTTTATATATATAACATTTCGGAAAACAAAAAAACCTGATTATTTAGTAAATAATACACCTAGAATGTTGAAATTTGACGCATGGACTGATATGGAGACTCTTGATTAAAATTTTAAAACAAATTTTAAAATGAGCGTGGCACCGCCCACTTGTGATGAAATCAATTTTACAAATATTATTAATCATAAATAAAAAATCGTTAAACCTGTCGTAACAAAAATCGGCACAGAGGTTGCCTTTACTATAAGGAATGCATTGAGCAAAAATTTACGAAATCGATTAAGGAACACGCCCATTTTTATATAAAAGATTTTTAAAAGGGTCGTAGATGACAATAATAAGCTATATGTTAGTGAAAAGAGCTTTGTATCAATATAATTTTACTTTTTAAAATGAGTTATAACATTAAATTGGAAAACACTAAAATTTTCGAAAATGGGTGTGGCACCGCCCCTTTTATGACTAAATAATTTTCTATGCTTCGGGAGCCATAACTCGAAGAAAAATTAACGGATCGTAATAAAATGTGGCACACAAATTTTCGCTATAGTAAAAAATATTTCTAGTAAAAACTGACGGGATCGATTAAAGACCACGGCAACTTAGATGTAAAACAAGTTTAAAAGGGTCGTAGACTAGAATAATCAGCTATAACTTAGCAAAAAATAGTTTTGAATCAATGAAATTTCACTAATCCAGTTTTATTGTAAGAGGAAATGGGGAGACATTTTTTTAAATGGGCGGTGCCATGTGTTATATAGAAAAGTAATTTATCTGAAATGAAATGTGCAATTGAAGCTCACGTTGAGTACATAATGTTCGGTTACACACGAACTTAGACACCTTTACTTGTTTTAAATTATATTTCATCTATACGCTAGAGTTGCATTTGCGTTGTAAAATTTTATAATATGGTCTACACACGGTACTTCTGACCTCCGAATCAGCTGTGTACGTGTTGACTCACCTTCGAATTAAAACTCATTTTGATTTTCTAAAATATCTTCACTAACACATCGAAACTGACTCTTTATTCTGGCTCCCTGTGTGTTGACTCTATAATAATTTAAGGGAAGCATTAAAACGAGAGAAGACTTTTGGATATAAATTTAAAGGAATCTTATTTAACAAATTTACTGGGTTGAACTTCAAATATTAACTTATTAAATATATATATGTATCAAGAAATTTAGTACAGTAACGCTCTATTTTCTATTCGTAAGAAATTTTTCTAATCGTAAAAATAGTGATTTTCATCAGATCTGATACGCCTTGTTGGACTAGTAATTAAAAACAGTTGTAATTGGCTTGTCAATTAGAGCAAACATAACTGTAAGCCAAGCAAAATAGATTTTAATTGACAAAATTTGAGCGCTCTTAAATGTGTGGGTTTTTATATTTTTGGCATGATTGGAGCGGGTGTTTATTTTTAAAAAGTTTTGCATTTGAACAAAAAAAAAAATGTTACCAGTTTTATGTAGTCTTTAACAATTTTATAAAACTCTAGACGTTCAAATATCTCATAAGGGATAGAAAGAAAGTAGTCTTTTAAGGCCCCGAAAAGGTCTTTTGATGACTAAAGAGATGAAAGTTTGGTTAAACATAAGTACATTAAAAAGGTATACGAACCCGAATTCGAAACTGCGCAAAAGACCATTTTTAAGCAAACTAGGTCCTAATCATACTTGAAAAAAGATTGCCTAAAGAGATCTAGTATATTTGGCCAAATTTCAATAATATAAATTAATTTTGGATAGTTTTTAACATGATTAAATTGGCTTGACTTTTATGTTTTTTACTGGCCGCCGTGGTGTGATGGTAGCGTGCTCCGCCATCCACACTGAAGATCCTGGGTTCACACGCCGGGTAAAGCAACATCAAAATTTTAGAAACAAGTTCTTTCAAATAGAAGAAAATTTTTCTAAGTGTGGTCGTTTGGCAAGCACTCCGAGTGTATTTCTGCCATGAAAAACTCTCAGTGAAAACTCTTCTGCCATGCAGATGCCGTTCGGAGTCGGCAAAAAAAATGAGGTCCCGCCCCGCCAATTTCTAGGAAAAATTCTAGAGGAGCACGATGCAAATTGGAAGAGAAGCTCGGCCTAAAATCCCCCCGGAGGTTATCGCTCCTTACATTTATTTTATTTATTTTTTTATGTTTGCATGCACGTAGCGCTCTTTTACACCACTTGTTATAGGCGTGTTTTTGATTTGATTTGCTTTCGAAAAGTTATCGATTAATTACCATAAAATTATTGAAGTGTTATCAATTTTTTATCGGCGTGTTACCGAATTATTGTCATATTTCTTTAACGGAATGTGATAAGTATAATTTACATTGGTTTCTATGAAGCTGATATATCTAAAACTTTATTTTAAAATCGACGACACATCAGTAACCCGGTTATAATAAGCAGATAAAAAACCCTATACCTTCACGATAATAATTCCTTGTCGCCAAGAAACCGTCGTGGCTCTTGCGAAAAATGTAAAAACTATTTTTTTTAGAGTTGCCTCAGTCGTGATTTAACTTCAACTCCTAGGTGAAGTCTGGCTAGCTTAAAAGCAGTATTTTTCTCGACGTACACATTTTTTTTGCTAACAAATCGAGGTTCACGAGTACTTGGTGCTCATGCGTTTTTTTTTTAGTGAAAACTAGGAATTTAATATTTTGGGAATACACGCGTATACGTAATTTTATAGCGGTTTTATGGCTGTATGTTTGAGGCTTTTTATGTATCTAAGTACATCTTCAGGCTTCTTACTCCATATCACATAGGGACTAAGAGTCACACCACCTAGATGGGAGAGTATCTGCCTTGCCAGAGCGATGCACTGGCAGAGAATGTGAAATAGCGTTTCATCCTCCAGCTCACAGAAATTACAAATTAAATATATGTGACGCTACTCGAGAAAAATCCCGTAACTCGAAAAAACAAACATTTTATTTTGTCAACTTATGGAAAACAAAAGTTCTTTCGCGAAGTTGCCAAAAACCGAAGATCGATAGCTTTACTACCTTTTGAGTTAAGAGCAACCGAAGTGGACAGTATTGGTGCCGTATGCTGGCATTCATGTAAAAGCTAGCGCCTTTTCTCGTGGAGCGATACATGTATGTTTACTAAGCTTGTGGAATGCGCCTTAGGCACCAGCTCACTTCCGGCTACAAACTCAATATTGATTTCCTTAATAAATGCAGTTAAGGTTTTCAGTTTCTGTTTAAGGTTTCTCATTGTTTTTGTTAAGGTGTTTGCAAAAGTTTCGATTAAGGTGCGAAATCCGGCTTTAGTAACATAAAAGCCCAGACTTAAGACAACCACTTGTTTTTGGTCACGATACCAAATAAGACACCAATCCAAGTTTCACTTTTGTTTCCAATACTAACTTGTTTCAGACTATTCGCTTTCGATTTCAGGTTCTCTTTTGATACTCTTCCAGTTAAGGTTTCGGTTCCAGCTGCTCCTCGACTCACGTTTGAATATTGTCATGAGTTTCCGTTCTATTTTGATTTATGCTTAGTTTTTGTTTTATGTCTCAATCTATTGATGTATATGTTTCGATCAGTGATATTTCACTACGGTTTCCACTTTGATTAGGGCCCATTTTTTTTTTTTTATTCTGTGTTTAAGTTCAGGATTTTGTTTCCGAAGCTGTTTTCCATTGAGGTCGTTCGTTGGTTCCGTTGACAAATTCCGTTTTTCGATTTCTGTCTTATATTTTTCTAATTTAATATAATAATAATTTAATATTATAGTATACAGTGCCAAGTATTGATTATATCTTCAGTAAGAATTGTGTTTGAGTGTTTTTGACCGGTTTCTGGATCGCCCTTATTTGCGCTGGCAAATTTGATTTATGTTCCGGTTATTGTTTCAGGTTACCTTATTGCGTTTCAAGTTTCAGATCTTCTTTTAGAACCGTTTCAAGTTTCTGTCGCTGGTCCCAGTGTGAGTATCTCTTTTGGATATCATCTTGGTAACGATTCCGGTACAGGTATAATTCGGGTAAAAATTCCGTCTCCATTATCAGTGGTTACGTAATCGGCTTCCATTTGAATTTCATTTAGGGTATTATTTCTTTATCCTTCCTAATCTCCGTTCCGGTTGTCTTTCTTACTCGGCCTCGCTCTAGGTTGCATGTTTTATTTTCGTACTGCTTTAGCTTCGGGCGTTAGTTGCGGCTTCGATTTGGACCTATTTTCCTTTGTATGTTCCGGTTTCACCTATCGATTCTTCTGTTTTTCTTTTCACAGTATGTTGTGATTCATATTTGGTTGTTCTTGTGTGGTTCCGCTTCTTTTTTGTACATTTCTGATTTTCGTTGTATCTTTTTCTGTGTTTCAGTTCAGGTGTTTCGGTGTTTATTTCGCTTCTCAGATGCTTCTGTTTTCGATTCGCTTTGGTTTCCGTTTCTATTCATGCATCGCTTTCGTTGTCCAATTTTATTTGCCGTTTCGTTTCATTTTAATTTTTTATTGGTGTTTCAGTTCCAGTTTTGATTTTTGTGTCGTTTAACGTTTAGTTTTAGTTATGTAGTTGGGATCCGAGTTCGAAACATGTTTTGTTTTCGTTAGGTGACCTGGTTCTGTTTTTGGATTTCGCTCCCATTTTTGGTTTTCGAACTCTCTTTTGGTTAAAATTTGGCGTCACCTTTGTTTTCCGAAACTTTTGTTTTCTCTCCCATCTCGCTTTGTATTTGGTCTTCATTGTGTCTTCTCTCCGTTCCATTATTCCATTGTTCTTCGTTTTATGTTTCAGCTCTGAGTTTGGTTTTGATTTTCGGTAAGGTTTTTTTTTATGGCATCAACCATATTTTAACATCTTTAATAAAGATGGAAGAAAACATTAAAGGCAAAACAAACAAGTAAGGAAGGTTAAGTTCGGGTGTAACCGAACATTACATACTCAGTTGAGAGCTATGGTGACAACATAAGGGAAAATAACCATGTAGGAAAATGAACCGAGGGAAACCCTGGAATGTGTTTGTATGACATGTGTATCAAACGAAAGGCATTAAAGAGTATTTTATGAGGGAGTGGGCCATAGTTCTATAGGTGGACGCCATTTAGGGATATAGCCATAAAGGTGGATCAGGGTTGACTCTAGAATGCGTTTGTACGATATGTGTATCAAATGAAAGGTATTAATGAGTATTTTAAAAGGGCGTGGACCTAAGTTCTATAGATGGACGCCTTTTCGAGATATCGCCGTAAAGATGGACCAGGGGTGACTCTAGAATGCGTTTGTACGATATGGGTATCAAATGAAAGGTGTTAATGAGCATTTTAAAAGGGAGTAACCCTTAGTTCCATAGGTGGATGCCGTTTCGAGATATCGCCATAAAGGTGGACCAGGGGTGACCCTAGAATTTGTTTGCATAATATGGGCATCAAACGAAAGGTGTAAATGAATATTTTAAAAGGGAGTGGGCCTTAGTTCTATAGGTGGACGCCATTTCGAGATATCGCCATAAAGGTGGGCCAGGGGTGACTCTAGAATTCGTTTGTGCAATATGGGTATCAAACGAAAGGAGTTAATGAGTATTTTAAGAGGGAGTGGGCCTTAGTTATATAGGTGGACGCATTTTCGAGGTATCGCAATAAAGGTGGACCAGGGGTGACTCTAGACTTTGTTGGTACGATATGGGTATCAAATGAAAGGTGTTAATGAGTATTTTTAAAAGGGAGTGGGCCTTCGTTTTATAGGTGTCCGCCTTTTCGAGATATCGCCATAAAAGTGGACCAGGGGTGACTTTAGAATTTGTTTGTGCAATATGGATATCAAACGAAAAGAGTTAATGATTATTTTAAAAGGGCGTGGGGCTTAGTTCTATAGGTGGACCCCTTTTCGAGATATCGCCATAAAGGTGGACCAGGGGTGACTCTAGAATTCGTTTGTGCAATATTGGTATCAAACGAAAGGAGCTAATGAGTATTTTAAGAGGGAGTGGGCCTTAGTTCTATAGGTGGACGCCTTTTCGAGATATCGCCATAAAGATGGACCTGGTGTGAGTCTAGAATGCGTTTGTGCGATATGGGTATCAAATGAAAGGTGTTAATGAGTATTTTAAAATGGAGTAATCCTTAGTTCCATAGGTGGACGCCGTTCGAGATATCGCCATAAAGGTGGGCCAGGGGTGACTTTAGAATTCGTTTGTGCAATATTGGTATCAAACGAAAGGAGTTAATGAGTATTTTAAGAGGGAGTGGGCCTTTCTGGACCAGGGGTGACTCTAGACTTTGTTTGTACGATATGGGTATCAAATGAAAGGTGTTAATGAGTATTTTTAAAAGGGAGTGGGCCTTCGTCCTATAGGTGTTCGCCTTTTCGAAATATCGCCATAAAGGTGGACCAGGGGTGACTCTAGAATGAGTTTGTACGATATGGGTATCAAATTAAAGGTACTAATGAGAGTTTTAAAAGGGAGTGGTGGTAGTTGTATATGTGAAGGCGTTTTCCAGATATCGACCAAAATGTGGACCAGGGTGACCCAGAACATCATCTGTTGGATACCGCTAATTTATTTATATATGTAATATCTGCCAAGATTTTAAGGGTTTTTTATTTCGCCCTGCAGAACTTTTTCATTTTCTTCTACTTAATATGGTAAGTGTCACAACCATTTTGTAAAGTTTTTTCTAAAGTTATATTTCGCGTCAACAAACCAATGCAATTACCATGTTTCATCCCTTTTTTCGTATTTGGTATAGAATTATGGCATTTTTTCATTTTTCGTAATTTTCGATATCGAAAAAGTGGGCGTGGTCATAGTCGGATTTCGTTCATTTTTCATACCAAGACAAAGTGAGTTCAGATAAGTACGTGAACTGAGTTTAATAAAGATATATCGATTTTTGCTCAAGTTATCGTGTTAACGGCCATGCGGAAGGACAGACGGACGACTGTGTATAAAAACTGGGCGTGACATCAACCGATTTCGCCCATTTTCACAGAAAACAGTTATCGCCATAAGATCTATGCTCCTACTAAATTTCAAAAGGATTGGTTAATTTTTGTTCGACTTATGGCGTTAAAAGTATCCTAGACAAATTAAATGAAAAAGGGCGGAGCCACGCCCATTTTTAAATTTTCTTTTATTTTTGTGTTTTGTTGCACCATATCATTACTGGAGTTGAATCTTGACATAATTTACTTATATACTGTAAAGATATTAAATTTTTTGTTAAAATTTTACTTAAAAAAAAATTTTTTTTTTAAAAGTGGGCGTGGTCCTTCTCCGATTTTGCTAATTTTGATTAAGCGTACATATAGTAATAAGAGTAACGTTCCTGCAAAATTTCATCATGATATCTTCAACGGCTGCCAAATTACAGCATGCAAAATTTTAAATTACCTTCTTTTAAAAGTGGGCGGTGCCACGCCCATTGTCCAAAATTTTACTAATTTTCTATTTTGCGTCATAAGCTCAACTCATCTACCAAGTTTCGTCGCTTTATCGGTCTTTTGTAATGAATTATCGCACTTTTTCGGTTTTTCGAAATTTTCGATATCGAAAAAGTGGGCGTGGTTATAGTCCGATATCGTTCATTTTAAATAGCGATCTGAGATGAGTGCTCAGGAACCTACATACCAAATTTCATCAAGATACCTCAAAATTTACTCAAGTTATCGTGTTAACGGACGAACGGACGGACGGACATGGCTCAATCAAATTTTTTTTCGATCCTGATTATTTTGATATATGGAAGTCTATATCTATCTCGATTCCTTTAAATATGTACTGTAGATTTATCTACTTTATTTAAGTATACTTTATTTTTGTATTTTAGTTTTTGAATTACTTTATTTTTGAATATTATTTCATAAAGAAAATTTTAATGTCACTTTTTTTATAAATTTTCAATGTTAATATTAATATTTTAAAATAAAAATAATTAAAATTTTAAAAAATATATAGTTGTATTATCAACTATAATATGGCGATCCCGCTCCGAATCATAAGGGTACTATAAAATTCAATACATTTTCTGCAAACTGGCCGGTTTGTCAATATGGACAATTACTCCGTTTATGTAATTACAAGTGCACTCAAAAAGATTTCTACGTAAAATACCTAATGAAATTTTAGACGCTCTAATTATTTACATCACTGCCGAAATACGCTCAACGTTTATTAGTTTTACTCTTTGGTACATTCGATTTTATTACCACCAATGCAACACAAACCAGTACGTGCATGACCAGCGAGGCGCTAGGCATTTAAGTTGCAGCGAGTTTCTTTCAGTCATACGTCAGTGATAGCAAAACGACACATATAAAAATTTACTTAAATTCAAAATTATCACAAAATTATGAAGCAGATTGCTGATAAATTTCTACACATAATTTATTTGGACACGAAAATTATGAATATTATACAGGATTTACTGGATGTATACTAAAAGTACAAAATAAATTGATATGCAATTTTCAATATCCACCTCCACCATGTTGCAAATTAACTCAACAAAAATATACACTTCAACACTCTCTGAAGACTAAGAAGACATAGTTGCAGTGTCAATGTGAGTAATGAAGTTTACCATCTATCTACCTTCAACATTTGTTATTTAAATCCTTCGTTGAACCAATATACAAACAAAATAATCAAATTATATATGTATACAAAAAAGAGTTAAAATATTCAAAATTACAGTTATATTAAATATATTTTAATTATATACACTCTCTCTCCAGTTTATAATCAAAAAATATATGTCATTAACACATGTAAGTAAATTTACAACAACAGACATATAAACTCAAATTCATATTTAGTCAATCACATTTCCAATTCAAAACAACAAACAACTTTAAATTTTTAAAATAAAACTAATTAGTACAATCAATTTTAAAAAATCTCAAAAGATTTCTTAAAATTATTTTTATTGACATATATCAACTATTTCATATTGAAATTAGAATCATATTAAAAACTCAATATTATACTCATTAACATGACACGAATCAATAACAATTTCATACCACCCTCAAACGAATAAAGGAATCAACTTTTCATTCCTCATCAACAACTTGGACATACATTATGCAGAGTACAATTACATATATATTGAACGTATATTCTGCGTAATACAAGTTTTTAATTTTTGAGTAATTGTGCACACAAAGTTGCCATCTATTATCATTCAACCTCATTCAAGGTTCTTCAAATACATCATTATAATTGACAATATTTACCAAACAACTATTAAGTTATTTTTAACCTCAACAACAACAACAACGACACCTAAAAATAAGCTATCAAGTACATCGAATCATCAAAAGATTGGGTACTTACATCAATACTAACATACACTTTTAACGCAATTAACTCATAATTCAATTTTTTTTTTTTTTTTTTTTTTCAAACTATAACACAAAATTCTTACAGTATTTAATATACACTGTAAATTAACATTAAAAATTTAATTTTTCTTTTCACTGGAGGGGGAGTAAATGTAGCGTTATCTACTTTATTTAAATATACTTTATTTTTGTACTTTAGTTTTTGAATTACTTTATTTTTGAATATTATTTCATAAAGAAAATTTTAATGTCACTGTTTTTATAAATTTTCAATGTTAATATTAATATTTTAAAATAAAAATAATTAAAATTTTAAAAAATATATAGTTGTATTATCAACTATATGTACAACCAACCGTTGTCCAATCAAACTTAATATACTCTGTGAGCTCTGCTGAACTGAGTATAAAAACACATTTTAGTTAAGAGACTGCCACGAAAAATTGTAACAGACATGAAGTAAGAAAATATTTAGCATTGAAAAAAGGGTCCAGTAAAAGTTCTTAACAAAAAGATTACACAACAGATTGCAACAAAAATAAGTTCACTTGGTTGAAAAAGGTCTTAGTTGAAGGATGTATATTTACCATGTTATTGAATGAATATAATGGAGATGGACACTACACTGCGTATACGTAATATTATTTGTTTTGCAACCCCATTACACAGCATATTGCCAAAGGAGATTAACAACAAACAAAACAGACAAAAAGTAAGCAAATATAATTACTTTATATAAAAGTTATCAAGTGTACGTTTAAATTACTAATTAGATTGTGCCCAAGCGTTTTCATTCGTATTTGTGTATGTATGTATGTATATATATATACACTCTATTTGTGCATATAATTAATCATTAACTTATTCATGATGTGTATGCAGATTAGACTGCCACACACACTTTAGTCTTATTTTAAGGTTTGCGTTTGGTGAAGCATTTGTTAAATGAGTTTATATACATACACTAGAAGACCCGGCAGACGTTGTCCTGCCCTAAATTTGGCCTATCTGCATACATTTTAATAAGCTTTTTCCGTCTGACTCTGCCCTTTCCCCTCTTCATTTTTTCCTAATCCCTTTATTCACTCCTCCCTCCGTCTTTTTCGCTTCATCTATCTCCATCTTAGTTTCATTCTATATCTTTCTCAACCTCTCTCTTTTCTCTTCTCTCAATTCCTTCTCATTCTTCTGCATCCCTTACTGCCTGTCCCAAAGGGTGGTATGTATTTTATTCCAGTCCCAGTCCCACTCCGAGTCTCAGTCCCAGTCCTAGTCCTAATACCAGTCCCAGTACGTCTCTGCATAATATATTACTCTGTACTAAAGCACCATTCAAAAGTTTTCATTTGATATCCATATTGTATAAACACATTCAAGGGGTACTCGGGTCGACATTTCGGCCTATATCTCGAGACCCTGTACGTCGTTCGCAACCAAATCTATGTAGTAATCACCGCGTGAGGTTTACGCAACCTGTGTGAAAGTTTGAACAAAATCGACCGACGCATCTCTTCACCGGCGACCAACTAATAAAAATTTTAGCCTTTCTTTTTATATATATAGATTTTTATTTTTCACACTTCACTATAATATTAAAACGAAATGCAGATTTTCGTTGCTTTTGAAATTAGGCTTAAAAATTGCACATGGAACAATTAAAGAAATCGCGGGCCCCTCAGAAACCCCCCCCCCCCCCCTCTTGGCGGGCCTGGTACTATACTTGATAGCATTTGATATAATATTTTTTATTGATAACCAGGTTGTTTAATTAAACACCAAGCAATTACACGGAAGTATATCCGCACCACCTTAAAATATGAGTGCCACTGCATATACGTAACATTTTATTATTACGTATAAACAAATAAAAAAAATTGCAATAAAATAATATTGCGACTATAAACTTAGATATAACCTATCCTATCTTTCAAGTTGGATCAAACCACATACGGGGTGCAAAACAAATTCAAAATAGGTTCAGCAGTTTAGGAGTCCATCGCGGCCAAAAATAAAATATATTATGATATTCTGCCGCAACTCAACTAGAAAAAGGCAGGGACTGAAATTGTTATTCCTTTTATAATATAATTCCTTGCAAAACTATTAATTTTGGACTTTAAATATATTTGGATCAAGATAAAAGTTATTTTCGGAATTTTGTTTTTTGAGTCGGATAGAACTAGTTATACTCGGAATTTTAAAAATAACAGTCCGAAAATAAAAGTTAAATCCCAAATTTTATTTTTTAAAGCCAAAATACGATAAATAAGAAACGGCTTTTCAGAAATAAATTTTTTTTTTTAATTCGGATAAGCCGTTTCTTTGTTATCAAGCGGGACTTTTATTATGGCCTTAAAAAATAAAATTTAACTTTTTTTCCGGACTTTTATTTTAAAAGTCCGAGTTTAACTAGTTCTATCGGACTCAAAAAATAAAAATACAAATTTACTTCTATATGTGGACTTTTATGAACAAAGTTCGAAAAATAAAAAGGATGCATGATTCGACATTATATTGCTATAGAGGGATACCTGGGAACTCAGTACTGTTTCGACTCCGAAAAAAAAAAAATTTTATTTTCCGTCCCTTGAAAAAGGTTGACGGCAATGATTTCAGACAATTCTTCCACATAAAGTTTAAGAGTTTTTGCATCCAGTTGATTTTGACAGCAAAAAAACTTTAAATCAGTTGTTCAAATTTATTTCAGTTAATCTCGGTTTTTCTTGAACCACCGTAGTGTGCATACGTATTATACGTTTTGCTCCGCTTTTTCATTTGCACATTCTTGACTATAATTCATTGATAAATTGCCATTTATCGCTAGTCACGCAGATACTCTTACCAAGAGAAGGGACCAGAGAACAACAGTAACGGCATTATCACATCCCTGGGTTATTTGTTATTGTCCATTGGACTGTCATTTTATTATTTATTTTTATTTCTTATTTTATATATGTGCAGCTTTGAGCTCTACCCAAAAACAATAATTGTAAAATATCTTAATCTTGATAGATTTTCTGGGACCCATGATGTGTGCAGCGGCGCTGGTGGTGTAGTGGAAGTGTGCTCTGCCTACCACACAGAAGATCCTTGGTTCACGACGCGGGCAAAGCATTATCAAAATTTTATAAACAAGTTCTTTCAATAATATGAAAGCTTTTATAACCGGGGTCGACCCTCGGCAGTGATCTGGCAAACACTCGTAGTGTAATTTTGAAAAGCTTCTCAAAGAGAACTCATCTGCCTTACAGATATCCCTTCGCAGTCGAAATAAAATATATTGTTCTGTCCCGCCAACTTGTGGGAAAAATTAGAAAGTAGCATTATGCAAATTGGAAAAGAAGTCGGTCTTAGATCTCCTCGGAGGTTATTGCGCCTTGAATTTATACAACTATGACCGTATGGTCTGCGCTTAACCTGCGCCGAGGCATTGAGTATCATTGCAGTTCTTAACGCCATGGATTTCGCCACAAGGCATAAAGGTGAAACGTGTAGAGTGGCATATAATGCAGCCGTCTTGTAGGGGCTTTCGTTATTCCAAGCATACGCCTACATCTCCTTTTTAGGTACAATTTTTTTTTTGAGTGGTCGTAAACCAGACAATGGCTCCATAGTACAGGAGAAGCTCTATAACCACTGTAAACATCCAGTGAGAGAGAGAGGTACACGCATTTATTACATGCATAAAGTGCCGTGGTTGTTGTTGCTGTAGCAATAAAAGCACTCCCCGAAGATATGAAAAGTGTAATCGATTTATCATATTTTAACCGATGTAGATCCAGTAAGTTCTAGTAACAAGTACCATTAAAGTACAAGCCCTGCCATCTCGAGAACAATTTGGTATAATCACAATGAAACTTCTATGATATTCCGTCCCCCGTCACCTACTACCGAGTTAAACTTGTCGTGTCAACCGACTTGTTTTTGGTGTACGGATGATGTGTTTGGAGAACAGTTCTTTATCCACATTTGTTTTTATTTTCACAATTACCAGCCTCTCAAAATTTGTAACCAGAAATGATATTTAGCTAGCTGGTATGTAGTCTTTGGGACATATATGTCTAATATTCCCCACTCTTGGTAAGAGAACGAAAGATTTGGGTACATAATTATGAACTTGTTTAATATTGGTGTAAGCCTGTCCCCGATCGCTCTACTCGATATTGGAAGCATGGCAGGGAATACACCATCTCAAACCGGTGACTAAATCTTAGAAAAATGTGCTTCACCCACTCGATCTTGGCATCAGTCACCAATCCTGGTACTACCCGCTCCGTGATCGAAGTGAAAGTATTGTCTGCTGGCATTTCTCCAACACGAAGCAATTTAAAGGATTCTTCAACATTATGTGACCATTCCGCTATATTATTTTTTGGACGATATTATTTTGCTATGTTCTTCCTCAATCACGCTGCTTCGTGAGAGCACTCGATATCCGCAAAAAAAAAATGCCATGAAGCTCTTTTTGTTCTGCGGATTTCGCGCTTGTAGATGCTTACCATAGCACTATTTTCATACATGCAGGCTTCATATCCACGACCTTTTCCGACTTTAACATTTATTTCTCCTACCCTCTATGAAGACTCAGCTTCTTGCTCCTCCATGGCAGCGTTGCTCTTCCTCTGAATTGTCTTAGGGGACAAGCTCTGTTGTTCGCAGTCGTTAGCGTTTTTGAGAGAAAAGTGTTAGATTTTTACATTTCTTCTATAGTGGCAACCCTTTGGGTTGTCACATTACGGCTTTTCCAAGTTTATCGATATTGGTCCTGTCTAAAGGTGAATTTGTGTGCCTAAAGGTGATACTGACCTCATTTACATTTCAACTGAAATTATTCTTGATATTTAAAATCTTTTGAATTTATGCAAGTTTGCTTTCAACTTTATTTTACTTTTACCAATAAAACGTGTGCTTATTAAGACTCATTAATAACAAGCAGAACTAAGGCTTTTCGCAAATATTAATATTTATTTTTTTTTTTTTTTTTGCTATATGTCCTATTCTGCTTTCAGCTTACGTTGGAGTGAGACAAAAACGACCATACAATCTTTGTGCAAAAAGCAACATATAAAATTCAAATTGAGTTTGTGAGGTAAGTGGTGGACCATACAATTTATTCATATAATATTTTATCCACTGCCTCTACCCGTAGCTTTCTTCTTCTACGTTCTATGTAATTCATTTATATGCGAAACACATAGAATTCTGTTTTCTCTGAAGTACACCAAATTGACCGACTCTTTGTTGAATTGCCACAATTTCCATGTAAAAACGTATGCTCTTACTTTTCTGTGTGAGTGTGTGTGTATTTTTGCGTGGTAAATTCAATTTTACGATTGCATATTTAAAATTTTGCATATACACACACATATGCAAATTTATTGCACACACAAGCGCATTTAAGCTTGCCTATAAACACATTAGTGCCTCAATATGCTAAACTGGTGAATATGTATGTATGTATGTTAAGCATCCAAGTGTTTGTATGTGTTCATGTGGGTGCTTAAGTGTTAGCAATAAATAAGCATATGCTTACATTTAAATGCAATGGAGGATTTTTTCAAGTACTCGTAGATAAATATGGCCCTTTAACATCATTTCATTACATTTGGTCATTCTTATTTTAATGACGAACATATGATAATGAAATGGCCAGTCATATGTTTCAGTAAAATATGAATTGAAATAAAGTCAAAATAATATATACATGTGTAGAAATTAATTAGGTATTTATGTATGTATGCAGGTATTCACATTTGTATGCATGTACACAACAGCTTAATGTTGTGGCATTGAAATGACCAATAAATAGAAATTCTAGTGTGATAAAAGTGCATAACAACAATGAGTTTACGAAAAGTACTTACCAGCTCTTGTGACGCAAATATGTGCTTACGTACACATAAATATACAGTGGTTCACAGACAATCATAGATGAAGTACCACCTTAGGCTCTACAGACATTGAAAAGAAACTCTAAGAGACACTGTAACATAAATGAGGTTTCAGCAAAGACCATTTCTTTAATGCGTTACTGGAAAAGCCAACTCTTGCAGCCAAACTAAACCGCAATGCAGAAAACTATTATAATATCATAAAATTTGAAACAAGGAAGAATTTTCTCTCAATAATGATTGGCCTGTGTCATGGAAAGCAATTACCAAAATCGGCGCCTTGAAATGATAGCGATGATAAAAACTTGCAAATAATAACTTAAGTTAATTATAGATACAAGCTACAGCTGAAATCAAACAATCTAGAACAAAAAAAAAAAAGTTATTTCGTTGTATCTTTGAAACGGAGGGCGGTTTTGCTACAAGTTTTGTGAGCTAACTGTCGTGGGAATTGGGAGCACCGTGGTATGCCCTCTGTTTCTCTAGCTGCTTCTCCCAACTACGTGGAGATCTCCCCTATCACATGACCTAACTATTGAAGATGATCCTATTACTATTTTCATACCTGCGTAATGCTCATACAGTCTATGACATACCTTCTTCGATTTTCGCCATCGACATCACGCATGGGATCATAAGTAAATCTTCAAGAGAACTTTTCTCTCGAACACTTCAAAGATTATCACACCTTCTCTCGACAGCGTTCGTGATTGAGATCGACATATATATTAGAGCAGATGTGATGAGAGGCTAGTGGAGTGTGATTTTTTCGTCCATAGAGGACGTTACTAATCAATTGTCAACTCAGTCAAAAATGGCACTAGCTGACCAAGAATTATTTTCCGTTTGATATATAAGCTGACATTGGTTTTGCTGTTTATTAAGTTAGTGTAACAGTAGAGCTTAGAATTGTTGAAAAAGTTATTTTTCGCATGATTTCATACGCTCAGATATATTAACCGATCCTGAAATTTCGTCTTTATCCGTTTAATAAATTCGCTGTTTTTATGCATTGTCTCATTTTCAAAATAAGTTTCCCTTGAACTCTTTTCTTTCTCTCATTCTCATTATTTTTCTTCCTCCCGCATATAGTTTCCTTACTTTCCTTTTGACCTTAACCCGACCTTTTACGCACTATCTTCTTCCTTCACGTTTACACACCTAATACCCTGTTCACTCCTACTTTCCCTATTAATTCAACTACCACTTCTACCTCTACTTCCAATTCCACCGCTACTGCAACTGCCACTACCACTGCTATTCCCACCCCCTTTCCACCTTCAATTAAATTCCTACCCCTAATTCCACTCCCACTCCTTATTCCTAACTCCCAATTCTATCAAAACTGATACTTTCACTCCCACAACTAAACTAACTTGAACTTCTGCTCCCACTCCCATGCAATTTTAAGATAAAAACAATTTTTAAAATGCAAAACAAAATTTGTATTAACAAAATTAGAAATGAAGGGTATTCTAACGGAAAACACTGCCTTCTGGCAACACCTGCTTTTAACTTAGGCCTTTTTAGTGATAGCAGATATAACAAGTAAGGAAGGCTAAGTTCGGGTGTAACCGAACATTACATACTCAGTTCAGAGCTGTGGATACAAAGTAAGGGAAAATCACCATGTTGTAAAAAGAACCTAGGGTAACCCTGGCATGCGCTTGTATGACATGTGTATCAAATGGAGGGTATTAAAGAGTATTTTAAGAGGGCGTGGGCCTTAGTTCTATATGTGGATGCCTTTTCGAGATATCGCCATAAAGGTGGACCAGTGGTGACTCTAGAATTTGTTTGTACTGTATGGGTATCAAATGAAAGATATTAATGAGTATTTTAAAAGGGAGTGGGCCTTAGTTCTATAGGTGGACGCCTTTTCGGAATATCGTTATAAAAGTGGACCAGGGTTGACTCTAGAATGCGTTTGTACAATATGGGTATCAAACGAAAGGTGTTAATAAGTGTTTTAAAAGGGAGTGGGCCTTAGTTCTATGGGTGGACGCCTTTTCGGGATATCGCCATAAACGTGGACCAGGGGTGACTCTAGAATGCGTTTATGGGTATCAAATGAAAGGTGTTAATGGGTATTTTAAAAGGGAGTGGGCCTTAGTTCTATAGGTGGACGCCTTTTCGAGATATCGACCAAAATGTGGACCAGGGTGATCCAGAACATCATCTGTCGGGTACCGTTAATTTATTTATATATGTAATACCACGAACAGAATTCCTTCCCAGATTCCAAGGGCTTTTGATTTCGTCCTGCAAAACTTTTTCATTTTCTTCTACTTAATATGGTAGGTGTCACACCCATTTTACCAAGTTTTTTTCTAAATTTATATTTTACGTCAATAGGCCAATACAATTACCATGTTTCATCCCTTTTTTCGTATTTGTTATATAATTATAGCATTTTTTTCATTTTTCGTAATTTTCGATATCGAAAAAGTGGGCGTGGTCATAGTCGGATTTCGGACATTTTTTACACCAATACAAAGTAAGTTCAGATAAGTACGTGAACTGAGTTTAGTAAAGATATATCGATTTTTGCTCAAGTTATTCTGTTAACGGCCGAGCGGAAGGACAGACGGTCGACTGTGTATAAAAACTGGGCGTGGCTTAAACCGATTTCACCCTTTTTCACATAAAACAGTTATCGTCCTGGATTCTAAGCCTCTACCAAATTTCACAAGGATTGGTAAATTTTTGTTAGACTTATGGCATTAAAAGTATCTTAGACAAATTAAATGAAAAAGGGCGGAGCCACGCCCATTTTGAAATTTTCTTTTATTTTTGTATTTTGTTGTACATTTTATCATTGTAGTTGAATGTTGACATAATTTTCTTATATACTGTAAAGATATTAACTTTTCCTTTAAAATTTGAATTAAAAAAAATTTTTTTTTTAAAAAGTGGGCGTGGTCGTTCTCCGATTTTGCTAATTTTTATTAAGCAGACATATAGTAATAAGAGTAACATTCCTGCCAAATTTCATCATGATATATTCAACGACTGCCAAATCACAGCTTGCAAAACTTCTAAATTACCTTCTTTTAAAAGTGGGCGGTGCCACGCCCATTGTCCAAAATTTTACTAGTTTTCTATTCTGCGTCATAAGTTCAACTCACGTACCATCGCTTAATCCGTATTTGGTAATGAATTATCGCACTTTTTGTGAAATTTTCGATATCGAAAAAGTGGGCGTGGTTATTGTCCGATATCGTTCATTTTAAATAGCGATCTGAGATGAGTGTCCAGGAACCTACATGCCAAATTTCATTAATATACCTCAAAATTTACTCAAGTTATCGTGTTAACGGGCAGACGGACGGACGGACATGTCTCAATCGAATTTTTTTTCGATACTGATGATTTTGATATATGGAAGTCTATATCTATCTCGATTCCTTTATACCTGTACAATCAACCGTTATCCAATCAAAGTTAATATACTCTGTGAGCTCTGCTCAACTGAGTATAAAAAGTACGGATAGTAGTCATACCTTGCGCTCGTAGAGCTAAGACTCCAGCTATAAGGAGTGGCACAGCTTTCAAATCTACAAACAGTAAGTAGCATAGGTCGTTGAAAGCTGCTAGTGTTTGCCAATTTTATAACATAGGTTTTGGTTTCTGAAAGGGTTTTTGTATTTGTGTTGGGATTGTCGAGCAAACTTTTGGTAGCACTAAATATTCATTCAGGCTATTTGTTCCAAATGTATCAGCCAGTATAACCTGTGTTAATATAAAAATATATTTGAAAAATTACAGCATTCAATTGGATTGTGATCCATTGTGCGCACTTAACTGACAAAAGGCCAAGAGCACGCCATTATATGTATGTAGTGCTGGATGTAGAATGACGCACTTTTCATTTATACTATTACCAACTTTACTTATCAGGTATATAATATAGCAATCTTAGATTTTGAACTTACGTTTTTTTTGAATAGAGAATTCAGGCAGCTTATCTTTTTTTAGATCGTTTTACATATTCATAGAGATCGCCAAATTTTGAAAACGGAATTATAATGGAAATACTTAACCTTCATCTGCTCTTAAAAAAAACTTACGTTTCTGACGTTCCTGCGTTGTTTTCGACGCATATGTAGTTATTCAAATTTTTTAACATATAAAATGAATTTAAGTACGCAATAACTTTTGCAAAATTGTGATTTTTTTATTTATTTTACAAAAAGTAGTCATTTTTATTTTAAAGAATTATTAGGCAAGCTTATTTTCCATACATTTAATGCATATTTTCCTATTATGAACGGTCTTGCATGCCCCTTTTTTACGGAAGCAGCAAATGGTAGTGTGCATATTATTTTTGGAAGCTTCATTTTTTTCCCAGCACATCAAGCACCTTTGTCTGCCTTTTATTTGTTGTGGAACACTTTTTGCTCCAGTAGCTTGTTTAGATGTAACATATTTAGATGAGGAAGCAGTTTCAACTAAATTTGCTGCTGAACTGGTTCTCGGCTTTACAGTTCTATTTTCCATATATGGTGTGGCTAGCAATAATCCTAGTTCCTTTAGAAAATTCCTTCGAATAGTTGTTTTCTAGGTGCGCTGCCAATCAGGATTAATTTCATTGAAAATTATGAATGCGTTCAAATCAGATATGTCTATTATATTGGCAAACACAGCCATGGGTCATCGATTAGTTTTCCTTTTGCAACTATAGCATGAAAGCATTTTATCAACTGTATCGGCTCCTCCTGTTTTAAAAGAAAAACAATCTTGAGTCATCAAGACAAAAAAAAACACATAAATAAGTTTACCATACACGGACCTTTTGTTTTATTATAGTAGTTTATAATAGATGGTAGCCTTTTAGTCCCGTCTTGGACTTCGATAGAGTTGTGCAAAGTACTTTGTAAAATTGTACATTTATTTTTCCTCCCAATGTAAGAAACAAGTGCAGTATTATTTGTGAATGCGAATGTTGACTTGAACAATGGTAGGTTTTTGCATTTTAGGAGAATTGGAGGGATCGATGTCTTATTTTTTCTCATATTTCCCACCATTGTAATACCTCTTGCTAATAATTCCTGGCCGAGGCCATATGAGGAAAAAAAATTATCCATTGTCACGTTGTGACCTTTCAACCCAGAAACCATATCCAAAACATCTCGTTGACCCTGATTTTTTTCGCATGTGCTCACACCGGCTGTTTTACCCAAATATGGCTGTATTTTTCTTACGTAGCAACTTTCAGAGCAGACACACAACCAAAACTTGATTCCATATTTTTCTGGTTTGGAAGGCATATACTGCCGAAACTTGCACCGGCCTCTGAAATCTAGTAGCTGCTCATCAACAGTTACACATTCGTGTGGGTTGTAATAGTCTGCTAATAGATCTGACCATTTTTCAAATACCTGTCTGATGGGAGCAAACTTATCTCATCATCAAAACGAAGTACTTGCGTTACATATTGGAATGTATTTTTTGACATTATAGCTCTAAAAATCGGCCGACCATACTGTGCATCGAATAAATCTACCAATGATTCATTTTTAGATCTACAAATTGATTTGTAAATTTTGTTTATAACATTATTCAATAAAAAATTGTTAATACCTATACACGCCAGCTAAAATCAAAATGCCAATATACGCTTGAAGTAAAGAAGAGTCAATTTCCATGCAGTCTTCACCATGGTTAGCTCTAGTAAATGCATTTGTATGCTTTAGAATAATATTTTCCAGATTTAGTGGTAAAAAAAGGAGACACGAATCTTTTATATTGCTAACACGAGCTTTAGCATATCGAGTAACTCCAGGTAACATATTGATAATATTCTCACTTCTGAGTCTACCATTGTGCTGCTGAAAAGGTTCTGCCTGCCATATTGTTCCATCTTTCGAAAGGTACAATGGATCACCGTTTGAAGCAGTACCAATACCATCACTTCTAGTAGATCGAGTATTATTATCTTCTTCTCATTCACTACCATCCAAAAAAGTTTCACTTTCACTACCTCCTGACACATCAAGCATATAATCATCACTTATATCGGAGAGGCTGCATCTATCTTCATCACTTTGATTGATAAGAGCTCCTATTTCCTCACTCGACAAATATTTCGGTTGACACATTATTTATTTCGTGATTTTCTTTTATTTTATATAAAATTTCACAAACTAATCACAAACACCTTCTTCACTTGCAAAAATGACATCTGAAACTAACTTTCCCCCCAAAAAACATGTTTTCCCATATGCGTCGAAAACGACGCATGAGGGTTACTAATGTAACTTTTTGAATAAATCCCAAGAAAAACAAATTTTTGTATCCAAAACCAATTTGAAATATGTAAACAACTGTTATTTACAAAGTCAAGAAAAATAAATAGTTTTGAGCCAATTTTTTTCACAAAAATGCAAAAAATATATTGCTTTTGCGTCGATTTCGACGCAAAGAGCAGATGAAGGTTAAATGAACTAATGTTAATTTAATATTGTTAAATGAAGTGAATTAAAAGAATCTAAAACCTTATATTTGGAGAAAATATTCCTACAAATTGGGGGCTCAACCGGGATATTTGAACAAGGAAATAGCTGCAGGAAGACTGAATCGTACTCAGCTAGGTAATAATATATGTATGTGTTACCAGAGGTCGCAGAGCATTTTACTGGAAGATAAGCGAAGATCAAAGGCAGGAAAGGGCATTACTCAGCCGGAAAAGAGCTTCATCAGCTAAAGCAGAGCAGCAGCAGCGGTCGAAGTCGAACTGTATGTGAAGAAACACGGCAGCACGTAAAATCAAAAATGAAAACAAACTGGATTGAAGTTTAATATGAAAACGATCTTATGATTGATGAATATAGGTACAGTTAAACACGAAGAATTTCGACATAAACCTTAATTTATTAGTTTTAATACTAAAATGGTGTAAAATTGAATTCATATATAGATTTACGTTATATTGAGAAATGATAAACGAAAATTATACAGTGCTTGTGCAAACGTGATTGAAACGAAATTGTTTTGTGAAATAAAGTACCAGTTTATCAACGTCCGAAAGGATGGAATAATTGTTCCTAGTAATTCCAGCTACGCCTCCCCAATTGTGGTTGTTTCAAAGAAATATGGGGGAAAGCGCTTATGTTGTGGTTACAGGCAATTAAATAAAAAAAATAGTAAGAGTTAATTTTCCGATGGTTGTTATGGATGATGTTTTAGATAAATTGCAAGGTAGTGAAGTTTTCACAACGCTAGACTTGACAAATGGGGTTTTCCATGTTTCAGTACAACCAGAATCGAGGAAGTATACTCCATTTGTAACTAGCGATGGCCAGTACGAGTTTTGCGTGGTACCATTTGGTATTTCGAATTCCACAGCTGTATTCTGTAGATGTATAAATGCGGTGTTTCGGACGCTAATGCAAGAAGGCACATTGATTACGTATATGGATGACTTGATAATCCCGGCAAAAGACGAAAATGAAGGTATTGATAAGTTAAAGAAGGTTTTGAAGGTTAGTTTTGAACATGGATTGAAGACTAAGTGGAGGAAATGTAAATTTCTAAAACGCAAAGTAGAATTTTTAGGACATATTATAGAAAATGGTACCGTAAAAATTCCAGAAGAAAAAACCAAAGCTGTCCAGAATTTTCCATTTCCAACAGACAAGAAGTGTTTACAGAGATTTTTAGAGCTAACCTCCTACTTCAGACGGTTTATAGAAAATTTTGCTTTAATTGCCAGACCTTTATCAGACTTGTTAAGGAAAGATGTTGTTTTCAAATTAGGAGATAAATAAATATTAGCGTTTCAGGAACTGAAAGCTCATTTACAAAAGTCGCCAGTGTTACGATTATTTTCACAAAGTGCGGTAACTGAAATCCATACTGATGCCAGTGAGTACGGATGTGGAGCTATTCTGCTGCAGGAGCATTCGGACGATCAACATTTACATTAAGTACAATATATGAGTCGGAAAACAAAACCGGTAGAGGAGAATTACCCGTCATGTGAGCTTGAAATATTGGCTATAATTGAAGCTTTAAAAAAGTGGAGAATATATCTATTAGGTTTAAAATTTAAAGTTATAATGGACAGTAATGCATTTACAATGACCATTAAGAGAAAGGAAGTTCCCCTAAGGTTGCGAGATGGGCTTTGTTTCTGCAAGATTTCAATTATGTAATTGAACACAGACCGGGAACTCGAATGAAGCATGTTGACGCGTTAATTACGATGTACTGTTTAATGTTGGAGGACTCGCTAAAACACCAACTTAAGCGAGCACCATTAAAAGACGAATGGACAAAAGCAGTTCGCAAAATTTTAGGAAAAAACGTGTATGAGGACTTTTATGTGAAATATGATATCCTCTTTAAGAATCCCCAAAAACAGTTAATAGTAGTTCCAGCAGATATGGAAGAAGAGGTCATAAAAATTACACATATGCAAGGGCATTTCTCGACGAAGAAAACCCAAGACTTGTTAGAGAAGACATTTTTTATACCTCAAATTAGTGCTAAAGTAGGGCAGGTGGTGCGAAGTTGCATTGAATGTATAGTAAATGAAGCAAAGTTAGGAAGGAAAGAAGGATTTTTGAACATTATTAATAAGGAAGATAAACCGTTAGGGAAGTATCACGTTGACCATGTAGGATCACTAGAAACTACTAGCAAATTGTATAATTATATATTTGTGGCTGTAGACGCATTCAGCAAGTTTGTGCGGCTATACCCCACAAAGAATACTGGAGTGGACGCAGTAGTTGACAGACTTCAGAAACAAGCAGCGATATTTGGTAACCCAAAACGTATTATTTCTGACCGAGGAGCTGCTTTTACTTCAAATTTGTTTAAAGATTATGGTGAGGGTGAAAACATTCAGCATTTAAAAATTACCACCGGAAATGGACAAGTGGAGAGAAGGCATAGGATAGTAGTTCCTTTGTTATCGAACATGTGCACAGATATACCAAGCAATTGGTACAAGCACATAGATAAAGTACAACAATTTATAAATAATTCGCCTCCACGAAGCACAAGGCCTGCTCTATTTACGATTCTAACGGGACTTGATATGCCCATGGCCAATAAGCCAGAGCTTCAAAAACTTTTGGAAGATGCAGCTTTAGATGGGTTAAATGGAGATCGACATTTAGTTCGTAATGAAGCTTTAGAAAATATTTTTCGTATTCAGCAGGAAAACCGTAGATCATACAATTTACGTAGAAAACAAAAAACAAGTTATGAAATTAATGATTTGGTAGCTATAAAAAGAACCCAATTTGGCAGTGGACTAAAATTAAAGCCGAAATTCCTAGGGCCGTATAAAATAATTAAAAAGCTTAACCATGGTAGATATGAAGTCGAAAAGGTAGGAAATCACGAGGGACCGGGGAAGACATGTACTGTGGCGGAATAAATGAAAAAGTGGACTAACTCATTGGGGTCGAATGAAATCAGGATGGCCGAATGTAGTGCTGGATGTAGAATGACGGACTTTTCACTTGTACTATTAACAACTTTACTGATCAGGTATAGAATAAATAAATCTTAGATTTTGGACTTACGTTTTTTTTTTTTAATAGAAAAAAAGTTGTACAATTCAGGCAGCTTATAAAATAAGATCGTTTTACATATTCATACAGATCACCAAAATTTTGAAAACCGAATTATAATCGACATACTTAAATGAACTAATGTTAATTTAATATTGTTAAATAAAGCGAATTAAAAGAATTTAAAACCTTATATTTGGATAAATATTCCTAGATGCATATTTTATAAACATACATACGTACACTCATTCGCCTTGTTCTTATTGTATTTTTGTTTATATATATGTATGTATGAATAAAAAACAATTTTATTTTTCACAATCCTCCTTTCCATACCCATCATTCATTTCCTTCCTTGTCACTCATTGTGACAATTACTTTTTTTTTATTTCTTTCTTTTGTCACTTCAATGAATTGTATTAAATTATATTAAATTTCATTGCCTTCAACATCCGGTAACATGAATATGTTTATGCGAGCATACCGCAATTTATATACTTAAGTACATAATTGCGTAGGTTTATGTTATACGCATTTTCATATATATACAAAACATATATAAGTCGCATATATACTAAATAATGTGATTCTTGTATTCGTTGCTTTAAGCATTCTTTATTAACATCCGTTTTGTTCATCAACATTTACTCTCACAGCTACTCACTCATTTGTTGTACAACATGTTTGTGCTTTTCAACTGAATTTTAATATATGAAGCACAAACTTTGCGTAATACTGTTTTCACACAGAAACTTAATGATCTCATTTCACCTGATAATGAAATCGTAAATTTTTTGCTTTCACACAGAAGTAACTGCTCGATTAGTATGAAGGATGAGACAGACAATCATGGCGGAACGATACAAGGTGGGAGCATGGTGACATACCTACAAACAAAAAAATTCCATGTACTTGTAAATTCGATGGACAAATGTCAAAATCGTACTGCGCCGGTAGTTGATGTATCAAATCAAATAAAAAAGGTTATAATCAGCTGTTCGATGCGGCCACCTTGTATCGTTCCGCCATGCAGACAATGACATTTGCTTTAACAAATGGCATTTTTAAGTACTGAACACACCAAAAACTAAGAAGCGGAACGCTGCCAACAGAGTTGCATTGTGCTTTTGACTTCATTAGGCATTCGATTAGCTACTAATGAAATAATAATAGATTCAAATTTGGTAGGGAAGATTGAGCTCAATAAGCGTCTTAATGTAGAAAACTGCCTTTATTATTCAATAAGCCGTCTGTGTGAAAACAGTATAAAATATTAACTACAAATGCGATGATATTCAGGTTGTATAGTGTACAAGTGAATGAATATGGCGTAAGTGCAAACAATTTCCTTTCAAATATGCATGTCTCTGAGCAATAGCAGAAATATCAAGGTTTTGCATTTGAGTGTTTTGTGCTCTAAGTGTGATGGGGCTTGAAGCGCAAGCTCGGAGTAATTAATGTTAATGCACAATGCTGTTGATATTTGAATTCAACTTCGATGCTACGAAGAAATAATATGAAACTTCTTATACACACATACATATATATTTAATTTTCTTGCAGTGGTTATGTTTGTCTATGTACATATGTACGTACATATACATGAGCACATAATAATTATGCTGTTGGGCTTATGACATCGCGTTTAATTGCTAAAAGGTGTTCTGGAGATAGTAATTTTATTTTTGGTGTCGGATTATTATCTTCGTGTTGTCGATAAGTTATCTATTTGGTTCCTAAAAATGTATCGATTTGTTATTACTTTCTTATCGGAGTAGTGCCAGTTGTTTATCGATATGACATCGATTGGCTTCCGGCTACAATAGGTTTGTTTAAAACTGCAATATAAAAAAGATGAGTCATTTGTATACCTCCAATAACTGGCCGATAGCAGGACGACGACAAGCTGGTAAAAAAATTGATAGCAAGCTGAAAAAAACGAATACTCGACGACAATAATTCGATTTGATTAATAAACCGATAATAAATCAATAACCGATACCGACGGCTGGTACCGATAAGAAGCCTACACAGCTCTTCTCAAAAAGCCTCAAAGTATTTATTTCTGTTAAAGTTACCTCTGTTGGCAACAAAACAAAGAGCGCAGAGTACAATTTTCAAACAAATATGCTGTTACAAAGAGCGCAGATGACATTACGCGTGCTCAAGTATATATGATATGCAAGAAGTTCGCGAATAGTCTAGAAACTGGGGCAAATAGACGAACAAGGCAACTGAGAGTATAAAAGTGGCGCAATTCAAGCGATGGTTAAAGAGTTGGATTTTTACACATTATAAGTGAAGTATGCAAATACACGAAAACGGAAGGCGCAGTATCATAAAGAGTTTTTCTAAGATGCGATCCACTACAATTAAAATTTTGTGCAAAAATATCACATCATAAAAAGCTTCTATTAGTAAATAATCATCTTTGCTGACAAAAAAAAAAAAAAAACGACGGTGTTCTTTATTAGATAAACCAACGCAAAGAAAATTTGTTGAAAATAAACTTTTTAATATGTCTACTTTACAAAATGCAAACTGAGAAAAAAATAACATTTATAAAAAAAAGAAAAATAATTGACCCCAATCTTAACACAATGAAAGGGCATGTGCATAGATTTCCACTGCTGCAGTTGTCACGTGCTACTGACTGCATTGGAAATGATGATGGCGGCTTCGTTTACTGCTTCTACCGATTTTAGTCGAGGTGTTAGTGGCCAAAATCACTTTATAGCACTAAATCTCTGTGGCTTGATGGTAGCTTTTGCTTAAATGCAATTCACCTGCTCGTATGTACGTCACAACATCATCAAACAGCTTGACTTCAATTCAATATGTATTTGCATACTTTCTACGTACCGTTGGTGTTGGTCGAGTCTCAATTGAGCCAACAAGTTGTTGAGCGAAAATTGTTGTTGTGAATAAGTTGTTGTAAAGTACTTGCATCTTATTGCCGCTACATTATCCTTTTTCATACCTTCTGCTTTATATTATGCACACTATCATAGCTTGTCTCCATGACAGCAGTACTAGCACTAAAGAATGCGACATCATCTATTATCTATGTGGTCCATGATGTGCATTTTTGTTGCAAAAGAAAAACATCACTTGAACACGTTTCACTTTATCATCAGCTGCTGCTGCACTTTGTTCAAAACCCCTTTTAATTTATTTTATTATTTCTTAAAGCTTTAGCAACTGCTCCTTGTAATCGCATTTTCGTGGCTTACATAGCATTGCATTGTACATTATGCATGTGTTGTTGAGGTGTGAGCTCTTTCTTTTGTATTTTTATATTTGTGCTAATAATGATTATGCAGGTTATTACCTTTATTGCTTTATTTTTTTTTTCATCGAGTAGTTTTCATAAATAAATGTTAGGTTCGTTTTTATTTTTCAAAGCGAAAGCTGTCGTTAAAAAAATTATACGTGTTATGAAGAAGAAGGCAAGAGCTAATTATCGTGTATCTCAAGAATGAGATTGAGTATTTAATAACGCACCAATGATTTGGTCAACTAAAAAGTTAGTGAAATTCTGTTTTATTACTTCTTTAAATTTATAATTTTTTTGAGTTTTTATCTATTATTCTTTTTCACAAACGGCTATTATACTGATCATTTGATCTTGGCAATATTTGCTTATCATTTTCTTCACAGTGGGGAGGTCAACCTAAACAAACTCCCTTTGTGTAGGAATCAATTGCCTATCAGTCAGAAAAATCAAGAGAGGTGACGTTGTGGTCTAAAAATGTAGCCCTTTGCGCCTTTATTCACATTTCAGGAACGTTCATTAACACGTCACATCAAGCTATCGAACAAGCTATGATTGTGAAAGATATAACCAACACGATCATTCACCAGGAGCTTTCAATGTTAAAGAAAAACAAAATAAGACTTGAGTTGGGAGGTCAATTGTAGTCACAAGGGGACGTCTTCAAAAGGATCTACTTTCTCCTGTCATATGGACCCTAGTCATAGACGACCTTCTCAAGTAAATGAAGTTTACTGGATTTGACACACAATGCTATGCAGATGACTTAGTTATCTGCATCACAGTGATGCATGGGAAGACCATACTCAATCACATGCAAAAAGCCTTTCGCTTCATAGGGTGGTATTGTTATACCAAAAGGACTTTTTATCCATCCTTACAACAATATTCCAATGCCTTTTACCAGGGGAAGAGAACTATTGATGCAAAAAAAAATATCTCAAGTTTGCACCAAAATCAGATTTTCGATAACAGCAATATATTGTGACGATTATGAGTGTTGCTAAGTGATACTCATATCCCTAGTCTGATGCTAAGTAAATGAAGTCACAACTACAATAAAGCAGACAGTCACTTGTATCTACATAAACGAATAAATCATTATGTATACACATATGTAGGTACACACAGCTGAGAAGCAAGGCACAACTACATGTATAATATCTGAGATACTCCTGAAAGTATGCAATTAGAGAAGCTATAAGATCTTGCAATTGTAGTTACAACTGAGAAATTTGAGAACTCATGGACAACTAGTAAATTCTGGAAATGGAAGCGCCTAGAAGTTGCGAACGTTGAGCAAATGTAGAGGCGCTGGAATTCAGTTTCATTTCAGCTATCATCCAGTTTGGTTACTAAGCAAACTATTCGTTGCAAAGTATAAGTCTTACTGTGAAGTACTTTAATAAAGGCCATTTTTCCATTATTCAATATTGGAGTTATATATTAAACAGTTTAGTGATTCGAACTTAGCAGAGAGTTGCAAATAAGAGGATTTGCAAGCAATATCGTTACAATTGGTGTCAGAAGAGGAATTGTTGAATAAATTCCAGAGGACAACAAGGACATGGCAAAGTTCAGTGAATTGATGATCCAGCAACTGAAGAAGGAGTTGGAGAGTTGTGGATTGAATACAACCGGCAATAAACTCGAACTTCAGGCAAGACTACGAGAGGCAATGGAAGCAGAAAGAATTAGTGTGGAAGGGTATGTCTTTCATCCTGATGGCGGCGAGACAACAACAAAAATTGAGGATAAAAACGAAACACCGCAGACAATGGCGAACACAGACTTGAACACAATATTAGCTGCAATATCTGCACAAACGTCGACAGTAACATCCTAGATGGAAAAACAACTAGAATCGCAGGAAACCCATATAACATCACAATTGGAAGAACAGAAGACATATATGGCATCCCAACTGGAAGAGCAGAAGACATATATGGCATCCCAACTGGAATCACAGGAGGCACGTATTTCAGAAATGACGTCGCAAATGTCATCTCAACTGGAAGACCAGAAGACATATATGGCATCTCGATTGGAAGCGCAAGAGGCACGTATATCCGAAATGTCGGCAGAAATTTTGAAACAGGTATCATCAAAACTGAAAGCGCAGGATGCAAAAATGGCTCAATTTCAGGCAGAAGTAGATAATTTAAAAGGTCGTATGGAGCAGTTACAACTAAATCGCCCAGCTGCTTCAGCAAGCAATCCAAAGGTAAAAACACCATCCTCTGACGGGTCTGTTCCTTTCCAGGTCTTTAAGCTACAGTTTGAGAAGACCGCAACAGTGAACAACTGGAATGCTGAAGATAAAGTTGCTGCACTCTTCGTAGCATTGAAAGGACCAGCTGCCGAATTCTTACAGACTATTCTAGAGTACGAACGGAACAGCTAAGAAGCATTGATGGCCGCTGTCGAGAGATGTTATGGAAGCGAGCATAGAAAACAGATATTCCAAATTGAGTTGCAAAACCGTCACCAAAGAACGAATGAGACTTTGCAGGTGTTTGCCTCGGATGTTGAAAGGTTGGCACATTTGGCAAATGCGGACGAACCGTGGAGTACACCGAGAGGGTAAAAATCCCATGTTTTATAAATGGCATACGGGACGTAGAAACGAAGCGAGCGACATATGCAAACCCAAAACCCACATTCGCCCTATCCGGTATCCCATGCACTGACAGAAGAAACAGCGTCGCTTTTGAGTAAGTGCGCATACAAAGCTCATCGCGTGGAAGTGGAAAGGCCAGAATGGGTAGACGCAATATTGGAGGCGCTGAAAGGATCGCAAAATCGGAGTGAAAAAATGCTTCAAATGCGGAAAGCCCGGTCACATTGAACGTCATTGCGGTCTTGGTCCTGGTAGTTCCAACTTGGGTGCCCGTAAACGCAAAGCTGGAGGAGATGAGCAGGAGCGTGCCAGATGGAAAAATGGAGAGCTAGCTCCAGCTATTGAATGTGCTGTGATATCTGTGTCGCAAATTGGAAGGAAATCAAGCAGTCTTACCGTCAGAGGGAATGCGGATGGCAAGGAGCGTGTACTGACTGTAGATACGGGCGCATCTCATTCCTTGATTCGATATGATTTAGTCAACAGGAGAGTAAAACCGTTACATGGAGCAAGGTTGCGTACGGTCACAGGCGAGTATAACCAAGTCCAGGGCGAAGTAATATGTGAAGTCCCAATTGGGAAGGTCATGGTTTTACACAAATTCGTTTTGGCGGAGATCGTTGATGAAGTCATATTGGGTGTGGACTTTTTAGTTGACCATGACATCAGGATAGATATGCCAAGAAAGATTATGCGGTATGAGAACCAGGATGTGCTACTTAACTTCAGTTTGGAAGAAGGGTTCAGCAGTAATCGAGTGCTGGTGAAAGAGATTCGACAAAAACCGCAAAAGTCAAAGGCAGTAGATCGGGCAAGGATTGATGGGACGAATGGGCCAAATAAATCAAAACCGAAGGTACCTGCGAGAGAAGTACTGGCATTGACAAAACCTAATGGAGGCACAAAACCGAGGCAACGAATTTCCAGAATAATGCGAGGGTAGTTTCAAGCCAGAGCGCACTACTGTTGTGAAACGTGGGAACGACACTGATTATGCGAAGCCAATCCGTCAAGCGCAAGCTCTACGAAGTAGTTCATTGGCCCAGCAACAGAGTGCGAGGGAACGATCCAGGATAATGAGTAGTAAGACGAAACACAGGTACGGCAAGGGAAATAATTCGGAAGGTTTCCGAGAGGGAGATTTGGTTCTGCTATACAACCCTCATCGGCGGAAAGGTGTTCCATCCAAATATTGATGCAGTTGGGAAGGCGCGTGCAGAGTTGTGAAGACGATCACTGATATCATCTACCGCATACAAGCGATTGGGAAACCACGAAATAGAAGAGTGGTACATTTGGCGATGTTATCAGCATTTAGATCGAGAAAGTTATTTATTCAACAGTTTAGTGATTCGAACTTAGCAGAGGGTTGCAAATTAGAGGATTTGCAAGTAAATTCGTTACAAAATATAAGGGTTACAGTAGACAGAACTCTCTACTCTGGATGCAAATTTGCACAAAGCAATATGAGCAATTTTCGCCGGCGCTGGATTCCATGACAGAATATGGGGGCTTTCTTCTGAAGTGTTGTACAAAATAGTTAATACTATAGTGAAGCCCATAATCACCAAGGTTTTTATAATTTGGTGGCCGAAGACCATGAAAAGAACTGAAATATAAAAATCAAGCAAATTGCATCACTGGCGTGTATTACCATAACGGGTATCGCACATTCCCTGCTAATGCGCTTAGTGGCTTAGTGGGAATACCTCTCTTACCTACTTTTTCAGAGAAAGAGGCGATACTTCCCACACTAAGACTTCAAGATATCTCTTAGCTAAAAAACGAAAATATGACAGGGTGTATGAAAGTTATAAGAAAATTCATAGGAAATCTCGACTACCTAGCCAAGCAGGGTTTTACATAAGGATTTTATTATCCAGAGTATTTCTCACTGTAATTCATTATCGAGATAGATAAGGTGCTGGAACTTGAGATATTGCTTAACTTCATGGCTGAAAACAGAAGTTTTTGTAAAATTAAAAAAAGCGTGCCCACCATTTTATTTGTTTTATTTTTATATTTCATTTCAATTTATATTATTTCTTTTTTTTTGTCTTATGTATTTGTTTTTATTTTATTTTATTTTATGTTATTTTATTTTTTTATTTTATTTTCTTTTCTTTTCTTTTCTTTTCTTTTCTTTTCTTTTCTTTTATTTTATTATATTTTACTTTATTATATTTTATTTTACTTTATTTTATTTTAATTTAATTTATTTTATTTTTTTACTTCTTTATTTTGTTTTATTTTATTTTATTTTATTTTATTTTATTTTATTTAATTTTGTTTTATTTTATTTTATTTAAATCTATTTTGTTTTTGTTATTTTATTAAAGTATTTTTTATTTAAATTTTTGAAATTTTTTTTCTTTGTTTTTACTGTAACCTTTCATAAAAATCTAACCAAAAATTTCAATTTGCATCGAATACCTAACGTGCATTGTTTTTGAAAATACCCCCTGGTTCTTTATCTCCAATAAAACAGCAGTGTTAAAACCTCTTCATGCACTAGCATGCATAAAAATTGTGTATATGCTAAAAAACTGTAGTTTATACGCAGGTAAGGTGCTGTGTGATTTCGCTCATACCAACTCTGCCATCTTCATTCTTCCCACATTATGTTACAATGTAGTAACCATTACTCTTACATTTTATATTACTCCATACATTATACCAATACCACGCGCTACGATTGCATTTACATTCTAAATACATACATTTATCCCTCTTGTAACATTCCACTTACAAAGACTACGGTTCCACTTAACGTAAGTGCGTACATTCGGAATCCCTCGTACTGTCAACAAAGATGTTTGCACATCAATATGTCGAATTGCTTTTGAGTAACGCTTTGCTTTTCCTTTTCTTGTCAATTCATTATTGCATGTTTTTTTACATACACATGCACACATATATATGTATATCACATATTTAACGATAGTGTGCCTCAATTTATTATTGAAGCACGCGTATACCTTTATAGGTAATTATTATTACATGTTTAAATGTAAATAATATTAATTATGAAGGCCGAAAATAAGTCTGTTTTTGTTAGATGTAAAGCAAATATTAGTTCACAGCAAACTGTTATTAATAGAAAATACATACATCAATTATTGAAATAAGGACGGAACAAGTTATATATGCATATTAAACATATAAATTAAATCTGATTGTATGCTTATTTGTTGTCCCGTTATTTATCATGAAACAACATATAATTATTTATCGACTTTCTACTAAGGCAATATTTTATTTACATACGCATAGGCTTTTTATATCAATTTAAATAAATTTTCTATGTAAGGAACTAAGTCGTAAACTTTTTTTATATTGAAATCTTACTCCTATTCATATAAGTTGTCTACATACTTCCATCAGAAATCTCAAAATTGCCACCAATACCCAAGGCGTTGCGCCTCATTTATGGTTGCGTATACGCCCCGTCGTGCTAAAATATTTCAAACAAAATATTAAATTGTTTTGGCATTGTACTTGAGTATTTATTTTATGTATACGAGTACAAAATAATTAAAATAAAATAAATTAGCAAATCGAATCTGTAAACATTTATGACAGCTAATAAATGCAGCAATCAAAAACATCAACAATTATTTACTTTGTATAGTTAAGCAATTATTTTTTTGTTTGCATAAATTTGCGTTGATGAAAGCATTAAATAAAAATAAATTGATTTTTATTTTTCAAATGATTACGTACGTGTTGATTAGTTGCTTATCACAAAAAAGTAGCACGTAATCTCATTAAAAATCAACCAATTACACGAAATTATATATTTACCAGCTTAAAAGACGGTTACTGATGCGTGTACTTGACATGTTTTTTTTTTTATTATCTTAATATATAAAAAACGCGTGTCACAACATTTTCGGCCGCGATGGACTCCTAAACTGCTGAACCGATTTTGAATTTGTTTTGCACCCCGTGTGTAGTTTGATCTAACTTGAGACATAGGATAGGCTATATCTCAGTTTATAGTCGCAATATTATTTTATTACAATTTTTTTTATTTGTAATAATAAAATGTTACGTATACGCAGTGGTGCACCTCTTTTTAGTTGGTATGAATATGTTTATGCACGTGCTTATTTAACTTTACACACATATAATATATATATATATATATATAGCACATCACCAGGGCCGGCGAAAGGGGGCCCGGGGTTTCAGAGGGGGCCCGCGATTTGAGGTACTAAGACATTTTTTTTAATTCAGGAGAGTCTTTAGTTGTTCTATGTGCAATTTTTAAGCCGAATTTCAACAGCAACGAATATCTGCATTTCGTTTTAATATTATAGTGAATTATGAAAAATAAAAATCTATATATATTAAACTGACTCGGAGTGGGACTAGGACTGGGACTGGAATAAAATACATACCACCCTCTGGGACAGGCAATAAGGGATGCAGAAGAATGACAAGGAATTGAGAGAAGAGAAAAGAGAGAATAAGAAGGAGATTGAGAAAGAGATAGAATGAGACGAAGATGGAGATAGATGAAGCGAAAAAGACAGAAGGAGGAGGGAATTAAAGGATTAGGAAAAAGTGATGAGTGGTGAGGGGGGGGGGGGGGGAGTCAAACGGAAAAAGCTTATTAAAATGTATGCAGATAGGCCAAGTTTAGGACAGGACAACGTCTGCCGGGTCTTCTAGTATGGTATAAAATAGTAATATATATATATAAAAAACATACAAGTGATGCATATAAAAATATTATAAAAACTGGTATATATCATGTCTTTGTTTCAAATTTTACTCAAAATAGATCGGGCTTGCGAGCAATTCGAACTTTAGATTTGGATTCTGTAGGACAAAGTATAGGCGTTTAAGTGGATCACTGAAATAAACGAACAATTTTAATTTATGTGTGTCGGAATCAACTTCGACGTACTGGATCGCAATATGGAGTCTTTAAACACCCAAAATATGAAAACAAAACTTCCAGTTGTTAGAAAAATATGTTCACTAGCCGATATTATTAACGCACACAAGCAGCTGAGTACTTCAGTCGGGAGTTAACCTTATTCCTAGACAGTTGACTTCCTTTCTTGATGTTATATTTCTGGAGAAAGCTTTATAACAGTAAATGATTTTTTTAAGTATGGGCATTAGTTTTTCTGCTGCCGGAAGGTAGTATGGCCACTACTTTGTGCTTATGATGACACTGACTGTAGTGACTGCAACAATGTCGTCATATGTTCAACTTAGAATAAGTCATCAGGCACTTCAATGTTGAAAATTCTATGGTAGCTTATGTTCTACAAATTATGACCAAGATTGATCCCTATGCTCCTCCGCATGTGACTTTTAGGCTACACGGGTCCTCTTTAGATGTCCTCTGAGGTTTTTTACTAAGGATGGAAACACTAAGGTAGCTTCTGATGACGCGATATTAGTACCATGGTATTTCGAATATTTTTTCTGAAGCGACCAGCATGTCTTCCCATCTTGTGTTGTTGAAAGCGTTTCTTACATCTAAGATTGAAAATAAGACAACCCGCTTCTATCTAGCATTACCTAACTGTGCTATTCCTACACCTAAAAAAGTCTTAAATTTCAGGTAGAGTGCATTTTCCGGCCCTGAACTATGCTGCCTTGCTGATTGTTCTACAGCATCTGTTATGCGTGGTTAACCTTCACCGCAGCAATATATACATATGTAAATATTTGAATTTTCAAAATGCTGTAATTTCCACATTTTAGGTCGGATTTTAAAGCCGTTTGGACCCAGTGGCCAACTTTTCGTCTTTTATCCAAAATTAACACAAAAAATATTTTTTTTTTTTTAATTTTTTTTTGCTTTTTATGGGTATTTTGTCGTTTTGTGTACATATCGCAGCGGTATATACATATGTAAATATAGGGTATTTTATGTAGGTTTTGAAGTAAGGTTATCTTCTTTCGCACGGAACTGAGTCAAAAAACACTTTCTAAATTTAAAAAATGCATAGGTTTTTATTTGGAAATATTTTGTTGGCAATTGTTACATTCTATTAGTGTTTTACTGTGTTAATGCAAACAGGCTTCTCTCAGCATATTCCTTTTACTTTTGATTGCCCACGATCGTCCTTATCTGAAAAAGTTTCATCGAATTCAAGATCCTTTGCTGATAGGGCTTATAAAACAATATTATGTTCGGTTTTTTTAAATCTGATTTTGTACTGTAGCTAAGCAATGTTGACAGTAAAACTACCGCTTTATTCTCTTTCGGAACATATGAGCAAATTGTTTTATTTTGTCCGACCCAAACAATGTTGACAACTCTTCTCTTTGAGATGAGGCTTTAAGCTCCAGAAGCAGAGAGGCTTTGTTTTTCTTCATTGTGCCAAGCAAAGATATTTGTCAACTTTCCAGTGTATCTGCTAGGGCAATGGATGTGAAAAGTTGTCACATGTCACATTTCGACCAGAATTTTTATAGCATTCAACTAGATCTTTGACAACTCCCTCCCATTGATTAACCTCCCGCACGTTGATAGACTTTCCAGTAAAAATTTTCATAAATTAATTGTTATAGAACTTGAACAAAATGCATACTTACTGACTGCATTTACTAGTTGATGCTCTTTCACTCTCCAGCTTCTGATACACAGCCCTGCCTTTTCTGTTAGTATTACGACAGATAATAGATTGCATGGTCGGTTGCATTAGCTGAAAGAAAGTATCCACTTCGCTTAAATTCTTTGTACCAGGGCTTGGACCAACGAAGCGAGTTTCACAAAAGACATTTTGTTTTCTCATTCGCTGCAACTCGGGGGGCGATTTGCTCCATTTTGTGCCATCTTTGCCAACGTAAAATGCTTCATTTTGTCCCTCGTTTTGCTGTTCATTGGCTTCATCATCCGCGTCATCAGCTTCTTCCCCCGAGCTCAGCTCGACATCCGAATCGCCGCCGTGCCCACCTATAATTGGATATATCTTTAACTCAACGTCAGAATTAAATTGGTATTTCATACCGCCCTCTGTAAATGTGGCATTGTCTCCAGGCTAATCTAAGGCAAAGTCGGTTGCATCATTCTCGTTATCAGAGTCCAAGTTTTGAAGGAGCTCTTCAAAGTATTTTTCTTTCATATCATGTGACAGACTAGAAGTAAGTTGCACATATATTTAAAATATTTATATAAAAAATCTAGGGGAAAGTACTTACCGAGCCACTGCAGCGGAGCTCAAAATTTTAAAATATATCACTTTATTTTCCATATTATTTTAATGGCCACTAATCTTACTGTTGTTGTTTTAATATAAGACGTATTTCGCTTAAAAATCCAAAAAGACTGAAAATCCAAAACTGCATATTCCAATATTTATATGATTTAATTTTCACTGTAATAAAATCGCATCAGCGACTGACACAGAATTTGGTTCACCGATTCCACGAAAAAATTCAACTTGATTAGTAAATTTGAAATTTTGAAATAAATTCCCAACTTTCCAAGTGTAAAACGTGCGTAGGCTGCAAAAACTTAGAGGATTTACATATGTAAATACTGCTGCATTATGTAGCTAAAGCTTGCTGCTGCGGTGAAGGTTAAAGGAGCCTTTCAAAAATTTTGCCGTCTGTGACAAGAACTCATAACCGCTGATATGCCAATAGCTTGTTCGAGTCATTTTTGCCCTTAAAAAATAACACAAACTGCTGTTTTTACCATGTTTCGAAACAACAATCTGAACCCTTTTTTGCGATTTCCTTTATTTCATACGGCCTTGAAGACTTATAATTTTTCAAGCTTATAGCTGCAAGTTGTAATACTGCTACGGTTAATGGCGGAGGATCTACAAGTGCACTTGTGTGGAAATCACTATCTCCCCTATTTTGTATGCGAAAAAGTTCGTTTACTATTTTATCCATTTCAGCTCAATCTAGCACCGGTGTCGGCATCCTGGCCCTTTTGTTTAGTACCATTTTGTAACCAATGCCCCAGGGATCAATGTCGACATCTTTTCGAAACTCCTTTAATTTCCGCTTTTTGCTGTTAGTAATAGCGTCCTACAGTTGCTTTCTCTCTTCCCTGTATGACTCTTCTTCGACAGTAGCTTGTCCAAAGCGTCCAGCTCTTTTATATACTTCTCTTAAGCGTGAGCATATCGTCGTGTTTTTGTTATTTCTTCCGTCCACTAGTAAACAAGTTTACCGCTGTTTGTTCGGTAGCACTGGCATGAACTTGCTGCATGCAAGGTATGACGCCAAGCATATAAGCTTAAAAAAGCTCTTAGCATTTGATGAGATGAAACTTTGAAATAAATATATTGGTGATCACTGTCAATGAAGTCATCGAGCACTTTAAACTCTTGTATCACTCCAGATATCCAATCCGACGAAATCGTGATATTTAGTATTGTTTCATCGCAGCCCGCTCTCCTGAAGGTTTTTAATGAGCGATAGTTTACGACTGTTAGTCCCAGCCTAGCCATCATATATAGTACCTATTTTCACTCAAAATGCCTAGAGTTAAAGTCACCTGTTATGATTACCGCCCCGTTTATTTCTCAGGTCGCGTCCTCGATACCATCAAGCTTTTATTGGAACTCTAGTATGCTATCGCTGTACGCAAGGTAGCAGCTGATTAATACGGCGTGCAGGTATTGGACCCAAACGTAGCCGGTTGTGATTAATTTTGATAATTTTTTAAATTTATTTGTTTTAAATTGAAATTCCGCTAACACTATGTTTACATTCAGTGTATGTGAGGTCTTTACTGACCGGCCAGTTCAACCTAACGTTGCTATTATTTGCTCTGTCAAGTGCACATTTTAAAGAATTATTAAAATTAAAAAGCAAAGAAATTATGATTAATAATTGTAATAGAAATTTAACAACTTAAATTTTCAGTATGCTTAAAAAAAATCTTAATATGAAATGTTTGCAACACTTGGAAAAATAAAAACAAGTAAGGACGGAACTGATTTCGGCTGTGCTGAATGGGGCATGAACGGTGCTGAAAAATAATCTTATCCCATTCGTAATCTCCAAATAATAAGCTAGTGAACAGATGTACATATCTAAACAATTTTAAGATAAATGTAAAAAAATGGGAAAAACCCTCTTATCTGAATGATCGGTTGTATGGGATATATATTATATATACCTCCGATTGAAATAATTTTTACAGGAATTCTTCTATGATATATTAGAATATATATCACCAAGTTTCACGTTTTTATATTGGAAACTGAGGGAGAAATGGGCAAAAATCTTTTTATCTGAACGATGGGTTGTATGGGATAGGTATATACTATATACAAGTTAATCTCTCGTGTCCTGAGAGATATAAAAAATTAAAGGTGCGGCGAACCCACCGTTCGCCGATACTGATTTAAAAGTAAAACACGAACAACTTCAATTTCAATTAATCACAATTTATTACATGCCACTTGCACGTCCCAAAATTAACTGAACTAAACATCCAAATTAACTTATTAGCTAACCTATAACTGCTAACTATTTATGCTGCGGTTGCAGTTCCCACATTTCGCAAGTCGAACGCTTGCGCGTGTAGACAGGAATTGCTTATATTGCAATTCCCATGATTTCAATAATTTCGATACCTGACCTGATCGTTCGTTGCGCGTGTGCTGCGTCAGCGAAGTTAGTAAGTGGAACAATATGATCACATGCCTGGCAACGTGAGTAAAGGGTGCGCCATTAGTTAGTATTGGGATTACAGGTGAGATAACTTACATATAGCTCGGGTCAATGTGATTTTTTCAGGAAATCTTCTATGATATATTAGAATAGATATCACCAAATGTAACGTTTTTATATTGGAAATTAAGGGAGAAATTCCCAAAAATTTTTCTATCTGAACGATCGGTTGTATTGGATATATACTATATAAAGCTCCGATCAGAGTGATTTTTTCAAAAAATCTTCTAAGATATATTAGAATATATATCACCGAGTTTCACGTTTATACTTTCTAAATTGCGGCAGGAATGACAAAAATCCGACAAATGTCTAATATAATACAAAAATACATCCTTCGGCCAAATTTTATTTAGATATCTCAAAATTTGAGGGACTAGTTTGCGTTCAAACCGACAGACGGACCGACATACGGACGGACAGACGGACATGGCTATATCAACTCAGTTCGTCGCCCTGATTAATTCGGTATACTTAATGGTGAGTCTATCTTCTATATTTCTCAAAGTTACAAATATCGGGCCAAAGTTAATATACCATTTCATGTTCATGAAAGGTATATTTATGTAGGAAGGATTTTATCACTATGTATTCGCAGAAGCTTCTTTTATTTAGTCTCACTTATTATTTTTTTAAAACCAGTAATTTCTCACTAACCATTTCATTTCATGTTCCACAGATTTCGATTCACTGTTCAGTGCTTAAAACAACTGTTTTTCATTTTTAACTATTAAAATCTCAAGCTCGGAGTTTTACTTAGTTTAAATACGCAGAATAATTAAACACTTACTTTTTAACCGACAGTGGTTTTGACATTTAGCTCTTGAAATATAAATACAAGCAAAAAAGGCGAATGGTGTTATTTTGACTCAAACGGTGAAAAAGTGCAAACAATAAATGTGTTCAGGTTTTTAACAGCGTTACACAAAATTTGAAAAAAAACGAAATTCAAAAAAGGTGATTACACAGACTTACGAGCACATAATTCACAATAATATGCATATGAGTGCAAATGTTTGACAGACATTTAATTGTTGAAAATAAGCACTGTGCACGCCTTTATACACCCAGTAGGAAATCTCTAGTTTTGAACTGGTGAGCATCTCGTGCATTCGGAACTATTTCTTATTCGCCCTTTACCTCTTGCATATGCTTTAATTTTTTTTATTTTTTTTTGGATTTGGTATTAATAGCAGGGTTCTATGATCACACCGCCAGGTACAAAATCAAAATGGTCTTTCTAGATTGTCGTTTCATTTCACGTGTTCCTCCGTTATTCACAATAGTAGATCCGTTATTCAATTATATATAAATTCCGTTATTTCTCGCAACAGTGTTAATTTTTTTGTTTTTAAAAGACACCAGGTTTATGAAAAGATTGCAACTCGCACTCAAATACATTTGATAGCTCGGACTCACTTAAAAAAAAAAAAGAAAGACTGTTGTCGCCTCTCTTAATAATAAATGTATAGTACGTCTCTTTCTCTTTGGGTATTGCGCTTAGCTGATGATATCTTTTCTGTAGCTGAGCAGTGTCACATTTCCACGCTTGTTAAACCGCTACCAATTAAAGAATTGGCAAAAAAAAAAAAGTTTTTATATTGTAACGAATTTTGGAATATCTCTTATTTGAAACATTCTGCAAACGTTCGAATCGCTTAACTGTCGAATAAATCACTCCAATATTCAGTATTGCAAACTGGTCTTTATTAAGAATACTTTGGGAGTGGCACTTCACAATTATACTTCACTTCATTATACTGTTGCCTCGTCCGCATATTTCTACTAAGGTCTAGACGTTTCGCCTTCTAGAACTGTTGTATCTCCTGCTTTGTAATTGAGCTGTATGAGTAACAACGTCTGCTGATGACTACATGTGTGTGAGTGATTTATTTCTCGTCTTATATGTATGTGTATAAATGATGACTGATGTATTCATGTACACAAGTGTAGCTTGCTTTAATGTTTTTGTTATTATGCCTTTATTTACTTACAGCTTATATATATATATATATATATATATATATATATATATATATATATACATATATATTGTGGCGAATTTCAGCATCACTAAGCTGTATATATATATATATATATATATAAATCGATCGCGTGAGCAGGATTAGCCCGGTTTCATTGGCCACTTGAGGACAGTGCACTGCCACAACGTCCATTAAAAAAAAAAAATATAACTGTTTTTGATTTTCGGTTCGATCTACAACTAATTTAATTACTACCGAAATAGTACTTATTTGATGCTTTATGTCAAGTTCTGAACTAGATATTTGTAGCACTAGTTTGACTTCCCTACAGGGTAGTTATTCACTTCCCTAGAGGTTATCTATGTATGTACTGAAGCCAAATAAAAAGTAAAACTGCTCGCATTTTTATGCATTTTAAACATTTCAGCAGTAAGGAATTCAAGAAAATAATTGCTTGATGTTAGCTGGGAGCTAGGTCTTTTTGCCAGCCCAATCTTAACTTTTGTTTTTCTTAGAGTCCTAACAGCAGCATTAGCATTGGCTTGCAGTAAATTACAGTAAAGCGCAATCTTATAGCCAATGTGATAGAAAATAAATAAATATGACATAAAAGTTGCTTCCACAAAAAATTATTTTTTTTTTAAGTTTTTCTAAGCTGTGTCGACTATTAGCAATAATTTGGCAAACACTCCGAGTGTATTCCTTTTCAGTTTCGAAGAACATGCTTTCATCAAGCATAGAGTCGGCGCATTTGCGCCTCGGCAACCACGCCACCATTGGGAGCCATAATTTCGAAATAGTAAAAACTTCATTTATTTGGTAGACACAAATAACAACAGCTTGGAAATTCAACGAAGAAGCACTCTTGTCATTAAATGCTACTACGAAAATGATGCTCTAAAAGTGACTTATCGTACCCGTCCTACTTTCAGGAAACGCGGCCTTGTAACTTATACTTAAAATTTTTCTTCTAAAGATTTATGGGCTTCTAAGTGTCAGCAACGACAGAAGAATTCTTCTGCTGGGAGTTCCTTTCCCTGGGAAGCTACTATGTAATGTATTATGATAAGGACTTGGTAGCCTTTATCAATTCCTTGATAGTTCGAAAACCAGGGGAAATAATATGTTTTGGTGGTACAACAACGGGCCTACTGATACTACCCTTATTTAATACCAACTTATTATGAATATTATTTAGTGAACGAACATAATTTTAACATAGTGATATGCGTGTTCAACTAGATGAGCTAGACGTATGCACATATGAACATACAACATGTGAAGCTTTTGTCAAGTGTGTTGCTTAGCTTTCCCGTTTCCTCCTTAACTATTTACTCACTCGAGGTTATATTTGTTTCCGTTAAAATAATATTTGTTGTCATTGACTAAATTAGTTTTCGCAATATTTCGTCTGATACCCTATGACTTGGCAAGGGAAGTATATTGGTTGTCATAGTTGATTATGTACGTGTGAATGCATATACAAATAATTTATTTGAATTTGGGGTATCTCATATAATAATTACAGAATACAGATATTTATTTACGCAATTTATTCGGTATTTTCTAATTCAAGTTTCGGATGCTTTACAAGAAAAAAACGTTACAAATTTATTAGTCCGCTTGTTTTTATAACTATATAGATACCAGTACAACAGACAACTATTATCGGTACTATCGATAGCGAAATACTAACGCCGTGTAATCGATTTGTTTCTCCTAAATATCGCCAAGTCATATGTTTGCTACTTCTAGGTATCTGTTTTTGTAACAATTCGATGCGTCGTCGATAACATGTCGATTAAAAATGATAACATTCCGATATGAAATCGATTGCTTCTAGACATCAAATCGACAAATTTTTGATAGGAAATCGATGTTTTTGTAAAATTTTTTTTAAATCAATAATTTTTCTATATTGACAATTTTTTGATAATGTATCGACAACTTTTGATAGATAATCGTTAATTTCTCCATGGTTATTCGATACTTTCTGTATAAGCGTCGTGAGATTTTTTTTGATAGACAAATTACAAGTTTCTGATAGATAAGGTTAAACTGGCTGGTCAGTAAAGATTTCACGTACACTGAATGTTTCCATAGTGCAACCAAACGAAAGAATCCTAATCAGATGCAACTTATGTAATAGAATAATTCCGTCCAAAGAACGTGCTCAAGGGTTTCCTCCTGCAGCTCGCAATATCTACACCTGCTGTTACTGATTAGGCCTAAACTATCAGCATGTGACGCCAGAAGGCAGTGTTTTCTATCTTCAGATATATGAACCACTTTATGAGTCTAATAACGTAGGCTTTGCGCGCTTTTTTCTACGCCTTTCCTGCTTGATGGATCTTATGCAATTCCTGTCTCTTTTTGATAAAAAATCGAAAACTTTTCGATAAGACCGTTAACTCATTTTTAATCTTTGTTAACGATAACCATCGCTCATCTCTGCCCTTTCTTAAACCTATACAAACTATTTTCGGCTATATAAAAACAGAAAAGAATAGAACATCCACAATCCGTCGATAACCAAGCGATAACTTATCGATAACAAACCATTTGTCTTTATTTTCCGGGCCCGTGTAGTATTACACGATCCGTCAACAGTGATCTGACTGCCAAAGTGCGAATGCGCCGATTAATTTCTTGGATGACAGCGAGTACTTCGTTTTGTTCTAGTTAACTGACAGACCCACTTTTCTTGCCTGTTTATCTAATTCAGAGAAGGCAACACTCACGGTGCTTTTGTTAAGGCCAATAGTATCACTATCTGTAGAATACGCCAGCAATTGTACGCTCTTGTAATAGATTGTAATATCAGGGTTGAATTCTGCTGGTAGAATTATCATCTCCAGCATTAGTTCAAAAAAATCGAACTAAAGGGAGTTGAGTTGCCTGATGTCTCGCTTAGTTTCGAATGACTCGGAGAGGTTCTTCTTAATCTTTACGAAGCTGGTTGATTCGTGTCATTTGACAGAGCCCTTTAGTCTTTTCAGTGAATTTAAATTCAGACATAATAGCATGCAAGCAACTTCTTTTCACACTGTTAAAGGTCGTTTTTAAGTCCACAAAAAGTTGGTGAGTGTCGATTCGCTAATTGGGATTCTTCTGCAGGGCCAAGCGCATTGAGGAAGATATTGTCGACAGCATATTAAACAAGTCTGAAGCCACAGTGATAATGTCCGATCAGTTCGTTGACTATGCTCTTACGCACAGTACGCTGGGTAGAACTTTATACGCGATATTATGTAGGCTTATTCTGCGGTAGTTGGTTTTTGGTTTGGAGTTATGCGCTCATCCAACCATATTATGCATAGAAGGTGATGCATGCTAGGCCCCTCATTACCTGACATCTTGTGATTTTTTAACCGCAATATTGTGGTTCTCACTTCGTCATAGAAGGATTACGGAACGTGTGACCCTTCATCGTCAATTAGGGTATCTGGCTCGTTTTCTCCCTCGATAGCTATCAATGAGGAGATGTGATTCCTCCACAACTCAAGCACACTTTGTACGTCAGCTCACCATTATCATTTCTGCAAAAATCTGCAACGGCCTTTAAACATTCAGTCACCCGCCGGATTTTTTTGGCAGAATCTTTGGGCTCACGCTGTTATACCCTTATGGCCGTGGATTTCTAATCGAGGTGCTCAGCTTTGCAATCGACTGCTCTTATTCCTTGAACCAGCTCGTATTTGTAAATATTGAGTGAAATAATCAATCAAGTATTCCTAATTGAAATATTTAAAAAAAAGTGCTACAAATTAATGAAAGGTTTTATACAAAAACAAGTAAGGAGGGCTAAGTTCGGGTGTAACCGAGCATTACATACTCACCTGCCAAATTACAGCTGGCAAAACTTTTAAATTACCTTCTTTTAAAGTAGGCGGTGCCACGCCCATTGTCCAAAGTTTTATTAATTACTTATTCATTTTATTAAGTACATACAGGAGAAGAAGTCCAAATTAGGCGTGTCATTTTATTCTAGATACGTGGATGACATAATATGCTTATAAAATACTAATAACGAAGAGCTTGTACTGGACTACCTAAACAAGCAGGATGGAAATATAAAATTTACAATAGAAGCCAAAAAAGACGGAGGAATCAACTAGATATTTAGAACTCACGATAAATATTGATAAAGAAGCTAAAAGATTTAACTATGACATATATAGAAAGACAACGGCCACCGACACAATAATACATAATACCTCAAATCACCCCCAACAGCATAAAAATGCAGCATTGAGGCACTTGGTACATAGACTTCAAAGATCGCCTCTTAGATAAGAGGCATATCAGAGAGAACTTGAGGTCGTATATAATATCGCTGCAAACTACGGATATAAAAAGCACTAGGAGATAAGCTCAGAGCCAAAAAGAAATAATGAAAAGGAAAATAATAGCTGGACGACTATAACATATACTTGAAAAGCAACATATAAATTGGCAAACTTCTTTAAAAAATACAACATTGACATAGAATTCAAAACATCGAACGATCTAGGGCGAAAACTAAGAACTAACACTAATTCAGAGGATCCGTTTAGCAGCCACGGCGAATACAAGCTTACCTGCGGATGCCAACATAGTTACATAAGATAAACAGGAAGGCAAATAAGAACGAGGTTCAGAGAACATATTAGAGATTACAACAAAAAAATCCGGAATCCAAACATTATACCCGAGTCTAACTTCGCGAATCATATGGTCGATAATGAATGTTCCCCAGCAAAAATCAATAAAACAGTTAGAGTTCTTCACATACAAGCAAAAGGCCGACTTCTCAACGTACTCGAAAACATGGAAAACTACAAACAGAAAACATTCGACGGTAGAATAATAAACGAACAGGTAAACACAATTTCTGACATAATATTCGAGCCTTTAAAACTTGTTTACAAGAAACAAATTAATAACACAGTTACAACAGACAACCACACAACAACAAATAAATACAAAACAATTAACGCACCAAGCCAGCAAACCCACAAAGAAGGTAAATCGACTAAAATTACGGATTTTTACCTGCCCGAGTCAGCCAAACAAATCGATCTGTAAAAACGACCCTCTATTCTGAATAAACACAGCACATACACATAACTAAATATACACAAGCTACAATTTTGACAATAACTGCTCATGTACCTACGAACTAAAAATACAGGGCAAACGACAACAACAGATCAGAACGAAAATCGACACTGATGATGGCACAACGCCGAAACCTGTCTATCTTAAAACCAAATTTGACAAGGGATGACGGAAAATCGCTCCAATATACATCATTTATCTACCCTGTCCGAAAATCAACAAAGCAAAATAAGTAAATTTTCTATTCTTCGTCATAAGGTTAACCCACCTACCAAGATTCATCGCTTTATCAGTTTTTGGTAATGAATTATCCCACCTTTTCGGTTTTTTCGAAATTTTTGATTAAGATATCTCAAAATTTACTCAAGTCATCGTGTTTTCAGACAGACGGGCGGGCGGACATGGCTAAATGAATTTCCTTTTTCGCCCAGATAATCTTATCTCGATTAGTTTATTCCGTTACGGTGTACCGTTATGGTAACAAAATTAACATACTCTGTGGGCTCTGATCTGCTGAGTATAATCAGAAACCCGTAGGCTCACTTGCAGAATGGTAAGTTTTCTTTTTAACTCAAAGCTAACCTCGTGCGCAAAGCTTAACCATCTTTGAAAAATTTTTTGAACTTACTCTGAGCTAAGAAAATAACTTGCCATTCTGCAAGTGCGCTTAACTCATTGATTTTAAATTTTTATTAGTTTAAAGAAAATTTTCCTTTCTAATGTTTTCCTCATTTATGTCAAGTATGCTTTTCTGAGTGTGGACAAATAACAAATTTTGTACCATGTTACCATGTATCGCAATAATTTTGCTCTACGAAAGTATACATTGAAAGAATTTTTTTTTCATTCTTATTAACAATATTAGCAAAAAGTTTTTCCAAAAATGTTTTTATATAAATGAGCATATCCTGAAACAAAGTTATATTTCCTGCGCCAGTACATACTTCGTTAAATAAAAAAAAAAAAAAAACAAAAAAAAAACCTATGTAAATATTCCTAAAAAAAGATAACTACAAACAATAAAATAAAAGTAAGAAGTACGAAAGACATGACTCTTTGCAAACAAACTGGTTAAAAAAACTTTGATTAGGGTATTCAGCAAAAAGTTGATACACGCGTGACTGACATAGGAAGTGTAGAAAATAAATTCCACAAAAATCGGATATTCTCAAATATGAAAGCGGAAGTTTAAAAAAAATTCATTGAATTTTTGCCAAGAGTAAATGTAAACTTTCAAATCATTTAAAACATGTTAAAAATGTACTTGTTATAAAACTACGACACGAATAATTCGTATTTCTGTAAATTTCTACATCAAGTTTTCTTTGCATATATGTTTGCATATTCTGTCAAATAAGTTATTCCTAAAATAAACGCTATTGAATTAAACGTATTTTTTCTAATTTGTTAATTTTTTTCGGCTCTGGTTCCAACAATAATTATGGACCCAGGCAATCGTTCGGGCGATAGTAATTGATTGTTTATGTATATTCGTTTTGATATATTCTCAAACATCGCGTGTGTCGCGTATTGCTAGATAGATTTCATAATGAATTCGCTGTATCAAATCGATAAACTTGATGAAAAGAACTTCGATTCTTGGCAGGTGCAGATGAGGAGCGTTCTCATCCATCGAGGACTTTGGAAAATAGTAAGTGAGCAAAGTTTCAAACCGGAAGAAAATGCGGCTGAATGGGAAGCGCTTGATGAGAAAGCGTTAGCTACATTAATATTTGTGAGATCATCAGCTCAATCACATAAAACAATGCAAGACATCCACGGAAGCATGTAAGGCTCTAGAGATTTTGCATAGATCTAGTGGGCCTGTGCATAAAGCGTCGTTATATAAAAAACTTTTGAACATAAAATTTGGTGACACATCCATAGTTGTGGGGGGTTGGTGGGCATTGAAATCATTGACGAATTATCTATAATATTACTTTCAAGCCTCCCAAAGCAATACAAACATTTCGCTGTTGCCATGGAAACTATGGATAATCTGCCAACGTTGACCAATTTGAAAGTTAAACTTCTGGAATATTTTGAACGAAAGAAACAAACAAGGCGAAGGCCTGTTGAGGACGACGGAGAATCGGAAGCTTTTGCTATATGGTCAAGAACCAGGAAAAAATAGAAAATTCCACAAATCGCGAGAGTAGAAACATGCAAAACGTAAAATGCTTTAAGAGTGGGCAGTATGGACATTACGCTGCAAACTGTAACTCAAAATGAAGTAAAAATTATCAAAAGCCAACCAAGATGATGTTTAAATGTTATCAGTGATGGATGCAGTGGTATTCGATGATTTGACCTGGCTTCTTGGCAGCGGAGTAACAGCATTGGCACCGACTGCAAAAGAGGCGGTATATTTACGTCGTTTAATGGCAGAGATTGGAGTAAGCGGCTCGAGTGATCCCATTACAATTTTCGGCGATGACTTGAGTGCACATCAGTTGGTAATAAATCTGGCAAATCATTCACGAAGGTACCATTTTGTAAGAGAAACTCTGACTACTAATCAATTTCTACATCAAATTTTCTTTGCATATATTTGTATATTCTGTCAAATAAATTATTCCTAAAGTAAACGCTATTGAATTTAAACGCACTTTTATAATTTTTCATTTTTTTCGGCTCTGGTTCCAACAAAAAACACTTTGCATGCGGCTACACATATGCCACTAACGTTTATATATGCTTGAGGCAAAACGGACTTAAAGTGATGTATCCCAAGAAGACTTGGAACAAATACAGGTTTAAGTTACTTTTTCGATTGTAAATGCCCACGGTGGCACATTCGGCAGACCAGATAACTTCCTTGTGGTCCTTAACGAATCATTTGCTTTCACTGATGAAATATTCACTTTACCAACCACCGCCAGATTGGCGAAAAATCATACGCGCAGAAATCAGACTAATTTTAATTACAGTTCTGGACATCGGCAGTGAAAGTGATGAATCGAATTCTCTTCTTTCTCATCCTCTGCAGGGCGCTTGATGGTATGCACTACCGTCGAAGCATAGGTGCAATAGCGCAATGATGCGTTTTGATTCCCGTAAGTTTTCTCACTGCAAATATATTAAACATGAGCAGGAATTTAATTGCTCTCCCAACCACATATAGCCAAAAACACATTGAGACCTAGCAGTCATCCCGTTAAGTCAGCAGCAAGTCCGTTGCCATAATATCATATTTCTTATTTTTCCTCAATAAATAATCTAGCGGCCGTCGAACGAAACTGTCCACTTCGATTATGTCTATCTTGAAACCTTCCATAGTAACTCATCTGCAAATTATTTCCCTTTAATATTGCTGTGCCTTGGGACCCAAATACATTAAGGTACCCAGATACATTAAGGTTCCCTATAGACGCCAACCTCGACACCTCCGCACGATATCTGACTTTAACACGTTGGGTTCTAAGATCGTTACATTGATGCATGGTACCGTACTTTCTGTCCGCTCTTTCTTTGGCATTGACGTACGCATATAAGGCACTGGCTTAATCAAGGAGTCGGTACGATTGATTTACCTGCCTACGCTTTGAGTATATTTCAGTTCCAATTCCCTTTGCCATTTTTTAACCATCTGTGTAGATTGGAATATCCGTACTATTGTTGTCTTATGGCCACAGCAGTATAGCGCCATCTAAAATTGGGCAAACGGAATATATGGTCCAATGCCTGAGCATCGAAAGAGATATTGGGGCCACAATTGAGACGGAGGGTTGGCGCCGGGGTGCAGAGATGGGTTGGGTCTGCTGTTTACTGTGTCGATCCAGAATTAAGTAGATCCTATAGGCTGCCAGATTACTGCACGAAATTATAGAAGTGAAGAAAGCAGCAGAAACCTGGAGGAAGCGAGCTTAAGCTGCGATCGCGTCAATATATATATTGATAATCAGGCTGGCATTAAGGCAAATTTCTCACACAGTACATCATCAAGAAGTGTTCTGGAATGTGAATAAGCATTGGAAAAACTTTTCTCAGGCAGGACCATACATCTTTACTGGATTCCCGGTCATAAAGGAATAGAAGGTAACGAAAAGGCCGATAAGTTGGCAAAGGAGGGTGCAACACTCTCTGAGTCGACGATAGAAGTCCCAATCCGTTTGGGAGAAATCAAAAGGAGACAGGAGTTGCATATGATTCATCACGTAGGAAAGAAGTTGACAAAAAAAAAAATCATGTGCAAAGCCTACGATATTAGGCTCACTAAGTGGCTCATATCTCTGAAGAGACAAGGCTTAAGGCTCACGTTGGACATACTACATTGATACCTGGTACGATACCTTCTGTTCTTTCTTTTTCTATGACATAGACATCACGTTGGACATACTAACTGGACACTGCCTTCTGGCGTCACATGCTTATAAGTTAGGCCTCGTCAGTAACAGCAAGTGTAAGAAGTGTGTGCTGCAGACATAAATGTTTGAGCACGTTCTGTGTTCATGTACTGCACTCGTCAGGTCAAGGCTCGAGCTATTAGGGTCGGCAGACTTGCCAGATCTCGAGGCAGCAATTAAGCTGGGTCCTAGAAAACTGCTAGTATTTACTAAGAGGACGGAGTTATTCTATAACATATGTCCTGGCACCTGATTGGGGTTCTTCTGTTTGATTGTCAAACAAAACAGTTCAACCTAACCTAATTACTGTCTAGGCCTTCTCCCATTCTTCACACTTTAAAGTTGTAAATAAAAGACATTTACAATTTATTAAAAAAAAAAAACACGAATTTAAATTGTGTGCACATACCAGAGCAGACTGCATACGTTAATTAGATCAATAATCTTGTTCATACTTAGCCTTTCAAATTGGTTAAGCTGCCCGATCAATCCCGCAAGAATCTTCTTCGTGTCACTGTGAGGCACCATGATACCCAAAAGCTTCATATACTTGATCCTGCCAGCGGAATATGGGTGTCCATCTTCATCTGCCCCTTTAGGTGAATTTCGAGCAAACGATTATTTGGGCCTTACTTCGTTCATCTATATGCAGAACATGGCTAAGTCAATGTAACGGCTACTAATTACATTCTATTAAAATGCTGGTTGAATAATAAAATATATTTCCGATTTACAATTTTTTGTGAAATCATTTGTGTTTTATATATTTTTCCTTTTTGCAGTTTTTCCATTTTCTTTCTACTCTTTCATTAATTTTTTATAAAATTTCAGTACTACCAACCTGCTACTCGTTTATGCATATGAATTGCGAAAAGGGCAATACATATGAATATTGTATCTTCATTTAATATGTAAATATATTTATACATAAATAACCAAGCAAAAAATTACAGCAGTACAGGCGACAAATTAATCGAAGGGGCGTAATTTATTTTGTTTGTATAGACCCATTCAAGAATAGGCTGTATATAAGGGTGTCCGCAATTTATGCAGCTTTTATGGCGTTCTCACAAGAAAACTTCATATTAAAAAGAAATAAAATAATAAAAAAAAAAACTTAAGTTAAACGGTTTTATTGACAACTATCCTTACATTAAGTAATAATTATACTGAAACTTAGAAAATACTTAATAAAGTAGTACTGGGTACCAGTCATTACACTCTTCATCAATCTAGGGCGTTGTTCAGAATAATAAGTGAGAGCACGGGCGATGGCAAATTTTTATTGACAGGCAACCGCTCCTATGTATATTTACAAATGATATTTTCATAAATGTATAAGTAAGACCACCTAAACCTTAATCAGGTTATGCTATGCCTCACGATTTTAAAAATTTTCGCGCCCAACGCTTTTATTTTTTATTGCGATCAACACCCTAGATTGATAGGGAATATGATGACTAGTACCTAGGGCCTACCTACTTAAGTATTTTATATCTTTTGGTACAATTATTACTTAATGTAAGGATTGTTTTCAATAAAACCGTTTAGTTTTTATTTTATTTAATTGGCTATTATTTCTCATTCTATTATTTGTTCCAAGTATGAGCCAAATTGGACCACAAATACGAGTTTTTTGAATATCTCAATCTTTGCAGCGAATTTTTTCATGCGTCACCTAGCGGATTTTTTTCTTTTTATTGCATTGTTATTGGGTTCTAAAATATATATTCCAAGTTTCAAGCGTGTAGCTTATCGGGAACTTACTTAAATTTCAATTACAAAATTCGTAAACAACGCTGTACAGAGTCATGCGATATAAAACCGTTTAAAAAGAAAAGTTTGAGTACCAACTACTGGTGTAGTTCGATATAAAAACTTACAGGTGTAAGTCTAGTCAACTTAAATTTTAAAATTGAATAGAGCTCACCAAGGGTAAAATTAACAGAAAACAAAGGTAACTTTACCGGCAACAAAAAAGTTTAGGATAATTTGTTGATGGTAACAAACGACACCAAAAGCAAACCTTTTATTATCGGCTTACTGCCAGAAGTGCAATAATCATCGATTTATCGTCTTTTTATTGATTAATTATCGGCTTGTTCCTGCGCACTACAGATGTGTCATCGATTTTATAATGAAGTTTTATCGATATCTGCTTTAGAACCTACCGACCAGACGTCGATAACCATTGGATAACTCGATAACTCTTTGAAAACAAATTCATCACACGCCAAAACAAATATTTGCTTTTCGAAAAGAAATCATTAACTTTTTGTCATATCGAGGTAATAAATAACTTTTGGATAGTAAATCGCAATCTTTTCGATAGTAGATAAAAAAACAGACTGGTAAAACACTGATAAAAAAAGTAAAGTTTTCTAAGTTCGGGTGTAACCGAACATTGTATACTCAGCGTGAACTTTAATTGTACATTTCATTTCAGATAAATTACTTTTCTACATAACACGAGGCAATGCCCGTTAAAAAAAAAATTTCTCCCCATTTCCTCTTAAAATAATACTTAATAAATGAAATGTCATTGATTCAAAACAATTTTTTGCTAAGTTATAACTTATAATTCTAGTCTATGACCCTTTAAAACTTGTTTTATGTCTAAGTTTCCGTGGTCTTTAACCGATCACGTGCATTTTTACTAGAAATATTATCTGCTCTAAAGAAAATATGTGTACACAATTTCATTACGATATGTTAATTTTTCTTCGAGTTATGGCTCCCGAAACATAGAAAATTGCTTAGTCATAAAATGGGCGGGGCCAGGCCCATTTTTTAAAATTTGAAGTTTTTCCTATTTATTGTTATAAATCTACTTGCGAAATGAAATAGCATTGATATAAAGCCCATCTTTGCAAATATATATCTTATTTTATTCTTCCACGACCCTTTTCAAACTCTTTTATATAAAAGTGGGCGCGGTCGTTAACCGATTTCGTTAAGTTTTCTTCAAAGCATTCTATATAGCAAAGGCAACCTCCCTGCCGAATTTTGTTAGGATAAGTTTAACGATTTTTGATTTATGATTAATAATATTTGTAAAATTGATTTTACCACAAGTAGGCGGTGCCACGCCCATTTTAAAATTTGTTTTCAAATTTTTATCAAATGTCTCAATATCAGTCTACACGTCATGTTTCAGCATTCTGGGTGTATTATTTACTAAAAAATTAGGTTTTTTGTGTTTTCCAAAATGTTATGTATATAAAAAGTGGGCGTGGTTATCATCCGATTTCGCTCATTTTCAACACAAATCTATTCTGGCTCCAGGTAAGGTCGTGTACCTAATATGGTGAACTCATCTCAATATTTACTCAAGTTATCGTGTTAACGGGCAGACGGACGGACGGACAGACGGACGGACATGGCTCAATAAAATTTTTTTTCGATACTGATGATTTTGATATATGGAAGTCTATATCTATCTCGATTCCTTTATAACTGTACAACCAACCATTATCCAATAAAAGTTAATATACTCTGTGTGCAAAGCACGTTGAGTATAAAAATGATAGCTTTCCGATACCCAATCGAAAACATATCCATTATAAATGATTGTAAACAGTCGACAAATTTTCGAAAACAAATCAATATATTTTTGCTATCAAACCGATAAACCGTCGAAAGATTATCGGTGACTTATTTATAGCTTATATTATCGATAGCTAATTTATGTTATATGTATATAGATATCATTAAAAAGACTAACATGTCTTCTCCATAAAACTGTTAATATATTTCAAATGAAGTCGATTAACTTAAAGGTTATGAGTGTTCCATACTAAAAATTGGGCTTTTGAACGTAACTCAAGTTTATAAAATTGTTTAGAAAATATATTATCCTGATTCGTAACCAACTCGAAAAACGCATTACTACCGTAATATGTTTAACTTCGAATGTTATATTACACATTGTATTGTAAGACACGGGTAAAAATTTCTAGAAACGGTTTGGTTTTTGGCATCAAGTTTTTTACTAACAGTGGCCGCCGTGGTGTGAACAGGCATTCCTTACTATCAGAACAAAGACCCTGGGTTGAAGTCCCGAAAAAATAAGATCAACTAACTTAATTAAAATTATTACTCAGTTGTGTGTTTCCTCGTCTGCTGTTTTGGCAAGAAATATGAAAGTCTCATCAACGTGAAAAGTTAAAAGATAAGCGCGATGCAAACTGGAAGGAAAGGTCGCTAAAAATCTCCTCAAAGGCATATCGCACCAAGTTTTTCGAGCTACTACCTGGCGCGTTTCTGTCCCAGATAAACCAATTGGTAATTCTATATGACTGCATGACACTCCTAATACACGTCCATAAAAGTATTCTTCTTTCTATGTACTTGTCAATTATCATTTTATCAGTCAGTTTTCATTCCACTAACAAGATATATGTCAGGTCATAGCAGTCTGAATCAATGTTGTTTGCAAGATGTTTGTTAAGATAGCATATTCGATGATATATGTACCTAGATAAAATGAAACTTCATTTCTGTTGTACGAGTCAGTCAAAAAAATGGTTTAACTATATATAAAATTCTAGCATAAGTAAAACTTCCTCTGAATTTGCATGAACGCATTTATAATTTGTTGTTGTAGTGCTGTAAAAAGCGATAGCCTTCATTAGAGTGCTTTACAATGATTGCGCTTAGCTTTGACTTTACTTAACCATTTAAAATTTTACTTTCACCGACCATACCAAAACATACATTTCTGTTTTCTAAGTGTTCAGAAGCATCTCTGGTGCTAGGTAGGTACTTATGAATTTGAAAAACACTTAAAAGTTGGTTATATGTATATACACATTGAAAGTAGATTGAATGCTACCCCTCCATTATCCTGGGGTTAATTTGTTAGTTAAGCATATTTTCATCACGACCAGAGAAATGCCAGCAACTATAATTTATTTTTACTTTTTATATTTGTTTTGAATTTCTATTTTATAATTTTTTTGCAGCAATATAGATTTAAAGTTTTGCTTCACTAAAAGCGATAATCCATTTTCGATTTTTCTTTGATTACTTCTTTAGAGGAATCGCATTAGGGAGTTTGTAAGTTTTTTTATTTTTCCTTTTTTTATTAGAATTGCTGTTCAAAATACTTAAGCAGTGAAAAACGAAGACTTCATACCTTTCATGAACGGGGCTGAACAATAATCTTATCCCATTCGTAATCTACAAATAATGCGCTGAATAAGATAAGAAATATATAGTGAACAGATGTACATACCTAAACGATTTTAAGATATATATAAAAAATGGCAAAAAACCCCCTTATCTGAACGATCGGTTGTATGGGATATATATTATATATAGCTCCGATCGGAATGATTTTTTCATGAAATCTTCTATGATATATTATAATAAATATCACCAAGTTTAACGTTTTTATATTGGAAACTAAGGGAGAAATGGCCAAAAATTTGTCTATCTTAACGATCGGTTGTATGGGATATATACTATATATAGCTCCGATCAAAGTGATTTTTTCAGGATATCTTCTATGATATATTAGAATCACGCTTTTTCACGTTTATACTTTCTAAATTGTGGCAGGAATGACCAAAATCATGTTATATGAACGATCGGTTGTATGGGAGATATATGTTATAGTGGACCGATCCTACGGTATCCGACAAATGTCTAACATAATACAAAAATACATCCTTGTGCCAAATTTCATAGAGATATCTCAAAATTTGGGGGACTAGTTTGCGTTCAAACAGACAGACGGACGGACAGACGGACGGACGGACAAACGGACATGGCTATATCAACTCAGTTCGTCGCCCTGATCAATTCGGTATACTTAATTGTGAGTCTATCTTCTATATTTCTCAACGTTACAAACATCGGAACAAAGTTAATATACCATTTCATGTTCATGAAAGGTATAATAACTAAGAATACAAAGGAAATGAAATGAAAGGAAAAGAAAGGAGAAGAAAGGAAAGGAAAATAAATGAAAGGAAAGTAAAGAAAAAGGTAAGGAAGGGAAAAGGTAGGGAGAGGAAAGGCTTGTGAAAGGTGAGTCATCTATTGACATCGATGGGTAACAGATTGGTTATCGAAGTGTTATTAATTTGTTTTCATTAAAAAAGGCTTTCAAAGATTCATCGATTTTTTATCGACTAGTTTTCCGTTTGTTATCAGAAACTTATCGATTTATAATCGAAAATTATATATTTTTTACCGATAGGTTATCGATATATTATCAAAAAGCCATAGATTTTTTGTAGAAAAGTCACCGACTCGTACCTGGAGGCATACCCATTTCTAATTGGCATGTAATTGAAAAGTTATCGATAATCAATAAAAAAATTGTAAATTTTTTATGGAAAAGTTTTCGATTTATTGTCGTTAGATTATTATGAAACATTTAGCAATAAAATTACAACACAAAATAATAGATCTGTAACCCGTCGACAACAAGCCGATAATAAACCAATAAGGGGCCGATAACAAAGTTATAACAAAAAGATAGTAACTTATCAAACAAATCTTGTCGGTATATGTTGTTATCGGTAAGAAGTCGACGAAGCCCTTCTCAAAAATCTAAAAAAATTTATTTTAAGCGCTTTGAAAATGTTTGTAGGGTAGGTACCCAGCAAACACTCGTAGTCAAAAAAGTGTCGTAAATAATTTATTTATTTGTTTATTTCAAATTAATCTTGGACAAATTAAAATATCATTACAGACTATTTACAAATTATTAGCTTAAATATTATCTACCCTATCAAGTCATTTAGTATAAGTTTAAACTTTGATTTATTTACTGAAAAATTACATCTGAAAGGAAAATAAATGAAATCTGAATCTAACCGTTTACATTCATTATGAGCACATTTAAGAGCTTGAAATGAGCGTATTTCCTCTCTTACCATGAAATTCTGGTAAAACCCTTATTTCAAACATTATGTGAGCCTAGATAGGAAGGAGCCCATTCAGACCCCTTAATATAGGATCAATAAGATTCATAATATGCTCATTAAAGGCACATAATTAACTGCTCCTATGTCTCTTTTCAGAGTTATTTTAATGGTATATATAAGGAATTATGATTGCCTCGATCTGGGCGAGTTTTCACCGCTAGGCATAAAATATTGGGTTGCGTATAGGGCTTGCTGGAGAGTACGATATTTGGAATGAAACCCTTTAAATGTGAGGCATACCGACGTCAGCGCTAATCTAATACAAATGAAAGCTCGAATCACCAACCGGTGTACTCCGCGGTGGCAATTAGTTGTGGCAAACAAATAAGTCCAAAATACTTACAAACATTGTTTATGCAGATAATGAAGAAGACGAAGCCCCCATGAAACTGCTTTGTTTGTTGAAAACTCTCGGCATATAACTCAAATTTTTTAAAAAGATTTTATGATCATATAAGCCTCAGATTATATTTTTCACATTTTTCGAAATCATATTGGACTCCTAAATTATAAACGCTCCGAGAATGTTTGAGTAGTATTTTTTTTTTTTCAAAAACCTTTACATTAAGCTTTGTCTGTATTGTACTGATATTTGCAAAGTTTTTATACAAATCTACTTACCTTTAAATCTGTACATGAAATGTTGATCATGCAAATCGTACACTTATTAACGTCAGGATGCAAGAGCCATTATATAATCCTCACTTAGTACTTATATAAAATGTTAGTGATTTACTGTAACTTGACTTACCTGCATTATGTTATAGCTTCAGTTTCCTTTTTTGTTTAATCTCAACCAATAACTAACTACTTGCTACAACTTTTAATAGTCAACGCTAATAGCTGCAATAAAAACAACTATCCTTAATAAAGCAACCTAGCGAGTATTTGTTGTGAAAGGTACATAGTGCTTAAGTACACAAAGGCAGACACATAAACACCTTTATTTGTTGCTCAACGTAAAAACAAGGTCACTGAAGCGTGTGGTGATTAACATTTAGTTTATAACTTTTTATGAAGCCACTTTATTTTCGGGGTTATTATGTTTAGTTAATAACATTTTTCCTTCCTCTCGTATTGTGATGGCAATTTTTAAGCTGTTAGCATATACTTACATACAAACATACACATTAGTAATTACAAATATAAAATCTAACATAATTTTTTATATATATTTTTAACTGCTTTGTTAATGTTCTCTCCCCATTTTAATATGAAAATTAAAAGCACATAGAAATTATATGTGGAAGCGTGCACGAATTTTCATTTGTTTGTGAATTGCCAGATTCTTAAAAATATACTTTAATTTAACTTTCAGGAAGCGATGAGAGCAATAAAGATAGTAGGAACTATGGCTGCGGTATGTATGGTGAGAGTGTAACAAAGTAAAATGTCATCGCATATCGTCCGAGATTTAGAGTGAACTGAGAATCACATCTGTTATTAAAAAAAAAAAATTTATAATAAGTAAAATAATAAACAGTAATATAATAGAATATCTATGACATTTGCGTCACAAAACAATATTTATCCGAGTAGCTAAATCATATTATATTTCTATGAGAAACTACTTTTAAAGTTCAAACTTATTTTTCATCACACCAAATCATATCAAATTAAATCACATCACCACATCACATTATTTCATGAGATCATTATACAATATCATATCAAAGCCTGTTCTTATTTAGGTACATGCAAGGCACAAGAATTTTCGTTGAAAATTTTTTCACGGCAAAAATACACCTTGAATGTTTGCCAAAATATCTGCCATATCCCGTATTTTTCTAAAATATTTAATTAAGGATTTTTTCAGGACTAGAATCTAAAACCTTTGTTGTAAGAGGCGACCACCCGTCTTGAGACATAATATTTCAAAACACATTTAGCTTAACGAAATAAAAATCATATCGAAAAACAAATCGTTTAAACTTATATCGCAATATATGACGTGGTATAACATCATGTCATATCATATCAGAACATCACATAAGATACCATAATATTGCGCCATAGCACGCCACAGCATTACACAGGGTGAGGTGCAATTGGAAGGCAAATATTTTGCAAAGAGGACTTTAATCTCCACTTTCAATCAAAAGAGCAGATAAGCAGGGCTATTCGATTGCAAGGAAATGATCGACCAACCAGGAGTGATTGAACGGGAGTTAATACAATAACACTACGTTGAATAAGAATATATATCGCATCGCATGATTTCATATCACATCAAATCAAATTATGTTACATCATTTCAAATCATATGTCATATGATAACAAATCATAACAATTAAATGTATCCACCTACCACTTTTCATGCAGAGAACATCAAGCCCAACACACATATAAAAATATCACGTCAAATTATTAGTTGCTATATCATATCTTCCCATATCACATGTGTATTTTATGTTTCCTTTATTATACATTCATAATACGCTATGTCACATCTTATCAACGACAAAGGATTATATATATCAATCAATAGCACTCTCCCAAAAATATATAATATAACGTCATAAAAAAATATCGCATCGCAAAATTCCATGTCAGATCATATCATATTTTGTCATATCTGATGATATCAACCCGTAACACTTCAGTGTAATTACATATCACATTTCATATATGGAACATCAAATTTAGCAAAATTGTAAAATAATAATATATAAATAAAAATATCGCGTCATATTTTTCCTATGATATAGCATACATATCACATCTTATAAATATACATGTTACGAATAAAATTCCCCTGAAAAATATAATAATATATTCAATACCATAAGATTCAGCCTGGGTGTCCCCTATCAGAGCTGCAACTACTTTTTAAAGCAGCGGTTTTTGCATAAGAAGCAATTTAAGAATAAAATCACAACACATACAAAACTAAACACTTTAACTCAAACTCTTCGGTTCCTTTCTTCTTTTTCTTATGACGACCATAACAATATCAAAGGTTACGACCAAAATAGACGGTAGTAAATATGCAAAAAAAAGTAAGAATAAAAAGTGTAAGACCATTAATTTTATTTCCGTTTCGTTTATGTCTTTCCGAAAATGCATAAACAGACATGAGCTTGTTTATATACATTTTTTATGCAAACACATTCACTAGAAATCACTGCTGTTCTTAAATATGCAAAAAAAAAAACCTTAAAATCATATCCAAACACAGAAACTAATAGCTATAGAACAAAAATTATCTATCCATAGTTTTAATAAAATGAAAATAAATGCGTTGACCGCAACAGCGATAAAATAGAAAAGCAACGCATGTGAATATTTCAGCCGCTCAAATACTTTGTAACCGCTAACAAACAACACAACACACACACAAATACATATCTACGTTGTCTATTTTTATGTTCGTTACACATGTGCGCAATTTAGTGTTATTTCACCATTACACACATACACACATGTTTGCACAATATGTAAATATTTCCTGCAAATAATGCGATTAGTCAAGAAAGGGTCCGGGATGACTCCGGGATGACTCCTGGATGAGTCGCAAAGGAGTATGCGACTAATGATCTCTTTTCTTTGATCTCTTTGTATGCGTTGAACTGTTCCCTATTGTTTTAGCATGTCCTATGAAGGGCCTAATTTTACACATTTATACCTGAACGGGAACGCTGGGACCAATCCCCTTTGCACCCATATCGGAACGAATGAAGACTAATTCTCATCAAAAAGAGTTAGATTTCGTATGGTACGAGGTTATGAACATTTTAAACGCAATACTAAAACTTGCAAAAAATCTATGTAAAACAAGTAAGGAAGGTTAAGTTCGGGTGTAACCGAACATCTATAGGTGGACACATTTTCGAGATATCGCCATAAAGTTGGACCAGGGGTGACTCTAGAATGCGTTTGTTCGATATGGGTATCAAATTAAAGGTATTAATGAGGGTTTTAAAAGGGAGAGGTGGTAGTTGTATATGTGAAGGCGTTTTCCAGATATCGAACTAAATGGGGAACAGGGTGACCCAGAACATCATCTGTCGGATACCGCTAATTTATTTATATATGTAATACCACGAACAGTATTCCTGCCAAGATTTCAAGGGTTTTTTATTTCGCCCTGCAGAACTTTTTCATTTTCTTCTACTTAATATGGTAGGTGTCATACCCATTTTACAAAGTTTTTTTCTAAAGTTATATTTTGCGTCAATAAACCAATCCAATTACCATGTTTCATCCCTTTTTTCTTATTTGGTATAGAATTATGACATTTTTTTCATTTTTCCAAATTTTCATTATCGAACAAGTGGGCGTGGTCATAGTCGGATTTCGGCCATTTTTTATAGCAATTCAAAGTGAGTTCGGATAAGTACGTGAACCGAGTTTAGTAAAGATATATCGATTTTTGGTCAAGTTATCGTGTTAACGGCCGAGCGGAAGGACGGACGGTCGACTGTGTATAAAAACTGAGCGTGGCTTCAATCCGATTTCGCCCTCTTTCACAGGATTAAGTTATCGTCCTAGAATCTAAGCCCCTACCAAATTTCACAAGGGTTGGTAAATTTTTTTAGACTTATGGCATTAAAAGTATCCTAGACAAATTAAATGAAAAAGGGCGGAGCCACGCCCATTTTGAAAATTTCTTTTATTTTTGTATTTTGTTGCACCATATCATTTCTGGAGTTAAGTGTTGACATAATTTACTTATATACTGTAAAGATATTAAATTTTTTATTAAAATTTTACTTTAAAAAAATTTCTCCGATTTTGCTAATTTTTATTAAGCGTACATATAGTAATAGGAGTAACGTTCCTGCCAAATTTAATCATGATATCTTCAACGAATGCCAAATTACAGCTTTCAAAATTTTTAAATTACCTTCTTTTAAAAGTGGGCGGTGCCACGCCCATTGTACAAAATTTTACTAATTTTCTATTCTGCGTCATAAGTTAAACTCAGCTACCAAGTTTCATCGCTTTATCCGTCTTTGCTAAGGAATTATCGCACTTTTTCGGTTTTTCTAAATTTTCGATATCGAAAAAGTGGGCGTGGTTATAGTCCGATATCGTTAATTTTAAACAGCGATCTGAGATGAGTACTCAGTCTGTGAGCTCTGCTCAACTGAGCATAAAAAGTTCTTAGGCCGCCAACTCATTCCAAGGGATATGGGTCGATGATAATGATGGTCCAAATCATTTTGGTTCGGTATAGGGCTCCGCATTTTTCTTAAATAATTCGAACCAATCACCTAAACTCTTTTTTATTTAACTCCCTTCGTTGACGCTTTTATATGTTTTTTTAAATGGGCTAGGTTTCAACCAGACTGGGATTAAATGTGCCCAAAGTCAATAGTGGGGATCAATTATGCCCCAATGTAGATAAAAGAAATCAATCGGATACCGCTCTCTTTAGGGATTACTCGCACTGATTTTTACAGGGTTTATTATATTGCCTAGAAATATGGATACATAAGCATATGTATGTGTGTCTGTTGGGTTTATTTGAACATTTTAGTTTTTTTTTTGTTTTGTTTATTTACGCGTTGATGGGCGTTGTTAGGTCATTTGCGAGTGACCTAGAATCCTACGCAAGACACACACACTGACAAACATTTATTTATTTATTTATTTGCGCTTTTGTGCATGCATCTATTTATACACACACATATGTGCCTGTGTGGGAGTGGTTGTACGCTTTGGCAAATTTGTTTAAATTTGCCTGCACTGGTGATGGGCAAAAAACGAGGTCACTGCTATGCGCAATATTTGCCTTTGTCAAATAGTTACGATGTAGCATGAGCAGAAAAATTAAAAAATTAATAATTTTTAGTGCTTTAAACGTCCGAGGATTTCTGTAGCAAATGTGCAGTAAGCAATGCTAGATCATGGATGATATACAATTTAAAAAAAATATTCGTGGGACATTCGAGAAATCTCAGATATATATTTCTCTTAGATTTACTCCAATTTGAGTATTCTATATAGTTTTTTTCTTATATCAAGGGTGCTTCTACCAAAGGAGATGCTTAAAAGCTATTCATTTGGTTAAGTTTGCGTCAATTTATTTTTATTATTTTACAATACACTAGCAGACTCGGCAGGGCGTATGGAGGTTATCAGAAATAAGCATACCAGGAGTTATAAAAACTATCCCGACAGCAACATTGCATGCCATTCTGCATATCCTGCCTGCCTGCAGGCCCGATGGTCAAAAATATCGCGTTAACAAATGTAACACGGCTTGAGGCCTCGGGGCAGCCTGAGTGCAGGCCTTATGACCATAGCAGTATTGCGCCATATTGAATTGGAAAACGGAAAACGTGGTCCCATGCTTGAGCTTCGAAGAGTATCTTGGGGCCACTGTAGAGCCGTAGGGTTGGCACAAACCTGCGAAATAGTAGAGCAAAAATATGCACGTGCATAACGATGGTTCTAAAAGATTACAGAGGCTACCAGTCCACTGAAACGTCTTATAGTCGGAAGTTGTAGCCACTAAGAAAGCAGAGGAATTTCTGGAGCAAGCGCGTCAATATATGTGGGTTCTACTCCATTTGGTAAATAAAACAACACCGGTTAACATGTAATATAATAGTTTTAATTGGCAATAAATTATTTAATAGTGGTCAAATTGGTCAAGCATTCGATTCTTAGCTTACCGGCTGAATTATCTCTCGTCCGTTCCACTTAGTCTTTTTAGTTGTCATTCGTCAGGGTTGTATTGGCAAGTATGTTAGGTGCGATCCTGTACTAGTACGTCTGTCCACTACGGGTTGTGCGGTTATCGATTCCCACATATATATGTTGATAATCATGCGGCGATTAAAGCATAATTCTTATACGCTACTTCTGCAGGTACTGCAAAGAAAAATTGGATGGACTTACGACGGAAATGGGTTCCAGGTCATAAAGGGATCTAAGGTAACGAAAAGCCTGACGAAAAGGCTACAGCACTCGACAAATCCATCAAGCATAAAAGCATTTACAGAAGCGCGAGGCTGCAAAATGTCTAAGATTTTGTGCAAATCCCACGGCGTTAGGCTAACAAAAGATGCTTATATCATTATAGAGAGAAGACTTAAGAGTCATAATAGGCATAGGCGACTAGAGGTACCAGAGTTGCCGGATCTCGCGGTAGCTATTAAGCTAGTTTCCAAAAAAACTTCTAGTAATGGATGCCAGACCCCATGGAGTAATGAAACTTATATACCCAAGTACGTATATGCAATTCTTCATTATTTCACATATGTAACATTTGCTGTAAGTTACAAAAACGAAAACGGAAATCACCTTGGTATATATGGAACCATAGCAAAACGAGAAAAATCAGTTTTTGAAATGGAAACCGCAAAGTGTACATTTCTTCCCAATGCATATGGAACTCACAACAGACACACCTATATAAACGAACACATATTTACTGGTATGTTATATGATGCACGTTTTTTGTATGCCCATACGTATCAAATCAAAAGAAAAAATCTGCAGAATTGGACATTTTTGCAATTTCAATTCGAGTGATTGTTGCTAACAAAGCCCATTTGTGGATAGCAGATGCCAAAAAGGACGAACCAACATAAAATTACACCGGCACTAAAGCACCACTGTACACGCACACACACTCAGTCAGATAAATTTTAACAATTATGACCGAATAAGAGAAGAAGAAAAGAGTAAATGGTAGGACTAAAATGCATTCTTTCTTTGTCACTGTCAAATGTTGCGAAAACCGAAACGTTTTACGCGCACAACGAATTGCCAAAAGCAGATTGCATTGTGACTTTTTTGCATGAGATCATAGCTTGCATGTCAGCTTATTGATGGTGGCAATAAAAGTAGCCCACAAGAGAATAGAAAAGAAAAACAATAATAAAAAATTTAACTGACGCGCTTTGCAAATCTAAAGCCAACAAAAAATTTGGCGATTGTGTCCATATTGTCCACGTAAGCAATTCGAATTTTGAATTTCGCATTTTGTTTACTTAACTCCTAAAGCATTTTGTTCAAAAGACAGCCACCACGGCGTATGAGTAACAATAATTGCAATATTGTCAAACAGCCAGCGGCAAAAAACGCATAGACAGAGTTTGTCGTTGCGGCGTTGCGGTCAAAAGTTATCAACCCGTTGACAATATTTTAACGAGAACATAAATGAAAAAAGAAAAATGAGAACTACGTTTGGTATTTTTGTATCCTTTTGAGCCAATTGCGTGTGTGTTGCTGGCCAGCTAATATGAAACTGTGGCAGATGCAGTGCCAAAAGAAATTCAGTTTGCGAAATGAGTTGACGAAAGCGACGGCTGTGACACTTTTTGCACTGCACTATAAATTAAAAACTTCTTACAGTGCTGCAGAAAATTCAATCAGTTATGAATCAATCAATATTTGATATTACATTTGTTTCCAATATGAACAAAAATAGTTACATATGATAATGCCTTAAAGACGGCCTGGCTGTCGACAATCGTTACATTGATGTCTGCGACTGTACTATCCTGAGCAGTCTGGTTGCTCTCTACGTCATTGCCCTGCGCCTGGTACTGCCTTATTCAGTTCATGTTCCCTCCTGCACTTTTGAGCCGCCAGACAGGGGTAATACCAGGCTGTGATTTAGAAGAACGAGAAAGTATACTTACATGACTAAACAAGGTCTCATACACTTTTTATATATTACATAAAAAAAGAAATGCAAGTGACGAAACAAGTCTAGTCTATCTTGAGTTTAGCCGAAAAATTACAAACTCGTTTATAAAAGTTAAATATTCACATCGAGTATTTTATAAGACTAGCTAACAATAGTTGTGAACGAGTTTGATATAAATTTCTTTGTAAAGGATTTCTGAATTTAACAAAAGAATTAGTGCGAAATACTTATCTATGACGACAAAATTTTTTGCAACTTTAAAATATATCCACATGCCAAAATATTACAGTTTTTGCAGAATCATGATTTAATCGTGGCGTCTTTTATCCCAAAAAAACCCCTCCAGCAAAATTACCAAAAGAAGTTGTTCTCGAAAAATTGGGAAAATCAAATAAACATATTTTAAGTTTTTAGCCTTCGGGTAGTGGAGGGGTGTCGAAACCGATACCCAATGCAGGCCCATATGAGGCTGTGACAGGGAAAGGCAGAGGTCCGGCGAATGCGACGGACCAGCCCAGTACTAGTAAGGAAGCCCTGTCGCGAGGAGCTTTCCCAACGGGAGCCCTGGGGTCGAAGCCTGCCGGGAAAGGTAGGCGATCGACGCCGCGTAGGAAAGCTCTGGGTGATCGGCGCCTAGATGAGAAGATCTTGGAGCGCTACGGCGGAAGGGATGCAGCTCAGATGTCTGAGAAGCATTCCCGGACGCTGACGTCGTAGCTTGCGACGACCACACACCGGTGTCGAACGACGCGGGTGAGCAGCAGGGTTTGGGGGCTATGAAGCGGCAAAGGTCGGATGAGCGGAATGCCTCAACGACAAAATGGGCCCGAGGAGGTGGGGACGCAATTTCGTTTAGCGAAATCGCTAAACGAGCGGGCTCCATCACCCTCGGAGTCCTGGATAGGAGTAGGGAGGATGGTGCCATCTCCCGAGAGGAGTGGCCGTGGGTCGCCAGCGCCATATCAGCGGCCTATATGACAGCTGTTGTTTGGAGAGCCCAGGTACGCGACCATGCTTCGAATACTCGGGGTGGTATCATGGTCTGTATCTTTAAGAAAATAATTTCTTTGGTTGGGGAGGTGTGGAGGGAAGCCAGACTCGAGGCCGTGGAACGGAGGGATCTCCCCCTTCGACCGAGGGCTCGGGTGTCGTTGCCTGCCGGGCCATCTCAGCCGGAGAAAATACTTGAATTAATGCGTTACTGCAACCCGAACCTTCCGACGCATAACTGGAGGGTCCTCAGAGTAGAGGAGGCTGTTGAGCCACGTCGGCAAGTGCTGATTCTGCTAAACGCAGAGTCCACCGGTCCTCTCTCTGACACGAGGGGGGTTATCTCCTATGGCCTCGAGCATGTGGTTCTCAAAATCTACCACGCCGGTTCCAGGGGAGATGGTTCCTCTCCCACAGAGACTGTTCGGGAGGTGGAGGCGTCCGCAGGGGAGCCATTACCCATGGTTGTGGATGCTGACTCCGCTAATTTGGACAGCGAAAGCACTGTTGACGTCCCGTCAATAGCGGGATCTGTCATCAGTGCTAGTCGTCTGGCTGATAGGGCCGAGGAGGAGCTCCTAGCCTCCGAGGGCGAATCATCGATGGCGGGATCCGTCCTCAGTGTAAGTCGTCTGTTGGTGGGGTAGGAGGATCTCCTTGTCTCCGAGGGCGAAGCCGCCAAGGATGGGGTGCAGAAGAAGAAGGGTGGTGTTGATGGAAATCCGTCAAATAAATCTTCAGCATTCTAAGGCGGCTTCCGCAAACTTGTTGCTCTGTCTTGAGAAAGGCGGAGTGGATATAGTCCTTGTCCACGAGCCGTGGCTGAGTAGTAACGGCGGAAATATATCTGGATTAAGGACGGGAAAATTCAACACCTTGGTGCATGGGGACGCAGGTAGGCCTAGATCCTGTGTGCTTATTAAAAAGGAATTTAAAGCTTTTATTCTCTCTAATTTCAGCAATGCTGACGTAACCACGGTCTACCTCGAGCGAGGCAGTAACGAATTGTGGGTGGTCTCAGCGTATATGCCCCATGGGGACGTAACGGGACCACCGCCTGTGATACTGGGCGAAATCACCGCTGAAGCAAGGCGGAGAGGTGTTGGCGTAATCATAGGTGCCGATGCTAATGCACACCATAGCATATGGGGGAGCTCGGATACGAACACCAGAGGTGAGTCTTTATTTACTTTTATTGTAGATGAGGGACTTTGTATATGTAATAGGGGGAATGACCCGACTTTTTCTACTGCGCTAAGGGAGGAGGTCCTGGACCTCACCCTAGTTAGCAGAGAACTGGAAGATCGGATATCTGGATGGAGGGTTCTCAACGAGCACTCTTTCTCTGATCACCGATATATTCAGTTCTCGGTGAATGAAGAACGTCCCGGTAAAATATCTTTTAGGAACCCTAAAAGTACCAACTGGGCCTTGTATTGTAGGAAGTTGGGAGAGCTATTGCCTGAGGCGCCTATCGTTTGTTCGGACCTGTCCGAATCTGAAATAGACGGTCTGGTGGAAAACTTCACCTTGGCAAGCAATAGCGCCTTTCAACAGTCCTGCCCACTGAAAACTTATAGGGGGAAGGGCAAGCTGCCCTGGTGGTCTGATTCCCTTGACGACCTAAGAGCGTCCAGTAGGCGGCTCTTTAACAGAGCCAGGAGGAGTAAACTACCCTCGGACTGGGAGCTCTATAAGGTGAGTCTGGGGATTTATAAATATGAAATAAGGTTAGCCAAGCGAGATTCATGGCGAAGCTTCTGCGAAAACGTAGAGGGCTGCAATGAATCCGCGAGGCTTAGAAAAATACTCTCTAGGAATCCCGCCTCTCGGGGGTATCTGAGAGATGATGGTGGGGACTGGTCGATGAGTAGCGAGGAGTCCCTGAGACTTTTACTGGACAATCATTTTCCCGATGTCCCAGTTGCGCAGGGATCTTCGCTTGCGTGGTCGGCGGTTGCTGGCCATGCAGAAATGCCTGCCATCCCACTACGGGAAAGTCAAATATCCTGGGCGATAAATTCGTTCAAGCCCTATAAGTCACCCGGTCCAGATGGCATCATTCCTGCGCAACTTCAAAGGTCTTTAGGGATTTCCTGCCGCTGGTTGGCCATCATCTACACTAACTGCCTCAGGCTTAACTATATCCCTAAGTCGTGGCACACGGTTAGGGTCATCTTCATTCCGAAGGCCGGCAGGAGCTCTCATGTGTCACCTAAGGATTTCAGGCCAATCAGTCTCTCGTCGTTTCTTCTTAAGACGTTTGAGCGGCTGATTGACCTGTACCTACGAGAAAGGATCCCTGGGGGGTTACTGTCGGCTTCACAGCATGCGTACTGCAAAGGCAGATCGACGGAAACGGCTCTCCATTCGATTGTAAAGCAAATAGAGGGGTCTCTAGAACATAAAGAGTATGCTCTGGGTGCCTTTCTAGACATCGAGGGGGCTTTTAACAATGTCTTACCGGGGGCAATCGAAAGAGCTCTGGTGGGTTTAGGAGTCGAAGCGGCTCTGGTTGAATTTATTAGCAAACTTCTATGCGGCAGAATTGTCGCAACGGAGTGGGGAGGAGCCATAATAAGGAGGAATGTGTGCAGGGGCACGCCACAGGGGGGTGTCCTATCTCCTCTGCTCTGGGTTGTGGTAGTCAACGAGCTTCTTATGGAGCTGGAAGCCAATGGTTGTCGGGTGGTTGCCTATGCAGATGACCTCGCTATCCTAGTCAGGGGCAAATTTCTGGGCACCCTGCGCGATGTTCTGCAGGGATACCTGGATACTGTGGCTAGGTGGGCTGAATCACGTGGATTGGCGGTCAACCCGGGAAAAACAGAATTGGTTCTTTTTACAAGGAGATATAAGATACCCGACTTCAGAACTCCTTCGATTGGAGGGGTACCGTTGGTACTTACTGACAGGGTTAAATATTTTGGAATTGTTCTGGACAAGAAGCTGTCCTGGAGGCCCAATGTGGAAGATAGGGCCAGGAAGGCCGTGGTTGCCTTGCACTGCTGCAGGGGGGCTATCGGAAAGAAATGGGGGCTATCGCCAGGAGTAGTACACTGGCTTTATGAGATGGTGGTCAAACCGATTCTGCTATATGGGGTGCTAGTCTGGTGGAAAGCACTGGACACGGCGAGCACCTCCAAAATGCTAGTGTCAGTGCAACGGACGGCGCTTATCGGTATCAGTGGCGCTATGAGAACAACACCTACCTTGGCACTGAATGTCATGCTGAATATACATCCAGTAGATATTGCGGGAAATGCAGCCGCGGCCCGGTCGTTGGTCAGGCTTCGTGATATGGGTTATATGCTTTCTGATTTCGGACACTCTAGCCTTCTTACTAGTTTCGACTTTATCCCGGACAGGACGGACTATTGCATGCCGGTGGCCGCTCCCTATGCAACCTTCACCCCAGTCATTCCCCCGAGGGAGGAGTGGAGAAGAGGAATTATCTGGGGCATGCGACCGGTTAACTTGTTCACGGATGGTTCGAAGTTGGACGGAAAGGTTGGCGGGGGGTCTTTTGTCAAGAGCTAAATGTAAGCCGCAAGCTTAAGTTGGCTGATCACTGCAGTGTATTCCAAGCGGAAGTTGCTGCGATTAAGGATGCGGTGGATGAAATGCTATCCAGCGCTACTACGGTTAGGGAATTTAACATCTACTCTGATAGCCAAGCGGCTATAAAGGCCTTGAGCTCAACTACAGTGCGATCGAGGGTGGTCTGGGAGTGCCTGACCTCACTTGCGATGGCATCGAATTATTTTACAATTAAGATTATCTGGGTCCCGGGCCATAGTGATATTCCGGGTAACTGTCAAGCAGATCTCTTAGCCCGAATCGGTACAACTGAACCGGATGAAGATGGCTGTAGGGATTTCGGGATTCCGCTAGCCACCTGTGGATTGCTCTTCCATAGCTGGGCCTCGAGTCAGCTCAGCAAACGTTGGGCGGATACTACGTCTTGTAGGATATCAAGATCTTTCTGGCCGAAAGTGGATGGCAGGAGGTCTGCTGAAATAATTGGGTTCACTAAGGCTCACCTATCAATGGTCATTGGGGTTTTGACAGGGCACTGTCCCATGGGTATCCATGCGGTACGTCTCAATATATTGGAAACTACATCCTGCTGCAGCTGTATGGAGGATGATGAGGTGGAATCACCAAATCACTTTATGCTTGACTGCCCAGCTTTTGCCAGAACTAGGCGAAAGTATTTCGGTCGTGACTCACTTGGATCTCCCGAGGAGCTATCCAAGGTTGAGATCGGGATCATTCGGAACTTTATCGTTGCTACCCAACGATTCTCTAAGTAGTTATATCTACGTCACCGTTAGTTTAGTTTATTATATGTGGTATCACAACGGACCGTCATGTTGTCCAATTGAGCTTCCTCTATCAGGGAAGCTACCACCCAACCTAACCTAAGTTTTTAGTCAATTTAATACTCAGAGTTGCGGCCGCCATGGTGTGGTGGTAGCGGGCTCTAATACACCGAAGCGCCTGAAAATTCAACTTTCGTGGCAAGTAACATCAAAAATTTAGAAACAAGTTATTTCAATTAGATATAATTTTTTCTTAGAGCGGTCGCCCTTCGTCTTTTGGGAGATTTGGTAAAAAATCCGAGTTTATTTCAGCAATGAAAGGCTGCTCAGTGCAGATTAATCTGCATTGTAGATGCTGTTCGGAGTCGCCGCCCGCCAATTCGGAGCACGACACAATTTGGAAGAGAAGCTCGGCTCACCTCTTTGGCGGAATATCGCGCCTTGTATTTATGGTTGATTTTATAGTCAATTTTTAACACTATAAAGGGGTTGAAGTGATCCCTTTCTTTGAACATATCCTATGTAGAGAACAATTGTATTTGTTTATACCTGAATGGCTATTGTCGGGCAGATCCTTTTTTACTCTCCTTTATACCCTTATGTGCATTGTTCGATTCTTTCTCTTTAGATTACTACGCCAATTGTCGAACAACGCCTCTTTGTATCCGTACGAGAATTTCTACTGATTTTTGTTTTTTCACTCTCTTTTTTTTAAACTCTGAGAGGATGTTCTTATTATTATTATTATTATTTTTTTTTTTTTTTTGTGTAGAAAAATTAAATTAATACTACGATAATAAAACATATTATCTTAGTATTTTTGGCTCATGTAGCTTCGCATTTTTCTTTAATTATTCATTTGAATTCCCTGGAGGGAAGCCCATAGGTAACAATTGATTCAAATTTTTGGCTTGGAACTTGACCTAAAGTGTCAAAAAAATTTTTAGTTCGTTTGAAACTAGACTTTCTCCAGTTATAAAAATTGGGATTTTTCAATTTAATATTTAACGTAAATATGTTAGAGAAATAGGCTAACAACACAGAAATTGCTACCAGTTTTAGGGAGCTTTGATTATGAGTGTGGCTTTTTTAAAATGTAAATTTTTGATACCAGTTTGGAACTATCGAGAAAGTGCAAATAGGCAATTAGTTCTAAAATGCAAATATTTATCTTGTTCGGAACAAGAGAAAAGTTAATATGAGGACAAATTCCACCGCCAGTTGAAAATATGTAAAGGAGATAGATGGTGATTTGAATGCACTAGAAGTGGACCAGTTTTGAAATAGAGATTTTCCCTACAGTGTTATGACCCAACCAAGACAAAAGAGGTCAATCACAACCCGTTTTTATTATGGATTGTAGCACGATTTCTTGCAGGGATTTATATTTCGAATTAATAATTTGTATTTTTTTTTTTTAAGTTATATAGCCCTAATAGAGGTCAAGTGTATTTAAAACACAATCATTCTCTATATTCAAAGAGGTTTAATTTCACTTCATTCCACATGCAGATATAATGACTTTGCAATTAATTAATGGAGTGCATTTCGCTACGCTTTTTCAGTTTAAGACTTTTAAAGCCATAATTCACTAAGAATAACAAAATAAAAACATTAAGTCAAAATTTATTTGGTAAAAAGCTGCGTAATATACATTTTATTTAATATTTATTTAGTTGCAAATAGCTGTAAAAATTTCGTTTTCTTTATCTCCAAGGTCTTTGCCTACGAGCAGCTCTTTTATTTAGTGTACATTTAATGAAATTCGTCACAGCAAATTGCACTGAATATCATGCAAAAAAAATATAATAAGAAAGATTTGTATGATACGCAAATCAACAGCACAGCACGTACGTTTAATCATTCGCACTAAAGGTTTTTGCCGGATTTGTTTGCTATGCGTTCATTGCTCGTTTGCGCTTCCGTTTCCACAACAAGCAAACAATCTGGCAGCAAAAAGTGTAAAGAAATCAAGAAGAGATTATAAAAGGAAAGAGAAAAGTAGACTTTGAGCGTGGTATCAAAATTGATGAAAATAAAAAGCTAAGAAATATTAGTATAGTTGTTGTTGTTTTTGCAGTGCTTCGTCTCATCCAAGAGGTGCGACTACTCGCATATTGTTATCGATATCCTATAGCGTGAGAGTTCGAGGAAATTTTCAGTTTCAACAGTTGTGGACCAGAGAGAAAGAGGTGTTAAATGCATTGGTTCCACATTGCAATTAGGAAGATGGTTGCTGTCATGTGGGGATACACTACAAGCAGAGTATAAATTTTGTATGCCGAGGTTGATTATGGTTAGGTAAGAGTTTAGCCTATTACCTTATCCAGATCGGAGTGAGCTGAAGTGACGCACATTTACCTGGGGAGATTGCTTTCCTCTATTGCAAGTTTAGGGTAGTTGATTTTAAGAACGGGGTTCGCCAGTCAATTCCTGGCATAGAGGTCTATATTATAAGGAGATTAATAGGGATGGGTTGGTATGTGCCTTACCAGAGCCACGCAATCTCATCCTTAAACTCACAAAAGCGACTTACTAAGCTAATATCGTAAACTATAGTGTTCATGATAATATGCAGTAAGAGTTTTTAAAACTTCTCTGCTTAGATAAATGAGATTAGATGATACTCTCATCGCTGGAATACGGTTACGATATCTAGCCAAAAACATTTTGGAGTCATAGTACAACAACTAGTTTATCTGCATTTTGTTATGTGCCAAATCCATTGGATTGCAGTAACTGCAGGAGGTCAAATATAACTAGACTCCCCAGAAGAGAACGTTCGTTTCGCAATAGAGGATAAGGTCATAGGGCTCGTTGTTTGCTGCATTCGATTACATCGATTATTCGATAACAAAACGGACCAACATAAAAGTGTCCAAGTGACCTTCTCCTAAATTCCGGCCTTCGCTAACGTTGAAACTTGAACGACAAAAATATCTAAAACTGTATCAGGTGCACAGAAAAGTATGCAACGTTCAGTACCGTAAAGTCGGAAAAAATAACCGTCCTATGTAAACGTATAGGAGTTAGGCCGCTATTTCTTGTGACCATATGGTACTAAATGTTGCATACTTTTCTGCGCACTCGACACTGTTTAAATTTTTTTGGCGACGGAATTTTAGCACTGGCGAAAGCTGGAATTTGGGGCAAGCAGCTCCTTAGCCAGACAGCTGTCACTCAACCTTACCTTAATCTAGTATTAATTTGTGATCTTCTTGTTGCTGATTTATGATTTGGCGTTATTATTGTTCTTTTCCTGCTTCGGCGTATCTTTTTAATGCTTCATCCTGCCCCCAAATTTTAGCTAACGTTAAAACTTCATCGCCAAATATATCAGATCAAGTTCGCAGAAAAGTATGCTTCATTTAGTACCAGATGTTCAAATGGAATAACCACCCAAGTCTTATTTAAAATGTTTCAGTAAGGCAAGTCTTTCTTGTCAGCGTATGGTACTAAATGTGGCATACTTTTCTGCGCACTATCGATATTTTTGGTGAAGAAATTTTAACGTTGGCGAAAGCTGGAATTTTGGAACTGTTATAATTTTTTTTTTTATAACATGTCTTCTAATTTTCCTTTCTTAATACTGAAGAAGATTACACTTAATATACTAACAAAGCTAATTTTTAATAAACGCTAAAACTTTCAAGACATTACAATGCAGTTATCGTGTATGAAAATTAAAATATATAAAACATACTCAACGCTTTCATAACAACGTTTGGTATTCTCGTATTCCGCCACAAATAATGTATATGTGTATGTATGTGCACATAAAGCCCAAATACTAACTCAAAGAACATGAACATTTGTACATTTGTATAAAATACATACATTTTGACAACTTCCCTTACAAACCATAATTTACAAAAATAAAAGAACAAATGACAACCGCAGCACGAATGCATTCATCATATTTTATTGTGCTGAAAAGAAGAAAAGTAGCGAAATAAAAGGTGAGCTTTGCCGAGCAATGTTAAGAATGTGCAAGTTAGACAAAAAACCAAAAGAAAATAATTTAAAGCCCAATTGAAATGGAAATGGCGCAAAAAGTTCCTTGAACTTTGGTTAATGGCAGAAGTTCAGAGCAATTCATATTTAAATGTTGAAATTTAAATTGTTGGCGTAGTAACTGAAAATGTTTATGAAGTCAAAGAAAATAAATGACAGTAGCTCAATTTACACGTAATGTGATGAAACGTGTTAGTATATTTCCATGCTGATGTCTTTCAAAGTTATCCCACCTTTTTCCACCTCCTTTTACCCTTATATTAACTACACATTTTTAACGTAACTCAGTTCTGTATTTAGCAACCTTTTGCAGAGAAATTGTGGTATGCTACAGGTGTGATTTTTTATAAATACGCTGAAAATATTTCTTGCGCTAAAAGAGTATTGTAAAAAGTGGTTGATTCAACCACTATAGGCATAGAGCCTGTACACTTAGAGAAATATGGAATTCCATAATATACCATCACGCTTATTTTTAGACTTTTGCGCATTTACTTTTTCACTCTTGAAAAACGAATAATTTTTTTTTTAATTAACCGTAAACCCAAATTCCAGCACTCAAAATGCAACATTTCCTAATACTAAAACTTCAACACCAAAAATATCTAAAACGGTATCAAGTGCATAGAAAAGAATGGAAAATCTAGTAACCAAAGAATAACAGTCACAAGGAATAACAGCCTAACTACTGTACTTTTGCATAGGACCTAGGCTGTTATTCCTTACGACAACACGGAGAAAACGCGCGCGACTAACAGCATGTGGTTAAAGATCAGATCAAGATTGACGGATATACAAAATTTTCAAATGAATCTTTGAATCGATGAATAGTTTGCTGGTGTCCAGGTCGATTGGGGTAGTAAAGTGATGTTGAATGGAGAACTGTTGATTGACAATTACGATATATGGTTTACGTGAGAACCTGTCTGTGGTAGACCTAACCCAATTATCGGCTCCATGTTGCCATTCACAATCTTCAATCACATGTTCCTAACCCAGTTTCAAAGATTTCAAAAAGAACAATGAGCACATATCCATTCAACTGTAATCAACAAATAAAAGGCATCTGCTTTTACTTCTAAGTAGTCTCTTTTATGCATCTGTTTTGACTCCATTCACAATTTTGTGATGTGATCAACCTTTTTTTTTTTTGACCTTCCGCAGAAGAGTTTTTGAAATATTCATGCTTAGGTAAAATCAATATTGAGGCAGTTTACCTCTGTGGGCGGACAAAGAGTAAACTATGTGCCAACTTTCCAACGAAAAAGACCACATTACTCCAAAAAGAATGCTTTATTTATTGTCTGATTCGAGGGCTGAAGTGGTCGCATTACACCGAAGAGAATGCTTTATGGCCTTCTCCAACAAGGACAACACCGCATGGCTTCGTTATGTATGCTTTATTGTCAACTTCTACCAAAGTAAATTCATCGTATTAAGGAAAACCCAAAAACTAAAGTCAAAGGAAAAACCAAAATACGACATGAAACACAGCCGCGCGATTCAGCCGAATCCTCAAGGCAGGAATCAAGACCTACAGCATCATTCCATACATTGTATCAGATCATAACTGGGCTGCCCTGCTCCTTTTGAGTAAACATCACTCATATATTGCTTAGCCATGGTATTATGATCACCTTTTACAATCGTTATACCTACTTCGGGTAAATTCTTGGCCTCCATCCCGAAGGGGGGACTGTTGATGGACAGGTGGGCGAATAGTGAATGACAGATGGTCAACAGGTGGACAACTACTGGTTGATCATGGCGAAGTAATGAACAGATATATTTCGGCCGACCGAGTGAAAGATGAGCCATTGGATGTTCGGCCGGTGGGTGGAGACACTGTAAATAAGTGATCGGTTTCAAAGTTACAAATAGATGTAGAACGGCGTAACCTGTGTTAAGCCGGTATATGAGCAACTGTGTATAGTGGAAGGAGAATCGTATAGTGCCAATCTTTGAATAGTAAATTTGCGAATGATTTATTGGTGGCAAATTACCGCTGCAGGCAGATCGATCACAGGTGACAAAATAACTGATGGATGTAAAGTGATGGAAAGGAAAATATAGAAAATATAACATTGGAAATTGTACTCGTAAAAAAATTTAAACATTGACAAATTTCTTCTTCGAATAACGCGAAAAACATATGCGTGTTAATAATATTTTTTTTTTTATTCTAGATAGTGGTGTGGATCTAAAACACTAACCCGAGTATAAAAATAACACCAGTAAAACGGTTTACATAAAGCAGGTGCCAGCTATTAGCGTCGACTCTTCCTACTTTCATAGTTCTCTAGCAGAATTTTGTTCCCATAGATTTTGTTGAATACTTCCGGTCAGAAGTAAACACAAAAAGAAACCCAAGTGATTTTGCAATAGCGCTCGGTGCCTTTCAGTTAACCGCTTTGTTGTAATAACAATTTTAAATAAGTAGTGCTACGAAAAAACTAAAATAATCCGCACCAACTAAACTGACCAGAATGCGGATATTAAAATTAAATTAAATTGCTTTAAGAAAATGTAATAACAAAATGATCACCTTTTGTTTGGACTTAAAACAAAGAAAATCTCAAACATACATAAAAACAATGCGAAATTTGTGAGAAGAAGTATTAATGAGAACTTATCGCTGTACAGTATAGTCGGAAAGTATTAGAACAAGAGAAAAAAAGATGTTGATGTTGAAATTATGTTGTTATGAAAATATATCTGTGTTCACTTCATACGGCCATTAGAAGATATCGGGAACTTGACAAAATACTAACATAAAACGATCTGGTCGACCAAGAAAGACAAATCAAAGAATCGACAACAAAATATGTGCAATAAGTAAGACCAATCTGCATCATAAAATCGTGCTGAAATCAATTAAGACTTGGATTCACCAATATCTCTCACGACAGTCAAACCCCGCCTTAAAGAAAAAAGTATAATTGGACACATTGCTGTCAAAAAGTCACTTATACGGCCAGTAAATATACAGAAAAACTGAAGTTCGCTCAAGAACATATTGATTGGAAATCATTTTTATGATCAGAGGATGAAAATTCGAACTTTTCGTTAGCCATAGGCGTCAATATGTTCGCAGAAACGTCAATGAAAGATGAAAAGCAGATTGCATTGTGTCAACTGTGGAACAGTTGATGGTATAGGGCTGTTTCAGCTACGCTGGCGTTAGTTAACCTTAAAAAATTGAAGGAATTATGAAAAAAGTGCAGTATAATTGTATACTCCAACGCAATGCAATACAATCTGTCATTAATTTGATTGGTGGTGGATTTATTTACCAACAAGATAACGATCCGAAACATACAAAAAAACTTTGTACTTCTTATTTAGAACGAAAAAGAGGCGCAGGTTATCTTGATACAATGGAGTGGCCACCAAAATCCCCCGATTTAAATCCCATCGAGCTATTGTGGGAAGAATTGTATCGACGTGTGAGAGATTCAAAGCCAATATGCCTTCCTGATTTCTGGGATTATTTGCAAATCGTGAAATAATATTCCACATCAAACACTTCAAAAACTCATCAAAAGAATGCCGAACAATAGTAATCAATTAAAAAAAAATCGCTTAAATTTACATACTCACTATTTTCTTCTAAATTTTCATCATAGACCTACGTTGGATGTACAAAACTACTGCGAATATGTGAATAATATTTTAATAAATGAGACGATGAACTGAAAAAAACAACTTTTTTCATCTTGTTCTAATATTTTCCGACTGTACTGTATGTGTTTACTTTTGGCATGCAATTGTTATTGTTTTGGGAGTGTTTGCGCGCTGTTATTCCGAATAAAATGTACAAATTACTTTCATCTCTGTTCACCCACTTTATAAAAAAATACCAAGCTACCCCAACTCTAACTATTCAGTTAATTTTTCTTTTGTTTATTCTTCATTTTTGGGCGAGCGTTTTTGGGTGTAACAAATGGCGACTGTTGGCTGACGATCAAATGAAATGAGCTTTTTGCACGACATTTAAAACTTTCAGCACATTTGATTGTCTATTTGCAGTTACACACATACATGTAGAAAAATACTGTCTATTAACTTTATTGCAAAAATGATTTATACATATGTGTTTATTATTTAATTTATTATGCAGAATGTGAATTTTAATAAAAAAAAACGTATGAAGTTGTCTTTTGCCAGAAAAAGGACATACAAATTTTGTGTTCAGTGTCCACGAATTAGTATATATATATGAATATATTTGTTCGGATTTGGAAAAGTTCCAATGCATTTATATTTGCAGTCAATTATAATTTACCAGCAATGAATTTAAATTATTTTAGTGGTATGTGGATAAGTTTGTTTTCACAGGTTTAAGGGGGTTTTTGGCAGTGTTAGGCATTGATGAGCTATGCTGTAAAATTACAAATATCTTCTTAGTCTTTCCAATCTTTTTACTTCGCATAATTTGGAAATATCAATCACTTAGTCTCCACCGACCATATTTGCGACTTCGAGGACATCAGCGTCATCTCGCTATGCCCCTACTGTTCGGAGCCTAAAACTATTGGGTGTGTTGTTCGATAATAAGCTGCATTTCAGCAAGAATGCAACCGAAATCGCACCTCAAGTTCAAGGTCGTAAAAATTACGACCATCGCTGGCTCACCTGGGCAGAGACAAAGAAACGCTCATATAAATTACATATATTATTATTGATTGGTTGGTAGGTTGGCTGTTTATCCACTTGTATGCTACGCGTTTCCAACGAGCTTGAAAAAATACATCGTAGGAAACTACAGGCATATCAAATTACTGCACGCTGCATTGCAACGGGATGTCGTCATACAACGTCAGAATATCATTTACACAGAGGATATACTCCGCAGAAATGAGAAAAATTAAATGCTAAACAAACATTTTTTTGTTTGATACTCAGAAATCGGCGCCGGTTGGCAGACAGAAGAAGCGACTGACGCGCCTTGTTGGACGGCGATAGCCGTTTAAACGGTTAAGCGCCAATTAAATAAGTACGTAACACAGAAACCTGGGTATTATAATAGACAATAGTTGGTAATACCCAGTCTTCCAGGGAAAGGAGAAATCATCTCCATAAGCAATACAGAAATCGGACACTTGAGGAGTCAGCCATATGAAGGAAAGTAGCACGAAAATACTTCGAGACATCCACGAAAAGTCATTAGTGTAGTATACCAACAACTGCGCGGTTAAGCCCGTAAGAGGATATTGATGGCAATTTGTGAATGATCGCAGATGTTGGATTGAGTTAAGCACTACTATGTTTTACTTCTTCTCATTGGAATGCCCTTCTTCTTAACTTGTAGCAGTTAAACAAAATGTGAATCCTGGTGTCTAATAAGTTCTCCAAGGCTCGAGTAGCTGTCCCTTATTTCAACTTAACCCCAAGAACGGTATTTTGAATAAAATATACAGTAGTTACACCTACATAGGAGCTTTCATTTTCTGCCATATTTTTATGATAACAATGAACATTTATTAATTAAAATTTAAATTGGATTAAATCTTACCGTTGATACGTATACAAGAACCATTGACAAAAAATGAGGACTTATGCCCATTATATGCAGATGGATATTTAGCGCAATTATTGTGACCCATACTGCTGTATGGGGTATATGGTGGCCAGTCTCGAGCAAGGCATACACCTAAAGTTGTTGGGTAAATTCCACAGATCTATTAAGACCAGCCAGTCTTGATTAAGACATAATATCTAAAGTTGTTGGGTAAAGTCCACAGATCAAAATCAGCATGAGTGGTGCTCTAAGAACGATGCCTAGTTAAGCTTTTCACATCAATCTTGACATTATTCCCTTAGATTTAGCTGGTAACTGAGCGGCGACAACATCAGCACTAGGTTTAAAAGAACTCTCCAATTAGAACACTAAATCACAGGACACTATAGCATACTAAACAAATACAGTTGTCTTCCTAATAGTAAAAATCGCTGTGCGACCCCTACAGTTGTTGTTCGGTGACGACAGCATTTCTATATACAAATGCGGATCTAAGCTTAACGTAAGAGTGGGAGGAGGAGTCGTTTCAAGGGACCTACATAGACCACCGTTGATCTCTTCAAGAGTTGGCCCAACAGAACCGTGTACATCTCACATAGTGTAATGTAACACCTACCGCTCAGAGACCGTGGCCGGCTCGCGTTATCCGGGCCAAAACTCATCGGATTGGGTGGGTTCTTGCCGCCACTAACCCGCCTATAAACTCGATATACATATAAGGAAAATCATGCAGTTCTTTAATAACAACAACGCAAACAAAATACCCAATCAAATCCCATATACACTGAAAAACGGAAATACTATGTTCAAACAGAAAAATAAATTGAGGAAATTTCGATTTGAATTGAGTGCTGTTCATACAACTCGATTTAGCTTACACAATAGTAATTTGATAGCTGGTTGGCTCATCTCTACAGCAAGAACATACCTTTGTTCAGACTGTCAAAATGAACACGCACATTATTGGGCGAATGAAATTGAATGAAAACATAAAACTTTGAAATTTTTGTGTGTTGTAAGAAAATGTGTTCAATGTTTTGGTTTCATTTTGAGTTTGCCATCTTCTTTTGACAATCCCTACTCCAGTGAAATGAAAGATATAAAATCAGCTGATGAGATGAGCCAACCATATAGTTCAGCCATGCGTAACTGACGTTAAAATATACTCAATAAACACACTTTACAATGTTGCATTTGCAGTTTGAAACAATTTATTACGCAATTTTTTTTAAATGGGCAATTTATTATATGACAAATTGCGTAATAAATTGCCCAAATAGTATAAATTGCCAATTTGGTGTGTGTTTGAACCTAGTAAAAAAGACTGTTCGGATGAAAATTCCTCTAATTAATCCCAGGAATGCCATTGCTACACGGCCTCCTTCTCTTCACTATCCATCCATAAAGAGATACACTTATGCATCACCAACGCAACCATACTTAAATATCGCTTACCCCCCGGCGTTTCGTACATAACGAACCATATGTTACAATACTTTTGCTGATTGCAGGAAAACAATATTCTTTTAGGTCTAAGTTCGGCAATCAATTTTTATTTTTGTCATCAAATCAATCTTAAAAGCACAACTTCAATAAAGTCCCTTATTTTTTACACTCAGTTGAGCAGAGCTCACAGAGTATATTAAGTTTGATTCGATATCGGTTGGTTGTACATATATAAAGGAATCGAGATAGATATAGACTTCCATATATCAAAATAATTAGGATCGAATAAAAATTGATTGAGCCATGTCCGTCCGTCCGTCCGACCGTTAACACGATAACTTGAGTAAATTTTGAGGTATCTTGATGAAATTTGGTATGTAGGTTCCTGAGCACTCATCTCAGATCGCTTTTAAAATGAACGATAACGGACTATAACCACGCCCACTTTTTCGATATCGAAAATTTCGAAAAACCGAAAAAGTGTGATAATTCATTACAAAACACAGCTAAAGCGACGAAACTTGGTAAGTGAGTTGAACTTATGACGCAGAATAGAAAACTAGTAAAATTTTGGACAACGGGCGTGGCACCGCCCACTTTTAAAAGAAGGTAATTTAAAATTTTGCAAGCTGTAATTTGGCAGTCGTTGAAGATATCATAATGAAATTTGGCAGGAACGTTACTCTTATTACTTTATGTCTGCTCAATAAAAATTAGCAAAATCGGAGAAGGACCACGCCCACTTTTAAAAAAAATTTTTTTTTAAAGTAAAATTTTAACAAAAAATGTAATATCTTTACAGTATATAAGTAAATTATGTGAACATTCAACTCCAGTTATGCTATGGTGCAACAAAATACAAAAATAAAAGAAAATTTCAAAATGGGCGTGGCTCCGCCCTTTTTCACTTAATTTGTCTAGGATACTTTTAACGCCATAAGTCGAACAAAAATTAACAAATCCTTTTGAAATTTGGTAGGGGCATAGATATTATGACGTTAACTCTTTTCTGTGAAAATGGGCGAAATCGGTTGATGCCACGCCCAGTTTTTATACAGTCGTCCGTCTGCCCTTCCGCATGGTCGCTAACACGATAACTTGAGCAAAAATCAACATATCTTTAATGAACTTAGTTCACGTGGTTACTTGAACTCACTTTATCTTGGTATGAAAAATGAACGAAATCCGACTATGACCACGCCCACTTTTTCGATATCGAAAATTACGAAAAATGAAAAAATGCCAAAATTCTATACCAAATACGAAAAAAGGGATGAAACATGGTAAGGTAATTTGATTGTTTTATTGACGCGAATATAACTTTAGAAAAAACTTTATAAAATGGTTGTGACACCTACCATATTAAGTAGAAGAAAATGAAAAAGTTCTGCAGGGCGAACTAAAAAACCCTTAAAATCTTGGCAGGTATTACATATATAAATAAATTAGCGGTATCCAACAGATGATGTTCTTGGTCACCCTGGTCCACATTTTGGTCGATATCTGGAAAACGCCTTCAAACCACTCCCTTTTAAAACTCTCATTAATACCTTTAATTTGATAGCCATATCGTACAAACCCATTCTAGAGTCACCCCTGGTCCACCATTATGGCGATATCTCGAAAAGGCGTCCACCTATAGAACTAAGCCCCACGCCCTTTTAAAATACTCATTAACTCCTTTCGTTTGATACCCATATCGTACAAACAAAGTCTAGAGTCACCCCTGGTCCACCTTTATTGCGATACCTCGAAAAGGGATCCACCTATAGAACGAAGGCCCACTCCCTTTTAAAATACTCATTAACTCCTTTCGTTTGATACCCATATTGCACAAACGAATTCTAGAGTCACCCCTGGCCCACCTTTATGGCGATATTTCGAAACGGCGTCCACCTATAGAACTATGGCCCACTCCCTCATAAAATACTCTTTAATGCCTTTCATTTGATACACATTCCAGAGTTTCCCTCGGTTCATTTTCCTACATGGTTATTTTCCCTTATGTTGTCACCATAGCTCTCAACTGAGTATGTAATGTTCGGTTACACCCGAACTTAACCTTCCTTAATTGTTTTTCTTTCTTTTTTTTTAAACATCCATCAATTGTATAACTACGCAAGTTCACTTTATAATTACTTTTAACCAGCAAAATTATCTTCAAGCGTATTTTATTTTCTACTCCAACTGATCTGTTTTCACGCCAACTTAAAGGAAAGACCTCTCCACAGCGGAGGTGCGAAGTTGCTCTTTCTCGTGCAGGTAGTTTGACATCTCTCCACCGTCAAGTTGACAAACTTCATAACTAATGCAGTATCGTTATTAGGGTTAGCATCTAATGCATAGGATGATACTAAGCTTTAGAGTGGACTTTTACGATTTCCTAAGTCGCGCTCACAATGGGAGTCGTGATATAGGAATATGCAAAGTTACTGCATTTCATATGAGCTAAGAATATAGGCAATCTATCAACAGGTAAACATTTAAATTTAAATTGTACTTTTATCAATATTAAAATAATTTCCTTTGTTACCTACTGGCACTACAAAATCAACCCTCATCAATAACATCATCACCTAAAAGCTTTTTGCTTTTGACAGCAACACAAATTTGCATAGCAATAAAAATTATATATTCAGCTTGATTTTTGTGGCCTGATTTTGATTTTATATGAATTGTAAAATTTTTTATTTAACAACACTTACATTGCTAGTACATTGGGTTCACGCTTGAGTGATACTGCATGCAACAACAACAATCTGTGATAGTTATTGTCACTTAAAATGACTGCAGACATTGTTGCTTTCGGCATAAAGGAAGTTTTACGATCAGTAAGCGGTTAAAGTGAATGCTTAGATGATATGTATAATATGTGTGTGTATAATTGTATATATATCTATGTGTATTCGTTTGAATAAGACACAAAAATTACTGCAAATGCAAATGCAAAAGGGCAAATTTATGGTGAAAATAAAAAAAAAAGCTGATAAAATCATAATTATCACTTGTGATAAAAAATGTATGCACTGAAGAATGAAGGATGTACATATGAATGTAAATAAATGTTTGCCAAAGTTTTCAGAAATTGTGTCATATCGCATGCCATTAAAGAAGGGACATTGTTTGGTCTCATAAACCACCCGTTACATATTTCAAATTTCTTCATATGTATATGCAATGCTGATATAACAAAAATTGACATTCCTTTGTTGTAAGTATTTTGAATTTGTTACACGCGTCTGTGTGCGTGTTTGCACATTTGTAGTCACTACAACAACGTCAATTTCGAATGTGACACATATTCGTGCAAAGGGAATCAGCACTAAGGGTGACATTATCGTTACCATAAAAGCTAATGATGGCAATAAATAATAATTTATTTCACCTGTGTGTCACAGTCGGCTAGAATAAATAAATTAAATTACAGCAGCAGTGCAACTTAAAAAATAAGCGGAATTTAGCAAAATATAGAATTAGAAATAAAGCAAACATTTTAGTAAAAAATTTGAATGGTACGTTATATTATGACACATATAAGTTTTATTCTCAGTTGACCCGTTAATTCGTTAACTGGTTGCCGGCAGTGTTTGTTTGTGTATTCTGTTTTTATAAATTAAAAAAAAAAATTGAATTATTTAAAATATAAAAAAGTATTCATAAGAAAGACGTGAGTACCAAGTACTCATGAAGTTCGAGGTATAAACATACAGTAGTGATGTCTTAAAAAGTCTTTTTACTAGCCCATCTTTCTGGCCCAATCATGGTTAAATTGAACTCGCTGGTTCACGAGGAACCTACAAAATCCGAATAAGTCCGTAGTGTTAACAGAAGTTTGTTTAACGACCAAACCGAAAAAATTAAAAAAAAAATAAATTTAAGCCGCTAACCTCCGAAGAGATCTAAGGCCGAGCTTCTCTTCCTATTTGCGTCGTACTCATGTTGATTTTCCCTACAAATTGGCCGGACGAGACCTACATTTTTTATGCCGACTCCGAACGGCATGATGAGGCAGATGAATTTTCACTGAGAGCTTTTCATGGCAGAAATACATTCGGAGCGCTTGCCAAACACTGCCGAGGGGATACCACGCTTAGAAAAAATTTCTTCTAATTGAAAAACCTTATTTCTAAAATGTTGATGTTGCTTTGCCCGGGATGTGAACCCAGGGCATATGGTGTGGTAGGCGGAGCACGCTACCATCACACCACGGTGGCCGGCAAACCGACCAAACCGAAAAACCCTAACAAAAAGAACCAAGATCTATGTTATGAAATAACTTCGTTCATTTGGAAAATGATAGAAGGTATCTATGCCACTTTCTGCTCATATATCTGACAACTGTATCGCTTCCAAAAGCTGGAGTCTTAGTCTTGCAAGCGCAGGGCACGAGCACAAAACAAGCGCGATCGTTTGGTCCATCAAATCATACTTTCCAAATCTACTAACGCCGGCCAAGCCTAATTAAAATCATGTGACTCCAGAAGGCATTATCCAGTCAGAATACCCGTCAAAATCGACAGTCTTCTTCAATGATAGGAGTAGCTTTGTAAGTCTAAGGTTGTAAGACACACACATGATCCTCGACACTCGGGGGCTTCCCCACAAAATGGAACTGAGATGGCTGACACCAGACACAACTACCACTAAATGAAATAAAAAGTTCTTAAATATAAGCTTTTATATTCTACCTTACAGGTAGGAGAGTATTCAATTTAAGAAAACATGCGAGTTAAGATAATAGAATCGAGTGATAAACGTTGTTAATTGTTTTAGTAAGGTCTGTGTAGATCTCTTCAGTAAGTTGGTTATTCCTGAATCCACTGTAGACAGGAGTAGTTAGTTCTAACAAATTTGACACAGAAGAAAGAATATATGGGGAAATCGCGTAAGCCAATTGTTTTGGCATTATAGATTCGTACAATTAGGTATAACACTAAGCATTGAAATTACTCTATAGACTGTATGATGTATAAAAAGTTTCGAATTTCAGAACTCGCTAAATACGTGAGTTAAAGGTTTCTAAAAAAAATGTGTACAACTTGAGAATAACAGTAGGGACACCACTTGATCGTTACTGCGCAAACTTACTGATAACAAAACCGTATTAAAGTCACATTGAAAACTTGTAAATTTTAACAATAAATTGATATAGTACATATATTAAATTATTTTGCTTTATTGTGAATTGATTGTGAACTGAAAATAATCAAACATAACATCTGACATTATAGCTATTTCCATCCTTCCAAATATTTCATCAGCTGTCTTTGTATTTAGAACACGAGTCTTAAGAATTATTAAAACGCACGCTTACTATTAGGCTATGTCTGCGTATGTATGTACGCCGCCTAATTCACTTTTGCTTTTATTGTTATTATTTTTAAACCTTTCATGAACACTTAAGCAATTATGCAATTTGTTTAGGCAATTTAGTTATTAGTACATTAAGATAATAAAATCTTTTATAGTAAAACGAACAGATGTCATAACCATTGTGGTTTATATAATACTATTTAACTTACATATATATAGTTCTATATCTTAAGCTGTGTTCCAAAATGTAGAAAATAGATGAGAGTGAAGTAGAAACAGAAAGGTTAAGGAGTATAGAGAAATATGTAGATATCAAAAGTGCCAATAGATAAAAAGCTCAAGTGCTATCACTAGAGAAAAAACTCTAAAGAATCTATTTATAGTTGTTTTGGCTCAGAGAGTAATGGTATATTAGCTTTTGTCCGATGTTTGTAACGTTGAGAAATATAGAAGATATACTCACCATTAAGTATACCGAATTGATCAGGACGAACTGAGTTGATATAGCCATGTCCGTCTGTCCGTCCGTCCGTCTGTTTGTTTGAACGCAAACTAGTCCCTCAAATTTTGAGATATCTCAATGAAATTTGGCACAAGGATGTGTTTTTGTATTATATTAGACATTTGGCGGATCCGGTAGGATCGGACCACTATAACATATATCTCTCATACAACCGATCGATCAGATAAGACGATTTTGGTCATTCCTGCCGCAATTTAGAAAGTATAGACGGGAAACTCGGTGAAAAATATTCTAAAATATCATAGAAGATATCCTGAAAAAATCACTTTGATCGGAGCTATATATAGTATATATCCCATACAACCGATTATTCAGATAGAAAGATTTTTGGTCATTTCTCCCTTAGTTTCCAATATAAAAACGTTAAACTTGGTGATATTTTTTATAATATATCATAGAAGATTTCCTGTAAAAATCATTTTGATCGAAGCTATATATAGTATATATCCCATACAACCGATCGTTCAGATAGAAAGATTTTTGGCCATTTCTCCCTTAGTTTCCAATATAAAAACGTGAAACTTGGCGAAATATATTCTAATATATCATAGAAGATTTCCTGTAAAAATCATTTCGATCGGAGCTATATATAATATATATCCCATACAACCGATCGTTCAGATAAGGGGGTTTTTTGCCATTTTTTTATATTTATCTTGAAATCGTTTCGGTATGTACATCTATTCACTATATATTTCATATCTTATACAGCGCATTATTTGGAGGTTACGTATGGGATAAGATTATTGTTCAGCCCCATTCATGAAAGGTATGAAGTCTTCGGCACAACCGAAGACAGTCACGTCCTTACTTGTTTTTATTTAATTTTATTTGCTCGATGCAGTACAGCTCAATCAATCTAATTCTAAATTTCACTCTGTGCACAAGGCTAAAAACTTATTGAAGTTATATTTCTTTTGGCGCGTTTTGAAAAATTTATGAGAGTGAAATTTAAAAAACTACATATGTAGTTTATGGATGTATGTTTGCGAAAATAAAGCGAAAATAAAGCTACCAACAAAACAGAAATAGCGCCTCTATTTTTGGTATGTTTTTATCTTTGTATGTACACATTTATGTACTTATGTTTTTGCACTAAACAGATTTAATCTACCTCATAAATATATTTCTTATATACGTGTGCTTATCAGTGAACTCCTCCTAAACGACTGGACCGATTTTGATACAAAAGTGTATGGGCTAGAGGGGTTTTGAGGGTGCTTAGGATTCACTATTCGCTCCGGAAAGTGGACCAAGTTCGACGTATTTTTAATAATCTTGTTTATAGTGTGTTTCGCTTGAAATTCAGTACAGAGGTAACTCTGTGACAAAGATAGATAATATTTAAGAAACTTTTCAAATAAAATAAAATTAAATAAAAGAAAATTGTGTATGTTGCAATTTGCTTGAAATCTGGTGAAGGGTTACTTCCTTTCTTTTTGAAAAGTGGACATAATTTAATGGCAGTTGACATAATTTAAAAGCAATAATTGTTGCAATTTTTTCAATCAGTTCTAATTAGATTTTTGTGAATTATTTCAGGCTTGGCTGATCCATTTATTTTGGTGCAAACGAAAGAATTCAATTCGCCATTCTGCCCAAAGTTTTGCTGACAAATTCCAGCATCATCAGGGCCACTCTGTTTATTAAAAAAAAAAAAAGACATATATGAATTATACATGGGCACTTCTTTGTAGTATGCTTAGACTTTCTAGTGTGTATCCCGTCATTTCTCTCTTTTCTTTGTCAATAATGATGGTGTTTGTAAATTAAGCTACGTGGCCACTACGTAAAATGTGTTGGGACAACGCCGTTCTTTGTTTTTGCTTTTTTATATCCGTTTCGTGTTCTGCTAAGCAGGCGCCTAATGTTTTTTTTGTTGTTCCGATATACACTTTATCACAGCGTTCGTTGTCGTTGCCCTTGCATTTTAATCATATACAACGTTGCTTTGTTGTTGTTTTTCTATGGGGCTTTTCGTTTTAGTATAAATGCCGGCTATTGTTACATTCGATTTGTATGAAAGCGCAATATTTTGTTGCTTTAATATTTTTTGATCAAAGACCTGATGATGCCGGAATTTGTCAGCGAAACGTTGGGCAGAATGGAGAATTTAATTCTTTTATTTGCACCAAAACAAACGGATCAGCCAAGCCTGAATTAATTCATACAAACAAAACAAGTAAGGACGGACTGCCTTCGGCTGTGCCGAAAACTATACCTACATGAAGTAATAATAATACTAAAAGCTAGAAAACATTAGGTAGGTCCTAAGTAGTAGTCATCACACTCCTCATCAATCTAGGGCGTTGATCAGACAATTAAATAAAAGCGTTGGACGCGTAAATTTCTATTGATAGTTATATATAAGACCAACTGAACCCTGATCACATTTTTAGAAATTTCACGCGCCCAACGCTTTTATTTAATTGTCTGATCAACTCCCTAGATTGATGAGGAGTGTGGTGACTAGTACCTAGGAACTGCCTAAGTTTTTCCAGCTTTTAGTATTATTATTACTTCATGTAAGTACTGTTTTCAATAAAACCGTTTAACTAAAATTTTTTTTTTTTAATTATTTTATTTTTAAAACTATGTGTGTACGTATTTAGATATATGTATATACCTACACCTGTACATAGCACCTTCCCAGCCATATCTAATCAATACACTATTTAGCATATTAATGACTTAACCACAATCGCATCAAATTAACTGTGGCACACGCTTTCACACCCAAACTGTTTATTATACTGAAATATATGCATATATGAACCAACAGCAAAAACACTCTCATGAAGCCGCATACGCATGTATTATGCATAAATTAACACGCATAAGCAAATATATACAGCTATACATACATGTATCCTAAAGCCTGGGTATTTCAGTAGTTGGTTAAGCTAAGCTTAAGCTAAGTTTGCTGAAAATTTAGTCAAATTTAAACTCCAATTAAATTACTGAGCAGTTTTTCAGTCACAGTTTAAGGCCGTTTTTGGGATAGGCTTTTTGTACGGCAACATTGGTTTTTAATATCTATATAATTTGCAGATACGGCTACAGCTGGATTTTGTTTACCCAACAAACGTGGACGACTTATTTCTCCAGCGAAATATATATCCATATCCGGAGATGATATCCAATATCATTATTTAATTTTTCTTAAACCAGATGGTTATCGAGTTGATATTCAACTTTATTCCCCAATAACTATCCAACCTTTGAAAAATTTTGTTACATTTAAAGTTCTCGAGTTGATCTCCAACGTTCTTACGATTATCAAATTGTTATTCAACCTTTGAGGGATTTTGGGAAATGTGCAGTTCTCAAATGAATATTCAACACATTTCTCCGGTTGATATCCTACATTGGATATCGAGTTGAGGTGGAGTAGAAAAAACCCTCTATTGTGAAATATAAACACCTGATAGATATCATTAATGAAGCGTAATTAATTAAAAATAAAATATGCATATTTTCTTTTATTTGCGGGAATATACTGTAGTATGGAATCTTACATTTGAGTCCAGTTAGAGAACCACAATTTGGGAATACATTTTTTTCAACTTAAGTAATAGCATTTTTTACTTTATAAAAAATTCCCCCTTTTGCTGAGTACGCTATGATTCTCGAGTTGAGCCACTGTTTCGAAAGAACTCTTGATATTTTAGAAGTATGCCTAGTTATCAACATGAGCTCTATTGGTACTCAAGCCCAAATGCTTGTTGGGTATATTCGACGCCATTTCGAAAGAACGCAAATAACTAATAGGTTAACTAAAGTTTAACCCTGCCAGATCGGCCGCTTAAGCCCAGCTTAAACTTCAGTTAAAGTAGACTGAAAAACTGCAGCATAAGTTTAACCGTAGTTTAACTGACAAACTGAGTTGTACTTGTACTGAAAAACCGGGCCTAAATATCATTAAAGTAGTTGGACATGCATATATCACGCATCTAAAGTGTGGACGGTATTAATTCGATACAAACGCACGAAAACAGCTTTACCAATTGAGGGCATGTTATTGTTATTGTTAATTAATTTAAGCTTAAAGCGAACTTGCAAACGCTTACATGACGGCTGCTTGTAGTGGCTCTGCAATAAGTAATTGGCGTTGCAAAACATCTTGTACTTATAGTAAATTTCCGTTAGACTAATCGATTAATTATATTTGGTTATTGTATAGCGGGAGCAATAAATCCCAAAGAGTAATAGCATTGACAGAATTTCAGGGCGTTTTACCTAATGAATCCCATAATTTAAAATCTAAAGCGATGCACAGTGGTTTGAATTATACTGAGATTGGAATAAAACTAATATCTTTTCTTAATTTTAGCTTGCATATTGTACTGCTGCTTCCAGTAGCATCACAAGTATCCAGTAGCATGACCAACACATATTTATAAAGTTAAGTACTAGTACGTACGGCCCCACTGTAACAGCGATCAGCAAGAGAATGATAATTTTCACACACGCCTAACCGCGAGTGCGCAAACTCTTCAAACTGTTTATACCAACTTATACATAAATAGAAACATTTTGGATTTGATAGTTCACGTAGGTCAAAGGCGCGACCTGATATAACGGGAAGTTTGTACCACAAACGATTTTCATCAACAGATGTAATTATCTTATCTTGCACAGGCCCGCCATTTTAGATCTGTAAGTTACCTTGGTCGTCCTATACCTTTGGTGTGTGCGGAGATTGAGTGCAAAGGAACCTAGTTCCTACCCCCTCCATCTTCCAGGCACATGGCTTCGCCTGGCCCCGTAAGCACGTGAGCGGAACTAGCGTATTAATTAACTGGTTTATACCCTTCAGCTGCGAATCGTCGGACATCGATTTCCCCAAGAAACGGTTGCTCGAAAATCGATCACCGATTCGTCTACTGCGCATCGCCGGGTCACCTATCCTTTTTAGGGACATCCATTCGATTCGTTGGCTGCGATTTGCCGGACATCAACTTCACCAACCACCAGTTGCTTGGAAATCAATAAACCGTTTCCTCAATTGCGCATCGAGGACTCACTAATCCTATTCACTTACATCCACGATTCATCAACTGCGACTTGCCGGACATCGTTCTGATCCAATTTCTACCGAGTTTTCACCGCCGATGCACCGTTATTCGCCAATCCGCCAATTTGTTAACTTTGATTTTCATGATACCTAACCACCCGTGACTTGGAAATTCATCCTCGAACTCGTCACCACCGATTTTCTCATCCTACTTACCGACCTCCACCAATTAATAAATTTACGACTCGTCGGGTATCGACACCACCAACTACCGGTTTATTGGAATCTATTCACCGATTCGTCAACGCCGCTAACAATTGCCAGTCTAACCATAGCAACCCCTTCTTCTGATTGATAAGCCACTTGACAGCTGCAAATCTCGTCACTGTAAATCCATACATCGAATCCCGATCACCATTCATCGATTACACCAGCAACCGTAAGGTTCCCGACAACGAAGACACCATCCACCGCTCACCTCAGCCCGATCACCATTCACCGTACACCAGGAACGGTAGCGTGTCCGACAACCAGTACGCCATTCACCCGTTCCACTTCCTGTCCTTCCGGCAGCCGGTCGCTATCCATCAACCCTAAGCTTGGCACCTCTTCCATTAATCAACGGTTAACTAAAGTTATCCTCCAATATTAAAACAAGATATAGTTATCCGCCAAGGTTCGTGTGTGTGTAAGTCTGAACCGAATACTAACAACAAAATAACGTCTAGTTTTTTAAAAAGGAGATATTTGGCTTTTAGACTGTGAATTGGAAGGACTCTTAACTGAGCATACAAATACTTTCAGTGCAGTCTAATAGCAGGTTATTGTTATCATTAAATCAAGGTCATCTGTAAAACTTTCTGAAAAAGCAGTAGTCTGAGAACAGCGAAAGCCTAATAAAGCTTCTTTTATCTCAAATTTATTTAAGAGCTTTTCAATTTCTATTGAATTATAAAGTTCCTCACATCTTTGATTTTTTTCACTCCTAGTCTACTGTGCATGTACATATTTACACATTTACCTTCAATTAAGCATTGGTCACACTTTCAGTCACTACCATTTAATTTTACTCTCGTAACTTGTTTGCTAACAAGAATTTGACGTTGCTGGTTGGGAAAAGGTATTTGAGGCTTTAGCTGAGTTTGCCGATCGATTTGATATTCATTATTAATTAAAAGGGGCATATAAGTTTCTAATGTATGGATATAAATTTAATACCCAAGTTGCTTAATTGTCCGCGACTAATGACGGTCAATTTTATTTTATAAATGAAATGCCATTAGCTTCATATAACAGTGCGAGATCTTTATCAGAAAAAAACAAAAGTATATACATACAAAGCACTTAAGGGCGATTCACAAATCAATAAGGAAGAATAGTTCATATATTAAACGTATAATTATCTAGCAAGCACAGAGATAAAGTGAAGAAGAAGGAAACGTAAAAGAAAGGTAATGGGGAAACCGAAGGCATCATCACTAATTGACATTTAACTGCCTTAGCGGTTTTGAATGTTTTGTAACCAGTCACGTCAACTTTTCCTCTAACTGACGGTAATTGAAATCACAAGTTTTCTTCCGCCTAACTCGCTCTACTGAGTATAAGTTTCCTACTTTCTCTGCTTGCATTTACATAACATGACTTACCTAGTAAAGCTTTTGGCTTTTATTTCTTGTCTTCGTATATGAGTAAGGCTCATATCGCTTATCATTAAACCTTCCTCTAAACACGCTGTTGGCATTTCGAACAGGTGCATACACCTATATTAAAATCACGAAATGACGTCAGCAATTGTACGTATTATAATAGATTGCTAAGTTCTGCTACTAAAATTATCTTCCACGGTCTTATGTTAAAAAAAAAAAACGCACAAAGTTAAGTCGTATTGCCTGATGCTTGTTTTGATTTGGAGTGGCTCGCAGAGGTTCTTTTCAGTCTACACAGAGCTGGTGGTGTTGTACAACATCATTTGGCAAAGCTTTGCAGGGAGCTAAATTCGGAAAAAGCAGCTACTTCTTTTCGCGCTGTCTAAGTCTTCGCAGAAATCTACATAAACATGGTGAGTGTCGTTTCTCTTAACGTGAGTCTTGTTCAGGATTTGGCTTATTGTAAAGATCTGGTTTATAACAGGTTTAGCAGGTCCAAAGCTGCCCTGCTGGGTTTCTAGTTATTTTTTAATAAGCTAGGTTTGATTTTCCTTCTCGGAGAACTAGACATTTAAGGCGCCTTTTTTGAAACAATATGAACTAATTTTTAATTAAATGAGCCCTTCCTAGTCGGTGTAAGTATTATAAATATAACTCAAGCATAATTGGTAATTTGGAATCACTTTTTAGCATCAAATAATCTTTTCTTTCTTTCTTTTCTTATCCTACTAACTAAACTAATTATTTTCAAACTATATATGGGTCTAGTATTTTTCTTAGTTGATGAGTTAAACAATTCTCTGTCGCTAAGCAGTTTGAGAGGAGCTCATCGGACCTTATATTGGATAGGAGTGGACGCGCGCTATTTACCAATACTACGCATTCGTGTTTCTTATCCCTCAGCCGGGATATTTTAATTTTCTTATTCGTCATGGTCAGGTGTGCGAACGTGTTTTCCATCATTAAGGTATCGGCTTTATCATCTCTCTCGCTAGCTTTCAATGACTAGAAGTGCACCCCCCACAGCCTAAGCAGACTCTGTATGAAAGCTAATAGGTGGACATTATCATGTCATTTGCCAAATTTTTTGGTAGAACTTACCGGTATTATTCCTATAAGCCAGCACCTCGCTTCACACCTCACACTCGTGTCATTCCGCATAAAGTTTTTTACTTCGAAATATGAAATCGATCTTTCCACCACGTAACCGCTGTGGCCCTATAGACAGCCAGTGTAATTTTTTTCTAAGCAGCGCTACATTTCTCATCGTACAAGTTCTTTTTGCGGGATTATGGCAATGGGCCAATGGGAGAATTTGCAGGCGAATGGTGTTAGGACGATTTATATGTATGGCGTCCAATAGCTGCAGTGAGACGACTAAGCTTGAACTAGTAGCGAAGCCAAAAAGTTCGGAGCTGGCACGGCTATTACATCTCACATATAGGAGTCAGCCTAATGTAGATTCCAGTTATAACAGTAAAGCTGATAACAAGGTTTTATCCCTAACTTCTCCCGCTCTCCATCGTCCCTTTTCCTCTTCCTTTTATTAGCTCCTCCTTACCCCTTTCCCTCTCTGCGTCTCTTTTTGTTCATCTCCATCTATCTTCCTTTCCTTCTGACTCTCCCGCCCCCGCTCCTTCCTTCTGCCTGCTTTTCCTTCCTCTATCTTTCTTTTTTCCAATTTCTAGCAGCCCGCTTTCTAGAAAAAAGTATACGAAATATATAGGTTTATATACATATGGGTCCCTAATTCACTACCCATAATATAGTCAAGAAGCTATCAATGTATTCAGTCGCATATTAATCCTATACTATTTAGCTATTTTAACAAAATCGGAAGAACTTAGTGGAAGGACATATACTGAACTTTGTTCTTACCTATCATTTACAAGTTTTGACAGAAGAATATGTTTAAAAAAATATTTGGTTTAATTGATTTTGTTATATAAGCGGCTATTCTTTAGATAACTGGCCTTTTTCACCATATCATCTTTTTCAATATCTGATGTGGTGAAATGCTCTCGCCGAACGCAACTTCGAACGGATGTTCGACAACGAACATACACACAAATTGCAAAACAACTATGCACACCATATTTGCTAGTTTTATCGCGAGGTCAAATCTGAATTCGTTTCCATGAGACCTGCTGGTTTTTTCAACACAACAACATCAAACACATATTTTTTTTTTAATTGTCTGCACTACTCCTAGAGCAGACCATTCCATTTGTATGAAATTTTTTACACCGCAGAGTCATAGTTTGGCCGTAAAAGGAGAGCAAAATGTTCAACTTGCTTCTTTTTTTTAAAATGCTGCAATTTATAGAGGGTACAGTAATCGATACGGTTACGAGTGCAATAAGCAGTAAGCAAGCAGAAATCGTAATGCTTTATTTATTGTAAAAAATTCTCAAGACTTCGTTTGGCTGCGTAACTTTTATCTTAACACTTGATATGAATATACGTAAAATCATTTGAGATACTTACGCAACATAAAAGTACACAAATGACACGTTTGTATTTAGCACATATTTATAAGTGCTCAATGTACAAATATTCTGGCGAAAACTCGACAAAAATTGATAAAATGTACAAAATAAGTGAAATAAAATGCAAAAGAAAAAACTCGTAAAGTGAGTGCAACATGAAGTAAACGAAAAATTAAGCTTAAGCTAGTTAAGCCTGCGCAGCAGCAGCAGCAACAACAACACCGCAATCCAACCAAAATCGAAGAACCCTTTAGGCAACTTTTACGCTAGACCAACTACTGCGAACAGTTTTACTGCTCAAACACTCGCTGATTTATTTTGAAACTTTGAAGGTGAAAGGAACTAAAAATATCCAACTTACCAACATTTTGCCAACTTTTATTTCCAATTGATTGCATTGCATTACATTGCACTTTGGCATTCTAACAACTGCAATACACCGCTGAAGCAACTAAATGCCGTACGAGTCAGCAGGTGCAAAGACTGTTTTTGTTTTGGCAGTTATTATTATTTTGTTGTAGCTAAAAGAAAACAGCCAATAAATATGCACTGCTGGCGAAGACTAAGGTGTCCTACTGAAATCCCATGACTTGACTCAGTTGTGTAAGAATAAGCGGTGTTTTTGTTTGAGAAAGCACGGCACTGAAGTAGTAAGTACGCTTAAAGTGAGTTCCTCAAAGCCAAAAATAACAAAGTACTAAGAAAGTGGTGTTAACAGTTTTAAATGTGTTCGCAAAAGCTTTTAGGCTTACAAAAAGCCAAAAATAAATTTAAAGTTAAGTGACTATACGAAATATAAATTGTTAAAAAAGAGTGTCCTTGTGTGTGTATGTTTGTAAGGTGAATGCTGATCAGTAAATTGTTTGATGCGCTGCTAACTGAAAAGCTTAGCAAAAGTAGCTCAGTGAGTCTTGAGAATGCATAAATTAAGCTGAGTTGAAAAATTAACATCATACAAAAACAATTGTGCTTATTTCATGACATAAGTTAAAGCGAAATTAAAATTTTATTTTTCAACTCATAAATATGAGTCATAAAAATATGCTGTTTAGCGGTGTATCGCGACCTTGACGAGTTTAGTTCTAATGCGAACAAACACATCAAACAAACGCTAGATTAACTTCAAGTTACAGAAAGCTCTTTTACGAAATACTCAAAAAGTCGCTCAAAAACAAATTCTTTCTTGTAATATTGTCCTGAAGACAGTAGTTTGACGTATGAGGTAAGGTATGACGTACGAAGTATGAGGTATGATGGAGAAGGATTGTGGTATGAAATAGGCGGTATTAACAAAATGCGTTACGTATGAAGACTAAGGTGAGAGGTATGATATTGCTACGAATATTAGCAACACTAAGGAGTACTGCCATCTCTAAGCCGATGCTAAGCAGCGCCTTGTATGTACATCCATAAATGAATCATTATGTATCGAATCAAATTATGTAACGAATCAATCATTATGTCTACACATATGTACGTACACGCAGCGAAGAAGCAACGCACAAACACATGCAGATATCTTACCTGAGATATGCAATTATAATTGTGGAAGTGCCGCTCACAAACACTCGCGCATATGAGAGTTATACACGTACATCTTTAGTTATAATTATAGCAGATAACCAACTAGTAGATTCTAGAACATAAGCGCCTAGAAGATACAAGGAGGAAATCAAAGAGTATAAAAGGCAGCGACAGTAGAGGCGCTACATTCAGTTTCGATTAAGCACGCCATCTGTCGAGCAATAGAAATGTTATTTTAAAAGTACTTGAATAAAGGCCATTTTGCGTTATTAAATATTGGAGTTATTTATTCAACAGGTTAGTGATTCGAACTAAGTAGAAGGTTGCAAATAAGCAATGAGGTTGAATGAATGAATGTTGAATGAGGTATCTGGTTTGTGGTGTGAGGTATGAAGTTATATGGTAAAAGGTACGAGGTATGAGATATAAGGTATGAGGTACAAAATATGAAGTATAAGCTATGAGGTATATGATTTGCGGTACGAGGTAAAAATGTAAAAGTCTGAGGTATAAAGTGTGAGGTATGAGGTTATAAGTAAAAGATACGAGGTATGAGGTTTAAAGAAATAGATATAAGGTACAAAGTATGAATTAGAAGGTATGCGGTTATAGGTTTGAAATGTGGATTACGAGGTATGTAGTATGAGGTGTGGAGCATAAGTAGTGGTGTACAGAGACGTAGAGGCTTTACGTCTCTGGTGATGTATGAAATTTGTTATTGAAAATTGTTTTATTGAAAAGCACAAGCTGCGAGGTGTCTAAGGAACTCCCTCTTTTAGTGCGTCAATCAGAGCCCCGAAAAATACGAAATAAACAACAAATTCCAAAGGGCTAATCCGGTTGTTAATGTTGGGTTTTATCCTTGCAGAAAAAATTGGAGATAGTCACGCAAAGTACCACTTTCGCACTACAGGTTTAATGACTACCACCGAACTGGTGCTAATCGGATACAGGACGGTATATTTAAGGCCACATTAATACCAATTGCGCTAAGATCTGAGCTATATGAAATTAAAAATGTTACTCAAAGCCAGCGACTGTTTAAGAACCAGGTCTTCAAAGGTTGGTAATTATCACTTCGTGGGACATCACAAGTTAAGATTGTCAGCTGAAAGCACTAAGAGGGCACAGAAATAGAACTATTTCCGTCCCTTTATGAGATATTACTGCGTTAGTTTCGAACTAGTGCGTTTTGCTGCAGGCATGATTCCGCACAATAGATAGAAATTCGTTTCATTTTTTTTTTCAATCTGATTCCATTAAAATCGATCAAAACGCCGAAACGTCAAACTTATATCTTTATTTTTTGCATGCTTTGCTTGCACGGGAAAATGTCGCTAAAAATACATTCCTGTCCAGAGCAACCTCTTTTATCAGTACAATTAGAATAGCTGCTGTATCTTAATACGCTGAACCTATTGATGACTGCAAAAATGTCCGTCAGAAGCGTACAAATGTCCACACTGAACTAATTGAAATGTTATCAATAAATTATTAAAAAGTTATCGGTTTGTTTTCGGTATGCTAGCAATAGTATTTTATCGATTTGTTAACGAAAATAATCACTTTTTTATCGAGAAATTATCGATTTTATAACGAAAAATTATCAGTGCTTGTTTAAAAATTATTGCTTTGTCATCGACGTATTATCGACGACACATGGGCTTGTTATGAAAGGCCTACCTATAAATCTTCAATATCAAGTCGATGACTTATTTGTATCGCAGTGATAACAATCATCTAACACACAAATAACAAGCTGATAACTAGGGGATGACAAGTCTATAGCAAGCCGAAAAGTCAACGAGAGTAATACTTAATACAGAGCATCGCAGCTAAAAGAAGTAGAACCAGAAGATGAGAAATGAAAAATTCTAGAGGGAAGCAAAGTTAATATTGAGATAGTGTTGACCGCTTTGAAAGTCGTGAGAAACATCAATGCAAGCATAGAGGCTCCAAAGCGCACAAAATGCGTCATTCTTCGCTTGAGTCACAGCTAATTTCACATCACTCAGTGTCCAACATGTTCTTTTGCTTAGCCATTGTACCTCGAAACGTACGAGTATTTGAAACTGTGTGCACTTTGTCACTTATCGCAACATGAAGGATCTGTTTCTGTTGTTTGCCATCCGGCTAGAATTAGCTTGGTAGCTTCAAGACTATTTTTATACTCAGGTGAGCAGAGCTCACAGAGTGCATTAATTTTGTTCGCATAACGGTACCCCGTAATGGCATAAACTAATCGAGATAGATATAGACTTTTATATATCAGAATGATCTGGGCGGAAAAAGATATTCATTTACCCATGTCCGTCTGTCCGTCCGTCTGTCCGTAAACACGATAACTTGAGTAAATTTTAAGGAATCTTGATGAAATTTGGTATGTAAGTTCCTGGGAACCAATAATAGATCGCTGTTTAAAATGAACGAAATTGGAATATAACCACGTCCACTTTTTCGATATCGAAAATTCCGAAAAACCAAAAAAGTGCGATAATTCATTACCAAAGACGGATAAAGCGATGAAGCTTGGTAGGTGGGTTGCCCTTATGACGCAGAATGGAAAATTAGTAAAATTTTGCACAATGGGCGTTGCACCGCCCACTTTTAAAAGAAAGTAATTTAAAAGTCTTGCAAGCTGTAATTTGGCAGCTGAGTATGTAATGTTCGGTTGCATCCGAACTTAGCCTTCTTTACTTGTTATTTGTATACGTGGAGCTGGGCATGAACATGCTTAGAACACCAGCGAAGTAAATCAGCCTTAATCCAATAATAAATGTCGGGAACCGCTATTTGTATTTGTTATATATATACACACCTCTGGGTCTACCTTTGCTCCCACGCCTCAACAAATAGCACTTACGTTCTTCCTTTCGTCCATATGCACTTAAGTTCTTAGCTGCAACCAAGCTACAAGTTCTTCTTTTCTTTTACCTTTTCCATATGCATAAGCCCAATATGTGCGCCAATCAGCACGGCATTATTCCAACCTGTGGTTATTTATTATTATTTTTGCTTTACTAATTTTTATGTCGAATACGTGTTAATGGCACACGTGTGATGGCAGCCAAACCACACTAACTTAAAAATTCAGTGAAAATGTGTGGTCATTAAAGTGCTACCATTCATTTCCTTTCGGCATTTTATTATAAGTTTCAAGAAAGGCACATAAAAATGTAAAATACCTTGAAAAGTCTAATGGTTGATGGAAAAAAAAAAAATCAAATAAAAACTTTTACAACAATTTGCGTAATTTCTACTCAAATTCAAGTGGCAGCTCATATTCAAATTGTACTCTACTCGTAAGTATATCTGCACAACGTACGTGCATGCGAATTGGCTACGGCGCCAAATGGAATGCCATTGCAATAACAACACATCCGTTTTGCAACTTGCAATTTTATATATTTTTGAGTAATTGTAATTTGCAATTGTGCCCCTTTTTTTGTTTGCTCTTTTGCTTGTACAGCTCAAACAGTTAACTCGTTCGCCACTAGTTTGCGTTGCTTACTTTTGCTTTTCCGACATGTGCGAAAAATTATTTTTCAACTTTTTCCATTTATTATTATTTACATTTTTTCATTTTATTTCTTATTTTATTTGCTGCTCTATACGTTTAACATACTTGGTAAATGTTCTACTACTGGCTACTGGCTTTTGTAATTGGTGTTTTCTAGAGAGTGAATGTGGGGTTGGTTTAATTCTTCACAAGCACGCGCCATGAAATTAAGATTTACGGTCATTTAAATTGAATGGTTTGTGGCAGTAAGTGGCGCTGCAATTGCCAGCAGGCGTTTTTGTGGGGCATGTCCAAATGCACAAAACTGCCAACATACAATTGTATAACAATCGCTACTGCTGCCACTACCTGCTGTACGACAAGTAATCGTTTAAGCTATTTCTTGTGTGTGTGTGTGTGTGTTTGTGTACCGGTCATTTGGTATTTGGTATTGAGTATGCGAGCCAGTATTATGGCAAGAGCGGTGTTGCTTATATTTAAGCGTGGTTTTGGGTTTGTAGTCGCATGCGTATGTCATAAATACGTTAGCTTTTATATACCTTTGCACATATGGCCATGACTTTAACCACAATGCTTAATCACTCTGTTGGTCGGTAACAGCAAATTTACTTCACTTTTCGTCGTTATTCAACATAACATTGCTGAAGCTAAAAATTCTGTTTTTTGCAGGGACCCAAACTGTTACTCATTTTATAAGAAAAATCCTTAGGAAAAACTAAATTTTGATTTTTTAATTTTTAACTGCGGAAAAAAATTATAAAATCCGGACTATAATTTTATAAGCCCGAAAATAAAAAAATGATCCGAACTTTTATTTTTTCAGGAGACTAGCAGGGTACCCGTCATTGCTCGGGTTAGGCAGATAGGTGCACTTTAACGCATTCCTTCCCTTTACTCAAAGTCAAGCAATCAGTATATAAGATTTTATTGATCTTCAAATTGTATCTTCCAATTTTTCTCATTCTTACTCTTTATAAATTCCTTATCTCTCCCTCTTCTTTTTTTTACACCCTCTACCTCTCTCCTTCTTTTTTCTAAGATCCCTCATTCCTCTAATTTATCATTCTTTGCTTTATTTTTCAAATTTTATTTTGTCACACACAATTCATACTCAAAATCTCGTAACTTAATCAAAATATTTTAGCTGTACAATTTTTGCCTATCATCTAATATAGACAGCTATTTTTACAGTGGAATGCTTAAATTTAATAAAAACTTTTAAATCACTGAATGAAATCGCTACAATTTTTGTGAATTCAACGCTATGACCAAACAAAAGTTCTCCACTTAAGTACGTACATGGCGTATGAGTAACTTTTGCTGACATACAAAATTTGTCGCACGACCCAGTGGCGCACGTGAAATTGAAAAAAACCTTCGTCTTGATTGAAGGTACCTTGAGCCAAAACTTGGTAATGATTGAAGTGTAGTGAAGGAAAATAGGATTCCATAGGGAACACACACACAGAATTTGATTTTTATATATATAGATATAAGATAGATAATAAAAGTGCAGCCCTATAATTGTGAAACGGCTCGTCGAAATGTAACAATTGCTTTTCCTTCTTACTTCAATATAAAGCGGTGTATTTAATTTCAGGGCAATAACTTAAATTTAATACAGAAAAGTATAAGTACATGACTACGAGAGTTGGTTTTAGATTTCCTAAGACCATTTTCTTGTATTAATAGCAAAAAATTTTAAATCACCATTAAATAAAGGCATTAAGAAGAATATGTTGGTTAAAAATTAATTTGGATAAGAAGTTACTTAATTATATGACCGGACTTTTATTTGTACTTAAACATGTAGGGTATTCCCGGGATCCCATAAACTTTCACCTAGGACAATGTTTTTTTACCCGGACTTTATCGACTCCAAAATAAGAAAAACTATTAAACTGAATTGTTTCACCCCTCTTTTTGCGCATTTTCCACATACCTCTAATCGTGTACTTAATTTTTCTTATCTATCCTATCAGTAAGTTTTGGTTATCGAAGTTTTAACAACTGCCACTTGCATATATCAAACTAAAGAATAATTGTTGTACTTATTCCTTCACGAAAAATGATTTCCGTGCAAAAGTGCATACGCAGCAGCGAACCCGAAATGAGCAGCGAAACTGTTTATCAAATTTTGTCAATTAAATTTGTAGTTTGTTATTTTCAATAATGTGATTCAAAAAAGTTTCTATACATTTTTTACCCGAAACTATGCCACCCAATCTACAAAACATTTTCGAAAAGACACATCTGCAATTATAAAGAGAAAAAGTGATCTAGTTCAGCATTACAATTAAAGAGACCCACAAGTTTATCGTATAAATGAAGTATCTAATGGATCACCATTAAAAAATCGAATGGAAAGATCGCCTAGTGAACTAACACCTCACTGTGTGTGTGCGTTAGCTATGGTAATAAAGTCCTTATGAAGTTCGCCCAAAAAATATAATGACAAAATATACATCAATTTTGGCGATAAAGTTATGTACAGTCATATCCGAAACTTTGTGTAGGTACTTGCTGCCGAAAATGTGTCATCCAAAGTCTTCGATAGCATTGCCCATCTTAAACCAATTATTTGATGAGGGATTCAGCCACCTAACGCATGGCTTGAATCTATATCTGATCTCGTATTTTATGTCTGAACAATTGGAACAGGTATGTGTCTTACCTCCAATAAACTAGGGTAACAGAAAATCAAAGAAAGGGATATATCTCCATTAGCAAGCGCGTGCAACACTTGGAATCGCTATTTCTTTGTTCGAGCCCCAGAAGCAAAAGAAGATACCAAAGCGTAGAGTAAATAGTTAAAGTAAAATTAGAAGTCTATTTACGTTGGTTGCACCTAAAGGTGAGCTCTGATTGTAGTTAAAGATTGCATAAGCCCAACTAAATCCTTTAATGCAAGCCATTGGAAACACTTGAGGAAAATTCTAAGAAACACATTAAAGACAATTGCAGGCCGCGATAGATATCAGGTTTGACAATTTTCAAAAGTTTCTTTTATTATCTTTTGAAATTCTATAAAATTTTCAAGTCATCTTCCTTCAACTCCGCATTATTTTTAATACCGTTTTTTTCAGATTTGATTTTTTTGTTCTTATTTAATTTAATCTCCACTTGACAACTCGTGCTTATGGATTCGTTAGCATATCGTTATCGTAGCTCATTGCTAAATACGGTTAAGATATGACGACTTGGTTCGTATGTGGAGGACCTAAGTTTCCTTTTACTTGTAAATTGCTAATAATTCAACAGAATTCAGTCAAAAAGCGACAAGCACGACAGGCATGACGATGACCGAAAACCGCGCATACCCTCCGGAAACCGACGTCACGGACATTGTTGATCGGAATAAAATATCATGGGCTATAAAATCATTCGAACCCTACAAATCGGCGGGACCGGCTATGTTACAAGCCGCTTGTGACTAATTGATACCACATCTACATGGCATCTTCTCAAGATGCCTACAAGATGGGTATGTACCCGAAGCCTGGAGAAATGTACGGGTGGTTTTCATTCCTAAGGCAGGAAAATTTAACCACTCGAAAGCCAAAGACTATAGACCAATACCTCTCCTCCGTTATCCTTATAACATTGGAGAGACGTATCGATCCACATATTAGAAGCAGTGCCAATCTCTGGCAGATGGATGCAGCTCAGCACGCATACCGAAAAGGCAAATAAGTTGAAAGTGCCCTCCATGAGACAGTCAGTGCCATCGAGAACTCACTGAACACTCGATTCCAAGTTAAGCTGGAGAACGAACGTTGAGATGAGATCAAAGAAAGCTCTGGCAGCATACTACGCTTGCAAAAGGGTTTTTGGTCGAAACTGGGGACTCGCACCACATGTCATTCATGGCATTTACAGCACAGCCATTCGACCTATACTAACATATGGAGCTCTAGTCTGGTGGAAGGCGCTAGACAAAAAGATCGGGAGACAAAGGTAATCGGGAAGGTAGACAAAGGGTATCGGAAAGCTACAAAGGCTGGCATGCCTGGGAATGTCAATCGCCGTGAGCAGCGCATCTCAGGAAGCGCTAAATGTAATCTTTCACTTAATGCTTCTACAAGTAATTTTGCAGGGACTAGCCGCTTGAGGTGCTCTACGACTAAGAGCATCCAACATGTGAAAAACAGCTAAGCACGGACACGCGACGATTCTGGACGATATGACGAAGGGGCAATTAAACGGAATAATAACCGACCTAACATCCAACACAGACCACATCACAGGTGTTTTGGACTTCCAAGTTCGGAACATACGATATCCCTCAAGGGAGGAATGGCAAGTAGGCCTACGCAACGGCAAGGGCATCACAATATACACCGATGGTTCGAAAAATGGAAAAGGGAACTGGAGCTGGGATGTACTCAACACATCTACAGCTAATCTAATCATTCCGACTTCCTGACGCATGAAGTATATTCTAAGTCGAGGTGTATGCCATAGATAGAGCGGTAAAGCTGCTCCAAGATAGTGCGGTCTCCAACACCGACGTAAAAATCTTTGTTGAAAGCGAAGCCGGCTTATGGGCATTAGAGACCAACATGATAAAATCGGACATCGTGCGGAGGTGCAGAGCCCCTCTGGCTTCTATAAGTCCACCAAATGTCTCCCTTTGCTGGGTCCATGGGCACAGCGGCGTTGAAGGGAATGAACTCGCGGATGAAATAGCTAGGAAAGGTTGCGACTTAGATATAAGTGAGGTGGACAGCTCCGTCCGACGCCGAGTTATCCCCTAGGGAGAATCGAAGGATACGAGAACGGGGCAACGGACTTGCTATGGACCGATAGGGTTCACTGCGAAGTCTCAAGGTCCTTATGGCCATGCTTGGATAGGAAGGGCACTAGCTTCCTTCTCAAACTGAACAATTCTGCGGTGAGGGTACTTACGGGTGTCATCATAGATCATTGTGCTATCGCACCAATACTCCGACGGTGGCGAATACCAACAAGCTCCCTCTTCAGAGGTTGTCAGGATGAGGAGGAAGAGGAGTCGATCTACCACTCTCTCTGCCTATGCACGGCGCTTCAAAGAAGAAGGCTCAGATTTCTGGGCTCACGGTTCTTCGACAGCCTGGCAGAGGTTGGGAAGGTGGACTTCTCGCTTCTTCTCGGATTCATCAGGGAAAGCAAGTGGTTAGTTGAGGACCACTAAGAGGTAATGGGGCTAAACGAATTTGTCGCCACCCTGTACTTACCGAGGGCACACATAATGGGCAAAAATGTCTCCGAGTGGAAGTGTGGGTAACATCCACCCACGCCCTCTTAACCTAGTCAAAAAGCTGAATTTCATTCGTATAGAGTGCATTCTTTTACAACCCTGATATTTATACATCGAACTTCACGAGTACCTTATACTCACATCAACGTCGATATATGTATTTCGAACGTATTTGTGTACACGTGAACGTGTAATTTTAGCGTTTGCAGTTTCATTTCCGTGCCACTGCACATTACTGACAATTTGCTACTCGCACTATAATTTTCTCACAACAAACAAATAACAAAATAAAACAAGTAAGGACGGGACTGTCTTTGGCCGTGCCGAAGACTTCATATCTTTCATGAATGGGTTTGAACAATAATCTTATCCCGTTCGTAATCTCCAAATAATCGGAATTATAAGATAAGAAATATATAGTGAACAGATGTACAAACCTAAACGATTTTTAAGATATATATATAATTAAAAAATGGCAAAAAACCCCCTTATCTGAACGATCGGTTGTATGGGATATATATTATATATAGCTCCGATCGAAATAATTTTTACAAGAAATCTTCTATGATATATTAAAATATATATCACCAAGCTCTACGTTTTTATATTGGAAACTAAGGGAGAAATGGCCAAAAATCTTTCTATCTGAACGATCGATTGTACGGGATAAGTATATATTATATAAATTTGTATATCTGCATACATTTTAATAAGCTTTTCCCGTCGAACTCTCCCTCGCCCCTCTATACTTTTTCCTAATCTTTGCAATCACTCCTCCCTCGGTATTTTTCGCTTCATCTATCTGCACCTTCGTCTCATTCTATCTCTTTCTCAGTCTCCTTCTCTCTTTTCTCCTTTCTGAAGTTTCCTAGAGGGTTGTATGTATTTTGTTCCATTCCCAGTCCTAATCCCAGTCTCAGTCCGTCTCTGGTCTATTTCCCGGAAAAAAGCATCGGAAATACTAATATATTCAAATTTATATACCAAATTTAGGCAAATCGAATAAGACGTATGTAAATAGGTATGTAGGTATTATTAATTCATGTCTTTACTTCGGCTGCGCATGCATATTTATCAGTTTTGCCAGGTTGATGCGACTAAATCGAATATCACAATGAAAATTACTTAAAAGCTCTCAGAAACAGCTTTCATTTGATATCCAAAATACACACACATTCTAGGTGTGCCCGGGTCCACGTTTTGGCCTATATCTCGAGACCCTAGTCACCAATAGGTATGAAAACTACCCTGTACTAAAGCTGTTTGATATCCATATTGTATAAACACATTCTAGGGGTGCCCGGGTCCACGTTTTGACCTATATCTCGGGACCCTATTCACCAATAGTTATGAAAACTACCCTGTACTAAATCACTCATCAGCAGCTTTCATTTGATATCCATATTGTATAAATACATCCTAGGGGCGCCCGGGTCCACTTTTTGTCCAATTTCTCGAGACCCTAGTCACCAATATGTATCCTGGCCCACTTCACGGAAGAGAAATTATCCGAAATTTTATTCTAGATATAACGCTACTTACATACCAAATTTCAGGCGAATGGAGCCATATATACGACAGTTTAGAATAAATCGGTCCCTGGTCCACTTCCCGAAAAAAACTTTTCGCAAACACTCTCCGGGTTCCTATTAAGTTATCCTAAAAATTTCTTGACAATCTTTCTATCCGTTATCGAGTTATCGAGTGACAATCAAAATGTACACTTCTTTATATATATATAGAAGATATCACCAAGTTTAACGTTTTTATATTGGAAATTAAGGGAAAAATTGCCAAAAAGCTTTCTATCTGAACTATCGGTTGTATGGGATATATACAATATATAGGTCCGATCAAAGTGATTTTTTCAGAAAATATTCTATGATATATTAGAATATGTATCACCGAGTTTCACGTTTATACTTTCTAAATTGCGGCAGGAATGACCAAAATCATCTTATCTGAACGATCAGTTGTATGGGAGATATATGTTATAGTGGTTCGATCCAACCGGATCCGACAAATGTCTAATATAATACAAAAATACATCCTTGTGCCAAATTTCATTGAGATATCTCAAAATTTGAGGGACTTGTTTGCGTTCGAACAGACAGACGGACGGACAGAGGGACGGACAGACGGACATGACTATATCAACTCAGTTCGTCGTCCTGATCAATTCGGTATACTTAATGGTGAGTCTATCTTCTATACTATCTTATCTGAACGATCAGTTGTATGGGAGATATATGTTATAGTGGTTCGATCCAACCGGATCCGACAAATGTCTAATATAATACAAAAATACATCCTTGTGCCAAATTTCATTGAGATATCTCAAAATTTGAGGGACTTGTTTGCGTTCGAACAGACAGACGGACGGACAGAGGGACGGACAGACGGACATGACTATATCAACTCAGTTCGTCGCCCTGATCAATTCGGTATACTTAATGGTGAGTCTATCTTCTATACTTCTCAGCGTTGCAAACATCGGACCAAAGTTAATATACCATTTCATGTTCATGAAAGGTATAAAAAATTGAAAATAATATTTAATTTTAACTACTTTTTTTTGCAAATACAACAACTACAATAAATACTATAGCAACGACATACATATACACCTGCTTATTTATAACAAACGCTTAGGTAGCACTTCAAATAAATAGCATTTGCGCGCACTGCACACACCTACAAAATTTGTGTGCAGATATGCAGGTCGGTGCACCATACGTATACGTAACTTTTTTTTATTATTGCATTCAAACTCCCTTAACGCCACACTACAATGCCATATTTTTACTATTGAAAAAGAGTAATATGAATTTATATGCATGCAGCACGTAATTTGCATACATAAAATTTTGTGGTTATGCATACAAGCACACAAACGTTTTTGGTTAACTTTTTTTGTTTTTAATTTATCTTCACAGGTGACATAAAATTCATTGCAAACTCTCAACGAACGTCATTTTGATTTCATTGTGGTTGTGTTTAATTTAGTAGCTTTTTGTATTTGTGCAATAAAGTATGTTTGTATTTGTGTATGTGGTTAAGTAAGGCATTTCCCTTTGTAGGAAAGGAATTAAATGGGGTTTATAAATTTAAATTAGGGGGCAATTGATGGAAACGCTTATTTTCAGATAGAGCGTAACAATGGAATGACTTTAATTTGGTGGAATGTGCGTTATTCGAAATCAGTATAAATAGGAAGAGTAAGACCTCCTTTTAGTTGGGAAAAACAGGTGAAAGAACACCTGGTGTCCCTTGGTGGTCCCAATTGACGTCAGCTATCACGAAACAGTGATATCTGGCGTGACTTTTTACGAAATGGCCGAAATCGCTTAGGTGGTTAAGCGCCAATTAATAACCAATGATGATTATGATGAAGTGTTGACTATTTTTGCATGGCGATGGCCTATAAGGCAGTCAGGTATATCAGCCTATACATGCCTTATTATCTTACTATAAACTAACGTTGTTAGTTTGGTTATATCACGAACGATTTTTTTAGATATCGGGGAGACTATATTAATTTTACTTTCACAATTTGAGATTCGCATCAAGTTTAACTTGGCTTGCGATAAGCCAACAGCATCCCGAATATTTCAGTGCATGTCTTGGATAGAATGGAAAATAGTTACTTATTTCATTGGCGCTTAACCATTCAAATGTCTATGGATGTCCAACTAGGCCTGCCACCTCCTTTTCAGGTTTAGGCTCCAGCTCTTAGGAGTGATACAGTTGTCAAATATAGAAGAAGCAAGTGACACAGTTCCTTGAAATCTTCTTGTACTTTGCCAAGAGGATGTAGTTATTTAATAACATAAGTCCTGGTTTTTAATAGGGTTTTTCAGTTAAGTCATTAAACAAATTTCTGGTGACATTACGGATTCATTCAGTATGTGTAGGATCCAAAGTTTAACCTAACCTAACCTCACCTGATCCTTCAGCTCAGTGGGGCACCTTCTTCCTCTGCTCCCATTGTCAGGGTCCGATAAGAATACCTTTTTGCCTGAGCGTCATCTTTCATTCGCACAACGTGGCCTAGGCAGCGTAGCCGCTGCGTTTTAATTCGCTGAACTATCTTGGTATCTGCAAAAGATCGTACAATTCATCACTTAACCTTCTGTGGTGCTCGCTGCCGCCAACAGAGAGAGGGTTATAAATCTTTCAAAGAACTTTTCCTTCGAATATTCCCAGAGCCGCTTCATCTGATGTTGTCATGGTCCATGCTATAGCAGAAAGGGTACGATTAGTGACTTGAAGTGCATGATATTCCTTTTGCCGAGAGAGAACTTTTGTTTTTAACTGGCTACACAATTCTAGGCAGCATTTAATGGTAAGGGTGAGCCTTCGCTGTAGCTCAAAGCTGATGTTGGTGTCTGTGTTTAAGCTGGTTCCCAAATCAACGAAGTAATTTACTACTTCAAAATTTGGGCTACCAATAGTATCCTGGTTGCCAAGGTGCAAATATGCTGACTCTTTACTCGATGACAGCAACTACTTCGTTTTGTTCTTATACACCACTAAATCTACATTGACCGCTTCTTTTTCCAGTTAGACGATAGTAATTGCATTCTCTTAAAGAGTATCTTTCCAGAGCGGTTAAGCTCTGAAGCTCGTATAATTTTTTTCACCATCAAATTAAAAAATCACACGAAAGGAGGTGGACCTGCCTAAAATCTCGTTTTATTTCGAACGCTTCGGAGAGGTCGTTCTTAATTCTGAGTCTGCCGATGGTGTTGCTCTCCGTGGAAACCCAATTCAGTGGTAGGCGGCTTTAAAATTGAAGAAGATATGATGTATGACAATTCTTTTTTCACGGATTTTCCTGCGATTTGGCACATAGTGAAAATCTGATCGATTGCGTAGTTACAAGCTCTGAAGCCGCACTCAAATCAGCCAATCAACGGTGGTCTTCAATCATTCGCATAATATGCTTTGCGACATCTTACGTGTATACTAAGAAAGCATATATCCTCCATACAACCGATTTTTCAGAAAAAGAGGATTTTTGTAATATCTTACTCAATTTAACAGACTGAAGATTCAAACTTCACCATATAATTTCGTATATTGCACATATTGTTGCCTGAAAAAATTGATGAGATCGGTCGTATATATAGTATATATCCCCCACAACCGATTGTTCAGATAAGAAACTTTTCGTAATTGCTTCCCTATTTTAAGAGCTATAGCAATTTTAGCCCGATTTTAACAGCTACAAACTTCAAATTTCAAGGAATGCTTACGTATATGGCATATATTGTTGTCTGAAAAAATCATAGAGATCGGTTGTATATATAGTATATATCTCATACAACCGATTGTTCAGATAAGAAATTTTTCGAAATTTCTACCCCATTTTAACAGCTATAAGCTTCAAATTTCACCGATTGCTTACGTATATAGATATATTGTTGTGTCAAAAAAGCATAGAGATCGGTGATATATATAATATATATATGATGGTATATATAGTATATATATATTTTTTTTTTGCGATTTCGGCCCCATTTTAACAGGTAGAAGCTTCAATTTTCACCAAATGCTTACTTGTATAGTATATATTGTTGTCTGAAAAAATCATTGAGATCGGTGGTATATATAGTATATATCTCATACAACCGATTGTTCAGATAAGAAACTTTGTGCAATTTCTGCGCCGTTTTAACAGTTAGAAGCTTCAAATTTCACCAAATGCTTAGGTATATAGTATATATTGTTGTCTGAAAAAATCATAGAGATCGGTGGTGTATATATTATATACTTCATATAAACTGTCATTTTTGCCCCTTTTTTACGGATAGAAACTTCAAAATTCACCAAATTTCATCAAATAGTTACGTTTACGTCATATATTTTTGAAATACGTGATTCGTAGTTATAGTTTTTATATTCAGACCACAAAAAACGTGAAGCTTTGCATCCTCACACAAAGTACCTACCTATTTTTTATTTTATATTTATCTTAGAAATCGTTTAGGTATGTAGATCTGTTCACTATATATTTCTTTTCTTATACATCCGAATATTCGGAGATTACGAATGGGATAAGATTATTGCTCAGCCCCATTCATGACAGGTATGAAGTCTTCGGCACAGCCGAAGACAGTCCCGTCCTTACTTGTTTTTATATTAATAAAACTCCGGTTAAGTATGGCAAATAATGTAAACGCTCGGTGGAAATATTATGAGTGTTATTAGACATTTTCTAATATTTATAATGCCAGTACGCATCCATACCAAGAAATTATCTATACATAGTTTTCGGTTAAGTTTTAATTTAATTTTCTATTTTTTATCTTCTTTCCACTTTCTCCTTGACTTTTGATCAAAACTTACAATCAAAAAAATGTTTGCCTTGGGATATCGTACTACACCATAACACGACAATCAGAAATTCCCTTAGATCTCTTTCATTTTTTCCTGCTCGATGACGACGACAACTCAACTAAGCACATCTAACCACAAAACGCAGGCGCATAGCAATCAACAAAGATTAAATATTGTTGTGCTGTATGGCCACTGTTTCTGTCACAGCTTGCACTAAAGGCACAGCGATGCTTAGTCAGCAGCTGACCAACCCACACTAGTGGGATACACAGCTCGTAAGCGCCATTGCGGATACGCAACTAAAAATACCCACAACGGAAGCAATAAATTCAAACGCTTTTGTCAAAGAGTACAAACAAGCACAACAAACACACAGAAAGTACAACAAACCTACTTATATATTAAAGTGATGAATTTTGTGGCATAAAACGGAGAGGAAGGGAAATAAATAAATAAAAAGCAAAATGTAGAAATTTTATGAACATTTTCACATTTATTACGGAAATTTATAAAAATGAATAAATTGCGTTGACGCTGACGGAAGTGACCATGGATAGTAGCTTTATGGTCTTTATTCATTATTGTTGTTATTTTTGGTATGTCTTTTGCATTGCGTTTGTTAATCAGACTAAAGTTAACGTTAAAGGAATACCCAAGATAATGGCGACGGTTGTGGGAATGTAAATTGTGGTAGGGGAAATTAAGTAAGTACGTGATTTGAATTCCTCGCATTTTGCGGCAATTCATTAAAGAAGTAGAAGAACGAGCGCCACTGCGTCGTTTATGAATATTAAAAATATTGGCACTTAGAGAATTAGCTCGAATGTTTGTATGTATGCATGCTTTGATGTATATTTAAAATTTTAAATAATAGCATAATAAATTAAAAAAAAAAACATTGTTAGACAATTAGTTTTCTTGAAAAAAAAGTATTAAATCGCGTTCTTGGAATCATCATTGTACGTATAAATCAATGCAAGTGAAATGTCAGATCCATCAAATAAATTCTAGACAGAAGGTACAACCGCTGCTCAGGCTGACGAAAGAGTGAAAGCTAGAAGAGTTACTTTAATATATGTATTTATATATAGATTTATATATATATTTATATATATCTACTAGCAGACCCGGCAGACGTTATTCTGCCCTAAATTTGGCCTATCTGCACACATTTTAAAAACTTTTTCCATCTAACTCTGCCCTCTTCACTTTTTCCTAATCTTTTATTCACTCCTCCCTCCGTCTGTTTCGCTTCATCTATCTCCATCTTCGTCTCATTGCATCTATCTCCCAGTCTATCAGTCCCAGTCCCAGTTCCGAGTCTCAGTCACGGTCCTAGTCCTAATCCCAGTCCCAGTCCCAGTCCATCTCTGTCTACTTTCCGGAAAAAAGCATCGTAAATACTAATATAGGAAACTTTATATACCAAATTTCAGCAAATCGAATAGGATATATGTAAATAGGTATGTGGGTATTATTAATTCATGTCTCTATTTCGGCTTCGCATGCATATTTATCAGTTTTGCCAGGTCGATGCGACTAAACGAATATCACAATGAAAATTACTTTAGAGCTCTCAGCAACAGCTTTCATTTGATATCCATATTACCCACACATTCTAGGGGTACCACGTTTTGGCCTATCTCTAGGCCCTAGTCACCCAGCGGTATAATATATTACTCTGTACTAAAGCACCCATCAACAGCTTTCATTTGTTATCCATATTCTATAAACACATTGTAGGGGTACCCTGGTCCACATCTGAATAAAATCGACCAACGCATCTCTTCAAACACCGGCGACCAACTAACACACATTTTAGCCTTTTCTTTTATATATGTGACCCGGCCTATGAAAAGGTTTCTTATGACTCAAAAAAAAAATAAAACTTCTAAGAATAATAAAACTTGAATAGATGCATTGTTTATCTTTAACAGCTGTTTCTCGCAATTTCTTTTTTGAGTCATAAGACACCTTTTCATAGGCCGGGTCACATATATAGATTTTTATTTTTCACACTTCACTATAGTATTGAAACGAAATGCAGATATTCGTTGCTTTCCAAATTCGGGTTAAAAATTGCACATGGAACAACTACAGACTCTCCTGAATTAAAAAAAATGTCTTAGTACTTCGAATTCTGAGTGGTCCAGGAACCCGGGGTCTCGGGGTAATCCCTCCATCGGCCCCTCTCGACGGACCTGGGGATGTGCTATACTTGATATCATTCGCTATAATATTTTTTATTGATAAGCACGTTGTTTAATTAAACGCCAACCAATTACACGGATGTATATCCGCACCACCTGAAAATATGAGTGCCGGTGCGTATACGTAACATTTTATTATTACGTATAAACATATAAAAAAATTTACAATAAAATAATATTGCGATTATAAACTGAGATATAACCTATCCTATATTTCAAGATATTCCAACTACGCACGGGGTGCAAAAGAAATTCAAAATCGGTTCAGTAGTTTCGGAGTACATCGCGGACAAACAATGTGACACGTGATTTTTATATATAAAAAGATATGCATACATCCATATATATTTTTAATTGCACTCGTGAAGTTAAATATGATGCTCAGTTTCTAAAAGGATAAGTAGTTTTTGAAATAAATAACCTGCAGTCAAAAGCCAAAGTAGTCAGCAAACATTCTAGTTCATTGACTAGAATTTTGTGGGGTTATTTATATGAGAAATATTTTTAATAGTTCATTGATTATTATTGTAGTGTTATTCATACTAGTTAGTATTTGAATAATTTATCTGACTAGAATTTCGTCTGTCGGGCTGTAGGAAATGCGTGAGTGCTTTCTGTAGCCAATTTGCAATGCATACTTCAGTTGACAATGCTAGATATCGTCCAAATCAACGGGCATATAAACACAAGCATGACGAGTCAACCCACACCTCAACAGAGGTTAAAGAAGCCATTGAAAAGCCAAGCATTCCATATCAATAATCCCAAACAGAAAACCTATGCCGATGCCAAACCACCTTGGCCATGAGGGCAGCAGCAGCCTAGCACAATTTTCGCATTGTCGTTAAAAGCCTTTGCCACTCCAGAATAACATAGAATGGCAAGGATAAACCTACTACCGAAGACCGGAAACCCAGCCAGTATCTACAGATATTATCCCTTTAGTCAGTAACGAAAACGTTTAAAGCCGTTATGATTCCCTCAATTAAATGAAATTCTTCGGTTATCCAGCCATCAGCATGACTTCCGTTTAGAGTATATCACTACCACTATTCTGAACTCCATTAACACTCATCATAGGACATGCTAGTGCAGCTTGGCCTATTTTGATACAGTCAACCATGACTGATTCGTTCCTTTTCCATTAAATAAATGGATAATTTATTGAGCATTGCACGGTGACCATTGCTCAGCACCTCATCCCAGCCGACTTCCATGGTGAACCATAGCAGTTCCCCTGGCTTGAGGGATTTAATGTGGGAATGTTCTGGCCATGGTGAGCCCTACGTCTTGAGAATGCGTCACCAAGATTCTTATATTATACCTAATATATGTAATAGATTTCGCAAAGACAATGATAAATATGAAAAACGTTGTTACTGTTACTGTTACAAATCAGCAACTTAAAATTTAGTGAAATTTTAGGATATTTAATGTCACTTGCAATTCATGAATACGGCTCCTGTATTCTGGTGTAAGCCAGCGGCTGCCACCTATCCCCCCAAATGTTTTCATAAAATTGTCATAACATTTTGAATTCCTCCATCCAAGGTAAAGTTTGTATTACTTATTAGAAGGAAAAATTTCTTACTTCCTACAAATCAATAGGATTGCTGGAAAGTTGTAAAGATTTTCAGGGATAAACACATTTGGGAGTATAACTTTCACCTACAAGTGGGTCTGTTAAACCTTTTATCATTACGACATTAGTAGTCGAATCCAAAACCAAGCTAGTGCCGTGAACGGCAGTAGAATTCAGCTCAATAATATATGTTTATACATCCGTCACGTTGAATGGAAGCTTGAGCTGAAGTTGATGTTGCGTTCAGTTTACGTGAGCATTTAATATATTTGTTTAAACTAACAGTAATTAAAACTCAAACTGGGCCTTAGTATCCACTTTTGAACCGGCGTAAGGTGGCACTGTTATACTATGTTCAAACAGAAAAATAAATTGAGGAAATTTCGATTTGAAATGAGTGCTGTTCATACAACTCTATTTAGCTTACACAATAGTAATTTGATAGCTGGTTGGCTCATCTCTACAGCAAGAACATACCTTTGTTCAGACTGTCAAAATTTGCGTGTTGGTATTAGGCGAATAAAATGGAATGAAAACATAAAACTTTGATATTTTTGTGTGTTGTAAGAAAATGTGTTCAATGTTTTGGTTTCATTTTGAGTTTGCCATCTTCTTTTGACAATCCCTACTCCAGTGAAATGAAAGACATAAAATCAGCTGATGAGATGAGCCAACCATATAGTTCAGCCATGCGCAACTGACTTTGAAATCTACTCAATAAACACACTATACAAGGTTGCATTTGCAGTTTGAAACAATTTATTACGCAATTTTTTTTAAATTGGAAATTTGCTATTACAATTTATTATATGAAAAATTGCTTAATAAATTGCCCAAATAGTATAAATTGCCAATATGGTGTGTGTTTGAACCTAGTATTAGGCTGCAAAATGCCATTTTTGAATATCTATTAATTTTTCTACTCCCATTTTTTCAATGCGGGTAAAAATTTTACACTCGCGGAAATACACCCGTACCCTTTTAGGTAGCGTACACGTTCTGTTTTTTCTACTTATTTCACCTGGTGATTCCACCTTGGTTTTGGTGGTTTTTTCAGCATTGACATATTTAATGTTTTTATTATAGTTGTATTGCCGTATAAACTAAAATATATTAAAAAAACGAATATAATTTATTACACGAAATTTCCATATATGATTTTCAACTCATTCTTATTCTCTTTTTGCACTCTATTACAGAAATGCCATAATAATTGCAAATGATTATGTGAATGAAAAACTAAAATGTTCGAACGAATATACAAAACAAACGATTTCGTAAAACAAAAAACTAACTAACAACTTGCATACATAAATCATTTATCAAATAAAGAGCAAACAACTTTAAGTGGAATACAAATAAGATAATGTAAATGTAACAACAACAACAAAATGTTAGAATATCAATGCAAACAAAAACAAACGAAAGTACTTGCGTCTTCAAATATAAATGATAATAAAGCCAAAAGTAACGACAAAAAAAAGAAGAACGTGGGCCATAATCGGGCAAATTGTTAAAAAAAAGAAGAGTAAATATATAAAAGATAAATATACATATGAAAAAAAAAAAATGCCCTGGCTTACTGCGCATGAAAAAAAAGAATGCCATGCAAAGCGATTTTTGTATGAAAAATGATGTTTGTATAAAATTATGGCGAAAACCCAAAAATTCGCATTATTGCATAGAAAAATATGCAAGCAACACAATAACAACATGTTATTACGTCAGGTAAAGGAAACGAAATGAGAACGGAGAAAAGATAGAAGCAAACGATGTAATAAAGCAACATATACAAGAAAAATGAGTGGAACAAGTAATCATATTAGCAAAAAAATAAAAAACAACGGAGATCTGTCAAAAAATGCTAATGTAATGAAGTAACATAATAATAAGTAAAGCAAAAAAAAAAAAAAACAACAACAACTACAACATATAAAAGGGGCAACATGCATACAGAGATTATTGTCAATATTGAAACATTGTAACGCGGAAAAAGGAAAAGTAGAAAAAACGAAACTTGCATAGAGAAGAAAGAGAAAACAAGCAGCACAAAACGATACACAAAGGAAACTCACGTTTCTTTCGCGCTGTTTTCAAGAAATCTGTACAAAAAGAAGATGACATTATTGTCACTGCAAACAATAAAAAAAAAACAAGAACAAATGAACGGCACGACCAAATAAGACGCCTTGTATAAGAAAAAAAAAAAACAACAAAAAATAAAAAACACGCTTCGTAATAAGCATATTTGCAACATTCATCATTCAAGCAAATAACAGCAGGATCAAATTCTTATACAAAAATAATAACCAAAAAATTTACAAAATCTTGCATGTGTCGCACATTATTCCACATATAACACTAACTAAGCATACATAAGAGACGAACAAAAACACAACGACATAAGAAAATACGAAATTTGTTTTTTCGCACGCCATTGCATTTACATTCTTCGCGCGAAATTTCTCATTCAAACATGCATTAACCCTAATGAGTAAGCATATCAGCACACAGAATAACAACTAAAGTCAAAATAATAAAAACGCTTTTGAATTTGGCATCTTTTGTTAATACAAGCGGATAGCGTTGAAAAGGTTGTTTGCATACGTGCTTGTGTGTGTGTGATCAACAAAGTGCAGTGGAGCAGCTAGTGGCAGTGCTAGTGTTTGTGGTTGTGCTGGTGTTGTTGTAGCAGCACCAACATACCACATTATATATATATATAGACATATACATAAACAAATGTTACCGATATTAATGTCAATGCACATGCTTGAAATTCGGATAATACTACTTTGCCTGCCATCGATACTTTTGGCGACAACGTTGGAGCCAGGTGAGTGCATTTAAGAAATAAAAAAATAGCGAAAAAAAAAATAAAAAATACCTTGAAATAAGGAACATTGATTTTTAAGTCTTCTGCTTTTAAATTTTTTACTTTTTTTTTTTTTTTGATTATGAAAATCAAGCATTTTTGCAAACGATTTTTAAATACATACCTTCTCCTCATAACCAACAATGGACTGGGTCGTATACGTAACAAATGTGCCACACAAATTTTTAACTAGGAACGCCACGTTTTTTGATTTGGGGTGGGGCACGCCACAGGGCAGGTTTTGTCAACTGTGCTGACGAACGCTGTTCATTAATCAACTGCTCAAGTGGTTCGATGTTGGAGCGTTCAAACTTACGGCGTAAGCAGATGACGTTGCTCTGAAGGAACGGGCGCTACGTAATATACATACATAGGCATCTAATATCAGTTTGAGCGCCAACGCCGAGAAAATGGATATGGTCTTGATTACTTACTGGTACAAGGATCCTGTAGGAGATACGTTGCACAAATTATCTAGAAATAATTTAAGACAGCTAGTTGTAGTGAAATCTCAACTAGGAGGAGAGAATTAAAAAGGCATTGAGAGCATTTTATGCTTGTAGAAGAATGCCGTGATGAACATGGAGTCTATTACAATCTCAATTTTTTTAATATTAACAGCGATTGTAAGGCCCATCCCATACTATGGAGTCCTTTTTTTATAAACAGCCAGAGACCTGAAAAAATTGAGTATGTAGCCTATCAATGTTTAGCATAGCAGGAGCCCTGGAAACAACCCAGACAGCTGCGCTATATGCACTGGCAACTACGACGAGACACAATGGCTCTGGGCAGCTTGAACGCAAACAATAGCGCCATAGTAGTAAATCCTTATCAAATATTGAACGTACAGACTACCCAACTGTCTACATGAGGTTCGATTGGTCTCTTAGTGTCACGATAGAGATGGAAGAATGGCCCAAAGCACTTAAATGGCGAGGTGATACACGCGTATACTGACAGTTTAAAATTAGTGGAAGTTGTAGGATATATTGCACAAGTATATAAATTAACACAGTCTGAAAGCTGCAAGATACCTCTAGTTTTTTTCAGGCCGTGACTAAAGTATCTTGACGGGTATTTTGACTTGACTGGCGTGACATGCATTTAAATTAAGCCTTGTCAGTGAAAGCGGGTATAGGAACTGCGGAGAGGTACAGTTATCAGATAAATAAGCAGCAAATCGGAAAGGTCCTAAAAACCCTTCAGTATTTGAAAAAGGACGGAGGTATTTTATTTTTATTTTGGTTGTTGGGAAAACTTTTGATAACACTATAGACTCATTCAGTTTATGTGAGCTGCTCTCGGAACAGCCAGTTCAACCTAACCTTACCTAACTTGAAACATGTTGATCAATATTGTGTATGAAAAGGGTGCAATGAAGGTCAAGGGTCATTAGGTCATTTGATCTTATGACCACTTCAAGTAGCCATAAGGTCAATGGTTTTATGAAAGATTTAATTGGACATAAAGTCTATTGATTTTTATTAAGTTTTTATTTTTGACGTAGTGGATATATAGGAAATTTTCAGCAGACCCAATTACCATTTCGGGAACCCCTCAGTAGGTTAGGGGGCATAGAATATATCGGCGGCAGTTATGCCTATCGAAAGAGGCCACCAAAATACCTTAATGATTGAAGAGGTTGCCCGCGCAGCTTATAGAGTCTCAAATACAATTTTCAGCCACACCTACCCATGGCGCATCCTGTTTCTTTAGCATCCGAAGCTCTGGCGAGCCTAAGTTCCTCACGGAACTAGGTGGTAAGGTGCGGAATGACCTACAAGGTTCAATCTGGTCATATTAAATCGTTCCCGATATGGTCTGGATTGCACCTTAATGGCGCTTGTTACCAGAACGTACCGGACCTATATACGGCAAAAGACCATCAGCATCGATAACACTCGCCAAAACCTTCGGGCAGTGTCTTTATCGCAACAATAAGAACAACAACAAACTAGATACTTTCTCCTTATAACCAACAATGTACTGGGGCGTATACGTAACAAATCTGGTATAAAAATATTTCAACCAAACACGTACCACGCCCGTTGGAAATTTATGAAACTTTATGCAAACAAAAATACAAAATTCAATAATTCTTCGTTTTTAATCCTTTAACATAATATATACAGCGATGCAAAGCACACATGCACAACAATAGAACTTAAGATTAAAGAAAACAAAGAAAGTTTTATAAGAGAAGAAATGCCTTTGGTAGCTTCATATTATCGCATACCAACACAACCGCTTAAAATAAATATTTACGTTTTTACTTTTATGCTTATCATATTCATCTTAAGCAGAAACTTTCAAAGAATATTTGTTTGTTCCTTTCTTTGTTTTTTTTGCCTAAGTTTCTGTGCGTTTTTGTTTGCTGCAAAATACTTACAACAAATCGCATAGGACTGCGAATATAATAAGCATAATGAAGAATACCTAAGGGAGAGATTATTGTGCTTGTGCAGGCGATACAACAAATAAGCGAGTGAAAGCTTAGTAAAAGGGGTTTGGCTATTTGTATAAAGATTATTTGGTATCATAAGCAAAATGGAGGAAAAGCTATCGCCTTTTCATAACAAAAACCAACAAGTAGTCATATTTTATATTGCAATTATTACTCATGGGTAATTCCATTACTTAAAGGCCAATGATAAGAATGAATGAGCGTTAAATCTGTGGTCATAAGGCTTAACAGCACAAGTGCGTTTTTTGCGTTTTTCAGGAGAGCATTTTAAAGATTTAAATTATAATCTGAAAAAAGTTTTCAAGGGAATCGAACAAAATTTTTTTTGGAATATCTCAGATGATATTATATGCATCTTATGCTGGCAGGAAACTTACATAAATGCTATTATTTTTCTAAATACGCTTAAAAAAGTATTTTATACCTAAGTAAGTCAAGTTATTTTATTTTACACAAATAAGACGTCTTGGAAAAATAACATATCTCTTAGTATGCTTACAAATAATAGGAAATAAAGTATAGAACAAAGGCATAAGTTAAGTAATGATACCCATTGGAAGGAAAATATATTGAATAAAATATTACAAGTATACTTATGTACGTTTTCGAACAATAAACTTATTATGGAATAAAAGCACAACTTAGATATGCAGTTTTTCCGCTGTTTGCCTTTTCTTAAAATCTCGTTAACTATTGGAGCGATCTTCGCAAAATTTTGACACAATATGAAATCGTATAAGGAGAATTCAACCATGATAATAACCCAATTTTGCCAAAAATGGACTTGTGTTGTTAAGCCTTGTGACCACAGAAATTAGAAACACACTTAGGAAATTCTTCGTAAGAGCTCATGATAATGATTGTATAGCAAACCAAAAGTTAAGAATGTACAGATGAGTCCTTCAACACTTTCAGGCTATATTGTAAATCTTGTCGCTACCGCTAGTTGATCGAAAAGAGGAGTCTTTACAAAACCAAACGTAACGGTACCGAAGGAGCTTCCACGATTAATAAACGCATGAATGAAAACACATACACTATGAGTGACACAGTTTCGCGATCAAAAGACTGCAAGTGAAAGTATTGTGGGCCCTAAGAAATATATAAAGTATTCGCAAATCCTAGTTTGGCCAAACAAATTTCTGGTAACACTGTGGACTTACTCAGTTTATATATTGTCTTTATGAAGCAACCAGTTGAAGCAAGCCTTAGTTTACAAAAGAGGCAAAAGAAAACGTTTGTCGCCTTTCAAAAAAGATGCTTTAAATGTGTGATGTTCTCAGCCTAGCTGTAAAGCGATATCACATTAAGGACGAAGATATATAATAAGCAAATTAAAGAAGATATTAATTGCGAATGATACCACAAAAAAAGTCATTCACCACCAATAAAGAGACTGAGAAAAAATTCGATTAAGGAAACCAAGTAAGTTAAGCCCTTAATCCTATACAAGGATGTTCCGCCAGGACACAAAAGAAGACATATGCGACGTCCACTTACGCAAAAAAATGTTTAAAGTAAAGAACGAGTGACAGGTCAAAAGAGATAGGAGTGGCAGGTAGTCAAACATATAAACACGTGTAAGAAAAAATGTTAAAACCAGGCCGGGTGCATCTACATTGGGTCCCAGGCCATATGGAAATAGATGGGAACGAAAAAACAGATGATCGTTTTGGATTAGGCAAGATTAAGAGAAGTTGAGAGTTTCACATCATTGACCAAGCGCGAGGCACGGGACTGAAAAGTGTCGAAGATCATTTACCGGTCCTACAAGCTTAGGCTAACAAAGTTGCTCCTATCATCAACAAAAAATAGGTCTGTACACTCATGACGGGTACCCTCATTGGACACTGCCTTCTGATATCACATGTCTTTAAATAAGGTGTTGTCGGTGATAGCAGATGTAGAACCTGCGAATTGGAGGAGGAAACGATCGAGCACTCATGCTCTTCGCTTGCCAGGGCAAGACTCCAGAAGCGGAAAGTGTCATAGATTCTAAAAAAGTATTTGCCAAGAGTGCGGTGCAATTTTGTGACAAAGTTCCCGGTTTTTGAAAGAGTTTTTCAGTTTGGTCGCGAAACAAACTTCTGGTACGACTATCGACTTATTCAGCCTACGTGAGGTCCCCTCAGACTGGCCAGTTCAATCTAGCCTAACCTAGGTCGGATGCAATAATTATTTCGTAGGTTGAAGACCGCATAAAGTGAGGAGTTGTGATGAACTAAAATCCCTTACGGCTGACGACAAAACTACTTGAAGAACGGCAAAAGTAAATCTTTATCTGCAGCTTAAAAGATGCGAGAAGGAAAAAAGAAACTCCTACAAAGCAGAAATCGAAGCAAAACTAAGCGGAGATTACAGCAAAGCGTCAATAGGACACACTACATCTAAGAGACCTCAAGGAGATGACTTTGTCCGAAGAGGTTTGTGATGGGCTTCATAAACAATACAGCATTGATCGACCCAATACAACTACAAAATCCACCCTCAAGCAGATGATGCCAAAGTTGTTCTATAGATGCAAAGAATACGAGTGGGATACCACATGCTGCCGCATAAGATAGGTGAAACAAGAGATTTGTTGTTATAGGTGTTGGGGCTACGAACATGCAGCAGAAAAGGAAAGAGAGCATAGATAGGTCAAATCTTTGCATTAAATGCAGTCAGGAACGCCATTAGGACGGTTCAAACATACCGAAATGTTCGTTTTTGTGGGGAGAGTATTCAGCAGGCAGTTTAAGATGCTCATACTTTCAGGCAGCTCAAGACTTCTTATTCGAAACAATTTTATAAGGAGTTGGTACTCTGAACATTTAGGTGCTATGAAGATGAACATGGTTCTTGGGATGACCATTGTAGCACAGGCTAACAGGCTTAACTGGTATGAACGAAGGAAAATCGAAGGAAACTCTAGAATAGTTCAGCTGCCTAAGGGCTAAGGAAGGTACGATGACCTGGTTATTTAAATGAAGGTTTCAGAAGTTATCCCACACAAAACTTTTTTAGGCTTTAAACCAGCATGGATATGATGACCATGGCAAATGAGATTTCCTCAGTTCGATGCAAGCGTGAGACATAGGCTTTAGTTAGCCTTTTCAAGTAAAAGTACGCACAAATATTAATAGTGACGTAGTTCTCGGTAGGGTATCTTATATAAACATTTTGAAAGGCGCAAACATATGTAGCTATAATGGTTATCAATTGGATATATTTACTTCAGATTCATTGGGCAGGGCTAATGAGATTTTTGCCTTAAGCTAATTAATACAAAATTTGTATTTGGAATTACTCAATTTAGTTAAGCCAGTTGAAGCCAACTTTCTTGCAGCTAAATCGCAATAATTTATTATTTATGTTACGCGTATGCTCTTTGAGCTTTGCGGCGTTGCATAAATTATCAAGAATGCCAAATACGCCATGCCTAAGATAAGCATCTAAGGCCTAAACAAAAGAGCAGATGAACAGCAAATACCATTAAGCGAATGTTCGACCAAAAGTAGGCTAATTTGGTATGGGTGGAAAATCTTTAAATTTATTCAAAATGTATATGTCTGCGTGAATAAAATTTTAAGAAGCGATGCATAGAAAATGAAAATTTAAGGCCAACTCAACAAAGTATTGAGCCATATTTTAAATTCGCATCAAAGGAGCGCCAGTCCTATTATTATATGTATATAGTGAAGAATATATTTTATTTTATATTCTATTTATTATATTTTATTACCTGTGTTGAGAAAAAATTTACAGCCCTCCGTCTTTATTCAAAGAGGCATTGACAAGTGGATTTTTTTTACAACCACTGGGGTACAAAACTTTGTAAATCGAAAGGTTGAAAATTTTAAAGCCTTTCGAAATTCTATTGAAATGAAAACCAGATACGATTTGCTTTTAGGACTGCGGTATTTGTTTTTTTTTTTTTTTTTTTTGTTTGTTTAAGTTCAAAGAAACAATTCAAGATCATACTAGCAATATATTTTGAGCGAAGCCTCAGTAAAATAAAATATTACGTAGTCATTGACCGATGTCGTTCCTTTTCATTAAGAGAATTTTTTATTAGGCAGACAGTGGCACATACGATTCACATAGATATGAAAATCCAATGACGTTCGCGACAAGGTAAATTATTCAGGTATCCCAGAACAAAACTGAAATCGATGTACACAATCAACCAATTCGGTTAAAGGAACTAAGGCCAAGTTTTTCACTGCGAGTTCAAACTCCAGTTAAATTTGAATGGTGTTTAACCCTGCCACTTCAGCCGCTTAAGTTGCGATGAGCAGCAAAATTTTACATATTTATTTTGGGCCAATTTTTTGTTACAATTGTAATTATTTGGAGCTTTTAGGCCGATAAAATAAAGACAAAACACAAGGTTTCTCTTTTCCTCCTACGCGTTTCGATGAAATTTTTTCATCTTCATCAGGGAGACTGTATATTTATAATAAAATATGATATAAAACAAAAGAAACATTAACACATTACTTAGTATTACACAATTTACATCACTCTGTTGTTAACATAATACTTACATTCAATCTATAACATTGAAACTTTTAACATCTAACACGTAAATAAACAAAACTTTACATTTAATTTAATGCCACCATTCATGTTTCCTGCTTCATCCATTGGCTGATAATGCCGTCATATAAGCGCAGTTTATATTGTTGACGTCTTCTTTGAAACTCATTGCAGTGTTGATTTTTTGTTGTATTCGTAGAGCCTCCAGCGTCATTCGTGTTCGTTCTTTCCCGTCAACGTCTAATAAAATATCGCGTTTTCGAAGTCCGCTGTGTGTCCTTTGTTGGTCAAATGTTCGCATAGTGCTGTTGTTGTTTTTCTATTTTTGGCGTCTATGTTCGTTTATTCGTACACTTAGCGATCGGTTCGTGGTTCCAATGTATATTTGATTGCAAGTTTCTCCTGCGCTCCCATTACGTTTTATTTCGTATACCACATTATGTTGTTGTTCTTTGTCGATTTTGTCTTTTGTTTGTGTAAAGATTGTGTTCGAAGTTCGATTTGGTTTATGCGCAAATTTTATATTGTTGTTGCGTGTGATGCTATACAATGTTTTGTTGTCCGTTAATCCTGGTATGTAATTGACGCCTGCATATATTTGCTTTTCTTTTGCATTCTTTTGTTCAGTGATGCTTTGGGTGCAGTTGGTTTGACTAATTGTTGTTGCTATCCATGCGTCTATTAATATATTAGGGTAGCCATTCTTATATAAAATATTTTTAATTTTTTTAAAATTTGTGTTCATGAACTCCTGTTCACTTAAATTATAGATTTTCTTTATAAAGCTTATGGCCGTGTTCTTTTTTTGTATCCATGGGTGATTTGAATGGTAGTTTATTATTCTAGATGATGATACGGCTTTAGCATACCAATTAGTTTTTAGGGTTTGGTTCGATTTTATAACTTCGATATCTAGGAAGGGCAACTTGTTATTTTTCTCTTTCTCTACTGTAAATTTTATTTTGGTATGTTGGTTATTTAGTGTTTTAAGTATTTCTTCCACGTCCTTAGTTTTAATTATAGTGAATATATCATCTACATATTTGTTTATGTATTTGATATTTATGTCCTTTAATTTAAGCTCAGCAATGCTGTCGTCAATTATTTTGTCTAAGACTATATCAGCTACAGTGGCCGATAGAGGATTCCCCATAGGTATGCCATACACCTGTTGGTAGAACGTACCATCATAGGTGAAATAGTTGATATCCCTCAAGCAGAATTCGAGACAGGCTTGAAATTGTTTCTTCGATAATGTTGTGTGCATTTCTAGGTCACCCCACTGTTTTATGATCGTATTTATCACTAGATGAATTGGTATATTAGTAAAGAGGGATATCACGTCGAAAGATACTAGTATTTCATCTTCGGCGATTGTGATATCATTTAAGTTGCGCTTCAGTGAAAAGAGTTTTTTATATTGAGACTATGTGAGATAATATGTTTCAGTGTTTTCCCTATGTATTTTGATAATTTGAAACATGGAGCACTTACTGATGATGATATAGGTCTAAGTGGGATGTTATCTTTGTGTATTTTGGTAAGCCGTATAGTCTTGGGGCTGTGGCTGCAGTACAAGTTAATTGTTTTTTTAAATACATACTGAATATTCTTTTGTTTGTATATCTCGTTTAAAATATTATTGTTTTTCCTTAATAATATTATAAACGAGATATACAAACAAAAGAATATTAGTCTGTATTTATAAAAACAATTAACTTGTACTGCAGCCACAGCCCCAAGACTATACGGCTTACCAAAAATACACAAAGATAACATCCCACTTAGACCTATATCATCATCAGTAAGTGCTCCATGTTTCAAATTATCAAAATACATAGGGAAAACACTGAAACATATTATCTCGCATAGTCTCAATATAAAAAGCTCTTTTCAACTGAAGCGCAAGTTAAATGATATCACAATTGCCGAAGATGAAATACTAGTATCTTTCGACGTGATATCCCTCTTTACTAATATACCAATTCATCTAGCGATAAATACGATCATAAAACAGTGGGGTGACTAGAAATGCACACAACATTATCGAAGAAACAATTTCAAGCCTGTCTCGAATTCTGCTTGAGGGATAACAACTATTTCACCTATGATGGTACGTTCTACCAACAGGTATATGGCATACCTATTGGGAATCCTCTATCGGCCACTGTAGCTGATATAGTCTTAGACAAAATAATTGACGACAGCATTGCTGAGCTTAAATTAAAGGACATAAATATCAAATACATAAACAAATATGTAGATGATATGTAGGGTTGAATAAAACACCTGGGTGTATTTTGAACTCACAACACTGCTTTATTGAATTTAGCTTTATTGTGTTTAGCTCTATAGAGTTTAGCTTAAATATTAAATTGTAAGAGGATGCGTGAATTAATCGGTGTGTAGCTGTTGAACGTCCGTAGGCAACTGTCCGTTTTCGTTAGTTTGAAATCAGCGTCATATATTTTTCGTCAAGTGTTCGTTCATATGTATCTAATGTCAGTAGAGTTGTATTATCTAGTAGCTAATAGGTCTGTCCACTTCTTGTTGTCCGTTCCTGTGTCAATCCTACAGATATATTCACTATAATTAAAACTAAGGACGTGGAAGAAATACTTAAAACACTAAATAACCAACATACCAAAATAAAATTTACAGTCGAGAAAGAGAAAAATAACAAGTTGCCCTTCCTAGATATCGAAGTTATAAAATCGAACCAAACCCTAAAAACTAATTGGTATGCTAAAGCCGTATCATCATCTAGAATAATAAACTACCATTCAAATTACCCATGGATACAAAAAAAGAACACGGCCATAAGCTTTATAAAGAAAATCTATAATTTAAGTGAACAGGAGTTCATGGACACAAATTTTAAAAAATTAAAAATATTTTATATAAGGATGGCTACCCTAATATATTAATAGACGCATGGATAGCAACAACAATTAGTCAAACCAACTGCGCCAAGCATCACTGAACAAAAGAATGCAAAAGAAAAGCAAATATATGCAGGCGTCAATTACATACCAGGATTAACGGACAACAAAACATTGCATAGCATCACACGCAACAATATAAAATTTGCGCATAAACCAAATCGAACTTTGAACACAATCTTTACACAAACAAAAGACAAAATCGACAAAGAACAACAACATATTGTGGTATACGAAATAAAACGTAATGGGAGCGCAGGAGAAACTTGCAATCAAATATACATTGGAACGACGAACCGATCGCTAAGTGTACGAATAAACGAACATAGACTAGACGTCAAAAATAGAAAAACAACAGCAGCACTATGCGAACATTTGACCAACAAAGGACGCACAGCGGACTTCGAAAACGCGAAAATATTAGACGTTGAGGGGAAAGAACGAACACGAATGACGCTGGAGCTGCTCTACGAATACAACAAAAAATTAACACTGCAATGAGTTTCAAAGAAGACGTCAACAATATAAACTGCGCTTATATGACGGCATTATCAGCCAATGGATGAAGCAGGAAACATGAATGGTGGCATTAAATTAAATGTAAAGTTTTGTTTATTTATGTGTTAGATGTTAAAAGTTTCAATGTTATAGATTGAATGTAAGTATTATGTTAACAACAGAGTGATGTAAATTGTGTAATATTAAGTAATGTGTTAATATTGTTTTGTTTTATATCATATTTTATTATAAATATACAGTCTCCCTGATGAAGATGAAAAAATTTCATCGAAACGCGTAGGAGAAAATGAGAAACCTTGTGTTTTGTCTTTAATTTATCGGCCGAAAAGCTCCAATAATTTCAATTGTAGCAAAATTTTATGTTATCGAACAAACTGGCAATGCTAAACTCTCGTCAACTTCAACTAAAGTTGAAACTCGACCTGAAATACCAGTCTTAAGAAAGACAAGTAAGGAAAGCTAAGTTCGGGTGTCACCGAACATACTCAGCTGAGAGCTTTGGAGACAAAATAAGACAAAATCACCATGTAGGAAAATGAACTTAGGGTAACCCTGGAATGTGTTTGTATGACATGGGTATCAATTGGAAAGTATGAAAGAGTATTTTAAAAAGGAGTGGGCCATAGTTCTATAGGTGGACGCCACTTCGGGATATCGCCATAAAGTGTAGCAGGGGTGACTGGCGGCCACCGTGGTGTGATGGTAGCGTGTTCCTCCTACCACACCAGATGCCCTGGTTTCAAACCCCGGTAAAAGCAACATCAAAATTTTTAGAAATAAGGTTTTTCTTTTAGAAGAAAATTTTTCTAAGCGGGTCGCCCCTCGGCAGTGTTTGGCAAGCGCTCCGGGTGTATTTCTGCCATGAAAAGCTCTCAGTGAAAACCTTTCTGCCTGGCAGATGCCGTTCGCAGTCGGCATAAAATCATGTAGGTCCCATATGGCCAATTTGTAGGGAAAGTCAAGAGGAGCACGACGCAAATTGGAAGAGAAGCTCGGCCTTAGATCTCTTCGGAGGTTATCGCGCCTTACATTTATTTTATTTAGGGGTGACTCTAGAATGTGTTTGTATGATATGGGTATCAAATGAAGTGTTAATGAGTGTTTTAAAAGGGAGTGGGCATAGTTCTATAGGTGACGCCTTTTCGAGATATCGCCATAAAGGTGGACAAGGGGTGACTTTAGAATGTGTTTATATAATATGGGAATCAAATGAAGGGTATTAATGAGTATTTTAAAGGGAGTGGGCCTTATTTCTTTCAGGACATAGCCACAAAGGTGGACCAGTGGTGACTCTAGAATATGTTTGTATGATATGGGTATCAAATCAAAGGCGTTAATGAGAATTTTATAAGGGATTGGGCCTTAGTTCTATAGTGACGCCTTTTCGGGATATCGCCATAAAGGTGGATCAGGGGTGACTCTAGAATATGTATGTATGATATGGGTATCAAATGAAAGGCGTTAATGAGTATTTTAAAAGGGATTGGGCCTTAGTTCTATAGGTGGACGCCTTTTCGGGATATCGCCATAAAGGTGGGCCAGGGGTGACTCTAGAATGTGTTTGTACATATATGGGTATCAAATGAAAGGTGTTAATGAGTATTTTAAAAGGGACTGGGCCATAGTTCTATAGGTGGACGCCCTTTCGATATATTGCCATAAAGGTGGACCAGGGGTGACTCTAGAATGTGTTTGTCCGATATGGGTATCAAATGAAACCGTTAATGAGTATTTTAGAAGGAGTGGGCATTAGGTCTATAGGTGGACGCCTTTTCGAGATATCGCCATAAAGGTGGACGAGGGGTGACTCTAGAACGTGTTTGTACGACATGGGAATCAAATGAAAAGTGTTAGTGAGTATTTTAAAAGGGAGTGGGCCTTAGTTCTATAGGTGGACGCCCTTTCGATATATCGCCATAAAGGTGGACGAGGGTGACTCTAGAACGTGTTTGTACGACATGGAATCAAATGAAAGGTGTTAATGAGTATTTTAAAAGGGAGTGGGCCATAGTTGTATAGGTGGAGGCTTTTTCGAGATATCGCCATAAAGGTGGACAAGGGGTGACTCTAGAATGTGTTTGTATGATATGGGTATCAAATGAAAGGTGTTAATGAGTATTTTAAAGGGAGTGGCCTTAGTTCTATAGGTGGACGCCTTTTCGGGATTTCGCCATAAAGGTGGACCAGGGGTGACTCTAGAATGTATTTGTACGATATGGGTATCAAATGAAAGGTGTTAATGAGTATTTTAAGAGGAATTGGCCTTAGTTCTATAGGTGGGCGCCAATTCGGGATTTCGCCATAAAGGTGGACCAGGGCTGACTCTAGAATATATTTGTACGATATGGGTATGAAATGAATGGTATTAATGAGTATTTAAAAGGGAGTGGCCTTAGTTCTGTAGGTGAATCCTTTTCCAAATATAGCCATAAAGGTGGACATTCCGGTGGCATTAGGTGCAGGTTTCCCGTTGTAGACGTAATAAAATCCATCTCTCTATTTTGACAATATTCTAAAGATAAAGTGTGCCTCACGAAACGATTGGTGCAGTAACTTAAAAAGGTGTAATCTCACTCCGCACTTATGGAGATGCTGCTAAAGTGGGGATTTGCTTGAGCAATGATCGCAACTCCTTTTTTCTGCACGAAAGTGGCAACATTGATGAGCCATGCTATTAATTAAAAGCTGTTGCTCTAGTCTTTCCAGTTTCTTCGGCTCGCGACAACCAAATTCTTGGCAACCTAATTACGTCGACGTGAAAATGTTGACTATATTGGACATCCTAGTCGATGGTACTACGCTAAACTCTATGCGGATTCCAAAAATGTTTTGTGGGCATTTGATAATGAAGTGCGTTTTGGCGAGCATCCAGCAGAAATTGTACAAAAAGCTCAGAGAGATAAAAAAATCCTCAAGTCTCTCGCTTGCAGCACTTTGGGTAAAGACAAAAAATACCCACAGCTCCATATACAGCAACTGGTAGCTGAAAAAACACATTCTATAAAATATTGACAACCCACTAAGAAAAAATTTGGCACATATATCCTCTACCTCATCTACAATGACTTGGTGAAGTTGTCTGTTCATACGTATGGATGAACCAGAACCTGTTGCAACTATCCTGCAATCATCAGTGATGGCTGGAATAGTAACTCCTTCAGTGGCGAAAAGAACTTCGAAATATAGAAATTAAACCAAAGTGTCGACAGAACACCACCCTCTGGCACCTTTTGTTTAATTCAAGACGGAAAGTTTGCAGTTAAAATTTTAGACTACAACGATTACTACGATTTACTGTATCAAACGCTTTGCATAAAAAGCTTTTGTTAGTTCTAGCGTTATTAGTAATGTTCTGTCGCGGAATTCCTAATTCAATCCCCAATATATTTGTGTGTTGATGACGTTAAGCGGGGTGATGGTGCTATTGTAGTTTTCGAAAGAAACGCTGATGATTGGCAAGAATGGGTTCAAATGCCATGGCTACTGGAGATAGGGGAGATATCGGATGATATGATTCTCCTACGTTGGATGAATCTTACCCCATTACCAACGTTTTAAGTATCAGCATGGCTATACCATCTTAGCCTACTGTTTCTTCAACCTCTGTGGTGATGTTGGTGATGTACGCGAGCTATGTCTGTGTTATGTGATAAGCGATAAGGACACCCTGAGGGCTAGGGGGTCAGAATATACCCGCAGTAGGTATGCCTGTCGTCATAGGCGACTAAAATATCAGATTCATGGGGCTGTGTAGCGCAGCCCTTCAGGTTGCCAGCGCAATATATAGCTTCTCCAAACCCAATTGTCAACCTCACCTATCCGCGGCGAATCCTGTTTCACTACGAGACGAGGCTCAGCAGACCCTAAGCTCCTCATGGAACTTGGGGTTGGGGAGGGAGGGGATGGCCTGAAGGTTTAATGTGGCCACATATATCGTTCCCGAGATGGTCGGACTAGCACCTTAGTGGTGCTGTGGTACCGGAGCGTACCTGATATATATCCGGCAAAGGATCATCACATCGATAACACTCTCCAAAGCCTTCGGGAGTAACCTTACCGCTACAACAACAACAACAACAACGCTCTGAGAAGGCTTTGGGGAGTGTTTTCGATGTTGATAGTCCTTTGCCGGATGCAGATCCGGTACGTTCTGGTACCAAGCACAATAAAGGCACTAGCACAACTATCTCGGGAAAATTTGGTATGACCACATGCAACTTTAGGCCATAGCGCCCCCCACCCTCTAGGTCCATGAGGAATTCGGGGTCGCCAGAGCCCCGGCTTTTTATGAAACAATATTCGCCACGGATACGTGAGGTTGAAAATTGGGTTGTAGGGGCTATGTATTGCGCTGGGAAACCTTGAAAGTTTTGCGCTACACAACCCCTTGAATCTATTTGGTATTTTAATCGCTTCTTAAGACAAGCATACCAACCGAGGGTATATTATAACACCCTAACCCGCTGGGGTCACGCATCTTTCGCCAAGGGTGCGGCCTGTTTTGGAAAGTACGTCCGGTTTACCGGAATTTTCCATCAATGTATCTCCCACCCCTTAGAAATTACCTTGATACTGATGGTATTATGTGAGTGATCGCATCTCTCGAATGGGACGAAACACTGCCATAAGCAAAATAAAGTAAAGGAGCTCTCAAAATTTTGAATTCTGAATTAACATAATAACATTTAAAAAAGATGCAAAACATACCAGCAGATTTAAGAGTTATTGCAATCAACAAGCAAACAAGGCATAATTAGGATTAAAAGAGTACCAAACGCCTTCTAAATCTCAGCTATAAATACTCGATGTGGGTTGAAGCTCCAATGCCCTATTAGAATAGTATTCGCTTTCAACCACTTCCTGAGACTTAGGAAGGTAACGTAAAAAAAGTGCGATAATGAAGTAGGAGCAAAGTGGCGTCTACATAACTCAACCTAATAGACATAATACAAAATTTTCCTGCATGTATATAAGCCATTTTGTCTACACTTCAACAATCACGCCAACTATAATTGCATTCATTTGAAAGAATATATAAATTTACTAACTCCGCCAACACATTGTACTCATAATCTTTATACACTAAATTGTCCGTCATGACATATTATGACAGATAAAAATTCATAGTAATTCACTCGCCACATTTTACTTAATTTGCACTGAAAGAAAAGAAACATTGCAATAACATAAATTACAGACGAAACATTATTTTCAATTTAAACGCAAACCATTTACCCACACAGCGGCATATATATATAATGTGTTTATCCACCATAAATTTATATAAATATACATACTTATATAAAATTACATGAAACATTTTGTGGAGCACATACAAAATATGCTAAGCCATTGAGAATTGTAGGCAGCGTTAGGACATTTGCCACAACTAACATTTGCTCATTTGTTATCTTTAAAAAGCAGATTTGTCCCATCGCAGCGCTTTCCCAACACCTGATTTTACTAAGTAATGTAGGAGGAGACATTGAAGCTGTACATATGTAGGTAGGAAGATAAAATGGCTGCGATCCAGGTCGCCCACATAGCCGATGGAAAGCCGTTTTGATGACATAAAACTCGTTTGAGTCTACTGCGTGTTACATCGGATATTTGAAATCCCTCTTTCCGAATTCCAGTTATGTTTCGGACATTGCGCGATTTGCAGGCCTCCAAAACTGCAAAGACTTCTGCTAGAAACACACTACAGTATGACGGCAGTTTAAGGGACTTATGAAAAATCTTTTGGGAATGTGACATGCGAATTCATTTTGGAACTAACAGTGTAGATAAATATGCCGTTATAAGCTGAAACCATTCCCCTCTTCCATTCCTACAGTTAGCTCCCCCCCCCCCCCCCCCCCCCCTATTTTAAACTGCAGATTGCGGGTATAATGACTGCTACGCCACACCCTTTCTCTCTGAGTGTCTAAGTGCAGTTTACGTCAAAGCGCCAGCTTTGGTTTAAGACAACATTTCTTATAGAACATCGCCCTGCAGTTGTAGAAAGCGATGCAGACCTTCCGTACTAATTCCTCGATGTACTCTTTCCAGTTGAGTTCAAAATCGTCTGTTAGATATTTGCTACTAATGCATAGGGTGAATTTTATATTTTTAAACGGTTTAATTTAGCTTGAGTTGACAGGCTGCACGGCCGCATGCACGGCCGTTGTGAACGAATCTTGTAATTGAAATATAAGTAACTTCCTGTAGCTTATCGGTAAGCTTGAAACTTGGAATATAGTTCAGAACCCGATGACAACGTAATAATAAGAAAAAAATCGCCGCTAGGTGGCGCATGGCCCGAGATATTCCCAAAATTCGCATTTGTGGTCCGATTTGGCTCATATTTGGAACACATAATACATGCAAGAATAGAAATCGACCTGTGAAAAAAAATTGCCGCTAGGTGGCGCATGGATCGAGATATTCACAAAAATCGTATTTGTGGTCCGATTTGGCTCATATCTGGAACAAATATTGCATACAGTCCAGTAGAAGTGACATCAAAATATTTTGGAGTTGGAGGAGGGACAAGCATACGTGGCGCAGAGTCGAGTAAAGTCTTTGGAAGGATTATGTATTGAGGACTTAGGTTGTTACAAATTGTCAGGAAACAGTCCTTTTAATAATGAGTCACTAAATAAACTAAATAGAATGAGAAATAATAGGCAATTAAATAAAGACTAAAAACTTGAAAAAAAAAATAATTAAAAAAATTTTTATGTTAAACGGTTTTATTGAAAACAATACTTACATGAAATAATAAAAATACGAAAAGCTAGAAAATAATTAGGTAGGTCCTAGGTACTAGTCATCACACTCCTTATCAATCTAGGGCCTTGATCAGACAATTAAATAAAAGCGTTGGACGCGTCATATTTCTATTGATAGTCATAAGTAAAACCAACTGAACCTTAATCAGGTTATGCTACGCCTCACATTTTTAGAAATTTCACGCGCCCAACGCTTTTATTTAATTGTTTGATCAACGCCCTAGATTGATAAGTAGTGTGACGACTAGTACCTAGGACCTACCTAATTATTTTCTAGCTTTTCGTATTTTTATTATTTCATGTAAGTATTGTTTTCAATAAAACCCTTTAACTTAAAAATTTTTTTTAATTACTTTATTTATAATTTTTTTTTACAACTCGCAGGTTTTTTATTTTTTCAATTAACATTATTTCTCTTATGTCAATTGCGTATTATATCTTGTTTTCCCATTCGCCTATCAATTTTTATTTCGTTTGTCATGTACGTCGAACATGTCCTTCCTTTGGCTTCAATACAACGCCACCTCAGTAGCTAGCAATTACTTGTTGGCGATTACGGTTGTCTGTCTAACCTACAATATTGCTAACACCGCACACGCCTACAGCTATCAAAACAAATAACATCCGCACACCTAACAACTATCCATTTCTTGTACTTGTTTGCGTCTATTTGTATTACTTTTGCCATATTTGATTGTATCTTTACTTGTATGTATGTATGCTTGAATTTGTGTTGTATCGTAAATCCGTGGTGTTGAAATAATAAGGCGTCATATCGGATAATAAAAGTGTATTATTTATTGTAGTAAATTCTCTGCTTTCATTTTATGGCGCTCATACTTCTGTCGCCGTTGCTCAGCAGATACTTTGAAGCCTACCTACTTGTGTGTGTGTGTGTGTATTTGCGTTGTTATGCCTTTTCATGATTTGTTGTGCCAGTTATGGTGTCTTATGGTTTGACTTTTTTTTTTTTTATTTTTCATATGACTTTTCTGTTGACCTGCTGTTTTCCTGGCTATCAACATTTGATCTTTCCATTGTTGGCATTAACGAAGCGAAGCACTATGTCATCATTGTATGGCGCGCCCTATTCATCCAACGCTGTGAATCAAAATGGTGGTCAAAGCGAAATGAAAGAGGGTCAAACGGAATATTTGTTTGATGGACGTTGATAAGTCCATATGTGTATATTAGGGCGTATTGTGTAAATTAAGCTGCATTCACATCTTACATTAACTGAATATGTTTCAAACCGGTTCTGCTCTACGGGACGCTAGTCTGGTGGAATGCACTTGACACCGCGAGCACCACCAATATATTAGTGCCAGTACAACGGACAGTGCTGGTTGTTATCAGCGGCGCTCTTAGAAAAACACTTATCTTGACATTGAATGTCACGCTGAGCATTTATCCAGTAGATATTGCGGGAAAGGTGGGGGCGGCACGGTCGTGTGTCCGGCTTGGTTATATAGGCTATGGGCTTTCTGAATTCAGGCACTCTAGCCTTTATCCCTGACAAGACACACTTATGTCTACCGATAACCACTCCCTTCACTCCAGTCATTCCCCGAGAGAGGAATGGGAGGGTAACTGAACTGGGTCAGGGAAACAGACAACTTGTTCACCGATGGGACGAAGTTGAACGGAAAGGTTGGTGATGGGTCGTTTGTCAAGAGATAAGCTGCAAGTTTAAGTTGGCTGACCACTCCAACATCTTCTAAGTGGAAGTTTCTGCAATTAAGAATGCGGTGGATGACATTTTATCTAGTGCCACTACGGTTAGGGGATTTGATATATACCTTGATAGCTAAGCGGCTATCAAGACCTTGAGTTTAAATATATTGCAATCGAGGGTGGTCTGGGAGTTCCTGACCTCGCTTGCGATTTTATCGAATTTTATGATTAATATTATCTGGGTACAAGGCCCGAGGACATCCCGGGCAACTGTCAAGCGGATCTCTAAGCCCACAGCGGTATAATTGAACAGGATAAAGATAGCCATAGAGGGGCCTCCAGTCAGCTCAGTTAGCGTTGGGCGGACACAACCTTTTGCAGGGTAGCAAGATCCTTCTGGCCGAAATTGGATGGCATAAAGTCAACCGAAACGATTCTCTTGAGATATTTAATCAATGGTCATTGTGATTTTGACAGGGCACTATCCAATGGGAATCCCTGTGGTACGTCTTAGTATACTGGAAGCCCCAAGCTGCTGCAGTCATATGAAGGATGATGGGGTGGAATCATCGAATCACTTTATGCTCGATTTCCCAGCTTTTGCAAGAACTACGCGAAAGTATTTCGGTATAAAGAAATTATCCCATGTCTTACCTAACGATAAGAATTCGATAAATCTTTCATATCAAATCGATAATTTTCGACAAATTTTCGATAAGTTTTAGATAATAAATAGAAAATTTATGATATGATATCGATTACTTTTAGGTACATTTTTTTTCTAACAAATCAATAATTTCGAAAAACTTTGAAAAATGTCGATACCAAATCCATAACTTATCGATAACAAATAGATAAATTTTTGATAAAATACTGATAGCTACTTGATAATTAATCGACATAATTTCGACTGTAAATCGATAATTTTTCGTTAACAAAACGATTACTAGTCGATAACAAATCATTGCCTCATTTGTAACATTTGTTATCATTTTGTCTTCGCCTCGTCGGTAACAAACCAATATCAAACCGATAACTAGTCGATAAGAAATGGATAAAAAAATTTAGTAGTAAAAATATTTGGTGGTAGTGAAATTGAAAGTTTTGGTGCGCTGTGCCCAACTGTGTATAGATAATACCAATGGGCACTTCACCTGCACTTACCATACGCTTTCACTATTTATTCCCTCATATAGCCCTCTACCCTCCCAAATATTACGCATCCGGGGTATTTAAGGGGTTGCTGAACGCAATACAAAGCTTAAGGCTGACGGCAGAGTTACCGTCATTGCTATACCAGCGAGAAAATTCAATGTAGTATTTTTAAATCGTTCCAGCGATGGTCGGACTTGTACCTTAAATGTGCTTATAACAGAAACGTATCGGATCTTTATCTGGCAAAAGACCATGAACATCGATGACACTCCCAAAAACCTGAATGAACCAAAAGGTGCTCAGAGTAATTATTAATAATATCGTTCCGAAGTAGTGGAAAAGTAGGGTCTGCGGTATACTGCGCTGATCCGGAAATAAACAAATCCTACAGGATATTACTGTAGCGTTTTCCAAGCGGAAATAGTAGCTGTAACCAAAGCAGTAGAAACCCTGAAAGAGAATAGCTTAAGCTGCAATCGTGTTAACTTTTATATTGACAGTGAAGCACCAATTAAGGCATTAATTTCGCATAGCACAGCTTCTAAATGGGTGTTCGAGGTAAGCAGTCTCTGGAGAGAATCGAGACAGGGAGAAGCATACATCTATATTGGGTCCCGGGGAATATGGGAATAAATGGGAATGACAACCCGGATGAACTAGCTAAAAAGGGCGCATCCCTTGAAGCTTGCTCGGTAGGCGTCCCAATTAGACTGGGCGAGATTAAGCGAAGGTGAGCGGTGCACATGATCGACCAAGCAGGAAAGGCGTGGGTTCAAGCGCGGGGCTGTAAAGTGTCGAAGATTATTTGTAGGTTTTACAACCTTAGTCTAACAAAGTTGCTTCTATCGATAAACAGAGAGGACTGTAGACTCATGAAGGGTATTCTGACTGCACACTGCCTTCTGGCGTCACGTGCCTTTAAATGAGGCTTGGTCAGTGATAGAAAATGTAGGAAGTTCGGGCTGGAGGAGCAAACAATCGAGCACGTTCTGGCTCATGCCCTGCGCTTTCCATGCTATGACTCCAGCTATTAGGAGTGATACGTCTGTCAGATCTAGAATCAGCAAGTGCCTTAAGTCCTAGTAAGCTTCTAGTATTTGCCAGGAGGACGTAGTTATTTTATAACATAGGTTCTGGCTTTTTAACGGATTTTCCACTTTAGTCGTTAAAACAAACTTCTGGTAACACTACGGACTCATTCAGTCTATGTGAGGTCCTCATGGACCGGCCAGTTCAACCTAATCTAATTATTAATAGAAAAAAATCAGAATAAAACTACAAACCAAATTGGAAAACATTTTAAATTATATATAGTGCCAAAATTTCTGGCTACACTATTTCTAAGGTTAAATGCTGCGTAGTCTTTATCACTGAAGCTTTCTTCGCCGGAGGTTAGTTGATAAGGCTGTATAAACAGAGATCTCTATTATAATGACTGCACAACAATTCTTCCATCAACGCTTTGGAAGACTGCAAAAGATAAAAAAAAAACAAAAATAAATGTAAGGCGCGATAACCTCCGAAGAGATCTAAGGCCAAGCTCCTCTTCCAATTTGTGCCTTGCTCCTCTTGATTTTCCCTACAAATTGGCCGGACGGGACCTACATGTTTTATACCTACCCCGAACGGCATCTGCAAGGCATATGAGTTTTTACTGAGAGCTTTTCATGGCAGAAATACACTCGGAGCGCTTGCCAAACACTGCCGAGTGTCGACCACGCTTAGAAAAATTTTCTTCTAATTGAAAAAACTTATTTCTAAAATTTTGATGTTGCTTTGCCTGGGGTGTGAACCCAGGGCATACGGTGTGGTAGGCGGAGCACGCTACCATCACACCACGGTGGATTGCAAAATTTACTCTGCATATAATTGCGCTTGTTTACACCTAATGCTGAACTATCGCAGCAATAGGCCGTGCTACTTCTCGATACAGTTGTCTTATGAGGTGGTAAAATTTTAGAACGCATTCCTTACTTTCCCAGTCGTAGGTGACTCTGAGATAATCTCTAAGGAAGGGTGACCACGCTTGGAAAACCCTTTTTATTTGAAAAAATTTGTTTATAAATTTTTGGTGTTGGTTTTCCGGAACTTGAATCCAGGACCTTCGGTGTGGAAGAGGGAGAACGGTAGCACCACACTACTGCGGCTGGTCACAGCATGTTGAACCAACCAACCAATCACACGCTAACATATCCTTACCACCTGAAAGCACAAATACCTTTGCGATATACGTAACACCTTTTTTTATTTGTTATAAAAGAGGAAAATGCATGTAAACATAAAAGTTAAGCTAATATAAGCGTTTTAAAAATCCAGTCCCAATAAAGCTAAAACTAAATTTCTTTCAACTTTAATATAATTCTTCCCGAGCACCGAGTAAAGGTCCTTATTATGTGCGATCGAAATTTTTAAAATCTACGAATTTTACCGTCACCCTATATCAAAAGCATAAATTTTTGATTTTCGCATTCGGATTATTAATACCGAGGTTAAAAAATGTTTATGCGTGTTTCAGAAGTCAGTCAAAACTAGTTAAGACAGAGTTTAGATTGCGAAGAGACGTTGTACTCGGAAAGCGTCGGGTGACGTAAGCATGAGTAATTTCCCTCGTCCTTATACAACGGCTGTGATCAATCGCTTTTCCATTGTGTAGAAAAAAAAAAACTCAAAGTAATCCCTATACTAGTCCAGCTGGGTACAAAAAAGGAAAAAAATGAACTTAACAACTTCCCTGTCCAACGAGTCATATGTGACTCACAAGAGCGTATTGAAATACGTTCATGAGTCATATGTGACTAATTTCTTTAAACAAATTAAAGACGCTTTCTTGGTATGAACGTGCCGTTATATATTTGTGAATTATATGTGAGCGTATATGAAAAGACCTAGACTTTGGGAAAATGAAAGAAAAGTTCGAAATTTTTTTTCTGATACGTTTTTATAATTTTCTTCAATTTTTGTATATGCTTCTAACTTCAGTTAAACAAAAAAGCACACTAATATACGCTTTTGACATTTATATATCAATTTACCGTTATTGTGATTCGAAAACTGAAATTATTTCTTATGGTCCTATATGTTCACATGTGACTCATTGAACGTGGTAAACAAAATTGTATTTGCTACGTTCAGGAGTCACATTTGACACACAAAATAAAATAGCCAAAATAAGTTAAATATATGTCAAATTATTTATAAAATTATAATATTTTATAATATATATTCATATTATTCAATTAAGCAATACAAAAAAATAATGGGCGTGGGGCATTCTCAAAGCGTTTTGTATGGGGACAGGGAAGTTGTTAATGCTGTGTTCGCATCACACAAAAACGCGCAACGGAAGTACGAGTATGCTTAGGAGCAAAAGAAATGAAAAAGGAAGGGGAACATAAAGCAAAAGTATACTTGTAAGTGGGTGTATAAGGTGGATGGGTGCATTTAATGGTTTTGTTTCAAATGACCTCATTATACATAGATAACTGGATATGCCTTGCTTTATATTTATGTGCGTTACAACAACACATTTCCTCACACTTGACTTCTCATGCCAGTATATTACTTAAGTACATATGTATAAACAAGTGGAGGGATATGATAATATAACTAAGTGAAAAAATTTATTGACACAAGCTTTTCACTTTCATTGTCATATCATCTTGCTAGTTTATTCAAATGAATATAATCTGCAGCAGGTTTTAGTACAAATTACGCTATTTGGTATGATTTAATTCTTTAAATTCTATATCGAGTGCAGATATAAGTCAAGCGCGGTTAATAACATACCAGCGCCTATCACAAAAAACTGGTGAACTTACTAGTTCAATACTAGTACCATCTGCTGCAGGGTATGTATGTATATATGTTTACATTCTGATAAGTAAATACTACCCGTTAACATTTTATTTGCCATTTGATGAGGTCGCTGTCATATCAATTTACAGCAAATCTCAATGATGGTTTGATTTTTCGTATCTAAAATTTGGTTTTTGTATGCTTAAGTGAGTTGTCATGCGTTGGATGGCGACTCTGAGTCATTGCAAAAGTAAACTAATCGGTCATGCCAAGAAATTGCTTTTGTATAATTTTCCCTTTAGCAGAGAATCTCGATAACGAATGCGTTGGCGTGAGTAATCAAAAAATATGTCACTTTTATCGCTTCTACTTCCAGTTTATTTGCGCACATAATGCTATTCTGCCAACAACTTTGCTTTATTTTTGGGATTTATATTTTAATTAACTAAAAGCAAACAAAGTCTCTAGGAAAATGTATGTAAACAAGCATGGAATGTGGTTGAATATTCCACCAATCGAATTTCTTCATCCGCTTGCTTTGATATCTTAAATATTTATCAAAAATATATTTGTACACTGTGCGTTTCTGCCACAGATTACATAGCTTTCAGTCCCTGTTACAAAATCAATTAAGTTAGAACACTAACACTGTTATTTCTCATATTTAAACTTTACTAACTGTTCTTTCCTGGTTCTCTCTTACTTCTCCGCTTTATTTGTTTGCTTTTATTGTTGTTGTTGTAGCGATAAGGACACTCCCCGAAGGTCTTGTGTAATGTTTTAGATGTTGATGGTCCTTTGCCGGATGCAGATCCGGTACGTTCCGGTACCAAGCCCGACCATCTCGGGAACGATTTGGTATGACTACATGCGACCCTCTAGGCCATACTGCCCTCCCACCCCCTAGATCCATGAGGAGTTCGGGGACGCCAGAGCCTCGGCTGTTAATGAAACCGGATTCGCCACGGATAGGTGAGGTTGAGAATTGGTTTGGATAAGATATATTTTGCGCTGGCAACACCATGAAAGGGATTACGCTACACAACCCCTTGTGTCTATTTTGTATTTTAGTCGCCTCTTACGACAGACATACCTACCGTGATTATATTATAAACCCCTAGCGCGCTGGGGGATTTATTTCTTTTCTTAGCTTATTGAGCCAGGAAAACCTTAACAACTGCCCTCGTCGTTTCGATCCATTAGTCACGATTGTATCCCATAAAAGGTATGGAGAAAATCATGGTTCAGTACAAACTCCCTATATTAAGAATTTAATTTTCCTATCAGTAACTTCTATTCACTTCTATTCCCAGCCTTTGAAAAAAAATTGGGAGTCTCAAAATATAGCCCTCTCCGTTTTTATTGATATCTCAGGGGTTTTAAAAAAATATATGATTGACAAGGATATAAGCTGGGTGTTAACTTTGCCAAACAGAAGAAATATAAGTTAAAAGCTGAGAGGCACACGCGGGTCAAATATGGCCACTAGGGGACGCCCTCAAAGAGGTGTACTCTCTCCTCTCTTGTGGACCCTAGGCATAGACGAACACCTTCAGTTAGTGAAATCTCTTGGATTTGAAATACAAGGGTATGCAGATTTCTTAGTAATCTGCATCACAGTGATGCACAAGTAAGCAATATCAAATCGTATTCAACAATCCCTGAGGATCATATAAAAGTGGTGTCATACCAAAGGACTGTCTACCAAAAGAAGAAAACTATTCATGACCATAGCTGGATCGCACAATAATCTGATTTTCAGTGGAATTAAAATGGGATACATTAGATAGAGCTCTTACAAGTAGTGATCTTCTAGATGCAACCCAAATAAAGCAAAGGCGAAGAAAGCCCTTGGCCAGCACTCAACTCCATGGAAAAACATCGGACGATCTCCTAAAATGGTATACTGTTGTTAAGCCAATAGTCTTCTATGCTTCCTTAGTTTTGTGTCCGAAGACCACACAGCGAGTGCATTGAGAACGTCTCCTGCTTATACAATTAGTTTCTTAGTGTAAAAACCATCACTCCCTATTCTAGTAGAGAAAGAGGCAACACTAAGACTTTCTGAGCTAAAGATCGGAAATGTTACAAGTATTTGTAAGTAATTAGAAAAATCGTTGAAAATTCCACACAGCAGATATGTGATGCCATGGCCCCTTCTCTCAGAATCTCACAGAACTTCGGGCGGCCTGAAGTAAGGTTAGGTCGAAATTTAACAACGGAAAAATAAATAATTATGGAAAGACGAAACATTCTACTGTTTTTCAGAAAAATTCCTTGCAGCCTTGTGCGTCGTGCAATTTTACACAACTACTCCTAAGCTTGCGGATGAATGCATTGGAGTCCTAAATTATCTGAAAACCAATAATATGGTATTGTTAGAATGGGTTTCCTGACATCAGGGACATGAAGGGAACGAAAGGCCTATCAGTAGGGTGCCAAGTAGGGTACACACAAAGGCATAAACTAGGGAAACGATAAGTAACTGGGAAACAAAGCAGTTTCAAACAACATTGAATGCCCAAGACAAAGATTGAACAAGCTTTTTGCTCTCAGCAGCGAGAGAGTCAGACTAGTAAATTTAGCAGAGAGAACCACTTTAATTTTTGATATCACCTAACCAAATTTAATCTATCCGATACACAAATCTGTCGCTTTTCTGAGTTGCAGAATGAAATGCTTGCTCACAGTATCCGTGAATGCATCGCACTGGCAAGGCACAGACTTTCCCATCTAGGTGGCGTGATTCTTAGTTTTCTCGAGGTACGGAGTATAGGACCTGCAGAAGTATTGAAATACATTTAACGTCCCCACGCGCAGTAATTGCCAAACAAGTCAAGCGCAATAGATCTAAGTAAAAGCCGCAGTGCATCGAGGTTTGGTAGCAAATAAAATATTGTATTCATATCTTTCATTTTATAACGTAGCGTTACAATAACATAGCCCCCCGGAACTTCTTCATTTCACTTACGCCTGAGCACTGTCATGGCGCGGGTCACCCTCCACCAGGGCTGGACAACGCGAGTAGTGTCTTCGCACCTTCTACCTAGCGTGCAAGTAGGGAGGCGTGGGTGTCCAGTAGTGAAACCAGTAATAACCAGAGTGCTCGCAGTCTCTTGCTGGTCTCCCGCCCATCCGATCCCGTCGATCACCGATCCGGCCCATCACCGATCCCGCCCATCACCGATCCCGCCGATCACCGATCCCGCCGATCACCGATCCCGCCGATCACTGATCCCGCCGACGAACGATCCGCCCGATACCGCCGACCTTTCCTACCGGAAAAACCCGCCACCGTACAGGTCAATACCGTTACCAGCAAACGTCCCTCTCCGCCTTCGCCCTGATACGCGATCCCTAGCCCGCCGCTGCTGCTGTCGTCGACCATCTCGTGCCGCCGCCGCTTCCATCCCGCTTCTGCTATGATGCCCGTTCGCCGTCCGCTATACCACCGCCGTTCAGTCGCCGGAGCTACGACGCCCGTTGGCCGTCCGATATCCTACCACCCTGCTGATCCCGCTGCTGCTACGCCTACCGTTGGGCGTCCGCTACCCTACCGTCGTTCAGCCGCCGCTGATTCCATACCGCCGTACCAATCCGTCCGCCACTGATCCCGCCGTACTAATCCGCATGTTACCCCATCACGGTTCAACCGCCCTACCGATCTCGCCTCTGCTACGACGGCCGCCAGCCGCCGCTCTCCTCCTTCCTATACCATCTTGGAACGGAAAGATGCTGTCCTCCTAACACCTCCAGCCGTTTTTGCGTGTGTTCGTAACACATAAATATTGTGTTTTTATTCAGTAGGGATTTGTGGGACCTTTACTCGACTCTGAATTGACTGAGCGTTACCCCAGCCTTAGACAAAACCCACCTCATAATTTTGTTCACTTAATTTCCCACCCCCTTAAGATCTGCCTTTATCAGCCTTCTTCTTCATTTGTTCTTCTCTTTTTTCCTTTATTCCCATCCCAATCTCTCAACCTTGCCACCCCCTCTTCTACATCTGTCATTCCCCAATACTGTCCCTTTACCTCTGCGTCTCTCTGTCGCGGAGCTACGCCCTTTTTCTCTCGATTTTCCTTTTCACCTCCATCCTAATATCTCTATCAAAACTTTTTTTTCAAAAAGGCCTGCTTCCTAACTCTATCGAATTTCAAACAAGTCGCATTAAAAATAAGTTTTCTTGGAAAAGGTGTGTACTACCCAGAAGAAGTGTCCCCAAAGTTTTAACCTAGGTAAAAAGCTGTATTGCAATATGTTTCAAGAAAATGTCATCATATATAAAATTCTATAGGTGTGGTTCACTTCCCGGGAAGAAAACTGACAAAATTGCAAATTGCATTCTCAAACTCACTTGAACCAATACAAAAAAAATTTGTTAAAATCGGTATAGTCGTTTTAGTGGGGTCCAGACATATACACAAGCAAACAAAAATAATATTATAAAATGTGGGCATAAATGATGAACGCATAAGTTCACAGATATTTAATTCTTATGTTAATGTCATCTGTGATGTGATGTGCATAAAATTTGGTAAAAAGATTGATTTTTGCTTTGGGGTTAAAAGAGAGAACACCCTGCAAAAATCTTTGGGTCATGTGGTCCACTGGAGTACTTACCATTTTACTATACTGTAATGCAGCAATGGACCAACTCATGTTTCTACACGAACATATTGTAAGCCGATCATTGCTCGTTTTTAACGATTGTAATCACTAGACGATGTTTATTGGACTGTGGGTACTCCATGGATTACTGTAATGTAATGCGGGGCTGTAGTATATGGTCCGGTCCTAGGACATCGCAATGTTAATTGGACCATATTTTTTCTATGGATTGTGGTTAATTTTGGAGCACTCGGTTGGTTTATAGCGAGTACTCCATACATGCATGCATGGAGTACTCGCGATTTTCGCAGGGCAATGGACAAAGGTAGAGGCGAAGAATAGTAAAAGGAGCAGACAAGAGCGCTAAGAACCACCCTCTCTCCTGGGGTGGAGCGATGAAAGTTAAAATTTTATGAGGAGGTACCACACACACTTTTTCAAATAGGAGCTCTGTAGAAATATCGGTGTTATGCATCCATCTGCCAAGAATTGATTATTACATTCACAGATATTTGACTTTTCAAAAAAACAAAACAAACAAAGAAAGAATAAGATCTTAAAAGTTCGGCAAAACTTTTATCATATGTTTTTTAGACTTTTTCTCAAACTCTTCCTCAATGATGATTTTCAACTTCAGCACACGTTTGAGAAAGGGTTTCGATTCCATTTCGTTCCAACCAAGTTTGGAATGGGTATGAGAATATGAAATTTTCCAATTAATTTCCTTAACAGAAGTCAAAAAATACAGTTTGAGCAAAAAGTTGTAAGAAAAAATCTAAAAAATATTAGTCTTTAATTCAATTTCGACTACGTTTGAGAATACCAAATTTTTTCAAATTTGAGAAGCAGCACAAATTCAATAACAAAATTTTGTTCTTAGTATGAAAACGTCATAAAGGGTCAATGGAGATGGATTTGAGAATTAACGTTTGAAATTTATATTCATTACTAATTAAAATGTTTATTTGTATAAATGTATAAATAAATATACTCGACTACATCAGTCCTTCAAAGAGATGTTTCTACAAAAATCAAGGCGAATGCAGTGCAAGTTGGTGTTATTTCATGAGCTGTTTACACCTATTTCACAATTTCCAAGCAAAGCCTTGACACAACAAGATGTTAGCTAATCGAAATCAGTAATCAAGGCGAATCAATACAAGATGTTGGCAAAGCAAATTTAACTCAATTCGTCGTGCAGAAAATTTTCAGGTCAAAAGAAAATTAGAATTAATTTTGGTTAACTGACATCTTGTGGTACCAAGGCGTTGCTTTGAAATTATGAAGAAGAAGCAATCAGCTGATGGGATAACACCGCCCTGTACTGAATTTACTTTGGCCTTGACACAAACGCTTAATTAAATTTCCCATTCTAATAACGTGCGTGGTTCTTTAATTTATCGAATATTAATCTAATTGAAGTGGCTTATTATTATTAATACAAAAATAATCCATCGTTATTACAGTAACATTTACAAATTTCCATTACTCATACGACAACAAAATGACACACAAAAATATTTTCTTATTATTTTTATTTGATTTCCAATGTAGAATATTTGCTGTTTCATGTTTCAATTTATGCCTGGTCAATTTGATTAAAATTTACAGCAGTGAACAGAAAAAGATCAGTGAAATTTTTTTCTAATTTATTCCTGTTTTTTTTTAAGATATTTTATGAAAATTTCGAGAAAATCTTACAAAAATTTCAAATTATTATTTGGAGTTCTCTGACTTTTTTTCTTTTTTTTTTTTTTGAGCACACAGTTTTGTAGCCCAATTAGTTAGTCTCCTTTAGTACACGTCATATGTCTCTCGTGGATTCGCATAGATTTTTTACAATCCTTTTTTCTTTTTGTAGGGTGTATCAGACTTTCTTATATAAAATTATAAAGTCATGCGCCTTCTCGTATGGTAGAAAATATCTACAAAACAAACTTCGCAAAAAAAAAAATTGCGAAAAATCCGTACTGGCTTTGAGGGGCCTATAACTTGTACTTTGTTAGAGTACATTTGATTGGGCTACAAAACTGCAAACTGAGCAAAAAATTCAGAAAACTCTAAATAAAATTTTCGAATTAAAATTTGTTTTCGAAAACGTGTTTGAGTTTGGTTTATAAACTTTTGGTAACAAAATTCACAGATCCCTTCTTTTAAAATGTACAAAATAAAAAAAAATAAATGAACTGATGAAATTTAATAAAAATTGTCACTGTTATTTTTCTGTTCGCTGCTGTATATTATTAAACGAGTTCGCTCATACCCAGAAATAGCAGTTGTCGTACGCACACTGCGTCACATTTGATTAATTAATAACTAAGCGAAGTACAACAAGCTATTTTTGATAACGTTTCCTCACATTACAGTTATTTTAAGCGCTTTGCTAGACTTTTTCCGCAAAGACAATTGCATTACTGCAGTAAATGCTCATAAATATTTGTTCTTGTTTTTTTGTAAAAAAAAATTTTTTTCTATAATTTTTTTTTTTACTTAAATCTACATTTGAAGATTCAATTCTCTATTTTCTTTTTTTTTTTTAGAACAAAAATCAATACTCACCGACACCGACTGGAAAAAGTTATGGATGCGAGGCGGTATAAGTCCAGATACAAAATTGGATAACAATCTGGATACGAGTGACAGTCCCATGTTCGAGGATAGTGAGGTAAGTTGCCAAAAGCTTTGTTTGCTATAATTTTATTTAAAGTTTAAAAATAAAAGTTCTCATTTAACTTTTTTCTTCCTCCAATTTCTACATTCAAATGCAATTTATTTAATGACGATGTTTATTTTACTCCAACAGATGGCGCACAATACGACCGTCCAGTTGGGAGGCACAGCATTTTTGGTCTGCAAAGTGACCGGTGTGGATAGAGTGGGTGTAAATTGGGTTTGTTTTAACACAAAAAAAATGTTTGATGTTCTCCTATTTGCTCTTAGTTTGATGTAAATATTTAAACAAATTTAGCGGCAGCATAATTGTCTGTGGCAAAATTTTAAAGCAAACTTAAGTCGTATTAATAAAAACTGGATTTTTTTTCTACATTTATGTCTGGATATAGTGAACAAATTTTCATTAATTGTTGCATGATCTATTCATAGCTTATAAGTATATATATATTTTTTTTATTATTTTTAACTTGGGAAAAAAAATCATGATATGAATTTCTATTGAAAAAATCTATCAAATCGATATTAACTTTTGCACTGTTTTCGTTGTTCAATATATATTCACTAGAGCAGAACGTCACTTTATCAAAACAAGACTGTATTTATATACCAAATTGTTGCTGCTATTCGAATATATAACTCAAACTTCATAGAAAGTAAAGCAAACATGTATTTTTATTAGTAAAAAGAATTGATTAAACAAATTTTTAAATATTTTACCTTTGGTCATAAGGTAAAGGTTGATAATAAGTTTAACTGGCCTTAATTCCGTTGACCTTATCTCATCCCACCAGAAAAGTTTAAATTAACCTTATGGCCATTAAAAGTGGTCTTAAGGTCAACTAACCTAATGCCCGGTGATCTTTTGACACTCCACCATCATATTATTGCATTGTCACTGGTCCTTGATACACGTGGAAAATTGTAAATTTATCAAATTTCCAAAAATTGTTGGGAATTATGCTCATTATGCTCAAAGATTCCGAAACATAAATACATAAAACCCAAGCAAATGAAAACTCAAAGAACTCCAAACAAAAAGGTATGTAGCAGTTCGGTCTTAATGCGAAACAAGTAAGGACGGGACTGTCTTCGTCTGTGCCGAAGTCTTCATACCTTTCATGAATGGGGGTGAACAATAATCTTATCCCGTTCGTAATCTCCAAATAATCGGATGTATAAGATAAGAAATATATAGTGAACAGATGTACATACCTAAACGATTTTTAAGATAAATATAAAATAAAAAGTGGCAAAAAACCCCCTTATCAGAACGATCGGTTGTATGGTATATATATTATATATAGCTCCGATCGAAGTGATTTTTACAGGAAATCTTCTATGATATATTAGAATATTTATCACCAAGTTTGACGTTTTTATATTGGAAACTAAGGGAGAAATGGTCAAAAATCTTTCTATCTGAACGATCGGTTGTATGGGATAGGTATATACTATATACATATAGCTCCGATCAAAGTGATTTTTACAAGAAATCTTCTATGATATATTAGAAAATTTATCAACAAGTTTCACGTTTTTATATTGGAAACTAAGGGAGAAATGGTCAAAAATCTTTCTATCTGAACGATCGGTTGTATGGGATAGGTATATACTATATACATATAGCTCCGAAGGAAGTGATTTTTACAGGAAATCTTCTATGATATATTAGAATATTTATCACCAAGTTTGACGTTTTTTATATTGGAAACTAAGGGAGAAATGGCCAAAAATCTTTCTATCTGAACGATCGGTTTTATAGGATAGGTATATACTATATACGTACAGCTCCGATCAAAGTGATTTTTTCAGGAAATCTTCTATGATATATTAGAATAAATATCACCAAGTTTAACGTTTTTATATTGGAAACTACGAGAGAAATGGCTAAAAATCTTTCTATCTGAACGATCGGTTGTATGGGATATATATTTTATATAGCTCCGATCGAAATGATTTTTACAGGAAATCTGCTATGATATATTAGAAAAAATATCACCAAGTTTAACGTTTTTATATTGGAAATTAAGGAAGAAATTGCCAAAAATCTTTCCATCTGATCGATCGGTTGTATGGGATATAACTATATATAGCTCCTGTCAAAGAGATTTTTTCAGGATATCTTCTATGATATATTAGAATATATATCGCCGAATTTCATGTTTATACTTTCTAAATTGCGGCAGGAATGACCAAAATGGTCTTATCTGAACGATCGGTTGTATGGGAGATATATGTTTTAGTTGTGCGATCCTACCGGATCCGACAATTGTCTAATATAATACAAAAATACATCATTGTGACAAATTTCATTGAGATATCTCAAAATTTGAGGGACTAGTTTGCGTTCAAACATACAGACGGACGGATAGACGGAGGGACGGACAAACGGACATGTTCAGTTCGTCGCCCTGATCAATTCAGTATACTTAATGGTGAGTCTATCTTCTATATTTCTCTACGTTACAAATATCGGACCAAAGTTAGTATACCATTTCATGTTCGTGAAAGGTATAATTAGGGCCAAAATTAGATTGCAGTTTGGTTTTCCAAAATTCCATTTTTTCTTTATGTTTGGGTTTTGGTCTGGTTTTGGTCTCAGTTCCGACTTAACTGATTTTTCTCAATTCATTATGTTTTGGCACAGTACCAGTTCAAGTTTTTTTTTTTCTCAATTTCGATTTCCTTTTCAATTCTGAAATATAAGCTTTAGCTCCACCGCCCAGTTTGATTTTGGTACCAGTTCCGGTACTTGTTTACTTTGTTTAAATTTGTTTGTTAGACTCAAGCTATAAAGTAGTATTTGTATAACATATTTACTCATGATTATTTGTGTGCTAACAGACATGTACATACGTCCTACCTCGTTCCATTTTTATCAACAGCTAAACCACTACCACCATAATGATTTTAGTCTTACTAACACAGCTACCTTTTCAATTTTGGTAACCACTGTTTTACAGTAACAGAGAGCGTAAATAATATTTCTCACACATATATACAAAACAACAGTGAATATGAGATGCAGAGATATGAGAGAAGTTATTAAGTAACTAATCGAGAAGCTATTCATGAAGGGTCTAGACTCTAGGAAAATAAACGAACGGGGCAACTGAGAGCATTTAAATAGTGCAGTCTTGGATTGATTCAGTTTGATTTTAACTAGTTATAACTGAAAACATTTTGAAATTCTACTACCAGAGTACTGCGGTAAAAAAATCACATTTTATATTAAGAAAATTTGAGTGTATTAATTTGAAAGTTCAGTGCTTCGAACAAAAAGAGCTGGCGCAGATTTATCGATAATTCCTTGAAACTTGCAACGATATCAATTCATGACATTATTATTCTGCTCATAATTTTTGAACGGGTAAAAAAATTAAAGGATAAGTCGCCAATTAATGAGCCACATTTGTATTAACTCGCCCCACAAATTTTTTAATATATCAAACTAGCACACCCGTCAGACGTTGTTCTGCTCTAAATTTGGTCAATCTGCAACCATTTTATAAAGCTTTTTCTATCTTACTCTGCCCTCCCTCCTATCCACTTTTTCTTAATCCTTTTATTCACTCCTCGCTCCGCCTTTTTCGCTTCATCTATCTCTATCTACGTCTCACTCTATCTCTTTCTCATTTTCCTTCTACTTCCCTCTTTTCTCTTCTCTCAAGTTCTTCTCATTCTTCATCCCTTATTGCCAGTCCCAGAGGGTGGTATATATTTTTTTCCAATCCTGTTCCAAGTCCCAGTCCACTCCGAGTCTCAGTCCCAGTCTTAGTCCTAACCCCAGTCCCAGCACGTCTCTGGTCTACTTCCCGGAAAAAAGGACCGTAAATACTAATATAAGCCAATTTATGTACCAAATTTCAGCCAAATCGAATAGGACGTATATAAATAGGTATGTGGATATTATTAATTAATGTCTTTATTTCGGCTTCGCATGCATATTTATCAGTTTTGCCATGTTGATGCGACTAAATCGTATATCACAATGAAAATTACTTTAAAGCTCTTAGCAACGGTTTTCATTTGATATCCATATTACGCACACATTCTAGGGGTATACGGGTCCACATCTGGCTTGTATCTCGTGACCCTAGTCACCCAGCGGTATAAAAATTACTCTGTACTAAAGCAAACATCAATAGCTTCAATTTGATACCCATAATGTAAAAACACATCCTAGTGTTACCTTGATCCACGTTTGGCCTATATCTCGAGACCCTAGTATAGAAAATTACCCGGTACTAAAGCACTCATAAACAGCTTTTATTTGTTATCCATATTCTATAATCACATTGTATGGGTACCTGGTTCCACGTTTTCGCCTATTTCTCGAGACCCTAATCACCCAGGGGTACGAAAAATACCCTATATCAAAGTACTCAAAATTAGCTTCCGTTTGATATTCATATTGTACAAACACATCCCAGGATTGCACAGGTCCACGTTTTGATCTCAAGACCCGAGATAAAAAGTATACTATGTCTGCCTAATGGTTACTACCTCTCCACTAACTTTCAGCCAAATCGGTTCATCCGCTCTTGAGTTTTATATAGACACATAACATTAGAAACTTCAAAAATAACACTATTTAATGGATGTTATTATACATACAAGCCTTCCGCTTCAATCACTCTATCTATTATAGAAAACCGCAGCAAAATCCGTTGCGTAGTTTTAAAGCTTTAAGCATTCAAAAGGCAATAGGGACAGAAAAAGCGACTTTGTTTTATACTATGTAGTGATAAAGCTTCTTTAGTATTTGGTTACACACTTTTACCTTTTTATCAATTAACGATTGTGTTGACTTAATTATGTACATTTTATATTTAGGAATAAAATAATTAAAGGATGAATCCTCGGCTGAATTTAAATATAAAAGCAATTAGTGCTGTTTCTGGGTTTTCTTTGTGGAATATTTTTTTTTTAATTTTTTTTTTTTGTGGTTAATGCTGCGGAAAAGATCTATTATAACATATTCCATTAAATAAAATAAACTAGCGTAAGCAACACAAATATGTTTTTTTACGCCAGGTGTAAATTCCTTTGACAAAAAAAAATTTAACACAACAAAAAACCAGGTCCTATGTAATTAAATAACTCCGTACTCTTGGCAAATACTAGAACCTTCCTTGCACCTATGTCACTTGCTGCTTCTAGATCAGTCAGCTGTATCATACCTAACAGCTGGACTCATAGCCTTGCAACCGCAGGGCACGAGCGCAAAACGTGCTGGATCGTTTTCTCCTACAGCCCGCACTTGCTACACTTGCTATCACTGACCAAACTTAAATTAAAGGAATGAGACGCCATAAGTGCCCAGTCAGAATACCCGTCATGAGTCTAGATTTTCTACGTTGCCTTAATTAATTTTTTGAGGTAGATTCTTTTGTGTCTGTCTGTCTACCAAAGAAGGACTCTATAGTATAGGATAGGGTTTACAATCCAAAATAACAAAAGGGAGAGAGGGGGAGATAAATCACACGTAAATAAGTAAATAAATAAACAAGTAAGTAAGTCTAAGATCGCGTGAAACCGATAGCTACATACGCAATTGTACACTTGAAATGCTGTTGTTGTTTGTTTTGTGTGCTTAACAGTGTTAAAAGGCTGCGCAATAATACATATTCATATGGTTCTATACTGAACTAATTTTTCTTCGAGTTATGGCTCCGGAAACATAGAAAATTTAATAGTCATAAAAGGGGCGGTGTCACGCCCATTTTTTTATACTCAACGTGATTTGCACACAGAGTATATTAACTTTGATTGGATAACGGTTGGTTGTACAGCTATAAAGGAATCGAGATAGATAAAGACTTCCATGTCAAAATCATCAGTATCGAAAAGAAATTTGATTGAGCCATGTCCGTCCGCCCGTCCGCCTGTGCGTTAACAGGATAATTTTAGGAAATTTTAAGTTATCTTGATGAATTTTGGTATGTAGGTTCCTGAGCACTCATCTCAGATCGCTATTTAAAATGAACGAAATCGGACTGCAACCACGCCTACCTTTTCGATATCGAAAATTTCGAAAAACCGAAAAAATGCCATAATTCTTTACCAAAGACGAAAAAAACGATGAAATTTGGTGGGTTGGTTGACCTTATGACGAAGAATAGAAAATTATTAAAATTTTGGACAACGGGCGTGGCGCCGCCCACTTTTAAAAGAAGGTAATTTAAAAGTTTTGCAAGCTGTAACTTGGCAGTCGTTGAAGATATCATGATGAAATTTGGCAGGACCATTACTACTATTACATTATATTTGTTAAATAAAAATTTGCAAAATCTGATGAATAACACGCCCACTTTTAAAAAAAAAAATTTTTAAAGTCCAATTTTAACAAAAACTTTAATATCTTTACAGTATATAAGTAAATAATGTCAACATTCAACTCCAGTAATGATATGGTGCAACAAAACACAAAAATAAGAGAAAACATCAAAATGGGCGTGATCCGCCCTTTTTCATTTAATTTGTCTAGAATACTTTTAATGCCATAAGTCGAACAAAAATTTACCAATCCTTGTGAAATTTGTTAGGGGCATAGATTTTTTGACGATAATTGTTTTCTGTGCAAACGGACGAAATCGGTTGCAGCCCAGTTTTTATACACAGTCGACCGTCTGTCTTTACTAAACTTAGTTCACGCGCTTATCTGAACTCACTTTATCAGGGTAGTAAAAATCACCGAAATCCGACTATGACCACGTCCACCTTTTCTATATCGAAAATTTCGGAAAATGAAAAAATTCCATAATTCTATACCAAATACGAAAAAATGGATTAAACATGGCACTTGGATTGGTTTATTGACGCAAAATATAACTTTAGAAAACACTTTGTAAAATGGGTGTGACACCTACCATATTAAGTAGAAGAAAATGCAAAAGATCTGCAGGGCGAAATCAAAATACCCATTAACAACTTCCATTTGATACCCATATCATACAAACGCATTCTAGAGTCGCCCCTGGTCCACTTTTATGGCGATATCTCGAAAAGGCGTCCACCTATAGAACGAAGTCCCACTCCCTTTTAAAATACTCATTAACACCTTTCATTTGATTCCCATATCGTACAAACACATTCTAGAGTCACCCGTGGTCCACATTTATGGCGATATTCCGAAATGGCGTCCACCTGTAGAACTATGGCCCGCTCCCTTTTAAAATACTCTTTAATACCTTCCATTTGATAACAATGTCATACACACGCATTCTAGGTTAAATTTTCTACATGGTGATTTTCCTTTATTTTGTCTCCAAAGATCTCAGCTGAGTATGTAATGTTCAGTTACACCAGAACTTGCCCTTCCTTACTTGTTAAATTTGAAGTTTTTCCTATTTATTGTTATAAATCCACTTAGGGAATGAAATGCCATTTATATAAAGCTCTTTTTTAGCAAAGATATAGCTTATCTTATTCGTCCGCGACCTTTCTAAAAATCTGTATCAGGGTAGTAAAAATCACCAAAATCCGACTTTGACCACGTCCACCTTTTCTATATCGAAAATTTCGGAAAATAAAAAATGCCATAATTCTATACCAAATACGAAAAAGTGGATTAAACATGGCACTTGGATTGGTTTATTGACGCAAAATATAACTTTAGAAAACACTTTGTAAAATGGGTGTGACACCTACCATATTAAGTAGAAGAAAATGCAAAAGATCTGCAGGGCGAAATCAAAATACCCATTAACAACTTCCATTTGATACCCATATCATACAAACGCATTCTAGAGTCGCCCCTGGTCCACTTTTATGGCGATATCTCGAAAAGGCGTCCACCTATAGAACGAAGTCCCACTCCCTTTTAAAATACTCATTAACACCTTTCATTTGATTCCCATATCGTACAAACACATTCTAGAGTCAACCGTGGTCCACATTTATGGCGATATTCCGAAATGGCGTCCACCTGTAGAACTATGGCCCGCTCCCTTTTAAAATACTCTTTAATACCTTCCATTTGAAAACAATGTCATACACACGCATTCTATGTTAAATTTTCTACATGGTGATTTTCCTTTATTTTGTCTCCAAAGATCTCAGCTGAGTATGTAATGTTCAGTTACACCAGAACTTTCCCTTCCTTACTTGTTAAATTTGAAGTTTTTCCTATTTATTGTTATAAATCCACTTGGGGAATGAAATGCCATTTATATAAAGCTCTTTTTAGCAAAGATATAGCTTATCTTATTCGTCCGCGACCTCTCTAAAAATCTGTTATATAAAAGTGGGCGTGGTCCTTAATAGATTTCTTTAAATTGCCCGCCGAAATGGCGATATCTCAAAAAGGCGTCCACCTATAGACCTAATGCCCACTCCCTCTTAAAATGCTCAGTAACACCTTTTTTGATACCCATATCGTGCAAACATTCTAGAGTCACCCTTGGTCCACCTTTGTGGCGATATCTCGAAAAGGCGTCCACCTATAGAACTAAGGATTACTCCCTTTTTAAATACTCATTACCACCTTTCATTTGATACCCATATCGTACAAACACATTCTAAAGTCACCCTGGCCCACCCTAATGGCGATATCTCGAAAAGGCGTCCACCTGTAGACCTAATGCCCACTCCCTATTAAAATGCTCAGTAACACCTTTCGTTATTTACCCATATCGTACAAACATTCTAGAGTCACCCTGGCCCGCCGAAATGGCGATATCTCAACAAGGCGTCCACCTATAGACCTAATGCCCACTCCCTCTTAAAATGCTCAGTAACACCTTTTTTGATACCCATATCGTACAAACATTCTAGAGTCACCCTTGCTACACCTTTATGGCGATATCTCGAAAAGGCGTCCACATATAGAACTAAGGATTACTCCCTTTTAAAATACTCATTACCACCTTTCATTTGATACCCATATCGTACAAACACATTCTAGAGTCACCCCTGGCCCACCCTAATGGCGATATCTCGAAAAGGCGTCCACCTATAGCCCTAATGCCCGCTCCCTTTTAAAATACTCATTACCACCTTTCATTTGATACCCATATCGTACAAACATTATAGAGTCACGCTTGGTCCACCTTTATGGCGATATCTCGAAAAGGCGTCCACATATAGAACTAAGGATTACTCCCTTTTAAAATACTCATTACCACCTTTCATTTGATACCCATATCGTACAAACACATTCTAAAGTCACCCTGGCCCACCCTAATGGCGATATCTCGAAAAGGCGTCCACCTATAGCCCTAATGCCCGCTCCCTTTTAAAATACTCATTACCACCTTTCATTTGATACCCATATCGTACAAACATTCTAGAGTCACGCTTGGTCCACCTTTATGGCGATATCTCGAAAAGGCGTCCACATATAGAACTAAGGATTACTCCCTTTTAAAATACTCATTACCACCTTTCATTTGATACCCATATCGTACAAACACATTCTAAAGTCACCCTGGCCCACCCTAATGGCGATATCTCGAAAAGGCGTCCACCTGTAGACCTAATGCCCACTCCCTATTAAAATGCTCAGTAACACCTTTCGTTATTTACCCATATCGCACAAACATTCTAGAGTCACCCCTGGCCCGCCGAAATGGCGATATCTCAAAAAGGCGTCCACCTATAGACCTAATGCCCACTCCCTCTTAAAATGCTCAGTAACACCTTTTTTGATACCCATATCGTACAAACATTCTAGAGTCACCCTTGGTCCACCTTTATGGCGATATCTCGAAAAGGCGTCCACATATAGAACTCAGGATTACTCCCTTTTAAAATACTCATTACCACCTTTCATTTGATACCCATATCGTACAAACACATTCTAGAGTCACCCCTGGCCCACCCTAATGGCGATATCTCGAAAAGGCGTCCACCTATAGCCCTAATGCCCGCTCCCTTTTAAAATACTCATTACCACCTTTCATTTGATACCCATATCGTACAAACATTCTAGAGTCACGCTTGGTCCACCTTTATGGCGATATCTCGAAAAGGCGTCCACATATAGAACTAAGGATTACTCCCTTTTAAAATACTCATTACCACCTTTCATTTGATACCCATATCGTACAAACACATTCTAAAGTCACCCTGGCCCACCCTAATGGCGATATCTCGAAAAGGCGTCCACCTGTAGACCTAATTCCCACTCCCTATTAAAATGCTCAGTAACACCTTTCGTTATTTACCCATATCGTACAAACATTCTAGAGTCAGCCCTGGCCCGCCTAAATGGCGATATCTCAAAAAGGCGTCCACCTATAGACCTAATGTCCACTCCCTCTTAAAATGCTCAGTAACACCTTTCGTTATTTACCCATATCGTACAAACATTCTAGAGTCAGCCCTGGCCCGCCGAAATGGCGATATCTCAAAAAGGCGTCCACCTATAGACCTAATGTCCACTCCCTCTTAAAATGCTCAGTAACACCTTTTTTGATACCCATATCGTACAAACATTCTAGAGTCACCCTTGGTCCACCTTTATGGCGATATCTCGAAAAGGCGTCCACCTATAGACCTATTGCCCACTCCTTCTTAAAACACTCATTAACACCTTTCATTTGATACCCATATCGTACAAACATACTCTAACTCTTTCAGGACTATGGGAAATATATTTCCCATGAATAAATTAGGGAATTTTTATATTTTCTTATATGGTAACTCTGTTCAAGCGAGTGTGTTTAAACATAAAAAGGGGAGTCCCAATAATCAAGTTAAGAAGATTGACAGTATTTTCAAATATTCTTTATTAAAAGTGTAAGTAAAGTCTGCAAACTTTCGAGGAGTGAAGTGTGTTCATATTTATTTAACTTATTTAGAATTTCGTGTTTCAAATTGTTTTTAAGAGATTTTTATTTGTTGAATGGTAAGTAAGAGACTAAACAATGATCGATTTTATGTAATTAAATGGGAAAAAGTATCTAAAAATAAGGAATTATTATAAGGAAAACATGTTTCCCTGTGGACCACAATGGAAATTTTAAGGTACTATTTTTATTATTATTTTATGTTGCGATTAACTCATTTATTCATGCTTTTCGAATTGACTACAGACAAAATGGCTGGAAAAAGATGCAGAGAGTTTCATCTGAAAGAAGATGAGATTTTACAATTAATCATAGCTGACAATAGTGATGGTGAAGATGAACTACGAGAAGAAGCTCAAGAATATCTTGCTCAGGATATGGAAAATGGTGTAGGTATGGTAGAAATAACAAGTTTAGTCCAGGAAGTTCAAGAAGGCAAATCGGATGAGAATCCCGTCCATACCTCTGATGAAGAAGCTCTTGTTTTCAGATGGATAAAGGACTCATATGCGCTGAGTATCTTTCGAGAAAGTGACAATGATTTCGGTAGCATAAATATATTCTGCGAAAAGTCTGCTAGGAAATTGATTGCAAAGCAAAGATAAAATACTACTTACGCATTTTTTTCGATATAATTGATATTGCTATGAACATCTCATATTTGGTGTATAAAAAGTTACATTGGAAGAAACTTGTAGAGGGACCCCTCTTGAGCAGTATAGAATTTCGTCAAAATATTGCTCGAAACCTTATAAATGAATTTTCATGTAGGCAAAGATCCAGGCCGTCCGCAGTGAATAAACCGAAGAGTCAACTCGGTGTGAAGCGAAGTTTACCAATGCACAATATGCAAAAAGTAAATAACATGAAGAGGTGTGTAAATTGCGCTAAGAAGCGTATTGAAAATAGGACGCATAACATATGTGTAATGTGCAACGTTCACCTCTGTTATACTAGCAAAAGAAACTGCTTTGCAGATTTCCATAAATGATTTATTTCCAAAATCTATATATTTTCCATAGGGAAATATTTTTCCCAAGAAATTACAAAAAAACCGTGAAATTAATTTAAAAGTCGAATTGTTTTTTATGTATTTTGGTTTCAAATCAACTAAATAAAACAGACGTACAATAAAATTTACTTGTAGTTTTCTTACGGTCCTGAAAGGGCTAGAGTCACTCCTGGCCCACCCTAATGGCGACATCTCGAAAAGGCGTCCACCGATGGACCTAAGGCCCGCTCCCTCTTAAAATGCTCAGTAACACCTTTCATTTGATTCCCATATCGTACAAACAAATTCTAGAGTCAGGCCTGGTCCACCTTTATGGCGATATCCCTAAATGGCGTCCATCCATAGAACTATGGCCTACTCTCTCTTAAAATACTCTTTAATACCTTCCATTTGATACACATGTCATACAACCACACTCCAGGGTTACCCTAGATTCATTTTCCTACATGGTGATTTTCCTCATTTTGTCTCCATAGCTCTCAACTGTGTATGTAATGTTCGGTTACACCCGAACTTAGCCTTCCTTACTTGTTAATATATCAAACTAGCAGACCCGTCGGACGTTGTTCTGCTCTAAATTTGGTCAATCTGCAACCATTTTATAAAGCTTTTTCCGTCTTACTCTGCCTTCTCCCTATTCAATTTTTCTTAGTCCTTTTATCCACTCCTCGCTCCGTCTTTATCGCTTCATCTATCTCTATCTACGTCTAACTCTATCTATTTCTCATTCTCCTTCTACTTCCCTCTTCTCTTCTTCATTCTTCTTCATTCCTTATTGCCAGTCCCAGAGGGTGGTATATATTTTTTTCCAGTTCCATTCCGAGTCCCAGTCCACTCCGAGTCTCAGTCCCAGTCTTAGTCCTAATCCTAGTCCCAGTCCGTCTCTGGTCTACTTCCCGGAAAAAAGGACCGTAAATACTAATATAGGCAATTTTGTATACCAAATTTCAGGCAAATCGAATAGGACGTATATAAATAGGTATGTGGGTATTATTAAAGAATGTCTTTATTTCGGCTTCGCATGCATATTTATCAGTTTTGCCAGGTTGATGCGTCTAAATCGAATATCACAATGAAAATTATTTTAAAGCTCTCAGCAACGGTTTTCATTTGATATCCATATTACACACACATTCTAAGGGTATCCGGGTCCACATTTGGCTTGTATCTCGAGACCCTAGTCACCCAGCGGTATAAAAATTACTCTGTACTAAAGCAAACATCAATAGCTTCAATTTTATAATCATAATGTAAAAACACCTCCTAGTGTTACCCTGATCCACTTTTGGCCTATATCTCGAGACCCTAGCATAGAAAATTACCCGGTACTTAAGCACTCATAAACAGCTTTAGTTTGTTATCCATATTCTATAATCACATTCTAGGGGTACCTGGTTCAACGTTTTAGCCTATATCTCGAGACCCTAATCACCCAGGGGTACGAAAAATACTCTATATCAAAGTACTCAAAATTAGCTTCCATTTGATATTCGTATTGTACAAATACATCCCAGGATTACACAGGTCCACGTTTTGATCTCAAGACCCTAGCAAGAACGAGATAAAAAGTATCCTATGTCCGTGTACTGGTTCTTTACTATTTCTCCACTAACTTTCAGCCAAATCGGTTCATCCGCTCTTGAGTTTTAAATAGTGTAACTAACACCACTTTCTTTTATATATATACATAACATTAGATACTTCAAAAATAACACTATTTAATGGACGTTATTATACACACAAGCCTTCCGCTTCAATCACTCTATCTACTAAAGAAAACCGTATCAAAATCCGTTGCGTAGTTTTAAAGGTTTAAGCATTCAAAAGGACATAGGGACAGAAAAAACACATTTTTTTATACTGTGTAGTGTTAAAGTTTCTTTTGTATTTGGTTACACACTTTTACCTTTTTATTAATTAACGATTGTGGTGACTTAATTATGTACATTTTATATTTAGGAATAAAATAATTAAAACATGAACCCTCTGCTGAATTTAAATATAAAAGCAATTAATGCTGTTTCTGGGTTTTCTTTGCGGAATATTTTTTTTTTTTTTTTTTTTTTTTTTGAAATCTTTTTTTTTTTGTGGTTAATGCTACGGAAAAAATCTATAACATACTCCATTAAATAAAACAAACTAGCCAACACAAGTATTTTTTTTACGTCAGGTGTAAATTCCTTTGACAAAAAAAAATTTAACACAACAAAAATCCAGGTCCTATGTAATTAAGTAACTCCATACTCTTGGCAAATACTAGAACCTTTCTTGCACCTATGTCACTTGCTGCTTCTAGATCAGTCAGCTGTATCATACCTAACAGCTGGATTCTTAGCCATGCAACTGCAAGGCACGAGCGCAAAACGTACTGTATCGTTTCCTCCTACAGCCCGCACTTGCTACATTTTTTATCACTAACCAAGCCTAAATTAAAGGAATGAGACGCCATAAGGAAGTGCCCAGTCAGAATACCCGTCATGAGTCTAGATTTTCTACGTTGCCTTAATTAATTTTTTGAGGTAGATTCTTTTGTGTCTGTCTGTCTACCAAAGAAGGACTCTATAGTATAGGATAGGGTTTACAATCCAAAATAACAAAAGAGAGAGAGGGGGAGATAAATCACACATAAATAAATAAATAAATAAACAAGTAAATAAATCTAAGATCGCGTGAAACCGATAGCTACATACGCAATTGTACACTTGAAATGCTGTTGTTGTTTGTTTTGTGTGCTTAACAGTGTTAAAAGGCTGCGCAATAATACATATTCATATGGTTCTATACTGAACTAATTTTTCTTCGAGTTATGGCTCCGGAAACATAGAAAATTTAATAGTCATAAAAGGGGCGGTGTCACGCCCATTTTTTTATACTCAACGTGATTTGCACACAGAGTATATTAACTTTGATTGGATAACGGTTGGTTTTACAGCTATAAAGGAATCGAGATAGATAAAGACTTCCATATATCAAAATCATCAGTATCGAAAAGAAATTTGATTGAGCCATGTCCGTCCGCCCGTCCGCCTGTGCGTTAACAGGATAATTTTAGGAAATTTTAAGTTATCTTGATGAATTTTGGTATGTAGGTTCCTGAGCACTCATCTCAGATCGCTATTTAAAATGAACGAAATCGGACTGCAACCACGCCTACCTTTTCGATATCGAAAATTTCGAAAAACCGAAAAAATGCCATAATTCTTTACCAAAGACGAAAAAACGATGAAATTTGGTGGGTTGGTTGACCTTATGACGAAGAATAGAAAATTATTAAAATTTTGGACAACGGGCGTGGCGCCGCCCACTTTTAAAAGAAGGTAATTTAAAAGTTTTGCAAGCTGTAACTTGGCAGTCGTTGAAGATATCATGATGAAATTTGGCAGGACCATTACTACTATTACATTATATTTGTTAAATAAAAATTTGCAAAATCGGATGAATAACACGCCCACTTTTAAAAAAAAAAATTTTTAAAGTCCAATTTTAACAAAAACTTTAATATCTTTACAGTATATAAGTAAATAATGTCAACATTCAACTCCAGTAATGATATGGTGCAACAAAACACAAAAATAAGAGAAAACATCAAAATGGGCGTGATCCGCCCTTTTTCATTTAATTTGTCTAGAATACTTTTAATGCCATAAGTCGAACAAAAATTTACCAATCCTTGTGAAATTTGTTAGGGGCATAGATTTTTTGACGATAATTGTTTTCTGTGAAAACGGACGAAATCGGTTGCAGCCCAGTTTTTATACACAGTCGACCGTCTGTCTTTACTAAACTTAGTTCACGCGCTTATCTGAACTCACTTTATCAGGGTAGTAAAAATCACCGAAATCCGACTATGACCACGTCCACCTTTTCTATATCGAAAATTTCGGAAAATGAAAAAATTCCATAATTCTATACCAAATACGAAAAAATGGATTAAACATGGCACTTGGATTGGTTTATTGACGCAAAATATAACTTTAGAAAACACTTTGTAAAATGGGTGTGACACCTACCATATTAAGTAGAAGAAAACGCAAAAGATCTGCAGGGCGAAATCAAAATACCCATTAACAACTTCCATTTGATAACCATATCGTACAAACGCATTCTAGAGTCGCCCCTGGTCCACTTTTATGGCGATATCTCGAAAAGGCGTCCACCTATAGAACGAAGTCCCACTCCCTTTTAAAATACTCATTAACACCTTTCATTTGATTCCCATATCGTACAAACACATTCTAGAGTCACCCGTGGTCCACATTTATGGCGATATTCCGAAATGGCGTCCACCTGTAGAACTATGGCCCGCTCCCTTTTAAAATACTCTTTAATACCTTCCATTTGATAACAATGTCATACACACGCATTCTAGGTTAAATTTTCTACATGGTGATTTTCCTTTATTTTGTCTCCAAAGATCTCAGCTGAGTATGTAATGTTCAGTTACACTAGAACTTGCCCTTCCTTACTTGTTAAATTTGAAGTTTTTCCTATTTATTGTTATAAATCCACTTGGGGAATGAAATGCCATTTATATAAAGCTCTTTTTAGCAAAGATATAGCTTATCTTATTCGTCCGCGACCTCTCTAAAAATCTGTTATATAAAAGTGGGCGTGGTCCTTAATAGATTTCTTTAAATTTTCTTCAAAGCATTCCTTATAGCAAAGGCAACTTCGTTGCCGAATTTCGTTACGATAGGTTTAACGATTTTTTATTTATGATCTATATATATAAAACTCAAATTATGTATGTAGATATAGATCGAGTTGCGTCTTGAACGGATCTACCGATCACAACCAAATTAGCACAACCTACTAAAAACCTTCCAGAGATGGTCATAGGCTAAAAATAATTTCGATATATAAAAGGGACGTGGCACCTTCCATACAAATGGAAATTTTGATAATGCATAACTCTGAGTTATATGAGGTCAATCCCTAACACCACCAAGAAAATGTCCCACACAAATACCGCATACCTCTGGATGTAAGAATGGTAATGACGTTAACTCCTAACAACTCCAATAAAATGTGGAATTGGGGAAAATGGGGGGGTGTCACTTTCTTAAAATGGGATTTTTCAGAACTATGGTTGCCATACACACTTAGATTATTATAACAGCTAAAGTTTGACTACAGAGTTGTTTGGCTGTTATTCCTTTTGAATGTTTAGTAATCGTCCGCCGTTAAAATTTTTTGTTAATTTCAGTCTATCCGCATATTCTATCTATATATATAAAGTTAAAATTATGAATGTTTGTATGTAGGTATAAATCGCGTTGCACCCTAAACAGCTCTTCCGATCACAACTAAATTTGGACCACCCACTAGAAACCTTCCAAAGATAGTCATAGGCTGAACATAAATTCAATACAAACAAGTAAGGAAGGCTAAGTTCGGATGTAACCGAACATTACATACTCAGTTGAGAGCTGTGGAGGCAAAATAAGGGAAAATCACCATGCAGTAAAAAGAACCTAGGGTAACCCTGGAATGTGTTTGTATGACATGTGTATCAAATGGAACGTATTAAAGACTATTTTAAGAGGGAGTGGGCCATAGTTCTATGGATGGACGCCATTTAGGTATATCGCCATAAAGGTGGACCAGGCCTGACTCTAAAATTTGTTTGTGCTATATGGGTAACAAATGAAAGGTGTTACTGAGTATTTTAAAAGGGAGTGGGCCTTAGTTCTATACGTGGACGCCTTTTCGGAATATCGTTATAAAGGTGGACCACGGTTGACTCTAGAATGCGTTTTTACTATATGGGTATCAAATGAAAATTGTTAATGAGTATTTTAAAAGGGAGTGGGCCTTAGTTTTATAGGTGGACACCTTTTTGGAATATCGTTATAAAGGTGGACCACGGTTGACTCTAGAATGCGTTTGTACAGTATGGGTATCAAACGAAAGGTGTTGATAAATATTTTAAAAGGAGTGGGCCTTAGTTCTATGGGTGGACGCCTTTTCGGGATATCGCCATAAACGTGGACCAGGGGTACTCTAGAATGCGTTTGTACAATATGGGTATCAAACGAAAGGTGTTAATGAGTATTTTAAAAGGGCGTGGGCCTTAGTTCTATAGGTAAATGCACTCGTAATGTTAGAATTGCTAAATCTAAAGCAGTTATATAGTGATTGTGGCGGCTATCGTGATGAGGTGGTGGCGTGCTCCACCTACCACACCAAATATCCTTGATTCACGCCTCGAACAAAGCAACATTAAAATTTTGGGAACAAGTTTTTTTAAATAGAAGAAAGTTGTTCTACTCGTGGTTGTCCCTCAGTAGTGATTTGGCAAGCACTCCGAGTGTAGTTCTGCCATGAAAAACTTATCAGTAAAAACTCATATACCTTGCAGATGAGGTTCGTAGTCGGCGTAAAACATGTAGGTTCCGTCCTACCAATTTGTAGGAGAAATTAGTCCTTAAAGGAGAACAGGTAGACCCACCAAAATGTATACCGAAATGTTCAGGATTAAGAGCTGAGTTGATTTAAGTATGTCGGTGTGTCTGGCTGTCCGTCTGTTTATTTGTATGCAAATTAGTCCCTCAATTTTTGTGATCTCTTGATCAAATTTGATGAGCGGTTATATTTAGGTGTCCGATTAGGCATTTGTCGCAACTGGCGGGATCGGACCACTATAGCATATATCCCCCAAACAACCGATTTTTCAGACAAGGGGATCTTTGTTATAAATCCCTCAAGCTTGAAGCTTAAAACTTCACCATATGATTTCGTATAAAGCACATATTGTATGAATTAAGCGGGTGTTGCCCTTATTGCTTTTAAATGTATGAAAGCATTTATTTGAAGCATATATATAGCATATACATATCCCCCAAATCCGGTTGTTCAGATAAGAATCTTTTAACAATTTCTACACCATTTTATAGGCTGGAAGCTGCAAATTGCATGAAGTACTTACGTATAATTCTATATTTTTAAATTTTATCAATTAGATTTTTTTCGATATTTTAGATTATAAGGGAGTTCAGGATTTTGTGCAAATGGCCTAGAATCATTGCAATTGCAAACTGGTGTAGTATTTTTCCACAAAACACCAAAAAATTTGCAATTGCTGCATCATGGCAAATACGCAACCTCAAAAACCGTAGTTTATTTTTTCAATTTTGAATAGCAAAAGAACAACTGTCAAAATAAAACAAAATATGCAAAGAAAAAATTTAAAACGAAAAAAAGTAGTTCACGAGCGATAGCTTTAATTTGCTATAGCAACGTTTCCAACACCAAATACACAAAATTCTGAACTCGCTTGATATTTTTTGCAACAGACGGAAAAATTTTAAAATTCAAAAATTTTGTAAACATTTCGAGAGTTTTTAATTGCATGTTTCTAAATTTTTTCGGGAATACAGTTTTGTAGCCCACCAAAGTCTAAGTTATAAGTCTCTCAAAACCCGCACTGATTTTTGATATAATTTACCAATTGCGTATGCGATACGTCAATCACTTTCAATTTTGGAGACTCATGTTTGGATGTTCCTCAACACAAAGTGTGAAAATTTATTTTGTTATTTTTATTTTATTAGACTTTTTCCAAATTTTTGGAAAAAGGTGTTAAAACAAAGTATGAGTAACGTTTTAACATCTTTGACTTTGTTACCAATAATCAAAGTTGAACTGGCCGGTCCATAAAGGCCTCACATAGACTGAATGTGTCCATAATGTTACCAGAATTTGATTGATTACCAAACCGTAAAACTTCGACTGGGTAACAGGCCTATACCACAAACTAACTTCGTTCCTTTGGCAAACACTAGAAGTTATCAAGGACCTACTTTAATTGCTGTAATAGAACAATTCTGCCATCCCTAGCTTTGCCTCGCGAACGTAGGACACGAATACGGAAAGTGCTTAATCGTTTTTTCCCGCAACTGGTACTTTTTATATCTGCTGTTAACTTGGACCCTCCTTTACTAACTCATCGACCTTTTCGTTACCTTCTATCCCTTTATGGCTGGGAACCCAGTATATATATATGGTTCGGTCTGGGCTTAGTATCTCCAATGCTCCTTTGCTTTCCAGGCACTTCTTGTTTAAGGACTATGGGGATTATTGCCATAATTTTCGCCTAACTATCAATAGATATATTGGTGCGACTACAGCTTAATCACGGTTTCTCCAGAATATCTACTGATTTTTTCACTGCCACAGTTTTTACGTTAAAGACACTGCAGTGATCTGGCCTGTAGGAACAAATTATTCCTAAATCGAATCAGTAAACAGCAAACCAGACAACTCCCGTTAATTTGGAGCCACCAGTATAAAGATGTGTAGTATGCTCTGACATTTACGCACCTTAGCTCTAACCCTCCGGCTCGATTGTGGCACCAAGATTTATTTCGAAGACAAGGCACAGGACAATGTAGTCCGTTCACCCTTTACTAGATGACGATAAACTGCTGTAGCCATAAGGCCTGCACTCAAGCTTCCCCGAGGCCTTGAGCCTTGTAGCAGTTGCTAACGCTTTATATTTGGCCTGCTGGTTGAATTTGCAGAATGGCATGCAATACTGTTGTTGTTGTAATAGAGATTTGTACACGCAGTTTCAGAGTAAGATGGCGACTAACTTTATTCAGTATAATACGAACAGAGGTATAATGAAATAGTATGAAAAGAAAACTGATAATTAGAGTTGCCAGATTTATATTATTTAACAATACTTCCCTTTAATAGAACATCTGGCAACATTGTAAATATATATAAGTAAAAATTTACGACCATTAATTCAAATCCAAAATGTTTACATTGCAAAAACTATGTTAAGTAATACATATGTAAGTTTACTGTAAACCTATTCCGACATTAATAGATTCATTCTTAACAGCTGGTATAGCTTTCGTTAAACCATCTGCCAACATCTCGCTTGTAGAAATGTACTCTAGCTTTAACGACTTATCTTCCAGCCTTTCTTGTATGAATTTCACCTTTATATCGACATGTTTAGTACGTGGAGAAAAATTGTTGTTACGAACAATATGAATTGCGCTTTTGTTATCGCAATACAATGTTGTTGTTTTTGCATCGCGAGGAATAAGCTCAGATTCCAATCGGTTCAACCAAATCGTTTCTTGCATTGCACCCACTATTGACATAAGTTCTGCTTCTGTTGATGACAATGCAACGGTTCGCTGTCTATGCGTTGACCAAGATATAGCACCACCCTGCATAACAAACATGTAACCAGAAGTTGATCGACGCTGATCAAGATCTCCTGCCCAGTCAGCATCGCAAAATCCAACTAGACCTTCAGCAGATTTTTTGTACACGATGCCTTTGTTTATAGTTCCCTTCAAATATCGCATCACACGCTTCACTGCAAGCCAATGAGCTTTGCCGGGATTTTGTGTAAACCGACTCAGTAAATTGACTGCGAAGCTGATATCAGGTCGAGTGTTCTGTGCTGCGTACAACAGACAACCAATAGCCTCCATATATGGAACATTTTCCATCTCTTTCTTTGCTTCTTCAGTTCGTGGACACATTTCAATAGTTAGCTTCTGTGACAAATCAAGTGGCGTAGCAACGGCATTACAGTCATCCATTCCAAAACGTTTGAGCACACTGCAAATATATTCAGATTGATCAAGTTTTATTAGTTTTTTTACCTCATCTCTTTGAACTCGCATGCCCAATATGGATGACGCTGAACCCATGTCTTTCATTTTAAATCTGGAAGACAACTCGCTCTTAATACGCTGTGTAGCCTTTTTGTCATTGGAGAACACCAACACGTCGTCTACATAAATCGCTACGTAAACCATACTTTGATCTTTTACGCAATAGTAGATACATTGATCGACTTCGCTCCGAACTAGTCCTAGACCGATGAGTACTGTATTCAATTTATCGTTCCAAACTTTGCTTGCTTGTTTCAAGCCGTATAGTGACTTCACCAAACGACATACTCTGCCTGAACCATCATCATAGCCTTCCGGTTGCTTCATGTATACTTCTTCACGAAGCTCACCATTTAAAAATGCTGTTACCGCATCTAATTGATGCACCGCCAAGTCATATTTCGCTGCCATGGCGAACAAGAATCGCAATGAGTTATACCTAACTACCGGTGAATATGTTTCCGAATAATCGACGCCTTGTTTCTGCGAGCAACCTTTCACAACGAGCCTTGCTTTATAACGAACAAGCTCACCAGCTGCATCACGTTTCACTTTGAATACCCATTTTGAACTTATTGCCTTTTTACCAGCAGGCAATTTCGTAAGCACCCACGTGTTGTTTGACTTAAGAGAATCCATCTCCTCTTCCATGGCGCGCTTCCAGGCACTTGATTCTGCACTATACAATGCCTCTTCAACACTAACAGGGTCATCAGCATCAGACACCACTGTCAACAACAAATTTCTTTTCGTTTTGTTTGCAATACGCTCCGACCGACGAACTGGATACAATTTATCATAATCGTCACTATGCATATTAACTGCTTCACTTTCATCAGGAGTATCGTAGTCACTGTCCGAAGATTTGTTGACATCTAACAATTCGCTCATATTATCCTCCTCTGAATTGTTAATGTTATAATCTTCCCTTGTATCAATAATATCAATAATCAAATTTGGCTCTGTATGTTTCGTTACGTCACATGAATTTTCTATAAATGTAACATCACGGCTCACAATAAACTTGTAATCAGATTTACGATAAAGCCGGTAAGCTTTTGACACAGCACAATATCCTACAAATAAGCACTCATCTGATTTTGCATCAAGTTTTGAACGTTTTTGTTTCGGTATGTGAACCATCGCTGTACAACCAAATATTCGTAAATGCTTTAAATTAGGTTTAACACCTGACCATATTTCTTCTGGACTTCGATTATTACCTCTACATGGAATGCGGTTTACCAAATATGCTGCCGTGTTTGCAGCCTCTGCCCAGAATATATTTCTCAGGCCAGAATCTAATAACATACATCTAACACGTTCAATCAACGTTCGGTTCATACGCTCAGCCACCCCGTTCTGTTCGGGCGTGTAGCGAGCTGTTTTTTGATGAACAATGCCACAATCACGCAAAAAATTTTCAAATGGTTCGTTGCAATATTCAGTGCCATTGTCTGTCCTCAGCACTTTTATTTTACGGCCACACTGTGTCTCTACTTCGCTTTTAAATTCCTTAAATTTAGCAAACACATCTGACTTTCGTACAATCGGTATCGCAAATACCTTTCTTGAAAAATCATCAACAAATACAAGTAAAAATCTTGCACCACTGAACGATTTTGTGCTAATTGGACCAAGCACGTCAGAATGTATGATGTCTAACAAATTTTCTGCACGCGTACCAGCTGATTTGTTTATATTTCTGGTTTGTTTACCTTTACAGCATATAATACACCCTTTGTCACTTGTGCTGCTGTAATTAACGCCAAGCGTTGAATTCTGCACTCGTTTCATATTTTCCTTGCAAATGTGTGCCAGCCTACGATGCCAAAGCTCAAAGTTATCAACTGTAGTCATTGCTCTCCCAACTTTATTGTTAACGCAATCCAACTTGTATAAATCGTTGTCCGCAAATGCCTTTGCTATTAAATTGCCTTTCACATCGAAAATTTTGCATACATTTTTTTCGAACACCACCTTTTTGTTTTGCTTAGTCATTTGTCGAACTGACAAAAGATTTGCACAAAGACTAGGAACATATTCAACATTTCGAACATTAGTTGGAATTTTCTGTTTGTTGACATTTAACCGTAGGCTAACATCTCCTACGCTGTTAACAGGAACTCGCTCACTGTTAGCTAAAATAACTTCGTTGTGTTCTGCTGCTCGAACTTTTGAAAGCAACTGTTGATCGTTCGTCATATGCGACGTTGCGCCTGAGTCGACGTACCATACACACTCGCCACTCTGAGAGTGTAAACACGAATTCGCTAGCAAAGAATTTGAAAACATAGCTGTCTTGCTTTTACTTTCGTTCTCATTTGCTTTTTTCGACTGTATAGATTTACGACACACTTTACGCATATGGCCTTCCTGACCACAATTAAAACAACGAAACTTTTTACGATTAGAATTTTTGTCATTCTTTTTCGGTTCGAAATTCTTCGAATACAAAGCGTTGTTGGTGGATTCCTTACTACAATCCAATTTGACGTCTTGCAACAACAAATTCTTTACGCTGTCGACGGTTAACTTCGATTTGGAATTTTCCACTGCCATAACAAGAGCTTGATACTCATTAGGCAACCCAGCTAGCAATAAAGATGCAATCAATTCATCACCGACATTTAAACCTGCACTTTGCAATTTTATTGAAGTCATGACCACTTCATTCACATAATCCAGTATGGTCTGGAACTGTTCGAGTTTTAACTGCACCAGCTTTTTCAAAAGCCCTACCTTGCGAGTTAAACCACTGTCCTCATACGCTGCCATTATTGAATCCCATGCTTCTTTTGCCGTCTGTGCATTTGCTATGTGCGAGAAATTACTCGGCTCCACCATGAGCGTAATCTCCGCCAGCGCCCGTTCGTTTGTGTCACGATCTTTTTCCGATGCATTTTCAGACAAACCTGCTTCGGTGATTTTCCAACAACTTTTCAGCACCAAGTATGACTTTGCATTTCGCCGCCAAACATCAAAATTTTCCCGACCGCGAAGTTTTTCGAAAGGAAAACTGAGTGTGCCCGTCGCAATTTTAATTAAATTAATATATTTAACTTTAATTTTACTCTATGTGGATAGGCCCATAACCTGTTGTAATAGAGATTTGTACACGCAGTTTCAGAGTAAGATGGCGACTAACTTTATTCAGTATAATACGAACAGAGGTATAATGAAATAGTATGAAAAGAAAACTGATAATTAGAGTTGCCAGATTTATATTATTTAACAATAGTTGTCCCATTAGTATTTAAGGCATCCGGTATTCTTATCATTGATAGTTTTCATACCCCCTCTAATTTTTATGTATGCGTACTTGTTTATGTAGCTCAATATAAATAAACTACTGCAGTTTTTTTCTAGTTAAGCTTATAGCTATCTAGCTATCTAGGAAGCTATTCTATATCTTGTTAACTTACCGGTGATTAACTTAATTTCCATTTTTTTCAGATAGTCAAGCTACTATAAATTCCCTGCAATGTAGTACTACATCGTCACTTTTGGCGTTTAAGTGCACGGAAACTCTTAGCAAGTTAGCATAAATGCAACGTATGCTTAATATGGGCCCCAGGCCATATTTACATCTCGTTAAACTTCCAACTAATGAGTTAACAAGGGAAGGCACCAGCTAGCAAACAATCACCTCAGTTTACTGGGTGAATCCTCTTCTAAATACTTGCAAGTACTAGCTCTGATCTCAGTTCACGACACGAGCTAACGGCAGATGGCCCATGGAACCAACAATGTTTTCTAACAAATCTGACCCAAGCTGGAAAAAAAGTTGCAATCGGTCAAACTTCTGAATGACTTCTCTAATAGCCCATAAATGGGATTCAAGTAGGCACTGCTTATGGGGCCCATAGTGGTTACATGGGTCTGTAAACAAATGACTTCTGTCGCAGCTCTAGGGATGATAAAGATATAAAAATCGTTGAGAATTATCTATGCCATTGCCCCGCTGGTTCGAAGGCCAAGTACCGATGTCTTCGCAGACACTTCTTTCGGTGCCTTGCTGAGCTAGAATACGCAAACATAAACGACATTATGCGCTATATAAGGCAAACGGGCTGGTTTAGCTTCACGGATGAATGTACCAAGTTCTAGATAAGGGAAATAAGAGCTCTTTCATGGCCACACAACAAGCCACAACGGCCTACGCGAGTATCCGCTTTAGTAGCGGGGGCGGCCACTTTAACTTAACCACCATACAAGGACCCTATATTTGAGTTAGGGCTTAACATTTTATCGTTAGTACCCAATGAGAGAATTTTGACTATAACCAGCGTCCAGAGTACCTAAGGTTAAGTAGTTGCCAATCAGCCAACCTTTTCTATTTCTACTTTTATTGCAGAATCGCAACATGGATTATGTAAAGGCAAATCTACCATTACTAATCTACTTGAATTCACAACTCATATTTCTAATTGATTTAGAGAAAATCTTCACACCGATGTTATTTATACTGTTCTCAGTAAAGCATTTGACAAAGTATCCCACTCCTTACTTATCTACAAGCTGAATCGGCTTGGTTTCCAATCTGGTCTCACCCAGTGGATCTCGTCGTATATCTGCGCTCGAACGCAAAAGTTATTTTTAAAAATACTCTTTCAAATGTCATCGATGTTCCCTCTGGCGTCCCACAGGGCAGTCATCTGGCAATTCTATTCTTGCTATTTACTAATAATATCTGCACCACCATAAAATATCCCAAAATATTAATGTATGCCGATGATGTAAAACTTTTTAGGTCTTATGCGTCGAAGAACGTCCTTTACTGCAAGCGGATTTAAACTCCATAGTTGCTTGGTGCAACGTAAATTCTTTGCTAATAGCCTCTTACGTAATTAAAAATTTTTGTCTTCTATCAGTAAACTATTTTGTGGACTGTTAAACTTAGTTTCAACCTTCATACTAATGGTACTGTCATTAAGGCTAGAGGTGTTCTTTCATTCGTGAAATGGTTGTTCAAAGAATTTAGTGATTCTTATGTAACTAAAGCAATTTTCACCACTTTAGTTAGACTGGTACTAGAATACGGATCAGTAGTCTGGAGTCCAAAATATGGAGTTCATGCAGGTAGACTTGAATCAATAAAAAAGCAATTTCTTTTTTTCTTTTTAAGAAAATTTTCAGTGGGACACTGCTATAATCTTCCCCCTTATACTAGTCGATTGAAGCTTATCAATCTTCCAACTCTTGCAAATCGTAAAGAAATGCTAGGCGTAATATTTATATCTAAACTACTGAATGGATTGATTTCTAGCCCAATTATCTTGAACGAAGTAAGCTTCAACGTCCCATCACGAATGTCAAGACATTACAAACCTCTTCTTTTGAGGCAGTACAGAACTAATTTCGAATTAAATGAACCTTTTCGGTGTTTGTGTCATGATTTTAACACTCATTCTAGTTCATTTGATATAACGGATACACTTTTTACCATAAAGAAAACTGTCGTATCCTATATTAACTCGTAACAATAACAAATAAAAATAAAAATTTTACGTACAAAAAATGGTAACTACGTACAATTCCTAATTGTTATGTATAATACTCAGCTGATGATTTTCATTCTGTAGCTGAGCAGTTTTAGTTCTCAATGCTTAACAAACTTCTGCCTATCAACAACTCGACAAAAACATATCGGTTCGTCGCTTTAGCGGACTTTGGAGGGTATTAATATGTAGGGTATTATTTTTATTAAATGGGTAAATTCAGCGAAAATAAACGGTACGAAGTCCGTTTCTCTAAAAATACCATGATTACTCTGTTCGCACTAAAAGCTCCAAGTTTTTTATACTGTATATATAAATATGTATTTTTTTTTTCCTTTTTTTCAACTATTCTCGAATTAATACTTAGCTTATTTTCACTGAATTTTATGTAATTTTTTCCATATAAAAGCATGCGCGTATTATTTTCATTCCGTAGAACACTGCTTATATTACAAATTATTTTGCATAAGCATATTTTCCTTTTCATATGTATACGCATGTACGTACATATAGATGTACGTTTGAACAATACTTGTGTAAACTATTTTAGCTTAATTATTCAGATTTGTTAAATTAAATATTTACAAACGTAAAAAGCTTTTCTTTAAATATAACTTTCATATTGAAACTTTTTTTAACCAGTTATTTTTTTGTTTGTGTGTGTTTTTTAACACAGAATCAGATATCTTGGATACGTCGACGCGACTGGCACATTCTTTCGTCCGGTGCGCAACTCTACACCAACGATGAACGTTTTGCGATATTACACACACCCGGCTCCAACGTGTGGACACTGCAGATAAAATTTGTGCAGCGGCGAGATCATGGCATGTACGAATGTCAGGTGAGTGCTTAAACGAATTCATGTAAAGCAAATGAGAAAATTTTGGTACAGATTTTTATAAAACCTACATAAATATGTATATGTATGCAGTAATCTTATATGTTGGTATGGTGACCGCAGATAGGCGATAGTGATTATTTACATATCTATATGCAAAAAGCTAAAAAAAGTGTATGCAGAATATCAACTTCGGTCATTGCAAAGCTGAGTAATTTCCAGTAAATTCCATTTAGGGCAGAGATTTATATATATAGATATAAAATTTAAAACTCGATCAAAAATTTTTTTTAGATATTAAAAATTGCATTGTTTCTCAAACTTGCCACAATTGTGTAATGTAAGCGAAGTTTTGAAAATTAAAAAAAAAAAAAAAAAATATTTCAAAACTTTGCATATCAAGTTTTTAATTATCTAAATTTTAAACCAGTTCATGTTGACATAAATATTCAGGTGTCATCCCGTTGACGTTTTCTCTTATTCTGACCAATTCGGCATGCATATTTTAAAGCGTTATCTATCATACGAACTGCCTATAGAAAAAATTCCGAAAGAATATAGAAAACAAATTTTTTGGCGAATTTTACGAAAAATTAAGCAATGAAAATTTAATACTTTTTTAATATAAGTAAATACGGGAAAATAGAGCTACCGAAAAAGTGAGGTTGTGTTGTTGACATCACCTTTATTATTACATCATGAAGCAGTTGATGTTGTATGAAGTATAAACTTGTTTTGAATATTTTTTTAAAAAATCCCAAATTATGTATTTTTTTTATACATTTTTTTATTTATTTGAAGTATTTTATTATTTTAAAAGGATGTTATATATTTTAAATCTTAACAAATAACATTTTCACCATTTTCTCAATACAGCCTAATAGATTTTTTAATTATTAAAAAACTAGTTTTGTGATTTAGCAGTTTTTCTTTCAAATTTAAAATTTTGCCGAAATTCTTTAGATTTACTTTTTAAGTTTCCAAAATTAATCAATCAGTTATAAGGCGAATTCAGTACAAGTTGTAGTTATCCCAGCAGCTGATTTTCCATACTGCGCGGTGTATATTAGTAAGTCAGTTAATAGAAATTTCCTTTTGACTTAAAATTTCTATGCACGGCGAATTGAATGAATTAGCTATGCCATCACCGGGTACTGATTCGATTGATCAAGTAACATTAATTCCATATAATTAAAAATACAAAAAAAAACTTTTAGTTTTAAAACCTTTTAATTTTACAAAAAAAAAAAAAACACCTTTTAAAAATGGATTATAAAACGTACCTTTAGAAATTTTTAATTTGAAAATAAATTTTACCTAACTATAAATTGGAATCAAATCCGTTCTTGTGTTAAAACGTAACCATACAATATGTAGCTAAAAATGTGTGCTGTTTTATGCTGAAAATTAATAAAAAATTTTAAGTTAATATTTTATTAGTTTAACAGCATGTATTTTCTTAAATAATTTCTTGAATCTCAAAATATTTTGATGATCCAAATTCTCTTAAACTTAACTAAGCAAAATATTTTAAAAAAGTAAAAAAAAATTTGAATGTTTAAATTTTAAAAATAAAAATTAAAAACAAATGCTTCTTGTTCAAAACCTAAAATAATAATTTTTTTAACTCTGGTTGAGAGTTTAAAGTTCGAAACCTTAGAGAAATATTTAAGATGAACAGTTCAGCAAAAAAATTGTTTACACATTGAAAGTCTTAAAAAGTTTTGTTATTTTGTAAATAATAAATCAAAAAGATTAAGTCTAAAAAACCGTATTGAGTTTTTTTTGTTTTTGTTCAAAATTTTTTGTCATCAAAAAATTTTTTTTAATTCGTTTTCTTTTATTTAATATTAAAAAAATAAATAGTTTGTATAGTTTTAAAACAGCAAAAAAAAGTTTAAAAAATATTGTAATTTAAAATGCCATTTTTTTTTTTACTTTTAGAATTTAAAAATTTGTCCATGTGTATTAATAATTTTTTTTTTTTTTTAATTAAATTTTCCAGGTGTTTCAGTAGTTAGCAGAGCTTACGATTTCTCCTCGAACAAATGCCAGAATTTCGAGACCGTAGAAATCGAGAATTCGAATTCTCGCGAAAATCCCGTGTCTCGAAGTACTCGTAAATCTCGCGAGCTTCTCGACATAAATTTAATTGCTGTATGGACAGTATTTATACACTTGATTTTGTTTTACTTCTGAAGTTTTTTTTTATTATATTGCCTTTCACTGAAATTTAACTCAAAACATATTTATTATACATATACTTTTGTTCACAATATTTTATTTCTTTAACGAGAGATCGAGAATTCGGCTTCTCGCGAGATTCTCGAATCTCGAAATACTCGTAATACTCGCGAGATTCTTTACTTTCAATTCAGATGCTGCATTGGCAGTATTCTATACATTTCGATGTTTTTTAGTTGCGGTTTTGTGGAAATTTTCGCTTGTGTTCCAGAAAAAATTGTAAGCTCTATATAAAACAGCCAATGAATCGATTAAGTTGAATGTCGAGAGGCTCGCGAGCCTTACGAGTAATTCGAGATTCGAGAATCTCGGGAGAAGGCGAGATTTGCGGGAAATCTCTTAGCGAAACAGGTTTGTAATTTGTTCGACTAAAATTAGGCTACAAGACTTTATACTCAAATAATTCAGATGATAATAAAAAATTAATAACATATGTTCGTAAATTTTTATCGAATTCCCAAATTTTTTCGAAAAGATTTATGATATTGGCTTTCCTAAGTTTAGAGGAGCTAGTCGAAATGAAATTAAAAAAAAGGCTAGTTGTCAAATTTTATAAAAATGGGGCCTGTATCGTGTTAAACGAACGGTGACCGATAAGAATTTTTTAAATCGCAATTGCGCTGAAAAGGTGTAACGGAGTTAGGAAATACCTAAAAAAGTGGCTAGGCTTGTGTATAAGATCCATACTGCATCATAATTTATACGAATAACAAGTGCTACAGTGCTTTTGCACTTTTCAATTGACCTAGTGTACGTTGTAGGCCTTGACGAGTACATCATGACAATGTGTTTCAAAATTGTCTAACATCCCCCAATTTTCAAGATATTGTCTAAAAACCATTTTCTCCTACTGCGCGCACTCTAACAATCATAACGTCGTCATGTTTTAACCGATTTTCAATCGCTTTACGCTTTTGCAAAGAAGAAGATTCAAGCCTTAAGCTGGCATTTTGTTATTTATACTTTATACAAAAAAATTAATACATTTTCCAAAAGTTATCTAAGATTTACCATTTTTTCCCCGTTTTGCACAATTTGACGTCTTTTTTATGTAATGTATCATAAAAAAATTTTTTTTTACATTGGTTCTCAAAGAACTATTTATCGAGAGAAATAAAAGTCATAGTTTATCAAAATCGGTTGATAAGTGTTTAAATTAATTTCAAAATCAGTGAATGGCCGTGTAGGAAAATACTTGAAATAGGAAGAAAAAAGAAAACTTTTGGAAAATGTCACAATTTTTTTGTATAAAGAATAAATAAAAATATATCAACTTAAAGCTTAAATCTTCTTCTTTCCAAAACCGTAAAGCGATCGAAAATCGGTTAAAACATGACGACGTTATGATTGTTAGAGTGCGCCCAGTAGGCGAAAAACGGTTTTTAGACAATATCTTGAAAATTTGGGGATGTTAGAAAATTTTGAACCACATTGTCATATTGTGTTCGTCAAGGCCTACAACGTACAGTAGGTCACTTGAAAAGTGCTTTGAATTTTTTTTTTTGTAGCACTGTGTAATTTTTTTTTTTTTACCCAACTTTCCTATTAAATAAAAGAAATTCGTATCCAAATTTATCTCAACCAAAATTTTCTACCCTAACTCCCTGACGTTCTAAAATGGAGTGACCCATTTTTGCATAATAATTTTATCCCCCCACATAACACACATTCACCTTTATTGCGACATAGTTACCGTTGTGCTTTGGCCCTTTCGCATTGCATTGTTGCTCAATTTCAACTTTTCATACAAGTTCGCCATACAAAATGTGTCACTTTTCTCAGTTGGTCATATTTTATTCAAATTTTTATCTGTAGCTCAACAAACCAAAGCGGCATACTACGCTGTGTTTACTCAAACACACAATACTATGAAAGCAAAACCAACAACAAACACCAAAGATACTTATATTTATACAAAAACATACGTTAATATATGTATGTACATATGTATGGTAAAAAAATGGGTAGAGGTATTTCAGCCGGATGACATGTTGTGGCATGTGGAACGCTGATTTTAATTTTCCTTTTTTTGTATATTAGTTATTTTATTCATTTATTATACCCAGCTGCACTTGTACACAGGGTATTATAACTTTGATTGGATAACGGTGGTTGTACATGTATAAAGGAATCGAGATAGATATAGACGTCCATATATCAAAATCATCAGTATCGAAAAAAAATTTTATTGCGCCATGTCCGCCCGTCCGTCCGTCCGTCCGTTAACACAATAACTTGAGTAAATATGGAGATATATTTACCAAATATGGTACAGGAGCTTATCTTGAACCAGAATAGATTGGTATTGAAAATGAGCGAAAACGGATAATAACCACGCCCAGTGTTTATATATATAACATATTGGAAAACACATAAAACCTGATTAATTAGTAAATAATACACCTAGAACGTTAAAATTTTACGTGTGGACTGATATTGAGACTCTTGATAAAAATTTAAAAAAAATTTAAATTTTTTTAAAATAGGCGTGGCACCGCCCACTTGGGATAAAATCAATTTTACAAATATTATTAATCATAAATCAAAAAGGGTTAAACCTATCGTAACAAAATTCGGCAGAGAGGTTACCTTTACTATAAGGAATGCTTTGAAGAAAAATTTACGAAATCTGTTAAGGACCACGCCCACTTTTATATAAAAGATTTTTAGAAGGGTCGTGGATGAATAAAATAAGCTATACCTTTGCAAAAAAGAGCTTTATATTAAAGGTATTTCATTTCCCAAGTGGATTTACAACAATAAATAAGTACCCCCTTTTGATGCCTATGCAATTTTCATATGTAAGGGCACAAACCAAACAACAACAGCATTTCAAATGTACAGCTGGGTATGTAATGTTCGGTTTCACCCGAACTTATGCTTCCTTACTTGTTTTTTTGTTTTTTTTTTTTTGCATAGCTCTGCTGTGTATTATTTTGCTGAGGTCGGCCATATCGCATATACATATGTATATATGAAAAAAAAAAATTTAAGTCAGCATGAAGTTTTCTCTGTGAGGTGTCTAACTGTAATCATGAATTGTCACAACAGATTTATTATTCAAAATCTTTATACCAAAAAAAGTACATATACATAAATGATTTACATACATGCATACATGCATGTGAATGAAAAATCTGTACAACCCTCTGTATGTTGCATGGGTTTTAATTATAAGTTTTATAAAAAATATATGCAGAGCATAAAGAATATGAAGAATGTCAATCAACGAGAACTTGATTGGATGAATTGATGGATTAAAATGCTTACAAGCTCTTTTGTTTTATAAGCAAGGTTTTTCAATAATATTTTTACTACGGCGATTTAAATGATCAAAAATTTTGATTTTCTATTACTTTTGATTTTTTGTTGAGGTTTTTTGATGAGGGGAAAGTAACTTTATTATTAAGGCAGAGAAATTTCTGTCCTTCGCATATGCAGGCTTGCGGTTGCTGGAAAAACTGTCAATAAAACTAGCATGACTGCAGTGCTGAGATAAGTCCAATTCTTGTTCTTAAAACAATACCGACTTCCGCAATGTATGCCATTCTACACATTCCTCCTGTAGACCTGGTAGTACAGAACATGGCGTTAACAAATGCAACCAACCTCAGTGCCTCGTGGCAGCTTGAGCGCCGACCATACGGCCATAGTAGTTTGGCATCATCAATTACAGCGCGAACTGACTGATTCGAACTGATTCCCTATCCGCACTTCGAGGGAGATCTTAAGGCCACAATAGAGGTGGATAGTTGGCGCAAGGGTACTCAAGAAAAATGTCTAAGAATTTTGTAACTGCTATTATGCAATTCAATCTCAAAAACGTTGTCGAAAAACTTCAAAAATTTTACGAAAATTTCGAACATTTTATTTACATCTTTCAGTATGCAGTTTTGTAGCAAAATCTATTTGATTAGATCAAAATATTGGTTATAGCTTGCTCAAAGTACAGTTTGATCTATTGACTAAAATTTATTGGCCTGTAAAAACGCATACTGAAAAAAATCAATAAAAATCTAAGTAAAAGTTAGAAGTTGCTCGAAAACCTTTTCAAATTTTCAAATATTTTCAAAAAATTGTTTGAGATTGCTATCTATATTTTCGTTTTCAAAGTGCACGGGAGGTTTTTCTCAACCATCGAAAAAAATAATTAAATTAACAAAAATTTATGAAAATGTTAGCCCAGGGGAAAGAAAATCGCCCTAAACTGTGACTTATATCGACCATTGTAAATGGGCACATGAGGTCCAAATAACGACCGAACCAACCTCTTTGTGAAGGCTTTAATTTGCAGGTGACTTTGCAAGTGTAGTTTGCAGCGAAAAAAGTGCTATTAGAATTGCATTGAAAAAATTACCTAAGCTGTTTCCAAAGATTTACGAGGATCTAGTGCGGAAATTATTATCTGTCGTTGTAAGTCCTTATCGATCCTCTCCTCCAACTTTTCCCACTTAGAAGAATAGTTCTTTTGTTTGTTTCGAATTTCAGTTTTTTGCTTATCATTCTTTCAGCACCCATATTCCCATAGTCTCTGTGTAGTTTGTGCAAAAATACAATCAAAAATTAGATAGAATTTCCCACACTTATTGCATGCTTAGCTCTTTCAAGCCCTACCTCTTCAGAAACAAGAAAAAAATATAATCAGAGTAGTTCCAAAGACTCTAAAATGAGCCAAATTAAGTTAACTTACCGCTAGGACCAATATATCATCGTGACAGTTGTCAGAGATAATACTTTGCATTTGCCTGCAGTTTATTTTTCCAATGTATAGTTCCTTGTCTTTGGGAGTAAGGTGCAGCCATTCCAAACAACCTTCAAACGATACGTCAAAGAGCATAGCGCTTTGATATCACCTTCACTAATAAAATTAGAAGTTATTAAAAATATATTAGTGCTGAACTTCGCTCCCAATTTGCGTCGCACTACTTTGTTAGTTTTACCTAGAAATTGTTCTATGCCGACTTCGAACGATTTTCTACCATAGCAGCCATACCTTGACTGTTCCAGTAAACGTGGAACGTTCACTAATAGCTAAGCAGTTGTGTAGCTTACCATACATTGGCAAATATCGAATAGAAGAAGCTGCAGTACTCGGTTTTAATAAGTTTTTGTCTGATGCCGACTCTGATCATGTACCCTACCGTCCAGCTTGCACAAATTTGTGAAAAAGTTCTTCATGTCCAGATTCACATTAACTGTTCTCTTTATACCTTTCTTGAGAGAATAGTAATAGTTAATCTTTCAACAGGGACCAAAGTCGGCTAACCGTAAGAACAAAGTTGATACAGGTCAGAATCCTGTAGTATTTATTATTTACAAGCGTTATTTTCACAAGGAACATTTTGCATATGAATTCGTTCAGCTTCAGTTTGATTGCTTTGATAAGCTTCAATAGCTAGACCGCTTCCATCTCTTTGCTCATGAATGATTTTAACATATAGAAAATAATCGGCTAGGACACCATATAATTCAACCAATGAAACACCCTTTGAAAGAAACCACAGCGTTTGCCAATGGCCACTTCACAAACGTACTTAGCAATCAAAGCCGACCCAAATTAAGCTTTTATGACAGTACTGAAAATAGACTCATAGTAGTTAGCTCTGTCAGACAGCACCTACGCTTATCCTTCTATTAAATATTATCTGAATTCTCCTGAAAAGAAAAGGCTACGTTTGCATAAAATCGACAGCTAAGCCACATGGATCATACCGCTTGGTCACCACCTCATTTTATTGAAAATTTACTCTCTGTCCTAAATCGTCAACTCACGAGAATATGTCACCAGGCTGCCATTACCCTCGATAGCTCCCGAATCACGACACAAAACACAGGAGAAAGGACGTCCCCTGTGGCGTTTTTCCCCTTGTATAAGCAGCTACAAAAGTTCCTATAAGAAATTATAACGGAAAATCCTAACAAATATTTTTCACAGAATGTTTTAATAAAAAGGTAGTGCCCTAGAAAACCACTGTGCTTTTCTTTGTCGCTCGTACTCCCTACCACATAAATTATGCACTTGCGTTCATAGATTATAAAATTCATATAAATTCTAAAGCATCAGGATGCAATCGTTTTTAAATTTTATGGTATCAAAAAAAAAAAAAAACAAGTAAGGAAAGTTAAGTTCGGGTGTAGCCGAACATTACATACTGAGTTGAGATCTATGGTGACAACATAAGGGAAAATAACCATGTAGGAAAATGAACGAGGGTAACCCTGGAGTGTATTTTTATGACTTGTGTATCAAATGAAAGGCATTAAAGAGTATTTTATGAGGGAATGGGCCATAGTTCTATAGGTGGTCGCCTTTTCGAGATATCGCCATAAAGGTGGACCAGGGGTGACTCTAGAATACGTTTGTACAATATGGGTATCAAACGAAAGGTGTTAATGATTATTTTAAAAGGAGTGGGCCTTAGTTCTATAGGTGGTCGCCTTTTCGAGATATCGCCATACAGGTGGACCAGGGTTGACTCTAGAATATGTTTGTACGATATGGGTATCAAATTAAAGGTATTAATGAGAGTTTTAAAAGGGAGTGGCGGTAGTTGTATATGTGAAGGCGTTTTCCAGATATCGACCAAAATGTGGCCCAGGGTGACCCAGAACATCATCTATTGGATACCGCTAATTTACTTATATATGTAATACCTGCAAAGATTTCAAGGGTTTTTTATTTCGCCCTGCAGAACTTTTTCATTTTCTTCTACTTAATATGGTAGGTGTCGCAACCATTTTACAAAGTTTTTTCCAAAGTTATATTTCGCGTCAATAAACCAATCCAATTACCATGTTTCATCCCTTTTTTCTTATTTGGTATAGAATTATGGCATTTTTTTCATTTTTCGTAATTTTCGATATCGAAAAATTGGCGTGGTCATAGTCGGATTTCGTTCATTTTTTATACCAATATGAAGTGCGTTCAGATAAGTACGTGCACTAAGTTCAGTAAAGATATGTCGATTTTTGCTGTAGTTATAGTGTTAACGGCCATGCGGAAGGACAGACGGACGACCGTGTATAAAGACTGGGCGTGGCTTCAACCGATTTCGCCAATTTTCACAGGAAACAGTTAACGTCATAAAATCTATGCCCCTACCAAATTTCAAAAGGATTGGTAAATTTTTGTTCGACTTATGGCATTAAAAGTATCCTAGACAAATTAAATGAAAAAGGGCGGAGCCACGCCCATTTTGAAATTTTCTTTTATTTTTGTATTTTGTTGCACCACATCATTACTGGAGTTGAATGTTGACATAATTTACTTATATACTGTAAGGATATTACATTTTTTGTTAAAATTTTACTTAAAAAAAATTTTTTTTTTTTTAAGTGGGCGTGGTCCTTCTCCGATTTTGCTAATTTTTATTAAGCGTACATATAGTAATAGGAGTAACGTTCCTGCCAAATTTCATCATGATATCTTCAACGACTGCCAAATTACAGCTTGCAAAATTTTTAAATTACCTTCTTTTAAAAGTGGGCGGTGCCACACCCGTTGTCCAAAATTTTACTAATTTTCAATTCTGCGTCATAAGTTCAACTCACCTACCAAATTTCATCGCTTTATCTGTCTTTGGTAATGAATTATTGCACTTTTTCGTTTTTTCGAAATTTTCCATATCGAATAAGTAGGCGTGGTTATAGTCCGATATCGTTCATTTTAAATAGCGATCTGAGATGAGTGCTCAGGAACCTACATACCAAATTTCATCAAGATACCTCAGAATTTACTCAAGTTATCGCGCTAACGGATGGACGGACGGACGGACGGACATCGCTCAATCAAATTTTTTTTCGATGATTTTGATATATGGAAGTCTATATCTATCTCGATTCCTTTATACCTGTAAAACCAACCGTTATGCAATCAAACTTAATATACTCTGTAAGCTCTGCTCAACTGAGTGTAAACAAGTAAGGAAGTTTAAGTTCGGGTGTAACCGAACATTACATACTCAGTTGAGAGCTATGGTGACACCATAAGGGAAAATAACCATGTAGGAAAATGAACCGAGGGAAACCCTGGAATGTGTTTGTATGACATGTGTATCAAATGAAAGGCATTAAAGAGTATTTTGTGAGGGAGTGGGCCATAGTTCTACAGGTGGACGCCATTTAGGGATATAGCCATAAAGGTGGATCAGGGTTGACTCTAGAATGCGTTTGTACGATATGGGTATCAAATGAAAGGTATTAATGAGTATTTTAAAAGGGCGTGGACCTAAGTTCTATAGATGGACGCCTTTTCGGGATATCGCCCTAAAGATGGACCAGGGATGACTCTAGAATGCGTTTGCACGATATTGGTATCAAATGAAAGGTGTTAATGAGCATTTTAAAAGGGAGTAATCCTTAGTTCCATAGGTGGACGCCGTTTCGAGATATCGCCATAAAGGTGGACCAGGGGTGACCCTAGAATTTGTTTGCACAATATGGGCATCAAACGAAAGGCGTTAATGAGTATTTTAAAAGCGAGTGGGCCTTAGTTCTCTAGGTGGACGCCGTTTCGAGATATCGCCATAAAGGTGGGCCAGGGGTGACTCTTGAATTCGTTTGTGTAATATGGGTATCAAACGAAAGGAGTTAATGAGTATTTTAAGAGGGAATGGGCCTTAGTTCTATAGGTGGACGCATTTTCGAGGTATCGCAATAAAGGTGGACCAGGGGTGACTCTAGACTTTGTTTGAACGATATGGGTATCACATGAAAGGTGTTAATGAGTATTTTAAGAGGGAGTGGGCCTTTCTGGTCCAGGGGTGACTCTAGAATTTGTTTGTATGATATGGGTATCAAATGAAAGGTGTTAATGAGTATTTTTAAAAGGGAGTGGGCCTTCGTTTTACATGTGTTCGCCTTTTCGAGATATCGACATAAAGGTGGACCAGGGGTGACTTTAGAATTTGTTTGTATGATATGGGTATCAAATGAAAGGTGTTAATGATTATTTTAAAAGGGCGTGGGGCTTAGTTCTATAGGTGGACCCCTTTTCGAGATATCGCCATAAAGGTGGACCAGGGGTGACTCTAGAATTCGTTTGTGCAATATGGGTATCAAATGAAAGGTGTTAATGAGTATTTTAAGAGGGAGTGGGCCTTTCTGGTCCAGGGGTGACTCTAGACTTTGTTTGTACGATATGGGTATCAAATGAAAGGTGTTAATGAGTATTTTTAAAAGGGAGTGGGCCTTCGTTTTATAGGTGTTCGCCTTTTCGAAATATCGCCATAAAGGTGGACCAGGGGTGACTCTAGAATGAGTTTGTACGATATGGGTATCAAATTAAATGTATTAATGAGAGTTTTAAAAGGGAGTGGTGGTAGTTGTATATGTGAAGGCGTTTTCCAGATATCAACCAAAATGTGGACCAGGGTGACCCAGAACATCATCTGTTGGATACCGCTAATTTATTTATATATGTAATACCTGCAAAGATTTCAAGGGTTTTTTATTTCGCCCTGCAGAACTTTTTCATTTTCTTCTACTTAACATGGTAAGTGCCACAACCATTTTATAAAGTTTTTTCTAAAGTTATATTTCGCGTCAATAAAATAATCCAATTACTTTTCCATATTTCATCCCTTTTTTCATATTTGGTATAGAATTATGGCATTTTTTTCATTTTTCGTAATTTTCGATATGGAAAAGTGGGCGTGGTCATAGTCGGATTTCGTTCATTTTTCATACCAAGATAAAGTGAGTTCAGATAAGTACGTGAACTGAGTTTAGTAAAGATATATCGATTTTTGCTCAAGTTATCGTGTTAACGGCCATGCGGAAGGACAGACGGACGACTGTGTATAAAAACTGGGCGTGGCATCAACCGATTTCGCCCATTTTCACAGACAACAGTTAGCGCCATAAAGTCTATGCCCCTACCAAATTTTAAAAGGATTGGTTAATTTTTGTTCGACTTATGGCGTTAAAGTATCCTAGACAAATTAAATGAAAAAGGGCGGAGCCACGCCCATTTTTAAACTTTCTTTTATTTTTGTATTTTGTTGCACCATATCATTACTGGAGTTGAATTTTGACATAATTTACTTATATACTGTAAAGATATTAAATTTTTTGTTAAAATTTTACTTTTAAAAAATTTTTTTTTAAAGTGGGCGTGGTCCTTCTCCGATTTTGCTAATTTTTATTAAGCGTACATATAGTAATAAGAGTAACGTTCCTGCCAAATTTCATCATGATATCTTCAACGACTGCCAAATTACAGCTTGCAAAAATTTTAAATTACCTTCTTTTAAAAGTGGGCGGTGCCACAACCGTTGTCCAAAATTTTACTAATTTTCAATTCTACGTCATAAGCTCAACTCTCCTACCAAATTTCATCGCTTTATCTGTTTTTGGTAATGAATTATTGCACTTTTTCGTTTTTTCGAAATTTTCCATATCGAATAATCGGGCGTGGTTATAGTCCGATATCGTTCATTTTAAATAGCGATCTGAGATGAGTGCTCAGGAACCTACATACCAAATTTCATCAAGATACTTCAAAATTTACTTAAGTTATCGTGTTAACGGATGGACGGAGGGACGGACGGACGATCGCACAATCAAATTTTTTTTCGATCCTGATGATTTTGATATATGGAAGTCTATATCTATCTCGATTCCTTTATACCTGTACAACCAACCGTTATGCAATCAAACTTAATATACTCTGTGAGCTCTGCTCAACTGAGTGTAAAAAATCACCACAATATAACCAGCTGTGTTAAGCATATGATCACTCAAATGACACACACACATATGCACATATGTGTGTAGTAATGTTGTGTGTTTGTGTGACATTGTCTGCACAATCTATTCAACTATGCATGAAGTCCAAAAATTCAATGCTCGCAACATCATTCTATAGCAAATGCACTAACTTCAAACTTGAAAACAAGAAATAATACTTAACAAACTAAGTGAATTACAAGTACTAACTCTATATGTAGTTTAAGAAGTTAGTTGGCACAAAATTTGCTTGCCAAATTCATTCATAAATTGTGCGTCCCAAAGCATTTGCACCTAATAAACAATATAATTTCATACTTACCCTGTACAAAATGCGATTAGTCTGGGATGAGTCCGGGATGAGACGTAAATGAGTGTGCAAATATAGCCAGTTTGGATTTATTTATGTATATGAGTTGGAGTTGTTACCTGTGTCGAAAACTTCGAACGCACTTGAGAACGTGATGACCCTTGAGTACGCTTGTAGCGAACGGCTGAAAAATTCGTCCTACCGTCCGCCTGTCCTAACTCCACAATACGATTCATCACGCACTAATTATTCTTTAGTAATTCATTATTTATTATTACTCATAAAATTCTTGATAGCTTAATCTTTATTACAATTATGGGGTGTATAGATTTTGGGTGCCTAGGGTGAAAGGAGTTGTAGGTGCTCCCATCATCGAACATAGAACTTCAAAACGCTATCCGCCAACCCATCTCTTGAGACGTCTCTAGATCCTAGCTTGCCGAAGCTGAATAGGGCTAAACCCTTCTAGTTCCTACACTTCATTACCTTCCCCGCTCGTCACTCAAAACCCAATTTCTCCCGATCCCGTTTGACTTATATCTACGAATTTTAAGAAATTATTTCAATGTCACTCATGACTGAGTTCAAAATGATGACAAACATATGATATCTACAAATTAACTGGATACGTAGATATGAAATTTATAATAATGGTTTACACCATGTGGTAGTTTGATGTTTCAATTTGAAGTCCTTCTCTTTAATGTAATAGTTTCGCGAGGAGCTGGCATGCGCCACCGAAAAATATTTCCAACAACAAGTGACTGAATGATGGTAAAGGTATGATATCCCCAAATTTATTTTTAATATAATTGGTTTGCAAGGAGTTAGCTTGCACCACTCGAAATATTTCCAGCAGTAAGTGACTGCTGCCTCCGATAAATGGTTCGATGCAATTAATCCCAATATTTTCGTGGATTTTATAGTGGCCACAATTTCGCATGTTTATTGCCAACCACTATTGAATTTTACCTGCATCTCTTCTTTCCGATTTCACCAGATAAATGCTTAGATATGTCTAATTCCCAACAATTGGGACTTTATTTCACCGTCCTATGGTTTGGAAACTTGCATATATAGCAAAGCACTTTATTGAACAATTTTATCTCAGCAAAATGTCAGTATCAAGAGAAAAAGCAACCGGAAAGAAAGATTCGCGACCATGGCTGTGATTAGCTAAAATCACAATCAGGTGGTTCGAACAGCATCCAGCTTTACGCAGGGCGCATAGGAATCTATTACTTTATGCATGTAGTAAAGGCTTTATCATACTGCTCGGCGCAAGTCAACCGCAACAGAGTGAAACCCTTTTTTTAAGCATATCCTATGGACAGACCAATTGCCCTGTTTATGAATAAACGAGTAGTGTAGGATAGGTCCTTTTTAGGACAGATCTTCTCGTACCCTTACGGGTACTGTCGGCCAGGTCCTCTTTCTTCGCCCACGTGTACAGAAAGTCTACTTTTTACCCCTACGGGAATTCTTAGCGATTATATCAATTTTTTAACGTCTCATTTAACAAAGTATTTCCACATTTGCGTATTTTTCAGAGATACAATTTGTCAAATGCCAAAAAAGCATTGCCATCTTAAAATAATAATGTTTTGAATATTTGTATACAACTTACAGTATTTAGTGTATAAATATTTTTATAGCTTCTGAAAAGGTGTGAATAGAATGAAGTACGACTAAAATGCAGCATCGAGTAAGCACGGCAATATCTGTGTATCCGTTTAAGGAGAGTAGCGCTTCTTAAACCATAACATGTTAAGTGGGAAAAGCAATCTGCAAACCATTGCCGGCAGGCAGTTTGTTTTTTTGCCCTCCAACAGTTTGGATATTGCAACTACAACTTTTTGCTATGGATACAACATATTCATTATCGGTATCGTTGCTTATTAAGAGGACGAATTAACGCGGTGTACCATTCAATTCCATAAAGACCTATTAGTGTTCTGATTATGCATTAGGTTTGGCGGGTCCTCAGACTTTACCACGCATGGGATTCATGACCTGCCTTTAGAAATTTGAAAAAATTCCCTCAAATAAATTGAAAGTAATAATATTATTATCAACCTAACTCCATTACATCCGATAAATCGAGTATTGATAGGAGTTTATTTGATTTCTCCTGCCTTATTATAACCATGAAATTAAGAAGCTTCCTTCTTCAGATCTCATAGTCTCGATAGACATTTTTCTGTAGAAATATCTACGATCTATTAGTAGTAAGGAACCGATTCGTCTCTTAGTTCTCACGATTTCTGTGTCAACTCCCTTTAGTTTTAGCTTCTCAATCACTTTGTAACAACATCGCTCTTTGTTGGGACATGCCACCGTTATTGCAAGTGAAACAACGTGGGTAAAACTGTGTCTCAACACAGCGCAATTTATGGCTGCATTTGCCTAAGCCACTCAGCTTCATAGCAACATAGAAGGGTTAAGCCCCCAATAGTGGGAAAGAGGTGTGTCAAGTTCGGCTTAAACAAAAACCGATATTTGGTTCAATACCTGTTCGGAACAGCCTGTCAAACATTAAAAAACATGATTAATAATATTATCGTGTAGAGAGGTCTTAGGTCGTACATAGTACTTTTCCCTGTGCTTCACACACTTAGTACTTACTTACTTACTTAATTGGCGCTTAACCGTCTAAACGGTTATGGCCGTCCAACAAAGCGCCAGTCGCTCCTTCGCTCCGCCAACCGGCGCCAATTGGTCACACCAAGGGAGTTTAAATCGTTTTCCACCTGGTCCTTCCAACGGGGTGGGGGCCGCCCTCTACCTCTGCTTCCATAGGCGGGCTCCGATAGAAACACTTTCTTGGCCGGAGCATCATCTTTCATTCGCATAACATGGCCTAGCCAGCGCAGCCGCTGCGTTTTAATTCGCTGGACTATGTTGATGTCTGCGTATAGCTCGTACAGCTCATCATTAAATCTTCTTCGGTACTCGCCATCGTCAACGCGTAGAGGTCCATAAATCTTTTGAAGAACTTTTCTCTCGAACACTCTCAAAGCCGCTTCATCTGCTGTTGTCATGGTCCATGCTTCTGCCCCATATAGCAGGACGGGTACGATAAGTGACTTGTAGAGTATGATTTTCGTTCGCCGAGAGAGGACTTTACTTTTCAATTGCCTACCTAGTCCAAAGTAGCATTTATTGGCAAGATTTATTCTTCGCTGGATTTCAGTGCTGATGTTGTTGCTAGTGTTGATGCTGGTTCCCAAATAAACGAAGTCTTTTACTATTTCGAAATTATGGCTGCCAACAGTAGCGTGGTTGCCAAGGCCCATATGCGCTGACGCTTTGCTCGATGACAGCAGGTACTTCGTTTTGTCCTCATTCACCATCAAACCCATCTTTACCGCTTCTTTTTCCAGCTTGGAGTAAGCAGAACTAACAGCGCGGGTGTTTAGGCCGATGATATCAATGTCATCAGCATATGCCAGTAATTGCACGCTTTTATAGTATATTGTTCCAGTGCGGTTAAGTTCTGCAGCTGGTATAATTTTCTCCAGCATCAAATTAAAGAAATCGCACGATATGGGGTCACCCTGCCTGGAACCTCGTTTAGCTTCGAATGGCTCGGAGAGGTCCTTCCCAATTCTGACTGAGCTGATGGTGTTGCTCAACGTCATTTTGCATAGCCGTATAAGTTTTGCGGGGAAACCAAATTCAGACATAGCGGCATATAGGCAGCTACTTTTCGTGCTGTCGAAGGCGGCTTTAAAGTCGACGAAGAGGTGATGTGTGTCGATTCTCTTTTCACGGGTTTTTTCCAAGATTTGGCGCATTGTGAAAATCTGGTCGATGGTAGATTTACCAGGTCTTAAGCCGCACTGATAAGGTCCAATATAATAAATGGCAGGTATAATTGAAAAACCAGATACCAGGTTGGTACATTTAGGTTTTAAGATATGGTAGCGTTGTTTCAAAGGAAAATATCAAAATACAATTTATGTCAAATGGGGGCAATAACAATCAAGAAGAAGAAGTAGAATTACCTCTGTATATTTGTATATTGGTATTGTTAAAAAAAAAAATAAACAATGTGAAATTCTTCGATAATGGAGGCTCCACAGTTTTCTTGAATTATTTTTCCGTAGTTTTGCGGTTCTTCCACAAGGCATGCGAAATTATTACCCGTCTATGCACATCATATTCCCCTTAAACATAGGCGTGTCATTTGAGGTGGTATCCTGCCAGACGTAGCAAACCAAAATCTTTGAGAAATATTACACCCTTGCCCTTACAGCAAGGGCGTCCTACCACATACTGCAGATTCTAGGATACATCTTTTCTGAAGATGTCACGTATTGCGCATTTTGAGGTATATCTTTCCCCAACCTCATCCACATTTTTAACTAAATGCCCTGAGAAATACACAACGACGAGGATTGTTAATAGGCGTGGTCATGAGATAGCGCTTGCCGAATTAGGCATCTTTCTGCTGCTTTTGTTTCTCAAAATTTACTCAATAAATTTCTGACTAATCCCAGCTTAACCCAAAAGGAACAATGGTTGAAAAACTATACACCAACCTAGACAAAAGAGATCAACCGCAAACTACTCTCTATAGGGATTAAGCGCACAATATTTTGCAGCGCATATATAACTGTATACGAATTTGTAGAAACTCGTCTGTATGCTGGTAAACGGGGCGTATGAGCAACAATGCAAGTGACACTGACTATCTTGAATTCATATGAAAATAACAAGGCTTGCTTCCTCCTCCATGTTTATCTGCAGGTATGCATACGTGTGCATATGTGCTTGATTTTGTGCACATTATACTTTTATAAAGTTCAACATAAACACATACATAGAAAAGGAACTTGGGATATATGGCAAAACACTCTTACGATGTGTGACATAATGCAATCAAACGTTCATATATATGCATATTTTTTTGAAATATGACGACTACTTTTGTACTTTCAGGCAGCTGTTTTAGTTAGTAAAGTCACTCAAACTGTAAATTTTGGTATCTGTAATATACAATAAGAAGTTTAGAGAAATGTTCATGTAACTTGGGCACCAATGTTTCCTTTTAACACAAATTCTTAGTATACTTGACTGAATGATAGTTTAGTCACATTTCAAGAGAAGTCATTTCATACGATTTATTGAATACCAAAATAATCAATGTGTGTAATCCTACTTACTTATTTAAAGTTTGATTCTTTAATAATTGCTTAGTAAATTCTAAAGTAACATGCTTGAATTAAGCTTCAAAGATTAGTATTAACTCAATGAATTTTAAGTTAATAATCTCAGTAAATTCACAAAATTCATGCCATGATTTCAAGCGAAAAATTTTAAAACTTCCAGCAAGTCAAAACGTTTATATCAACTCGACTAGCGCTGTAATATGAACTCGAATTTCCATAAGCTTATTTTAAATTTTAGGTGTATCTAATATATAAAATTCTTCTGTCATGGTTTTAGAGGCTTAACTCCTCCGAAACGGCTGAACCGGTTCTCATGAAATTTTGTAAGCATAATGGGTAGGTCTGAGAATCGGCCAACGTCTACCTTTTTTTCGCTACGTGCTTAGGGTCTTGAGATCAAAACGTGGACCCGGGTAACCCTAGAATTTGTTTATACGATACAGATATCAAATGAAAGCTGTTGATGAGTGCTATAGTACAGAATAATTTTCATACCCCTGGGTGACTAGGGTCTCGAGATATAGGCCAAAACGTGGACCCGGGTACCCCTACAATGTGTTTATACAATATGGATACCAAATGAAAGCTGTTGATGAGTGCTATAGTACATGATAATTTTCATACAACTGGGAGGCTAGGGTCTCGAGATATAGCCCAAAACGTGGACCCGGGTACCCCTAGAATGTGTCTATACAATATGTATATCAAATGAAATCTGTTGATGAGTGCTATAGCACAGGATAATTTTCATACAACTAGGAGGCTAGGGTCTCGAGTTATAGCCTAAAACGCGGACCCGGGTACCCCTAGAATGTGTTTATACAGTATGGATATCAAATGAAAGTTGTTGATTAGTGCTCTAATACAGAGTAAGTTTTACACCGCTGAGTGACTAGGGTATCGAGATATAAGCCAAAACATGGACCTGGATACCCCTAGAATGTGTGTGTATTATGGATATCAAATGAAAGCTGTTGCTGAGAGCTCTAAAGTTTATTGTGATATTAGATTTAGGCGCATCAACCTGGCAAAACTGATAAATATGCATTCAAAGCCGAAATAAAGACAAAAATTAATAACTATTTACATACGTCCTATTCGATTTGCCTGAAAAATCGTATATAAATTTGCTATTTTAGGATTTACCATGCTTTTTTCCGGGAAAAATACCACAGACGGACTTGGACTGGGATTAGGACTAGGACTGAGACTGAGACTCGGAATGGGACTGGAACAAAATACATACCACCCTCTGGGACTGGCAATAAGAGATGAAGAAGAAGGAGAAAAACTTGAGAGAAGAGAAAAGAGAGAAGGAGACTGAGAAAGAGATGGAATGAGACGAAGATGGAGATGAAGCGAAAAAGAAGGAGGGAGGAGTGACTAAAAAGAATAGGAAAAAGTGTAGAGGGGTAGGGCAGAGTTAGACGGAAAAAGCTTATTAAAATGTGTTCAGATAGGCCAAATTTAGGGCAGAATAACGCCTGTCGGGTCTGCTAGTAGTTAACTAAATTTTCAACTCGACTTTAACATAAAGTAGAAAAGCTTTGTACAATCGTACAACATTGAATAGTATTCCAGCCTAAAAACGGCATTTTGTTGTTGCTGTTGTTGTTGTGTAGCAGTGCATCGCCCCTTCCAAAAGGTCTGACCATTCACAAATTTTCATCAATATCCTCTAACGGGAATCCGAGGAAACTTGCTGTTTCAACCCAGGTGGACCATAATGAGAGAGGTTTTAGAGGCGTTGGTTCCACATTACAATTGAAGAGATGGTTGTTGTCATGTGGGGACACATTGCAAGCAGGGCATACATTTTGAATATCGGGGTTGATTTTGGATAAGTAACAGTTTAACCTGCTACAGTATCCAGGTCGCAGTTGGGCTAGAGTGACTTGCGTTTTCCTAGGGTGTGTTCGTTCCTCTTCCACAAGTTTAGGGTATTGCTCTTTGAGTACTTGATTCACCGGGCAATTCCTGACAAAGAGGTCCGACGCCTGTTTATGGAGTTTACCAAGGACCTGCTTATATTTTTTTGGCTTCACACGGCTGTGGTCTCAGGTGCCGTATTTCTTCATAGTGCTTACGGAGGTGACTCCTTAAGCCCCTGTGCGGTGTTGGCTCATCAATCAGATGTCTGTTGGGATGCCAAGGTTTCTGGGTATTGAACAGAAACTGTTTGGTTAGCATTTCATTTCTTTCCCTTATTGGTAGTATTCTCGCCTCATGAAGTTCGATGTGTAATAAATCTAGTTCAGAAAACTAAAAAACATGCAAATAAGGTGCCATTTTAGTGTCTACAATCCACTTAGATATTTGATGTTGGTTGCACCGTAGCACAGAGTTTCGTGTCTCCGCTATTAAATACAGCCCTTTTGTAACGGGTTATTTAACCACTGCCGTAATAAGTCTTCAATAATTGGCGCTAGATGGGTCTAACTCTCCTTTGCGCGCCTAGCCTAGAGAGTTACACACAAGCGTACATACAAGTGAAGCTTATATAAGCGTGTTAAAAATACAGGTGTTCGTAAAACAACTCGTGTTTTTTGGATAACTACAACAGGCCCAGAGGTTAAAGTTTCATAAAAACTTCGTCGGCATCTGATCGACAATAACTGATTCCGACAAGTCATTGTTCATAATCAGCTTATTATAAAAATCAAATAGAAGACCGATCTGTAGTTTTCTTATAGCTGAGTTATCGGCTTTTATTGTTTCATTACGGCTTTGTTATCGACAGGTCACATATGTATTATCGATATTATTTTCAAGTTTTAGCGCTACCTTTTTCATAGCAAATCGATAATTCCTCTATAAAAAACTGGTAACACTCGGATGAGAAATTGATAAACTTTTTGATATCAAGCTTTTTAAAACAAAGCAAAAAATGTTCGATAGCAAGTCTAAAAACTTTCTATTAAAAATATATAACACTTACTCACTTCAATGGCGCTTAATCATTTGAACGGTTATTAGCAATTGGTTACACCAATAAAATCTTAATCGTTTTCCACCCAGTTCTTCAAATGTAGTTGCGGTCGCCTTCTTCCTCTGTTTCCATAGCCGGTTTCCAAATAAAATACTTTATTATCTGGATCATCATATTTCATTCCCGTAACATGGCCTAGCAAGCGTATCCACTACGTTTTAATTCTCTGAACTAGGTTGATGTTTGCGTACAGGTCATCATTAAATCTTCTTCTGTACTCGCCGTCGCCAAAGCTTAGAGGTGCATAAACCTTTCGAATAACTTTTCTCTCGAACACTCCCAAAGTCCCTTCATCTGATGTTCTCACATTCCATGCTTTTGTATCATACAGCAGTAGGGGTACGAAAAGTGACTAGTAGAGCACGATTTTTGTTTGCCAAGATAGGACTTAGCATTTTAATAGTCTATCTAGTACAAGGAAGTATTTATTTGCAAGAATGATCCTTGATAAGGTACCTTATATGTACTGTTCAAATTTGTATCGGCTAATATGTCAGTTATATTTGAGACAGGTATCAGGAAATCAGCAAAGCATAAAACCTCCTTTATTTGTTATTAGCTAAGCGATGGCTTGAAATTTCCAATCATAATGAACGTAGTGTTAATTTCAAGGAAGTAAGCAGATATTTTTTGTTTTTTATGGAAATTTTATATTGAAACAATTCATGGTTTGAGTAATTAAATGTGCCCCATAAGAGCCCCACTTGGAGGCTTTTATCTTTTTTCTAAAATTGAAGTTTTCCTTAGAGAAGAATTAATCATTATTAATTTATCGTCTTTCCGGAAAGAGAACCAGGGCCAACCCATTCAAACACAAGTAAGGAAGTCTAAGTTAGGGTGAAACCGAACATTACATACCCAGCTGTACACTTGAAATGTTGTTGTCGTTTTGTGCGCTTAATAGTGTTACAGGCTGCGTAATAATACCAATACATATGGTTATATCCTGAACTAATTTTTCTTCGAGTTATGGCTCTCGAAACATAGAAAATTGCTTAGTTATAAAAGGGGCGGGGCCACGCCCATTTTTTGAAATTTGAAGCTTTTCCTATTTATTGTTATAAATCCACTTGGGAAATGAAATACCATTGATATAAAGCTCTTTTTTGCAAAGTTATAGCTTGTATTATTCGTCCACGATTCTTTTAAAAATCCTTTATATAAAAGTGGACGCGGTCCTTCACCGATTTCGTTAATTTTTCTTCAAAGCATTCCCTATAGTAAAGGCAACCTCTCTGCCGAATTTTGTTACGATAGGTTTAACGATTTTTGATTTATGATTAATAATATTTGTAAAATTGATTTTGTCACAAGTGGGCGGTGCCACGCCCATTAAAAAATTTTTTATTTTTTATAAAGAGTGTCAATATCAGTCCACACGTCAAATCTCAACATTCTAGGTGTATGATTTACTAAATAATCAGCTTTTTTGTGTTTTCCAACATGTCATATATATAAAAAGTGGGCGTGGTTATCATCCGATTTCGCTCGTTTTCAATACCAATCTATTCTGGGTCCAGATAAGCTCGTGTACCAAATTTGGGGAAGATATCTCAAGTTATCGTGTTAACGGACAGACGGACAGACGGACGGACGGACCTGGCTCAATCAAATTTTTTTTTTGGAACTGATGAACTTGATATAGGGGAGTCTATATCTATCTCGATTCCTTTATACTTGTACAACTAACCGTTATCCAATCAAAGTTATAATACCCTGTGTACAAGTACAGCTGGGTATAAAAACGAATGCAAAAATCAGTTGGTAACTTTAGAACTCTAGATCTTAGATGGCTTCTAAGTGGATTTCAGTTCCATATGTAAATCCATTTCTTAGATAAAGACGTAAATATGCACCAGGGTTTTATTGTGTTTTATCATTATGGGTAATAAATTGGATGTATTGGACGCGTTCGAACAAGGAAATACGAGATAGATAAAGAAGATAGTTATACGGAAAGTATTAGGTAGAAGAAGATCAAAATGAAAATAAGAGAAAGGAGTGGGAAATGGAGATGGGGAGAGGGGAAAGCGGAAGATAGTAGAGAGGGTGAGGAAACAAATTAGAAGTAGGAAAGTAGGAAATGGAGATAATTATGGAGAAAGTGCTTGGTGAAAATAGAAAAGACAGGAAGCAAGAGAAAGAAGGGAGATGAAGAAAATTAGAGGGAGGTTGAAGAAAAAGTGGGCATAGAGAAAAAATTCTAGAAAGTCTAGGTGAGAAGATACGAAGCAAAAACAAGGAACAAACATAGAGAAAGGAGAGATAGGCAAGAGAGTACACACATTTTTGGTGCCGAAGCCACTCCCGGAAGGTTTTGTAGACTCTTATCGATGTTGATGGTCCTTTTACGGATATATATCCGGTACGTTCCGGTAAAAAAACAACATTAAGTTACTAGCTCAACCATCTCGGGTACGCTTAATATGACCACATTAAACCTTCTTCTCCATAACGCTAAATATGTGTATGATATATTTATATATTGGTAACAGGATTCCCCTCGCGTAGGTGAGGTTGACAATTGGTTTGCGATTATCAACCCTTGAATTATCGGGCAGAAGAACGCCGCGATTATTTATCGATATCTCCGGCTGATCAAAGTCTGCTTTGAACTCTTGTTTAATACAAAATAACTTGTAAAAATATTAATTTTACAAAAATTGCAAGACTCGATCTTCAAGACGGTAAACAATAAACTATTTATAGACCAAAATAACTATGAAAGAAGAACTTTTCCTAGTAATACATAACAGAAGGCCATCAATTTCCAAATTTTTTTTTCTCAGCGGTTTCATATCAAAGCAAGATTTTCAACTATAATTACTCTTAATTAACTGCTTTATAAACTTTTTTATCGATGAATTTAAGTAAGAATAAAGATTTTTTATTTTAGTAAATCCAACCTTTCCCCCCTTATATTTTATAGGTCTCAACGCCGACAGGCGTCATATCACATTTTGTAAATCTGCAAGTGGTCGTACCAGAGGCATTTATATTGGGCTCCGGTGAGCTGCATGTTGACATGGGATCTACAATAAATCTCGTCTGCATAATTGAAAAGGTAAGTTATTAAACTTCCACGTATATATTTACGTATGTTTATGTGTATTCGAGTTTATGTTCACAATGAATAAGGAAAATAAAAATAAAATATGCCAAGGCCAACAAATACAATCTACGTATATAGTACACTAATTGGTTACACATATATATAAATATGTACATATATACATTTTTACGTGTTCGTGCACACATAAAAAATAAATACATACACACACTTACTTGTCAATACACCAAAGTGTATTTACTTTATATTACACTTCAACAACTTTCGCTAAGATTTATGTTGGCCACACAATTTACGTTTTACTTGCCACAGAAATTCAAATTTGTTGGGTTAATGAAAATTTATATGACTATGATGCATGATGATAAAGAAGAAGACTTCTGCAACGCACGGCGAATGAATGCTGCTGTACAGTTTAGCAACTTCAATGTATTGCCAAGCTACAACGCAGCAGCAGCTGCAATAATTTCAAGAAGCATTAAATTTAATATAAGCCAACGTATAGTAAAATATTTACGCTACAAACAAATAAACTTGCGATTATATGTATTTGCTTATGTATGTGTGAGTGTTTCGCTGAATTGAGATTTTGGTGAAGAACTTAAAGTAGCGTTTAAGAATTGACAATTTAGAGCCGCATTGGCAGATAAGCTGTAGTTTTTCTCTATCACATATGTGAGGTTGGTGTTGAGGTATGCTCACTCGATCCAGAGTTTGGTGAAGGTCCCACTTCCCCCATCTAAATAAATATACAGTAAACTTATGTTGTGATGTCTAGCATACGCGCACAACGCGGCTTTCAAAGCTCAAGTCAAGTTGAGAGAGAGAGAGAGAGAGATAAATGCAATGTCACCGAGGAAGTTGCGATCCCAGGACTGTAACGGATTTGCAAAGATAGAGATACAGTACTAGCCAATGTTGTTTAAAGTAACCGTGACACTCGGGTAGGATAATAACGAGGCTGGTCTTAACCAGAGAGTGATGACGGTATGAGTACTATTAATAATGCTGACGCCCGGAGAGTAACGACGGAGTATAATCAATAGCGGTGACGCTCGGGGACAGATGACAGGGCACTATTAGAAACTGGACGATCGGAGAGAAAATATTACCATTGATCCTTATCTGGGAGTGATGACGGGGTACTGCTAGGAACGGTGACACTTCGGAGAGGGGTATTCCCCATTATACGTGATGTATGTCCTGCAGGCGATGTGTTCCCACATGACACCAACTATCTTTTCAATTGTAATGTGGAACTTACGCCTCTAACAACTGTCTTCTTATGGTCCTCCCCGTTGAAACTGCCAGTTTCTTTGGACTCCCGTAAGAGGACTTTGATTACAATTTTTGAGTGGTTATGGTCATCGAATGGGGCGAAGCACTGTTAGCACAGCAACAACAATATGATTGGTTACTAGAAGACACAGAGATGCTCGGAGAGAGACCGACGTTATCTCTCATCACAGAATAATAGCTAGAGTATTGGTCTTAACTCTGGGATAGGATATGTTGGGATCGACGAAGGTGGTGCTGGTTGTATCTAAGAGGAAGCGTTGTTAGTAATATAAACTACTGCCTATTTTTAAAAGATTTACTGCATGTAGCTCAGTGGTTCCACAACGGTAGTAGAAGGACCAGTCATATGACAATGGCCACTTGTTAAATATCTCCTCCTACCTGTGCGAAGTGCTTGCGCCTAAATCTTTCTCAAACAACAGGGGAGAACGGTTGAATGAAGCCAACGTCGATAATCAGCCACATCTCATTTAAGATATACGTAAGCTCAATATATTGGCTCTGGCATTCAACCAGAGTAGCAGGGAAGCCAGATTTATTATTGATAGTGAATTATTATCGTTGTGTCTCGTTTTTTTGGTCAGCATGCTATCGGTTTTTGTGAACTTATTATCAACTTGTTATTGATTTATTAACGACTTGTTATCGATAAGTTACCCATGACCCATATCGTGTTATACGATTACTGATAAAAACCAATTTTACTAAAAAGATAAATATGATTCTGTCACACTATTTATTAAAATTGTAATAAAACATGTATCTAATGAGTTTCGTGTGGTCACTAGAAAACATGAGTAATTCACAGAATTCACTATTTCAGAGCTATTCTGATTTAAAAATGGATTTCGATCATTAATAGTATAAAACCACACGGGCCCATGTATCTTCGATTTTATTTTGAAGTTATATTGGTATCTGTTTCTCAAAAAACTTTTAAGTTTTCGTTAACACGTCGGTAGTATTCCAATAAAAAATTGGTAATGCTCCCACAAGAAATCGATAACATACCAATTTAATATTGATATCGATAATTAGCCGATAACGAGCTGATAACTTTCAGGTAAGAAATCTAAAAGTTCCCGAAAACAAATCGATATACTTTTAATAATATACTTATTACTTTTCCGTGAGTAACCGATAATATTTTGATTGCAAATTGATAATTTTACAATAACAAACCGATAAGAAATCCAAAACACTTTCCGATAAATTTTCGATGTAAAAAAGATAACTTTTAGATCACAAACTTGTCGACATAAAAATCTATTTTATTTAAGTTTAATTTATTTAATTTCATTTTATTTTTTTATTTTAATTAATTTAATGTAATTTTATTTTATTTTTTGTTTTTATATTTTAATTTATTTTAACAATTTTTTGTTGTTATATCCGCCTACTGACTTGTAAGATCGAGGGCTCGCATCGAGCTCAACCTAGGCCTAACAATAGTTATTTTTTTTTTATCAGTGTTATGATACATTTTTTCTTAAATGTAACAATTTTTTCTTCTATATATATATATATATATATATATATATAATATAAAACAAGTAAAGATGGGACTGTCTTCGGTTATGCCGAAGTCTTCATAACTTTCATGTATGGGGCTGAACAATAATTTGGTCCCCTTCGTAAAATCCAAAAAAACGGGTGTATAAGATATGAAATATATAGTGAACAAATGTACACACCTCAGCGATTTTTAAGATAAATATAAAATAGAAAATAGATAGGTACTTTGTGTGAGGATGCAAAAGTTTCACGGTTTTTGTGGTCTGCTTGAAATAGCTATGACAACGAATCACTTGTCTCAACAACTTATGATGTAAAGGTAAGTATTTGATGAAATTTGAGGCAGTAAAAAATGGGCAGAAATGACAGTTATATATATTCCACCAATCTCTATGATATTTCAGACAACAATATATGCAATATACGAAAGCATTTGGTGAAATTTGAAGCTTATAGCTGTTAAAATGTGGCAGAAATTACGAAAAGTTTCTTATCCAAACAATCAGTTGAATGGGAAACATACCATATATACGACCGATCTCTATGATTTTTACAGACAATAATACACGTTATGTACGTAAGCATTTGGTGAAATTTGCAGGTTCTAGCTATTAAAATGCGCAGAAGTTACGATAAGTTTCTTATCTGAGCAATGGGTTGTATGGGAATTATACCATATATACGACCGATCTCTATTATATTTTGAGACAACAATATATGTTATATACATAAGCATCTGGTGAAATTTTAGACTTCTAGCTATTAAAGTGGGGCAGAAATTATGAAAAGTTTCTTATCTGAAACAATCGGTTGTATGGAATATATACTATTTATAGCACCGATCTCTAAAATTTTTTCAGACAACAATGAATGCTCTATACGTAAGAATTCCGTGAAATTTGAAGCCCCAATCTGTTAAAATGAGGCAGTAATTACGAAAAGCTTCTTATCTGAATAACCGGTTATGGGAGATATTGCTATATATACGACCAATCTCATCCATATTTTGAGACAACAATATGTGCAAACAGACGGACAGACGCACATGGTTAATTCAGCGCAGCTCTTCATCTTGATCATTTCAGTATACCTATTGGTGGGTCTATCTAATTTCCTTTAAGGACTTACAATTTTTAGATTCGTGCCAAAGTTAATATACCATTTCATTTTCATGGAAGGTATAATAAAATAATTATTGTCAGGCGTTGAGCTCGATTCGGCACAAGGATGTATTTTTGTATTATATTAGACATTTGTCGGATCCGGAAGGATCGGACCACTATAACATATATCTCCCCTACAAACGGTTTTTCAGATAAGACGATTTTGGCCATTCTTGCCGCAATTTAGAAAGCATAAACGTGAAACTCGGTGATATATATTTTAATATATAATGGAGGGTTTTCTGAAAAAATCACTTTGATCAGAGCTATATCTAGTATATATACCATACAACCGATCGTTCAGATAAGGGGTTTTTGCCATTTTTTATTTTATAATTATCTTAAAAATCGTTTAGGTATGTATATCTGTTCACTATATATTTCCTATCATATACTTCCTATTATTTGGAGATTACGAACGGGATAAGATTATTGCTCAGCCCCATTCATGAAAGGCATGAAGTCTTCGCCACAGCCGAAGACAGTACCGTCCTTACTTGTTTTATTTTATTTTACTTTATTTTATTCTATTTTAGTTTATTTTATTCTATTCATTTTATTTTATTTTATTTTATTTTATGTTATATTATTTTATTTTTTATTAATTTTTTTTTTTATTTTATTGCATTTTATATTATTTAATTTAATTTTCTTTTATGTTATTTTATTTTATTGTTTTTGTTTTATCGGCCTATTGATAAAGGATTCAAGGTTCGACTCGGAGCTCAAGACGAGAAAAATAACTTTTATTTAATGGTAAGTCTTGGTTTCTTTTTCTATAATTGAAAAATTGTATTTTGTTTTTGGAATAGTAAGTAGAAAATTTTTCAGACAACCTTCCATAGCTCCGCAGGTAGATCCATTTCGAAGGGTGCTAAGCTTTCATCATTAGTATGCTTTAGGCACGCTGATCTAACCAATTTCAGTCAAACAAACCACCGCTGTATAGCTAAAGACTTAGCGCGGCGTGCTTAAAGCGTACTGATGATGAAGGCTTATTACCCTTCGAAATGGATATATCTGCGCAGCTATGTTTCTAAACAGATAGCCACTAGATCTCTATATAGTAAACAATGTTTAGCAGCGTGCCAAATGTCGTATAAATACGTCTAGCCGTTCTGACATGATTGACTCAAAAAAGCACACAAAGGGGCACCTGACAACTGGACAGACGTCCAAACTCTCACATTTAAAATATCAGTAGCAGGAAATTGTATTTGAATTAAATGTTGCTCCAAAAGCTTGCATCTGGATATAAAGTTTAAAGTTTTTATCGTTCGAATGTAAACTTCTCACAGCACACTCACTTAACGTAAGGCCCGCACTCAATACACTTTAGAGTTTCTAACCATTTGTCGGTGATTACAATTACTTACAAATACATGCTACACGTACACACACATTCACGTTTTACTGTAGTATTGTGAATGTATGTATACGTGGAAGTGTAGATCTACCTCGTTAAAGTAAAATCGTTTATGGCTCATGTCGCTGGCAAGTTTCCTTCTTACAATCAAGCGCTTATACATTACATATACATATAATATTATATATAGTATTTTATTGTGCACAGACCCAGGGCCGTAGAGAGAAAATCCGGGCCCGGGACTAAAAAATCTACGGGCCCCTATAAAAAAATCCACGTCTAATTCATGAATCCTTATTGATGGATTACATCAAAAAACAATTTTTTGCCACATTAGCTAAATGATTTTTGGACTAAGAGCTGAAAATAAAATCAACACAGAATATTTACTATTTATACTGGAATATTGTAATACCTATATGACACTACTTTATTTTTTCTCAATTTTTCTTGGATTTTCTCTTATATTTTTTGTCGCCCTCACTCCTAATACGGTTTCAGTACTGGTGTAAGTGTGTAAACAATATTTCAAAATATTAACGAAATGCCAGACAATGAGCCAGTTTGCATTTCTATAGTTTTTTTTCACTTTCGGCCATTTTACTTTATTTTTTCTAACAAATGAAAATTTCGTTTTTAGTTTGAAAATTTCGTTTTTAGTTTGAAAATTTCGTGCATAAAAACACAACTCAAATCAACTTTCTTGATAAAAAAGTGAACCATCAGAAACTGAAATCATTTTCCCGTCTTATTTGCATTGTTTTTATTGTTAAAAATGTTAATAAAAAATAAGATTTAAAACATAAACAAAAACATGTCAAACTCACTAATTTTGAAGGGAATAGTTGTCTTGTTTTCTCATGGAGAAATTGTTTTTGTATTTTGAAGTTCCGATAAAGTTTCGTCAGTTTTCCTTGTCTGGAATCCAATATAAAATAAAATAGTGTCATATAGGCATAACGTAGAAATAAAATTCTCTTTTAACAGCCACATATTGTTTCAAGTAATCTTTTCTAGTTATTTGGTAACATTTTAGTACATTTATGGTAAATTTAATGATGATTATAAATTTTAATTATTAAATATAGAACGTTCGGATATGAAAGATTGGCTTTTCTTGGTTTTTTCCCTACAAAATTTTTTATTACAATATCAAAATTGAACTGTCCTGCCAAATGGATTCAACACAAAGCGTGGCAAGTCCTGAAACTCGCTCTTGAGATGAACACGATCTATGAAAGTTTTTGATTCTTGAAAGGACGCTGAAGGAATGTTCTGCACTAGCTACAGTGACAAGCACACTCAGAGAAAAAATTGTTCTAAAACGAACGAAGCACGTTCAAAATTAAGAATTCGTTGACAAAAGTCTGTTAAGTACATTTTTTCTTAACTCGTAACCGATGGGCATGTTTTAAGAACAGTTTTTCCAAGCACACCGTTCGTATTTTATGACCACTTTGGTATTGATGTGTGAACCTTCTGTGCTCATTTCAGGCACTACTTGGGCTTGATTTAAGATTTTGCGTTCTCACGCTTCGAGAACAATTTGTGGTCGATTTAACATTTCTCGGTGTCAGTTCAAGAACGGTTTGTGCTTGACCTTTTGGGGGGAGTTGGGTAGGTAATATTTTCAGGTAGGTACCCATTCATTTATTTTTTTTATTAATAAATAATTTTTTTGTTATTAATAAAAAATATTTATAACTAAACAAATTATTATTAAAATTCCAAAAAGGTTTGAAAAAACGCATAAAATGCATTTTTTCATATATTTCTCCTATCGAGAAATTTTTCTTCTTTGATAATGCAATCAGAATATATATTTAAAACATTTCATAAAAAGTTTGAGAATTACCTGTGCATATGTGAATGGAGCTGAACGAAAAATAAGAGTTAAAAAATAGAAAAAAAAAAATTATTCTTAAAAACTTCAGTGTTTGACGGCGATCGAGCTCGCGTCACACGATCAAAACCGCAACATCGTAGCCGCTGGGCCAATACAACTGATTGGTAGCTTGTGCCAAATGTTGTATTTAACATTTTAGTGCATCGAATTATACCGTTTTTTGTTTTTTTTTTTGAACTTAATTTAAGAACATTGTTCTCAATAATAGAATATTTGTTCATATTTTAAGACCAGCCGTTCTCTTTTCCAGAAAATGGTTGTCAGTTCAAGAACAAGGTTGTTGTTTTGGGAACAGGTCTTTCCTTTTTCAAGCACAAAAAAGAAAGAACATGAAAAGCTTGAGTCCAGTGGTGCTGGATTTTAGAACGGCATTTTTCTCTGAGTTTATAGTGCAAAAGATATGTAAAGCAACACAAATGTTGGGGAAAGTTGTATACAGATTTTGAACATAGATGGCATTTTTCAATTCAAATGGTGACAGACCTTTATCAAAATTTGCTTCGAAAATGTGTTTTAAGTGAATTATTTGGCTCTGGGATGTTAGCACCCCATTTCTGGAATTTTATAACAAAACATATGCCAAATAATTGGTCACTAATTGGTCATAATTGGTCAGCAGGTTTCAGTAATTGGTCAGCATTAGAAAAAATTTTATGGAAATTTTAAAATTTTCATGGTCGGGTGTGGGATGTTAGCACCCCATTTCTGGAATTTTATAACAAAACATATGCCAAATAATTGGTCACTAATTGGTCATAATTGGTCAGCGGGTCCCACTAATTGGTCAGCCATAGACAATTTTTTATGGCCATTTAAAGTTTTCCAAGGGAAAAACAATTTTCCTGTTTAAACACCCTGTATACATAAATTTTCCAAAAAAAATTATGCCAATTAATTGGTCACTAATTGGTCATAATTGGTCACCAGGTTTCGTTAATTGGTCAGCCATAGGAACTTTTTAATTAATTTTTAAAGTTTTCTTTGTTATCGGATGTTACCCTGTTATCGGATGTTAGCACCCCATCGGTGGATTTTGAATTCGAAAAGCATGCCAAATAATTGGTCACTAATTGGTCATAATTGGTCAGTGGGTCCCACTAATTGGTCAGCCATAGACAATTTTTTATGGCCATTTAAAATTTTCCAAGGAAAACCAATTTTCCTGTCTAGACACCCTGTATAAATAAATTTTCCAAAAAAAAATATGCCAATTAATTGGTCACTAATTGGTCATAATTGGTCAGCAGGTTTCGTTAATTGGTCAGCCATAGGAACTTTTTAATTAATTTTTAAAGTTTTCTTTGTTATCGGATGTTATCGTGTTATCGGATGTTAGCACCCCATCGGTGGATTTTCAAATCGAAACGTATGCCAAATAATTGGTCACTAATTGGTCATAATTGGTCAGCGGGTCCCACTAATTGGTCAGCCATAGAAAATTTTTTATGGCCATTTAAAGTTTTCCAAGGGAAAAACAATTTTCCTGTTTAAACACCCTGTATACATAAATTTTCCAAAAAAAATTATGCCAATTAATTGGTCACTAATTGGTCATAATTGGTCAGTGGGTCCCACTAATTGGTCAGCCATAGACAATTTTTTATGACCATTTAAAGTTTTCCAAGGAAAATCAATTTTGCTGTCTAGACACCCTGTATACATAAATTTTCCAAAAAAAATTATGCCAATTAATTGGTCACTAATTGGTCATAATTGGTCAGCAGGTTTCGTTAATTGGTCAGCCATAGGAACTTTTTAATTAATTTTTAAAGTTTTCTTTGTTATCGGATGTTACCCTGTTATCGGATGTTAGCACCCCATCGGTGGATTTTCGATTCGAAAGGTATGCCAAATAATTGGTCACTAATTGGTCATAATTGGTCAGCGGGTCCCACTAATTGGTCAGCCATAGAAAATTTTTTATGGCCATTTAAAATTTTCCAAGGGAAAAACAATTTTCCTGTTTAAACACCCTGTATACATAAATTTTCCAAAAAAATTATGCCAATTAATTGGTCACTAATTGGTCATAATTGGTCAGTGGGTCCCACTTTTTGGTCAGCCATAGACAATTTTTTATGACCATTTAAAGTTTTCCAAGGAAAATCAATTTTACTGTCTAGACACCCTGTATACATAAATTTTCCAAAAAAAATTATGCCAATTAATTGGTCACTAATTGGTCATAATTGGTCAGCAGGTTTCGTTAATTGGTCAGCCATAGGAACTTTTTAATTAATTTTTAAAGTTTTCTTTGTTATCGGATGTTATCGTGTTATCGGATGTTAGCACCCCATCGGTGGATTTTCAAATCGAAACGTATGCCAAATAATTGGTCACTAATTGGTCATAATTGGTCAGTGGGTCCCACTAATTGGTCAGCCATAGACAATTTTTTATGGCCATTTAAAGTTTTCCAAGGGAAAAACAATTTTCCTGTTTAAACACCCTGTATACATAAATTTTCCAAAAAAAAATTATGCCAATTAATTGGTCACTAATTGGTCATAATTGGTCACCAGGTTTCGTTAATTGGTCAGCCATAGGAACTTTTTAATTAATTTTTAAAGTTTTCTTTGTTATCGGATGTTACCCTGTTATCGGATGTTAGCACCCCATCGGTGGATTTTGAATTCGAAAAGCATGCCAAATAATTGGTCACTAATTGGTCATAATTGGTCAGTGGGTCCCACTAATTGGTCAGCCATAGACAATTTTTTATGGCCATTTAAAGTTTTCCAAGGAAAACCAATTTTCCTGTCTAGACACCCTGTATAAATAAATTTTCCAAAAAAAAATATGCCAATTAATTGGTCACTAATTGGTCATAATTGGTCAGCAGGTTTCGTTAATTGGTCAGCCATAGGAACTTTTTAATTAATTTTTAAAGTTTTCTTTGTTATCGGATGTTATCGTGTTATCGGATGTTAGCACCCCATCGGTGGATTTTCAAATCGAAACGTATGCCAAATAATTGGTCACTAATTGGTCATAATTGGTCAGCGGGTCCCACTAATTGGTCAGCCATAGAAAATTTTTTATGGCCATTTAAAGTTTTCCAAGGGAAAAACAATTTTCCTGTTTATACACCCTGTATACATAAATTTTCCAAAAAAAATTATGCCAATTAATTGGTCACTAATTGGTCATAATTGGTCAGTGGGTCCCACTAATTGGTCAGCCATAGACAATTTTTTATGACCATTTAAAGTTTTCCAAGGAAAATCAATTTTGCTGTCTAGACACCCTGTATACATAAATTTTCCAAAAAAAATTATGCCAATTAATTGGTCACTAATTGGTCATAATTGGTCAGCAGGTTTCGTTAATTGGTCAGCCATAGGAACTTTTTAATTAATTTTTAAAGTTTTCTTTGTTATCGGATGTTACCCTGTTATCGGATGTTAGCACCCCATCGGTGGATTTTCGATTCGAAAGGTATGCCAAATAATTGGTCACTAATTGGTCATAATTGGTCAGCGGGTCCCACTAATTGGTCAGCCATAGAAAATTTTTTATGGCCATTTAAAATTTTCCAAGGGAAAAACAATTTTCCTGTTTAAACACCCTGTATACATAAATTTTCCAAAAAAATTATGCCAATTAATTGGTCACTAATTGGTCATAATTGGTCAGTGGGTCCCACTTTTTGGTCAGCCATAGACAATTTTTTATGACCATTTAAAGTTTTCCAAGGAAAATCAATTTTACTGTCTAGACACCCTGTATACATAAATTTTCCAAAAAAAATTATGCCAATTAATTGGTCAATAATTGGTCATAATTGGTCAGCAGGTTTCGTTAATTGGTCAGCCATAGGAACTTTTTAATTAATTTTTAAAGTTTTCTTTGTTATCGGATGTTATCGTGTTATCGGATGTTAGCACCCCATCGGTGGATTTTCAAATCGAAACGTATGCCAAATAATTGGTCACTAATTGGTCATAATTGGTCAGCGGGTCCCACTAACTGGTCAGCCATAGACAATTTTTTATGGCCATTTAAAGTTTTCCAAGGGAAAAACAATTTTCCTGTTTAAACACCCTGTATACATAAATTTTCCAAAAAAAATTATGCCAATTAATTGGTCACTAATTGGTCATAATTGGTCACCAGGTTTCGTTAATTGGTCAGCCATAGGAACTTTTTAATTAATTTTTAAAGTTTTCTTTGTTATCGGATGTTACGCTGTTATCGGATGTTAGCACCCCATCGGTGGATTTTGAATTCGAAAAGCATGCCAAATAATTGGTCACTAATTGGTCATAATTGGTCAGTGGGTCCCACTAATTGGTCAGCCATAGACAATTTTTTATGGCCATTTAAAGTTTTCCAAGGAAAACCAATTTTCCTGTCTAGACACCCTGTATAAATAAATTTTCCAAAAAAAAATATGCCAATTAATTGGTCACTAATTGGTCATAATTGGTCAGCAGGTTTCGTTAATTGGTCAGCCATAGGAACTTTTTAATTAATTTTTAAAGTTTTCTTATCGTGTTATCGGATGTTAGCACCCCATCGGTGGATTTTCAAATCGAAACGTATGCCAAATAATTGGTCACTAATTGGTCATAATTGGTCAGCGGGTCCCACTAATTGGTCAGCCATAGAAAATTTTTTATGGCCATTTAAAGTTTTCCAAGGGAAAAACAATTTTCCTGTTTAAACACCCTGTATACATAAATTTTCCAAAAAAAATTATGCCAATTAATTGGTCACTAATTGGTCATAATTGGTCAGTGGGTCCCACTAATTGGTCAGCCATAGACAATTTTTTATGACCATTTAAAGTTTTCCAAGGAAAATCAATTTTGCTGTCTAGACACCCTGTATACATAAATTTTCCAAAAAAAATTATGCCAATTAATTGGTCACTAATTGGTCATAATTGGTCAGCAGGTTTCGTTAATTGGTCAGCCAGAGGAACTTTTTAATTAATTTTTAAAGTTTTCTTTGTTATCGGATGTTACCCTGTTATCGGATGTTAGCACCCCATCGGTGGATTTTCGATTCGAAAGGTATGCCAAATAATTGGTCACTAATTGGTCATAATTGGTCAGCGGGTCCCACTAATTGGTCAGCCATAGACAATTTTTTATGACCATTTAAAGTTTTCCAAGGAAAATCAATTTTGCTGTCTAGACACCCTGTATACATAAATTTTCCAAAAAAAATTATGCCAATTAATTGGTCACTAATTGGTCATAATTGGTCAGCAGGTTTCGTTAATTGGTCAGCCATAGGAACTTTTTAATTAATTTTTAAAGTTTTCTTTGATATCGGATGTTACCCTGTTATCGGATGTTAGCACCCCATCGGTGGATTTTCGATTCGAAAAGTATGCCAAATAATTGGTCACTAATTGGTCATAATTGGTCAGCGGGTCCCACTAATTGGTCAGCCATAGAAAATTTTTTATGGCCATTTAAAATTTTCCAAGGGAAAAACAATTTTCCTGTTTAAACACCCTGTTTACATAAATTTTCCAAAAAAAATTATGCCAATTAATTGGTCACTAATTGGTCATAATTGGTCAGTAGGTCCCACTAATTGGTCAGCCATAGACAATTTTTTATGACCATTTAAAGTTTTCCAAGGGAAAAACAATTTTCCTGTTTAAACACCCTGTATACATAAATTTTCCAAAAAAAATTATGCCAATTAATTGCTCACTAATTAGTCATAATTGGTCAGTGGGTCCCACTGATTGGTCAGCCATAGACAATTTTTTATGACCATTTAAAATTTTCCAAGGAAAATCAATTTTGCTGTCTAGACACCCTGTATACATAAATTTTCCTAAAAAAATTGTGCCAATTAATTGGTCACTAATTGGTCATAATTGGTCAGCAGGTTTCGTTAATTGGTCAGCCATAGGAACTTTTTAATTAATTTTTAAAGTTTTCTTTGTTATCGGATGTTACCCTGTTATCGGATGTTAGCACCCCATCGGTGGATTTTCGATTCGAAATGTATGCCAAATAATTGGTCACTAATTGGTCATAATTGGTCAGCGGGTCCCACTAATTGGTCAGCCATAGAACATTTTTTATGGCCATTTAAAATTTTCCAAGGGAAAACAATTTTCCTGTTTAAACACCCTGTATACATAAATTTTCCAAAAAAAATTATGCCAATTAATTGGTCACTAATTGGTCATAATTGATCAGTAGGTCCCACTAATTGGTCAGCCATAGACAATTTTTTATGACCATTTAAAATTTTCCAAGGGAAAAACAATTTTCCTGTTTAAACACCCTGTATACATAAATTTTCCAAAAAAAATTATGCCATTTAATTGGTCACTAATTGGTCAGTGGGTCCCACTAATTGGTCAGCCATAGACAATTTTTTATGACCATTTAAAGTTTTCCAAGGAAAATCAATTTTGCTGTCTAGACACCCTGTATACATAAATTTTCCAAAAAAAAAAATATGCCAATTAATTGGTAACTAATTGGTCATAATTGGTCAGCAGGTTTCGTTAATTGGTCAGCCATAGGAACTTTTTAATTAATTTTTAAAGTTTTCTTTGTTATCGGATGTTACCCTGTTATCGGATGTTAGCACCCCATCGGTGGATTTTGAATTCGAAAAGCATGCCAAATAATTGGTCACTAATTGGTCATAATTGGTCAGTGGGTCCCACTAATTTGTCAGCCATAGACAATTTTTTATGGCCATTTAAAGTTTTCCAAGGAAAACCAATTTTCCTGTCTAGACACCCTGTATAAATAAATTTTCCAAAAAAAAATATGCCAATTAATTGGTCACTAATTGGTCATAATTGGTCAGTGGGTCCTACTAATTGGTCAGCCATAGACAATTTTTTATGGTCATTTAAAATTTTCCAAGGAAAACCAATTTTCCTCTCTAGACACCCTGTACACATGGAATTTCCAAAAAAAATTATGCCAGTTAAATGTTCACTTATTCTTTATAATTTCTCAGTAGTAGGTCAATTATTTATCCCCTAACCATAAAGAAAATGCGGTTAGCGTTTTTAACAATTTTTCACGGTTGCACTAAAAACTTGGTTATTCCATAATGCTTTCTTAATAATTATTTTTATCTTACGTGGCATCACAGTCGAAAAATGCGCGCAGAAGGCGTAAAGCTTAAATACAACATTGCTTATAATAGTAGAAAAGAAGCAATAGCAGAGATAATAAGATTTGCGCCTAAATGGATTCGTTCGCGGGTTCGATTCCGTCTATTTTATTATTATTTTTTTTTTTTTCATTTAATTCTTTTAACATATTTTTTTAATTAATAGTTTTATTATTTAAGTATTATTTTTATTTAAAATATATTATTTTCCTTCCAAATTAAATATAACAATCATATGTTATAGACGTATACAACACAAACCTGCTTACAGCACCAAATTAAATACCTTTAGCTTAATCTCAAAATTAAACAATCATATGTAGACATAAAGCAAGTACAAGTATTGTTAAAAGTGTTACAAAATCACTTAAAAATAAAAAAAAGCAGCTAAACAGAGAATACAATATGAAATGTTGTTTAATTTGCTTAGAGAATTAATTTTCACAAATTGATCATCCATAGAAGATTTTTTATTAAGGTTTAAACTTGATGTTGTTGTTGTTGTTGCAGCGATTAGATTACTCCCCGAAGGCTTTGGGGAGTGTTATCGATGTGATGGTCCTTTGTCGGATACAGATCCGATACGCTCCGGTAACACAGCACCATTAAGGTGCTGGCCCGACCATCTCGGGAACGATTTATATGGCCATATTGAACCTTCAGGCCATCCCTCCCTCCCCACCCCCAAGTTCCATGAGGAGCTTGGGGTCGCCAGAGCCTCGTCTGTTAGCGAAACGGGATTCGCCGCTCGAAGGTGAGGTTGACAATTGGGTTGGAGAAGCTATATATTGCGCTACACAACCCCTTGAATCCCGTTTAAACTTGATCGAGGTACCAAGTTACTTGTCCAGACATTCTGTATAGTTACATGTTTGAAAAAATATATATGCCAAATAGTAAGTCACCATTGGTTATGACTTTTCAGTATGTTTTATTAATTAGAAACTCTTCCATACATTTTTTATATTTTTCGTTTTCGGCTACATTTATACGAAAATATAAAACCCGTTTTGAATATGACAAATTAGTATAACAATTCATTATTTACAGACCAATAAAACCAACATAACATTATATTTTATATTGGTAAAAGTTTGGTGAGACATGGAGTAACTTTAATTAAGTTTTAATAGCTGTCAGCTTTAACCCATACGTTTTTGCGGAGTATTTTCTTACTGGGAATTTGAGCTTATACGAATGTTGGCATGTAACTAGATGCAACCCAGTGTTGCCGTTCTCAAATTACCCAAAAAAACAATTTTCAATTCTCCAAAATATCAAAATTTCGTCAAATAAATTGTTTTGTTGCTTAGTGATAGGCAAAATAAGTTAACTTCGAACTTGTGACGACTGTAAATTACTTTGAAGCTGTAAAATAAATTGAAGCTAATTTCATTTTGACTATAGCAAGCTATGTTAGCCATTGTATCGTAAGCGCGAAATTATGGATTTCTATTTTTTTAAGTGAATACCTCGCAAGTGATAGTGTAAAATTTCGGGAAATAATAAGAAGTTTATTTTATTTTTTGGTTTGTTTGTGATTTCATGTCATCACAATTATATCGTATTTATGAATTTCAAAATGTTCCTACTCATAAAATTTTGGACACATGTCTTTACTTTCCATGAACATTGGGTGGGTATCATACTAAATATAATTGAACAATATTTCACACCCATTTTCTGCTCTTTGTTTATTTTCTGAGATTGTAAGACAAAGGAAGACTTTCCGGTTACCCATATTTTGTATTTCGACATGTATTATTTTTGTTTACTTTGAACATTTTTGTATAAGCCATAAAAGCGACTAAGGCTTATAGCATATAAGAACATTGTAAAATAAGAAATATAGGTTTCATAATTTGGTAATAGTCTAGTTGAGGGGACGACTGCTAAGACGCGTCCCAAAATATCGAGAGAGGTGTTAAAAGACGCGTATTGACCTCGACAATAACAATCCGAAGTGGGAAAATAAAAATTTTAACTCGTTCTAAAGATATTAACGAAAAACCGAAAAATGACCCGCGGGTTCCTCCGAAACCGGGGGTGGTATCCATAGTATTTTTGTCCAGAACACGTTTCTGCGTATAAAAAATTACCCTCGGTGGTCCAACACCGGTTTAGAGACCAAAACTATATCCGCGCAAAACGCTTATGTTCATAATTTTTTTGTGGGTACGACAACATTACAACAACCACTTGATAATCGCCAACTTCAACTGCAAATATCTCCGGACAGATATACAATTTTTCTTTTTCGCCTTCGAATTATTGTTGTCGAGGTCAATACGGGCCTTTTGACACCTCTATCGATATTTTTGTAGCGTATTAGCAGTCGACTCAACTAGACTTTTACCCATAATTTAACGCAATCACGCCAATACTGGCCATGACTTCATGGGGTCGGAATAAAAAAAATTATTTTCAGCCGTGAGCTTTAATAAATGCTGCAAACTACTGCAACTGTAGCCAACGAAACACGACGCAACCGAAATAGTGAAGTAAAAAATTTATTTAAGACCTTTCATGGAACTCCTTGCCTTCATAGGTAATAAAGAAGAGCGTACTCGAAAATTACCCACGCGCTTTCGAAACTCCCCAAATTTAGCGAATTACCCAGAAAACGGCAACGCTGGCAACAATATAAAATCTAACTGTTTGCAATTAAACCAATATAACCCAGTCAGCATTAATACATTAATATGATTAGAAAGTACAAAGTTTTATGAAAAACCTGATTCCCTTTATTATGTATATGTATACATATTTTATATATTAAAATGTTAACAAATGTTGATTAGGTTATAACTATTTATTCATATTCATCTCTCTTAATTCTGTCATCGCTTAAAGAAAGGGTTGATTTTTATGTAAATGGTTATTTAACTATATCAACCCCGATTACAGAGAATAAACTAATAAACTGAGTAATAATAGACTTGTTTTTTACACGGATATACGTCTATGTTTGCGGTTAAAAAAACGCTCATCCTCACTCAGGTAATGGTTAGGGGACCCATCTAGCGGCCACTAGCTACAGAACATGTTGTACCGAAAAGCGGAGACACACACCTCTGTTGGCAATAGTGTATAACCTATAGCTGAATCGGTTGCGGTGAACAGTGGACACACACCATTTGTAGAGTTAATACATAGAGGTGAAACATAGACACATATTTCAATTACAACTGAGTATAATCAAAGAGAGTAGATTAATAAGAGGGAGCATTGTAGAGTCGTTCATTCTCCACAAAGTGGAACGGCTGCGCGAGGAATACACCATACGTTTTGCCCCTGCTTCGTTTTCACCATCTGAATTAAAAAAGTCATGAGCCTGGGTATTCGCGCAATTTTAATGATGTAAATTGTATGGCGCTAGCGCCAATGCGGTACCAGCTCAATGGTAGCTCATTGACGCAATCACTCCAAGCAAATTTTTGACGCTACTTAGTAGTGCGTGTGTAGTACATTTCACTTGCGCTATTGAGTGAAACGATTTTTATGTGTCAGGCACGAGTTTGGTGTTATTGGCGCTACTGGCAACGATGACACTGAGCTGATGACGGTAGCGCTGGAAGTTCAGCTTTTGAATCAGAGAAAGAATTGATGACCCGTGTAAATTATTATGGCTTTGTCTATTATTGGTTGTGTATTTGAACCAAATAAATGCTGCGGATATAACAACCGGAGCCATTTTTGAGTTGTATATTTTAGATTTAATGCGCAATTGATATGGGTGTGTTTGAGCAGCCAAATAATAACAGTAGTATTGCTAAAGTGCTGCTTAGTTGATGGAATGTCGCTAATTTCCTAGAGATGATCAATAGATTGGTCAACATTTCGTTCAACGAACGCGCGAAATTGCCACATCTGCTCAAATGTTGCTGAAGAACGTTATCCGCTGTCATAAAAAGTAACACTGCTGCAGGTCGAAACACACCCTATATCGAGAAAGTAAGAAATAGACAAGTTAGCTTTTTTTTACAAATCGCTTGGCTGAGATTTTCATTTGTTGGTTTAACTTAAGCTGGTATGCCAATATTTTTCAGCCACCTTATTTTCAAATAGGTAATTTTTCCAAAGGCAAAATAAATTACAAAGTTAAACAGCCTTATAAAATCAGCTATGTTGAGGCGGACAGCATAGCAAAAAGTATGGTGAATTCCTGGTACAGCCGTCCCACAATTTCCACAAAGCTTTAGTACTCTACAATGTCCCATCTTATATTTATAGAGTCTTTGGTATAATGCGTATTGAAATTTAGGAGTACTAATTTTCTGCGCAGCAATTTCAGAAGAATAGATAAAGTTTAACGCTTAGCAGTCCATATAAGATTTAAGCGTATATGTATATAGATGTAAAAAAATGCAGCTAATAACTAGGGTTAGCAATGAGTTAACTTTTTTTTGGCGAGAAAACTTCCATGCTAAAATCCATTTTTTAATTACTGGGATGGAATGGAACAATATTGCGAATGTCCATTATTAAATAAAGTTTTCATAGAAAGGACCTTTTTCTTCTTTAACATGGTTTATCTATTCTGGGTGATTGGTACCTAATTTTATAAACGATATAAAAAATCACTGCCCCGTTCCCTTGACTCGTTTATCTCTAATCTGAAATGCAGCTACATACATATTTTATAGTAAGTGTATTCGCAATTTGTTGCTAAACGAAAACTAACATCATAACCAAACAAAGAAAATTGATCTTCGTCTATTAACTGAATTCACTAAGTACCATCATATTATGATGTTCTTTGTTATACTTATTTGCGTAAAGTGGGCGTATTGTTTAGTTCTTTATGACATATTTAAACTTTCATTTAGCGTGCATTCGGCGAAAATATGGGCGTACAGGGGCTAAACTAGTATGGGTATTTCCATAACATGCAAATTGTTGGTGAAGGGACTTACGTACTTAGGTCCAGATTCAGTTCAAAATATGTATATGTTTCTCGTAAAAGAACAAATAAGATATTTAATATAGATACAAGATTCTAGCTTTACGACAAAAAGGTTTCACATATACATAGCTTGGTAAATGAAATATAAACACAAAATATAATAAGGAATATGTTTAAAATCGGTTATTATTAGTAATTATTTTCCTTATAGATGTATAGATATGTACGATTACTAACGTTGTTGCTACAGTAGTGATACTAGGTAATAACATAGCAAAAACATAACCTACTCATTTGAAGCAAAGAAAACTTGTAAATGTCCTTACCGCACTAATTAACAATTTTCCCAAAACAAAAGTACGGTTTTATTATTTTAATTTTAAAATAACCAAAATATTCAAAACTTCTCTACCACGTAGTGCTGTTATATTTTCATCTTATAGATCAGATTTATTTCAGGCACAAATTCAATTTCAGCTAGTGTGCAATCATAACAAAATTTAAACAACAGGTCTATTCATCAAGCGTGATTTATATTAGTTTGCCTGATTAAAGAATTGAATAGTGCACAAGATGGGATGTCCTTATTATACGGTTTCACAATGTGCGGCATGCCCAGCCGTAGAAGTATTATTCGTAAGCTACCCACGTACACAGGTAGTTACATTAGTCTCTTAGTTTTTCTGCTACAAGCACAATAACGGAATTTAGACAATCGATCGCGCGACACAAGGATAAAACATTATATTTGTAGTAATTTGCGTAAGTTTGATGCTAATTATAGCGTTCATTATTATGTGCGAAAAAATAGCCTTTTTGTGACATTGAGGATTGTCAATCTTGCGAAATAATTGTATGTATCCATGTATATGTTTGGGTATAATCTTCGTCGAAAGAATTGAATAGAAAAGGATCTACATTGGATGTATGTTTTTGGCTAACATTTAATGAGCTCTCACTAGGGTTTGAAAAATAAAAGATTTTCATGTTTGGAAAATTGCTATGGTTTTGTTGTACATACATATGTAATAATTTCAAAATGTTTATAAAGATTCCGAAAAAAAATTAAAAAGCTCCGTTTAGAAATAGAGTTTACTTAGAGATAAATTATATGTAATGCATTTCTTTGATACATACTCAATCTGTGCCATCTACTTCCTATTGAATCTACATCGAGGCGAATGTAATTAGTGCACAAAAGTTTTAATTTTAATTCTTTATAATTTTATTATCACATAATTCTTATGTTAACGCTAAGTGGTAGTGGTGTAAATAGAAATAACTATCTAAATATTTATTAATTTTCAGTATTATCTTTTATAAAAATTGCTCCACTTGGAGCTAACTTCTGGTCATTTACGATTGATACTGGTTTGTTGCATAAATCGTCATGTAATTCCCATTTTCCATTGCTTCTTCGGCAATACGCTCGGAAGTGTCCAGGTACATAATCAATTATACCTTTCAAACTGAAGGAAGAGATAAAAAAGAAAAGATTTGTTTAGTTTTGTTAATTTTGTATCAGGCTTATATTTAACGCTGATATGTTTATATACCTGAATTTATTATTTTCGATTGAAAAGTTTACACTTTTTTCAATTTCCGACAACTTGCATGTTTGCAGCTCTGATGCTAAGTCTTTTCTTAGCTCCAACTCTACGAATACATGAGTATTGAATGATCGTTTTACATAACATTCTTCACTACATTTGGAACATCGGGAAGTAAAATTTGTGGATATTTCGGCAAGGTGATTTCCTAGTGACTGATAGCCTTCTTCACACAACCTTTTGTGGTCCTTAATCCATAGTGTCGATACTTCATTTGAATATTGACCACAATTTTCGCAGTTGTAGGTGTCATGTCCACTGGGGCAATCAAAAAAACATTTTGACCATACCTCTGATAACGTTGAGTACATATTTAATACTTTGGGAAAAAGCGGAAAAAAAGGCTTTGATGACTTATCTTTTAGTTTGTCTTGAAAATAGTCTACGAGTATCCTTGCGCGGTCCTTATAAATTATACCTACTCTTGATGCGGTGATGAAGTCCACAATAAATTTCATAATTTTGGACGTTCTATGGCTGACCAATTAGTGGGACCCGCTGACCAATTATGACCAATTAGTGACCAATTATTTGGCATACGTTTCGATTTGAAAATCCACCGATGGGGTGCTAACATCCGATAACACGATAACATCCGATAACAAAGAAAACTTTAAAAATTAATTAAAAAGTTCCTATGGCTGACCAATTAACGAAACCTGCTGACCAATTTTGACCAATTAGTGACCAATTAATTGGCATAATTTTTTTTGGAAAATTTATGTATACAGGGTGTCTAGACAGCAAAATTGATTTTCCTTGGAAAATTTTAAATGGTCATAAAAAATTGTCTATTGCTGACCAATTAGTGGGACCCACTGACCAATTATGACCAATTAGTGACCAATTAATTGGCATAATTTTTTTTGGAAAATTTATGTATACAGGGTGTTTAAACAGGAAAATTGTTTTTCTCTTGGAAAACTTTAAATGGCCATAAAAAATTGTCTATGGCTGACCAATTAGTGGGACCCGCTGACCAATTATGACCAATTAGTGACCAATTATTTGGCATACGTTTCGATTTGAAAATCCACCGATGGGGTGCTAACATCCGATAACACGATAACATCCGATAACAAAGAAAACTTTAAAAATTAATTAAAAAGTTCCTATGGCTGACCAATTAACGAAACCTGCTGACCAATTATGACCAATTAGTGACCAATTAATTGGCATAATTTTTTTTGGAAAATTTATGTATACAGGGTGTCTAGACAGTAAAATTGATTTTCCTTGGAAAACTTTAAATGGTCATAAAAAATTGTCTATGGCTGACCAAAAAGTGGGACCCACTGACCAATTATGACCAACTAGTGACCAATTAATTGGCATAATTTTTTTGGAAAATTTATGTATACAGGGTGTTTAAACAGGAAAATTGTTTTTCCCTTGGAAAATTTTAAATGGCCATAAAAAATTTTCTATGGCTGACCAATTAGTGGGACCCGCTGACCAATTATGACCAATTAGTGACCAATTATTTGGCATACGTTTCGATTTGAAAATCCACCGATGGGGTGCTAACATCCGATAACACGATAACATCCGATAACAAAGAAAACTTTAAAAATTAATTAAAAAGTTCCTATGGCTGACCAATTAACGAAACCTGCTGACCAATTATGACCAATTAGTGACCAATTAATTGGCATATTTTTTTTTGGAAAATTTATTTATACAGGGTGTCTAGACAGGAAAATTGGGTTTCCTTGGAAAACTTTAAATGGCCATAAAAAATTGTCTATGGCTGACCAATTAGTGGGACCCACTGACCAATTATGACCAATTAGTGACCAATTATTTGGCATGCTTTTCGAATTCAAAATCCACCGATGGGGTGCTAACATCCGATAACAGGGTAACATCCGATAACAAAGAAAACTTTAAAAATTAATTAAAAAGTTCCTATGGCTGACCAATTAACGAAACCTGGTGACCAATTATGACCAAATAGTGACCAATTAATTGGCATAATTTTTTTTGGAAAATTTATGTATACAGGGTGTTTAAACAGGAAAATTGTTTTTCTCTTGGAAAACTTTAAATGGCCATAAAAAATTGTCTATGGCTGACCAATTAGTGGGACCCGCTGACCAATTATGACCAATTAGTGACCAATTATTTGGCATACGTTTCGATTTGAAAATCCACCGATGGGGTGCTAACATCCGATAACACGATAACATCCGATAACAAAGAAAACTTTAAAAATTAATTAAAAAGTTCCTATGGCTGACCAATTAACGAAACCTGCTGACCAATTATGACCAATTAGTGACCAATTAATTGGCATAATTTTTTTTGGAAAATTTATGTATACAGGGTGTCTAGACAGTAAAATTGATTTTCCTTGGAAAACTTTAAATGGTCATAAAAAATTGTCTATGGCTGACCAAAAAGTGGGACCCACTGACCAATTATGACCAATTAGTGACCAATTAATTGGCATAATTTTTTTGGAAAATTTATGTATACAGGGTGTTTAAACAGGAAAATTGTTTTTCCCTTGGAAAATTTTAAATGGCCATAAAAAATTTTCTATGGCTGACCAATTAGTGGGACCCGCTGACCAATTATGACCAATTAGTGACCAATTATTTGGCATACCTTTCGAATCGAAAATCCACCGATGGGGTGCTAACATCCGATAACAGGGTAACATCCGATAACAAAGAAAACTTTAAAAATTAATTAAAAAGTTCCTCTGGATGACCAATTAACGAAACCTGCTGACCAATTATGACCAATTAGTGACCAATTAATTGGCATAATTTTTTTTGGAAAATTTATGTATACAGGGTGTCTAGACAGCAAAATTGATTTTCCTTGGAAAACTTTAAATGGTCATAAAAAATTGTCTATGGCTGACCAATTAGTGGGACCCACTGACCAATTATGACCAATTAGTGACCAATTAATTGGCATAATTTTTTTTGGAAAATTGATGTATACAGGGTGTTTAAACAGGAAAATTGTTTTTCCCTTGGAAAATTTTAAATGGCCATAAAAAATTTTCTATGGCTGACCAATTAGTGGGACCCGCTGACCAATTATGACCAATTAGTGACCAATTATTTGGCATACGTTTCGATTTGAAAATCCACCGATGGGGTGCTAACATCCGATAACACGATAACATCCGATAACAAAGAAAACTTTAAAAATTAATTAAAAAGTTCCTATGGCTGACCAATTAACGAAACCTGCTGACCAATTATGACCAATTAGTGACCAATTAATTGGCATATTTTTTTTTGGAAAATTTATTTATACAGGGTGTCTAGACAGGAAAATTGGTTTTCCTTGGAAAACTTTAAATGGCCATAAAAAATTGTCTATGGCTGACCAATTAGTGAGACCCACTGACCAATTATGACCAATTAGTGACCAATTATTTGGCATGCTTTTCGAATTCAAAATCCACCGATGGGGTGCTAACATCCGATAACAGGGTAACATCCGATAACAAAGAAAACTTTAAAAATTAATTAAAAAGTTCCTATGGCTGACCAATTAACGAAACCTGGTGACCAATTATGACCAATTAGTGACCAATTAATTGGCATAATTTTTTTTGGAAAATTTATGTATACAGGGTGTTTAAACAGGAAAATTGTTTTTCCCTTGGAAAACTTTAAATGGCCATAAAAAATTGTCTATGGCTGACCAATTAGTGGGACCCGCTGACCAATTATGACCAATTAGTGACCAATTATTTGGCATACGTTTCGATTTGAAAATCCACCGATGGGGTGCTAACATCCGATAACACGATAACATCCGATAACAAAGAAAACTTTAAAAATTAATTAAAAAGTTCCTATGGCTGACCAATTAACGAAACCTGCTGACCAATTATGACCAATTAGTGACCAATTAATTGGCATAATTTTTTTTGGAAAATTTATGTATACAGGGTGTCTAGACAGTAAAATTGATTTTCATTGGAAAACTTTAAATGGTCATAAAAAATTGTCTATGGCTGACCAAAAAGTGGGACCCACTGACCAATTATGACCAATTAGTGACCAATTAATTGGCATAATTTTTTTGGAAAATTTATGTATACAGGGTGTTTAAACAGGAAAATTGTTTTTCCCTTGGAAAATTTTAAATGGCCATAAAAAATTTTCTATGGCTGACCAATTAGTGGGACCCGCTGACCAATTATGACCAATTAGTGACCAATTATTTGGCATACCTTTCGAATCGAAAATCCACCGATGGGGTGCTAACATCCGATAACAGGGTAACATCCGATAACAAAGAAAACTTTAAAAATTAATTAAAAAGTTCCTATGGCTGACCAATTAACGAAACCTGCTGACCAATTTTGACCAATTAGTGACCAATTAATTGGCATAATTTTTTTTGGAAAATTTATGTATACAGAGTGTCTAGACAGCAAAATTGATTTTCCTTGGAAAACTTTAAATGGTCATAAAAAATTGTCTATGGCTGACCAATTAGTGGGACCCACTGACCAATTATGACCAATTAGTGACCAATTAATTGGCATAATTTTTTTTGGAAAATTTATGTATACAGGGTGTTTAAACAGGAAAATTGTTTTTCCCTTGGAAAATTTTTAAATGGCCATAAAAATTTTTCTATGGCTGACCAATTAGTGGGACCCGCTGACCAATTATGACCAATTAGTGACCAATTATTTGGCATACGTTTCGATTTGAAAATCCACCGATGGGGTGCTAACATCCGATAACACGATAACATCCGATAACAAAGAAAACTTTAAAAATTAATTAAAAAGTTCCTATGGCTGACCAATTAACGAAACCTGCTGACCAATTATGACCAATTAGTGACCAATTAATTGGCATATTTTTTTTTGGAAAATTTATTTATACAGGGTGTCTAGACAGGAAAATTGGTTTTCCTTGGAAAACTTTAAATGGCCATAAAAAATTGTCTATGGCTGACCAATTAGTGGGACCCACTGACCAATTATGACCAATTAGTGACCAATTATTTGGCATGCTTTTCGAATTCAAAATCCACCGATGGGGTGCTAACATCCGATAACAGGGTAACATCCGATAACAAAGAAAACTTTAAAAATTAATTAAAAAGTTCCTATGGCTGACCAATTAACGAAACCTGGTGACCAATTATGACCAATTAGTGACCAATTAATTGGCATAATTTTTTTTGGAAAATTTATGTATACAGGGTGTTTAAACAGGAAAATTGTTTTTCCCTTGGAAAACTTTAAATGGCCATAAAAAATTGTCTATGGCTGACCAATTAGTGGGACCCGCTGACCAATTATGACCAATTAGTGACCAATTATTTGGCATATGTTTTGTTATAAGATTCCAGAAATGGGGTGCTAACATCCCACACCCGACCATGAAAATTTTAAAATTTCCATAAAATTTTTTCTAATGCTGACCAATTACTGAAACCTGCTGACCAATTATGACCAATTAGTGACCAATTATTTGGCATATGTTTTGTTATAAAATTCCAGAAATGGGGTGCTAACATCCCAGAGCCGAATTATTTCGCATTCTAAGCTTTGGGAAAAGTTCGACTTGTATTTTTAGACAAATTTTGATGCGCTTGCCCGAACCGTAGTTTCATCCATGTCTTCAAATTGCCACAAAAAAGAAAACGTTTCACTCATATTTCTCATAGCTGCAAATCGTTCAGTAATGCCAGTGATTATCGAATCAATGATCACCAAGGATGCATTGTTTTTAAAATCAGACCCTGGATCATCCATAATCATCTCATTTCCATTAACTTCTAAACACCTTTTGGGGTTTCTCTTTCGAATGTCCAGAAACTTTGGCGAGATGTTCAATTGAATAGCAACTGTTTTGTCATCGTTTAAAATTGTATCCCATTGATTCCTGATCAACTTAAAATCAGCTAATAAGGCATTTAGATGTCGGACCTCAACATCTATGGTGGCTTGGAGTACGACGTTTCTTTCAACAATGGTAGTCAGTATTTTGAACCAAATTGAGGACAGCAAGATACATTCGAACTTGTTGATGTACTTGAAAATGCCGGTAACATCTCGGTATGCTTGTGCAGTCAAATTTAGCTTAAGTAATGTATTTAGTGCTTGTGTTAATCCTGGAACATGGTTTGCGAATGGTCTGATTGCGTCAATTCTAGCCGACCACCTAGTGTCTGAAAGACTGTAAAGAGAGCTCGGTACATTTTTTTGGGGTTGTCCCATCGTTGTGGACTGCTGCTGAAAATAGTTAAATATTTTTGTACAACTCCGAAGAAAGTAGTTGTAGCCGTACAACATCCTGCAGCATCAACACCACATAAATTGAAACTGTCGGTTGCACAAGGCAAGTAATCAGCATTCGAGTTTTTGTCGAGAATGTGACGTTGTGCTCCGTTTTAAGCTCCTTTCATAATGGCGCCGTTATCGTACCCTTGTGTACAACAATCTTTTAATGGGATTTCATGTTTACCTAGAGTATGGCAAATTAAAAAAGCGACTTCCTAACCAGTTTTTTGACTACAATCCACGAAAGCCAAAAACCGTTCTTGAATAGTTAAATTTGTTATTTTCGAATTGAAATGGAGATAGGCCAAAACAAACAACATGACTAGCATCAGACGTAGCATCAACGATAATAGCAAAATACTTTCTTGCGTTGATCTAATACAGTTTCCCTCACGTGTTTTCCCCAAATTTCTATAAACTAGTTTTAAGCCAGCTGCCAAATGAAATATTTATTCTTACATTTTAAGGAAAAGGACTTTTCAAATTATTTTTCACACTTCACTATAATATTAAAACGAAATGCAGATATTCGTTACTTTTGAAATTCGGCTTCAAGATTACACATGTGACAACAAAAAATTCTCCTGGATTAAAAAGAATGTCATAGTACCTCCAAATCGCGGGTCCCCTCAGGAACTCCGGCCCGGGGGGAATCCCCCCATTCCCCCTCCCCTATCGTCGGGCCTGCACAAACCCACTACATAATATGTTTGTGCATACATAAATGCAAAACTGTTGCTCATAAAAAGGAATAGGCGGAATGGAAGAAATATATAACCGAAACTAAGTAAATCACCAATATTATTGCATTGACGACGCCCTTTCAATGCCTTTCACGCTAAGTTTGAAAACGATTTTAGTGCAACTCTTGCTATGGATATATACACACGAAGTGTACATACATATATATAAATATAAAGCGTTATAACATTTAGGACATAGCAAAGTGTAGCTGTTATGCCAGATAATCTAAGTCAAATCCATCTGAAGTTATTGAAATTGCGAGTATGCAATATTTTGGTGCAAGGCTTTGTGGCTCGATTTTGTTGCATGGCGATTTTATAGATGCACACCCCTCATACAAACATATTTGTATATGAATACGTAGAGCTTTTGGCATATGGCCGCTGTATTTTACTAAACAGTTTTGAAGTCGTTTTGGGCAGAATTGTGCCAATTTTGCTAGGTTAAGTTCCAAACTATTTTGTATGGAAGAGGAAATTTAAATAAATAAAGTTTCAATGCCATATACTTATTGCATACTATTTAAATAAAATTGTATACTTTAAGTTCTAATAAATTCTGAAAATTTTGTTGAATATACCTCGTTATTTCAGTTCCTTTCAAGTTTATTTCCATCATGCGTAATATATTGAGCCCTAACTACTCTTAAACAAAATAGGTAAAATCAAAAAATATAAACTTTATATACGTCAACAATGAATTCGCTCCTCAATTACTACAAAACTCTCTTCAAGGGTAGGAAAGGAAAGGAAAGGAAAAGAAAGGAAAGGAAAGGAAATGAAAGGAAAGGAAAGGAAAGGAAAAAAAAGGAAAGAAACAACAAAAGGACGGAGTGGGAGAAAAGATAAGAAGTAAATACTGAAGCCACAACCGAAACCGGACGGTGCGTTATAAATTTGTTCTCGATGTGCTAATGGTTTAATATTGATGAGTTAACGGTTTGTTATATTTTGTTGTTTACGAGAAATAGTCAAGCTATCGATTACAAAGATTATCAATAACTCAATTGAATTTTATCGGTGGGCAGCCCCTATGCTCAGAATCTTACGGAATTTTGAGGTGTCCATTGTGGACGGAACTCTGTGGGAAACAAGAGGTCCATATATCGGCAATCACTCAGAGGTCTTATGTACGGATGCGCCAAAATTGATAACGGAAAAACAGGAGCTGGCATCTATGGGACAAACTTCAAAAACTCGATAGCAATGGGACGCTACCCCACTATTTTACAGGCAGAAATATATGAAATATAAGTTTGCGGTAGAGAATGTCTACTTAGAGGCTTATTTCCGAGGGCAGCCTTGTGTGCCTTGGTGTCTCACACAATTACTTCTAAGCTAGAGGATGAATGCATTGGAGGCTTAAATAATCTGGGAGCAAAAACCATGTTTTGTTACGATGGGTTCCGGAGCAGCAGGGACATGAAAGTTATGGCAAAGCAGACTACCTAGCCAAGCAGGGTGTTTAGCAGCATTTTATTGTGAAGAATCTTTTTTGGGACTCTTAAAAGCACACAATAGGAACACGATAAGTAACTGGCAAACAAAGCAGCACATAAAACACTAAATTGAATACCCTGTACAAAGGCAGGCCAAATTTTAATATTCTCAGCAACGAGATTATCAGGCAAACTCATTAATCTTAGCACAGAAGACCGACGAACTTTCACTGAAAACTTTAAGTAACCTATGTAAATTAAATCTGTACGACATAGAAGTCTTTTGTTTTGTGAGCCGGTACTTAAGGAGTCATCTTCGTAATCATTATGAAGAAATACGGTACCAGAGAACAGAGCCATATGAAGCTAAAAAGCACAAGCAGGTTCTCAGTGAACTTCACAAATAGGCATCGGACCTCTATACTGGGAATCGCCCGGTGAATCCTGTACTCAAAGAAAAATGCCTAAAACTAGCAGAGGAGGAACGCACTCTCCCTAGGGAAACGCCAGTCACTCTAGCTCAACTGCGATCTGGATACTGTAACAGGTTAAACTCTTACCTATCCAGAATCAACCCGGACATGCAAAACATATGTCCTGCTTGTAATGTCTTCCCACATGACACCAACCATCTATTTAACTAAATTGTGGAAACAACGCCTCTAACGCCCCTCTCGTTATGTCCACCCCTGTTGAAACAGCACGTTTCCTTGGATTCCCGTTAGAGGACATTGATGAAAATTTGTGATCGGTCGCATCAAAGCATTGTTACAACAACAACAATAACAACAGACTCTCCCGTCAAGGTGGCGTGACTCTTAATCCTTCCGTGATATGTAGTAAATAGCCTGAAGGGGTGCTTAAATACATGAAAAGCCTCCACATACAATAATAGGCTGAGATATCAATAGATTTAAAAATGCATCACGACCTAATAATAACAATAGAGATCTAAAATGTTACGATTGTTCATCGAAAAACTGTCGATATGTAACCAAAGCCTTATCGACAAACTGTCGATTTGTTTTCGAGTAGTTGTCGATATATTATCGAAAAGTTATTAAATATATATCGAAAAGTTATCAAAAATTAAGCGATTTGTTTTGGAAAAGTTTTCGGTTTGTTCCCGGAGTATTACCAGTTTGTTTGCAGTGTGCTATCGATTTTTTATCGGAAATGTTTTAATATGTTATTGAAAAAATTCCGAAATTTTATCGAAAATTAATTGAATTGTTATCAACATGTTATGTATTTGATATAGAAGCATTATTAATTTATCATAGGAGCAGTATCGTTCTTTTATCGCCGATTTATCGATTTTTAATATACATCTGTTTCCCGTTCTATAACAAGATAATATGGAATCAGTAAGAACTGCGATTAAAAACTGATAGCAAACCGGTAACTTGACGATATTAAGTCGGTATCTATTGCAAGCCGATAACGAAATAAATACCTTTTCGATATCAGTTCTTACGGATAAGATGTTTGGACCAGCATTATAATATTAGAATTCACAAATTTGGAAAAATGTGATTTTTTTTGTCAAAGGAGGATGCATCAAAAGCTACAATGTGAGTGTGAGACTTTAACTCCACTAATCCTTCTATCGTCTAATTACCATACCAACGAATAACTATGTATTTCCCTATGTCAGATTTGGAAAGACATAAACTGGAATGGAAGAAAGTCAAGGAATGTTAAAATATTACGTTTTAGGTGTTCGGAGGGAGCATGTCCCAAATACCTGGCCACTTTCGCGCCGTTCAAGCCTTTATGGGTTTTCTGTTTTTATACTCAGTTGAGCAGAGCTCACAGAGTATATTAACTTTGATTGGATAACGGTTAGTTGTACAGGTATAAAGGAATCGAGATAGATATAGACTTCCATATATAAAAATCATCAGTATCGAAAAAACATTTGATTGAGCCATATCCGTCCATCCGTGCGCCAGTCCGTCCGTTAACACAATAACTTGACTAAATTTTGAGGTATCTTGATGAAATTTGGTACGTAGGTTCCTGGCCACATATCTCAGATCGCTATTTAAAATTAACGATATCGGACTATAACCACGCCCTCTTTTTCGATATCGAAAATTTCGAAAAACCGAAAAAGTGCGATAATTCATTAGAAAGACGGATAAAGCGATGAAACTTGGTAGGTGAGTTGAACTTATGACGTAGTATAGAAAATTAGTAAAATTGTTTACAATGGGCGTGGCAGTGGCCACTTTTAATAGAAGGTAATTTAGAAGTTTTGCAAGCTGTAATTTGGCAGTCGTTGAAGGTATCATGATGAAATTTGGCGGGAAAGTACTCCTATTACTATATGTATGCTTAATAAAAATTAGCAAATTCGGAGAACGAACACGCCCACTTTAAAAAAAATTTGTTTAACTCAAATTTTAACAAAAAATTTAATATCTTTACAGTATATAAGTAAATTATGTCACCATTCAACTCCAGTAATGATATGGTGCAACAAAATACAAAAATAAAAGAAAATATCAAATGGGCGTGGCTCCGCCCTTTTTCATTTAATTTGTCTAGGATACTTTTACTGCCATAAGTCGAACAAAAATTTACCAATCCTTGTGAAATTTGATAGGGGCTTAGAATCTAGGACAATAACTGTTTTCTGTGAAAAAGGGCGAAATCGGTTGAAGCCACGCCCGTGATAGATATATCTTTATTATATATAGATATATCTTTACTAAACTCAGTTCACGTACTTATCTGAACTCACTTTGTATTGGTATAAAAAATGGCCGAAATCCGACTATGACCACGCCAACTTTTTCGATATCGAAAATTACGAAAAATGAAAAAAATGCCATAATGCTATACCAAATACGAAAAAGGGATGAAATATGGTAATTGGATTGGTTTATTGACGCAAAATATAACTTTAGAAAAAACTTTGTAAAATGGGTGTACCAGGGCGAAATCAAAAGCCGTTGGAGTCTTGGCAGGAGTACTGTTCGTGGTATTCTTATATAAATAAATTAGCGGTACCCGACAGATGATGTTCTAGGTCACCCTGGTCCACACTTTGGTCGATATCTCGAAAACGCCTTCACATATATAAATACCACCACTCCCTTTTAAAACCCTCATTAACACCTTTAATTTGATACCCATATCGTACAAACCAATTCTAGAGTCAGCCCTGGTCCACCTTTTTAGCGATATCCCTAAATGGCGTCCACCTATAGAACTATGGACCACTCTCTCTTAAAATACTCTTTAATACCTTCCATTTGATACACATGTCATACAAACAAATTCCCGGGTTACCAGCGGTTCAAGTTCCTACATGCTGTCTTTCCTTTAATTTGTCTCCATAGCTCTCAGCTGAGTATGTAATGTTCGGTTACACCCGAACTTAGCCTTCCTTACTTGTTGTAATTTTTTTTATATTATTTTTTTTGCTCGTTCGTTTCTTCAGTAATTCAAAGTGTGTATCGTTCTTCCTGTTGGACGGTTGAAAATATTTTGGTTTTAATCCATGTCTAGGCTGTTACCACCTATGAAGGTAAGAACTCTACTGTTATTATCTGGACGTCTGACGAGGTCTTGTCTCCTTATTATGCCAATTACTTCTATTACAGATTGAAAGTCTTATTTTCAATGACGAAGGTGGTAGCAGCACTGCTGCCCCTTTGTAGAATTCCCAGTGTCAGCGCTTTACCATAGAAATGGGTCATTCGAAGCATTACTTTTTCGAAAAAAAAACTTGTTGAGAATGTTATGGTCTACAAATTTTTAATAGAAGGCCTTAAAAAGCGAGATTTTTGTAAAAAATTTCTTTTCTCGAAAAGTTACCTTGATTACCGAAAAACTTGCCCATAGTCCAAACAACCAGGTATGCCTACTTTCATAATATACACTAACACTATCCTTTGTGACATATTTGGTTTTTTTTTTTTATCAGAAGGACGTATGCGCTTCTATAGGTATATTTTAAACCGCTAGGCTGCTTTTTATGAATTGAACATATTCAATAGCTAACAAATGTGAATAACCCCTTTTGAGATATTCTTTGTAGTAAGTCAACCAGAAGGAATGCTGACTGTTAAATATTTTCACAGCAGCAGCGGCTTAAAGTACTCAGTACATACCCTGCAGCAACAATGGTAGACAGTTACACAAAGCACCAGTTTCACACTACAAGTTTAATAACTACCTTAGAACTGATGCTAATCGTATGGCGAGTGGGACAGTTGGTAGCCACTCTTGTGCCTACAGCTCTTAAGTCTGAGCTTAATGAATTTAATTACTTTAAGGAAACGAATATTTCGGAACCACCAGTTTTTCTCAGGACATCAGAATGTTAAAAGTGACAGTTGAAAGCACGTCTAGGGGCAGAATTAGTTTTAATGCCGTCTTTTTATGAAAAAGTTCTGCGTTTTTTAAAGTTAGGGCTATTTGCTGCAGGGTATGCTTACACAGAAATCCATTTAAGCTCAAATGGAGGTAATAAAAACACTGACCAAATATCTGACATTATAATAAAAATATCGTGCATTTCTATGATAAAATTGGGTAAAAACTTGATTTGCGATAATCAGGTCTTTAAAAAAATGAACGTTAGTTATGGAAGCCGGCAGTGATGAAAAAACGAAGGAGTAAGGAAGTAGTGGGTCCATGAAATTTCCTAATGCATTAATGCTGCCGGGCACGTTTCACTACGCATGTATGCACCCAACAACGAAATAACGTGCACACATACATACAAGCGTGGATGTACATCTGTGCACGTGTGATTTTTATCATTCTTGTTTGGGTGTGACATTGTGTTTTTTATACTCAGCGTGCTTTGCACACATAGTATATTAACTTTGATTGGATAACGGTTGGTTGTACAGGTATAAAGGAATCGAGATAGATATAGACTTCCATATATCAAAATCATCAGTATCGAACAAAAATTTGATTGAGCCATGTCTGTCCGTCCATACGCCTGTCCGTTAACACGATAACTTCAGTAAATATTTGGTTATCTTCACCAAATTTGGTACACGAACTTATCTGGACCCAGAATAGACTGGTATTGAGAAAGAGCGAAATCGGATGATAACCACGCCCACCTTTTATATATATAACATTTTGGAAAACACAAAAAGCCTGATTATATAGTAAATAATACACCTTGTGGACTGATATTGAGACTCTTGATAAAAATTAAAAAAAATTTAAATGGGCACCGCCCACTTGTGATAAACTCAATTTTACAAATATTATTAATCATAAATCAAAAAATCCTTGAACATATCGTAACAAAATTTGGCAGAGAGGTTGCCTTTACTATAAGGAATGCTTTGAAGAAAAATTAACAAAATCGGTTAAGGACCACGCCCACTTTTATATAAACATTTCTTAAAAGGGTCGCGGACGAATAAAATAAGTCATGCCCTTGCAAAAAAGAGCTTTTTATCAATGGTAATTCATTTTCCAAGTGTATTTATAACAACAAATAGGAAGAAATTTCAAATTTAAAAGAATGGGCGTGGCACCGCCCCTTTTATGAATAAGCAATTTTATATGTTTCGGGAGCCATAACACGAAGAAAAATTAACATAGCGTAATGAAATTATGTAGACATATTTTCCTTATAGCAGAAAATATTTCTAATAAAAATGGACGAGATCGTTAAAGACCACGGCTACTTAGATATAGAACAAGGTTAAATGAGCCGTAGACTAGAATAATAAGCTATAACTTAGCAAAAACTTGTTTTGAATCAATGGTATTTCACTTATCAAGTTTTATTGTAAGAGGAAATGGGGGAGACATTTTTTTTTAAACGGGCGGTACCACGTGTTATGTAGAAAAGTAATTTATCTGAAATGTAATGTACAATTGAAGCTCACGCTGAGTATATAATGTTCGGTTACACCCGAACTTAAACACCTTTACTTGTTTTTATTGTGCAGTAATTGAATTTGTGCAACCACATACTTGGTAGCGCGTACAGTATACCCACAAAAATTATTTTCCCTTTATATAAGGTTTATCTCGTCTGATATATTAAGGATCGTTCATTATTTGTAGCAAATAGTACCAGTTAGGAATTGTGTATAAAAAAAAGTGCCGTGAGTAAGAAATATTCGTGAAGTTCGAGGTTTTTTCACTGAGGAGAAAACTTTGAATGCCTCAAAGTCAGTGTGCCAAGGTTCTATTGCCACTGTCTAGGTTCTATTTACCTTCAGTTCTACCATCAAATATTCCCTGGGTGCCGTGGGAGGTGGGTTGAGCACAAGGCTCTACTTCATTGGGGTAGTACTTTCTCAATTGCATGGCATTGGATAAGCGGACTGAAACCCGCATATAAATAAGCTTGTTTGTTCCTACCCTTGCTAACCACGTTCATGTCTTGACTGAAAAAGGAAAACGAAGGGTTTCTTAAAACTTTGTATTTCACTTAAGTTAAAATTTTCTCCTCGCCGTAGTTCGATGCTGAAACATACAGCCGACTGTCAAGAAAACTGATGTATTAAAGTTAAGTAGAGGTGGTTTGAGGTTTACGTAGAACCAAACGAGAGGTAACCGTAACAGCAACAAATAGATTTGGGCTTTTTACGGAATGCTTCATCGGTTTTTATCGGTAACAACCGATATCGATAAGTTTTTGTTTTATTATGGGGTTGCTATTGTAAGCGGATTATGTTCATCTAATTATCGGCTTGTTGTCGCCCAGGGAGCGGCTTCTTGTTGATTTCTTTTCCGCTTGCCGTCGATGTGTCACCGATTTTACTTTGGAGCTTGTCGGCATCTGTTTCATAACTAACCGATGAGTGGTTGACAGCACGCCGATAGCAAGTTTGTAACACTCCAATAAGTAATCGATAGGTTTTCGATAACATTTTGTTAACAAATCTATAACCTCTTAATAACATATCTTTAATATGCCGATTGCAAATTGGTAACACTCAATAAAAAATTGATAACTTTTTGATAGCAAGTCGATACTTGTTTTTCAACATATCGATAAATTTTCGATAAGAAATCGAAAAGGAAGGAAAAAGGTATATATTCTGCAAGAAGAGTTGAACTCGAAGCTATTATATCAATTAACTCCTTTGAAATGCAGCTGAGGATACTCTCAGAAAAAAAAACTTGCCTGAAATGTAAAAATCATTTCCTAGAAAAGTTTTCTTCGAATTGTGGAAAATTACTATTGAGCAAGTAAGAAAGGAGATGAATTTTCACTGCGAAGCTTTCCATGGTAAAAATATATTCGGAGTGTTATGTTTGCAAAATCTTTAGCGAGACGCGACTTTAAAAACCTTTTTCTAAATTTTCGATGTTACTTTTTTCGGGACTTGAACCCAGGAACTTCGATGAAGTAATTTCTTTCTCAGTCGTTTTTTTTTTAAACCAATAGAACTGTGGACTTATTTTTGAGAAGTCCCGGAGTATTTCCTTGCGAATAAGGAACTTATACGCTTCACTCTTCTTCTGAGTACAAACATGCTATTTTGCGCCTCCTCTCCCGAAACCAAAGCTATGTTTTAGGCTGATAAGTAAAAAAAAATGTAGTTTTGTAGCTTTCTGTAGTTGAATTGCTAACCATATTTTTATACCCAGCTGAACTTGGACACTTGAATTATAACTTTATAACTTTGATTGAATAATGATGGGTTGTACAGGTATAAAGGAATCGATATAGATATAAACTTCAATATATCAAAATCATCAGTATCGTAAAAAAATTTGATCAAGCCATGTCCGTCCGTCCGTCTGTTCATCCGTTGACACGATAACTTGACCAAATATTGAAATATCTTCACCAAGTTTGGTATACGGACTTATCTCGACACAGAATAGCTTGGTATTGAAAATTAACGAAATCGGACGATAACCACGCCCAATTTTTCGATATAGAAAATTCAGAAAAATGGTAAAAATGAAATAATTCAAAAACGAATATCGCTAAGCTTATGAAATTTGGTAGGTGCATTGGTTTTATGACGCAAAATGTAAATTTTAATAAGTTTTTGGGATATGGGCGTGGCATCAAAACATTTAGAACAAGAAAATTTGGAACTTTAACAAGGCGTAAATCAAAAGCCTTTTAAGATATTACACTGAAATTTGGCAGTGACACTATCTTTGCCATATTATATAGACTGAGTGTATATAATCAAAATCGGCTAAAGACCACGCCCACTATTCTTGCAGGTCACACCTTAACAAATTTTGCAAGAACTCTAAGGTATTTAACTAAAATTGACTGATATTCCTCATTAGTTGTATGGTTGAGCTTAGAACTTAACAAGAGGGCTTAAACAAATTTTGATGGGGTGAACTTAGACTTTCTCACTTGTAAATTTAGATCTGTTTGTTGTAGTCGACTTGTGATTAATACAAAAGTGATATTAAGGTTTAACTATGGAAGGAACATTTCTCAACTTCTATGCAAAATACGGTCGGATGAGTGCATTCACGACGATTGAAATCTTAGTACTATTTTTCCAATCCATGAGGGGGAACCTGTAAACTGCCAAAACTAACCCGGAATCAGCGTTCATAATATCACATACAACGATCTGTCAAGCATATTGAGTACAAAATTTAAGCCGTTCGTGAATCGGCTGATTGGAGCTTTTCAGTGCAGCTTTGGACTTCGTCAGTCTACCATCTACCAGATTTTCACCTTGCTTCAAACCTTGGAAAAAACCCGGGAAAAAATAATTGACACAAAACATCTCTTCGTCATTGAAAATGAGCTTCCCATAGGTCGCTGTGTGTGAATTTTCTTTTCCTGCAAAGCCTATACGGCTGTGCAACAACACCATCAAAAACCATCAGTTCAGTCATATTTGGGTAGGATCTCACTTAGCGGGTCGAAACTAAACGAGTTTTCAGACAGGGTTACCAACTATCGTGCCATTTCTTTAATTTGAAGCTGAAGAAAATATTATATTACCAAACATAACCGCTCTGCAACAATATCCTATAAGAGCGTGCAATAACTCTCCTATCCTGAAAAAATTTTTATAATCGGCATGATTCACTGCGTCGTAAGTTCTGCTAACTTCAAACTGAAACTGGAAAAAGAATTGGAAAAAAGAAGAATTGGATGGTGTGTGAGGACGAAATGAACTATCTGGGGCCCTGGGAGTGTTCGAGAGAAAAGTTCTTCGAAAGATTTATGGACCTCTACGCGTTGGCGATGGCGAGTACCGAAGAACATTTAACGATGAGCTGTACGAGCTATACGTAGACATCAACATAGTCCAGCGAATTAAAACGCAGCGGCTGCGCTGGCTAGGCCATGTTATGCGAATGAAAGATGACACTTCGGCCAAGAAAGTGTTGCTATCAGAACCCGCCTATGGAAGCAGAGATAGAGGGCGGCCCCACTTCATTGGAAGGACTAGATGGAAAACAATATAAATTCCCTTGGTGTGACCAATTGGTGCTAGTTTGTCTAAAAACACTACTAGAGCGCTTAATTTGACTTCCGTAAACGTTTAAACGGCCAAGCGCTAATTTTATCTCGACACTGAGTTCACTTTATTGTTTTTGAGAAGTTCGTAAGCGGAATAAACAAAGGGAAGTTGATTTACGGCTCACACTATAACACTCCTTGCACCACATCAAAAATCAGCGTTCGTTTGTAACAATGTTGTGTGCAATCTTTAAACTTAATTTTTAAATTTAATATGTAATTATATTCGAATCAGGTGGTCTGCTAAATTTAAAATACATTAACAAAATCTAATAATTTTATTTGTAATATGTGTAGAAAATTAAGTTTTTTTGAACCAGCAAATATCGTAACAGTAAATCTTACGCAAAGTTTACTTTGACATTTGTCATGTTCTAGAACCTCTGGCACTTACCGCAGCTTTTGATTTATAGTTCACTCTTTTAAACTTTTTTTTGGCTTCTGTCAGGAATTTCTGGTTGAAAAAATGTATTATTTTTTACTCAGCTTGGTACATTTTGTAGCGTAGACCTACATACGTTCTACTCACTCTTGTATGCAGCTCACGCAAATGCAAAACAGCAAATGTCGAACCAATGATTACAAAGTGAATAATATAAGTCGTGCGAAGGTGGGTGGTGAAATGAGGGGCAAGGTGAAAGAAAATACATGACAACCCGCACCACAAAAATTTTATGTATGCATGAAGTGCAGCAGAAAGGTGGCGAACTACTCAGTGTGATGGAGTGAGTACAAAAGAAATGCTCGAATTGCATTTCATGTAACTCCAAATTACTAAATTGTAACATCAAATACAATGCTCACTTTCAACTTGCATCGCAGCATTCGACCACCTGCCACGATCCGGTGGAACCGGCTTAATTTTGAATACATGCAGTGTCCGAATGGTTAGTTGGCTGTGTTTTTGTTTCCTTTTGTTCTTCGGACAAACACAACGTGCAAGGATAATGGAAATGAAGGCTTCAAGCAACATGATTTCCGCGTAAGTTTCGTTCAGCATTGATGCAAATGGAAGGCAGTTTTTTTACTGACTTTTTTAACATTTAAGTGATAGCTATCACAACAACACTGCGCTCGGAACAGTTTTTCTCCGGCAAGTTCGCTTTAAATCAAAGGTTCTCTGAAGTATTAACGATGACGCAAAATTATATCCGATAATCAACAAACGCTTCTTAAAAAACTGCAAAATACTTTTAGAGAATTTCGGTTCTTTTTCTGCTATTATTATTTTACCAAATTTAACTGGCAAAAGAGGTCGGCGATAGACGTTACAATCCGTTTGGAGAAAATCAAAAGGAGACAGGAGTAGCATATAAGCCACAAAGCAGGAGGGGCGTGGACAACCCCAGCGGGTTAGAGGGATAGAATATACCAGCGGTAGGTATGCCTGTCGTAAGAGGTGACTAAAATACCAAATAGATTCAAGGGCATATATAGACGCAATATATAGCTTCTCCAAACCCAATTGTCAACCACACCTATCCGTATCGTATTCTGTTTCATTCACAGCCGAGGCTCTGCGGACCCAAGCTCCTCATAGATCTAGGGGGTGGGAGGGCTATATGGCTCAGAAGGTCGCATGTGGTCATAAAAACTCATTCCCGAGATGTTCGGGCTTGGTACCGCAACGCACCCGATATGCATCCGTCAAAGGACCATCAACATCGATAACACTCCCCAGGGCTTTCGCGGAGTGTCTTTATCGCTACAACAACAACAACAACAACAACAAGAAAAGGGGCATGAACAGAAGCGCGGAGCTGAAAAGTTTACAAAATCTAGTGTGAATCCTACGAAGGTAGCCTCACAAAGTTGCTTATTTCTCGAAAGGGACGAAACTTATGGCACTCCATGACCATAATAACTCACAATGGGCACACAAACCTGACATTGCCTTCTGGCGTTACATGCGTTACATATAAGTTAGACCTCGTTAGCAACAGAAGAGGCGGGAAGAAACGATTGAAAACGTTTATTCTTATCTCGCACTCGCGAGGTCTGCAAGAGGACGGAGCTATTATATAACATATGTAAATCTTGCTGCCTAAATGCGGCTTTTCTCTTTGGCCGTCAAACAAATTCTTACCATCTAGACCAAGAAACTTGATTAAGGAAACTAAATTACAGCAACGCCCATAAAAAGTCTAACAAATTTTGTCCCGAAATTACAACAAATAATTCGAAAAATTTACAAAAATATACAGTTAAACAGCAGCAGATGCAGGCGGGCCGGATATTTGACATGCCGGCTCCCCTTAATATCCTTGTGTCCCGAGACTTATGGGAGGGTTAGAGTTTAGTATAAATTTATAATCAAAACAGCATAATCAAAGGTATTTTTTAACTACTTAGCTGTCGCTAAAAATAACAAGTAAGGAAGGCCAAGTTCGGGTGAAACCGAACATTACATAGTCAGCTGAGAGCTTTGGAGACAAAATAAGGGAAAATCACCATGTAGGAAAATGAACCTACGGTAACCCTGGAATGTGTTTGTATGACATGTGTATCAAATAGAAGGTAATTAAGAGTATTTTAAAAGTGAGTGGGCCATAGTTCTATAGATGGACGCCATTTCTGGATGTCGCCATAAACGTGGACCAGGGGTGACTCTAGAACGCGTTTGTACGATAGGGGTATCAAATGAAAGGTGGTAATAAGTATTTTAAAAGGGAGTGGGCCTTAGTTCTATAGGTGGACGCCTTTTCGAGATATCGCGATAAAAGTGGACCAGGAGTGAATCTACAATGTCTTTGTACGATAGGGGTATCAAATGAAAGGTGCTAATAAGTATTTTAAAAGGGAGTCAGCCTTAGTTCTATAGGTGGACGCCTTTTCGAGATGTCGCGATAAAGGTGGACCAGGAGTGAATCTACAATGTGTTTGTACGATAGGGGTATCAAATGAAAGGTGCTAATAAGTATTTTAAAAGGGAGTTAGCCTTAGTTCTATAGATGTTCGCCTTTTCGAGATATCGCCATAAAGGTGAACCAGGGGTGACTCTAGAATTTCTTTGTACGATATGGGTATCAAATTAAAGGTATTAGTGAGGGCTTTAAAAGGGGTGGCCCTTAGTTGATTACGTGAAGGCGTTTTCGAGATATCGAACAAAATGTGGACCAGGGTGACCCAGAACATCATCTGTCGGGTACCGCTAATTTATTTATATATGTAGTACCACGATACTTTTCCTGCTTTTGATTTCACCCTGCAGAACTTTTTCATTTTCTTTTACTTAATATGGTAGGTGTGACGCCCATTTTACAAAGTTTTTTCCAAAGTTATGTTTTTCGTCAATAAACCAATCCAATTACCATGTTTCATTCCTTTTTCCATATTTGGTATAAAATTATGGCATATTTTTAATTTTTCGTAATTTTCGATATCGAAAAAGTGGGCGTGGTCATAGTCGGATTTCGGCCACTTTTTATACCAAGATAAGGTGAGTTCATATAAGTACGTGAACTAAGTTTAGTAAAGATATATAAATTTTTGCTCAAGTTATTGTGTTAACGGCTGAGCGGAAGGACGGACGGTGGACTGTGTATAAAAACTGGACGTAGCTTCAACCGATTTCAACCATTCTCACAGATAGGTAAATTTTTGTTCGACTTATGGCATTAAAAGTATTCTAGATGAATTAAATGAAAAAAGGCGGAGCCACACACATTTTGAAAATTTCTTTTATTTTTGTATTTTGTTGCACCATGTTATTACTGGAATTGAATGTTGACAAAATTTACTTATATACTGTAAAGATATTCAATTTTTTGTTAAAATTTGACTTAAGAAAATTTTTTTTGCTAATTTTTATTTAGCACCCATATAGTAATAGGATTAACGTTCCTGCCAAATTTCATCATGATATCTTCAACGACTGCCACATTACAGCTTGCAAAACTTTGAAATTACCTTCTTACCTTACCACGCCCATTGTCCAAAAATTTTACTAGTTTTCTATTCTGTGTCATAAGGTCAATCCACCTACCAAGTTTCATCGCTTTATCCGTATTTCATAATGAATTATCGCACTTTTTCGGTTTTTCGAAATTTTCGATATCGAAAAAGTGGGCGTGCTTATGGTCCGATTTCGTTCATTTTAAATAGCAATCTGAGATGAGTGCTCAGGAACCTACGTACCAAATTTCATCAAGATACCTCAAAATTTACTCAAGTTATCGTGTTTATGAATTTCTTTTTTCGCCCAGATCATTTTGATATATAGAAGTCTATATCTATCTCATTTAGTTTATGCCGTTGCGGATTACCGTTATGCGAACAAAATTAATATACGCTGTGAGCTCTGCTCAGCTGAGTATAAAAAAATTCCGTTCTGAGAGTGCGAATGTTTACGATGAATTTGCTGTACATAGATCATGTCGTCTCACATCAGCCTGTGCCATGAGGAAGACAACTATAACTGATTAGACTGTAAGAGTGTTATATAGTTTTAGTACTCCTAAGACTATCTTAAATGTGGGCCTTCTTTGCCGCTGCTCGGTATAGTGCTCAAGGGTAGGTTATCGAGGATGATCTAAAAAGCTTCGTTTGACGTTATCACTAAAGCACCACTTATGCTGACCATACAAAATCTTTGCGTTTTTTCCAAAAAATTTTGGTATCGCAGAGGTGTATTTTATTAGCATCATCTGCTACTGCCTTTCTCATACCCTCATCTAGAAACGACCATTACTTTTGAGTAATTGGCAGGCCTCCTACTCCCTAGAGCTTTTTTGTTCCATCATATTATTCATATGCTCTAGTACCTATATTGAAAGATCATTTTATATGTAGAAGGGGATCAGAGGATCAAGACCCTTTTCTGATATTACTCGCTCTTTTACAATATCTTGCCCTCCACTCTCTCACAATCTATATTTTAAAGTAAATCCAAGCATATTCCAGATTTCAGGTTAGGTCCATTTAAGGCGTGAAACATTGAAGTATTGATATTTTATATATTTTATGAGAACACAAGCTCTGTAGCTCATTTTTTGGAAAGCTGATTTGTTAAACTAGAGTATCTGCTCTACAATGACACAAAACAGATTTATAGAAGGGAACAGAAACATCAATTTTTAGGATAGTTTAAGAAAAAAACTCTTATAATTTCGTAACTGTAACTATGCAAACTAATGTTGTTATTGTCTTGAAAAAAAATTAGAAAAAAAAGTTTCGAAAATTTCGAACACTTTACTTGGAGTTCTCTGAATATTTTTGTGTGTTCAGTTTTTTAGCCCAACTAATTTAAATTTAACGAAGTACAATTTAAAGGTTCCCCAAAGCTAGCATTGATTTTTAAAACTTATTTTTCGTTGAAGTTTTTAAATTTTCCCCCATACAGAGTGGGAAAAATTTGTATATGGATGAAAATCTGAAACCCCACCCGAAAAGATATGTGGAAAATCTATGCTAATTTTGAGAGAACCTTAACTTGATCTTTGTTAGACTAAAATTGCTACAAAACTGCAAACTAAAAAAAAAAATAAATAAAAAAACTAAATAAAAAGTTTGAAATGTTCGTAAAATTGTCTCAAATTTTTTCGAAACCATTTTTGAAATTGATTTGCGTAGTCTGGGTTGCAACATTTATATCAAATCAGCTCTTCAGCCTGATAATTTCGGTATACTTATTGGTGGGTCTATCGCTTCTTCTCTAAGGATCTACTATTTTGATATTTGTGACAAACTTAACATTTCATTTCATTTTCATAAAAGGTATAAAAAAATCGACTGCTATTTTTCTATTCGCTGCTGTATATACATATGTATAAAATATGAGGTGGTATAACTGATGACTTGCTGATTTTTTTTTCATTCACACTATAGCCTATTTAGTGCTTTATAATAAAATACTGGGCTTGTATTCAAATCAATTTGGTTTTTGCTAAAAATTCCGTTCCTTTTTTAACAGCAACATAGCAAGTAATATATTTGTTTTTTTTTTTTGTTTCAGAGTCCAACACCACCGCAGTATGTTTATTGGCAGAAAAACGATCGCCTCATAAATTATTATGATACGAGACGTGATATTTCAATTGAGACAACACCAGGACCACGTACACAAAGTCGTCTCATCATAAGAGAACCACAAATTTCCGATTCGGGAAATTATACGTGTTCAGCCAGTAATACGGAGCCAGCGAGTATTTATGTTTTCGTATCGAAAGGTGGGAAAACAATTATTTTGTTCATATGTATGTATGTATGTATGTATTTTTTTCTTTTTTGCAAGACAGACTCGTATTGCTGTACACTATTTTTATACCTTTGATGAAAATGAAATGGTATATTAATTTCGTCATGAAACCCAAAATTGTAAGTCCTTAAAGGAAAATAGATAGACCCACCATAAACTATACCGAAATAATCAGGATGAAGAGCTGAGTTGATTTAGACATGTCCGTCTGTCTGTTTGTATGCACACTAATCCCTCAATTATTGAGATATCTTGATAAAATTTGGTGAGCGGGTGTATTTGGGTTTCCGATTAGACATTTGTCGGAACAGGCCGGATCGAACCACTATAGCATATATCCTCCATACCACCGATTTTTCATAAAAAGAGGATTTTGGTCATATCTTACTCAATTTAACAGATTGAAGCTTCAAACTTCACCATATAATTTCGTATATTGCACATATTGCTGCCTGAAAAATTTGATGAGATCTGTCGTATATGTAGTATATATCCCCCACAACAGATTGTTCAGATAAGAAACTTTTCGTAATTACTGCCCTATTTTAAGAGCTATAGGATTCAAATTTCAATGAATGCTTACGTATATAGCAAGTATTGTTGTCTGAAAAAATCATAAAGATCGGTGGTATATATAGTATATATATGGTGGTATATATAGTATATATATATAGTATATATATATATATTTTTTCACAATTTTAGCCCCATTTTAACAGCTAGAAGATTCAAATTTCACCGAGTGCTTACGTATTTAGCATATATTGTTGTCTGAAAAAATCATAGAGATCGGTTGTATATATAGTATATATCTCATACAACCGATTGTTCAGATAAAAACTTTTCGCAATTTGTACCCCATTTTAACAGCTATAAGCTTCAAATTTCACCGATTGCTTACGTATATAGTATATATTGTTGTGTCAAAAAATCATAGAGATCGGTGATATATGTAATATATATATGATGGTATATAGTATATATATAGTATATATATATTTTTTTGCGATTTCGGCCCCATTTTAACAAATAGAAACTTCAAATTTAGAATAGAAACTTTTTAACAAATAGAAACTTCAAATTTCACCAAATGCTTACGTATATAGCATATATTGTTGTCTGAAAAAATCATAGACCTCGGTGGTATATATATTATATACCCTATTATAAACTGTAATTTTTGCCCCTTTTTTACGGCTGGAAGCTTCAAAGTTCATCAGATTTCATCAAATAGTTACGCCTACGTCATATATTATTGAAATACGTGACTCGTAGTAATAGTTTTTACACGCAGACCACAAAAAACCTGAAACTTTGCATCCTCACACAAATTACCTACCTGTTTTTTATTTTATATTTATCTTAAAAATCGTTTAGATATGTAGATCTGTTCACTATATATTGCCTATCTTATACATCCGATTATTCAGATATTACGAACGGGATAAGATTATTGTTCAGCCCCATTCATGAAAGGTATGAAATCTTCGGCACAGCCGAAGACAGTTCTGTTCTTCCTTGTTCTTTTTGTTATTGATATTAGAAAACAATTACAGACGAAGGTTGTTAGTACATATTTCTAAATTTTACTTTTTTATCAGCTATCTTTTCGGTTGCTAAGTTTATAACTCCAAATGCCCCGCTGCACGCTCTGTAAATTGGCGCTTGGTATTGCGTTTTTGGTTGCTATTCTTTTTTAAACAATTTGGTACGTATATCATATATGTTTTTAACCCCAAATTGTGGGAAACATTTTGAGGCTCGCTCTACAGAATTTGATCAGTGACTCTCGTTTTTTAGCACAAAAACCCAATACTTAAAGGCAAATAAAAATTTGCAAATTTTGTAAATAAACTTTTAATTAAATTAGTAAAAATGAAATGGGATTTCGATTTTTCTTTGCAAAATATAAAAGTTACATTAAGGTCCAAAATATTTGTTGGGTTCTCTTAAAAAATATATATTACCGCCCATTTTGAAATATTTTGTCTGATATTTCCAAATGAAGTCAGCTGCTTACGACGAGTGATTTCGTAGTCCCGCCCGTCACACTTAGAAAATAGTAATATTTCGCGTAAATTTCTCAATAAAATTGTACATTTATTTAGCTTCCTATCAAATGAGTATTTTTCTTTTAGTGATAGAATTTCCACACTTCAATAAAAACTAGTTGAAGAGAAATTACTTAAAGTTCGATTCCAAGTCGGGTAAAATAACCAGCTTGCCATTGCCCAGTTGCAATTTTTATCAAATTTTTCAAAACAAATCTTACGATTATTTTCAATAATTTAAGAAATAATTTCTATGAATCTATAACCGAAACGATTTAAGTTACTTTAAAAAAATATTTCGAAATAAATCTAGTATTTTATATAATTTTACAAAAATGTCGAAATTTTTATTTGGAGTTTTCCGATTTTTATACCTTTCATGAACATGAAATGGTATATTAACTTTGGTCCGATTTTTGTAACGGTGAGAAATATAGAAAATAGACTCACTATTAAGTATACCGAATTGATCAGGGCGACGAACTGAGTTGATATAGCCATGTCCGTCTGTCCGTCCGTATGTCTGTCTGCCTGCCTGTTTGAATGCAAACTAGTCCCTCAAATTTTGAGATATCTCAAGAAATTTGGCGCAAGGATGTATTTTTGTATTATATTAGACATTTGTCGGATACCGTAGGATCGGACCACTATAACATATATCTCCCATACAACCGATCGTTCAGATAAGACGATTTTGGTCATTCCTGCCGCAATTTAGAAAGTATAAACGTGAAACTCGGTGATATATATTTTAATATATCATGGAAGATTTTCTGAAAAAATCACTTTGATCGGAGCTATATCTAGTATATATCCCATACAACCGATCGATAAGATAGAAAGATTTTTGGCCATTTCTCCCTTAGTTTCCAATATAAAAACGTGAAACTTGGTGATATATATGTAGGAATGGATAATATTGTACACGGAAACACCGCGATTTTAGATAGAAAAGCAAAACGAACAGGAAAAAACTATTAAGAAAATATTGTAGTTTTGAAAAATGAATTATTTATTGTCTTGGCTGTGAAAAAACGTTTTTGTTAAAAATCTTTAAAAAAATACTTAAACATTAATTTACACTTGTTAAATCATATAACTGTTTAATTGTAACATGAACAATTAACTAAAAAATAAACGAGATTTAATAACTTTAAACTTTAAACAATTATTTGTGTAAAACCACATATATTCTAATATATCATAGAAGATTTCCTGTAAAAATCATTTCGATCGGAGCTATATATAATATATATCCCAAACAACCGATCGTTCAGATAAGGGGGTTTTTTGCCATTTTTTATTTTATATTTATCTTAAAAATCGTTTAGGTATCTACACCTGTTCACTATATAATTCTTCCCAAGGCAGTCGGTTCTATGTACCGGAGCGACTCGGGATTTTTCCCGACCAAGGACTGTCATTTCAGTGTGACCCCATTTAATTTGTTTCGTCCCTCCCACAAATTGTCATCCTCCCAGCAGCTCCTTGCAGCAGGACTGCTACATATTCTCTTACTCCGGGAAGGTATCGAACCCAATCCGGGTCCGTCTCCTGACCCCGGTCCTGAGAAATGGTTTTGCTGCATTTGCCAGAAAAGAATCTTTTTAGGACGGTCATACTCTGTTCAGTGTGTCTCGTGCAAGGGATGGTTGCATCGGACAGGTTGTTCTGGGCTTGATCCCAAAACCCGACGTCCACGTAACTTTTATAAATCTTTTGTGGCTCCTTGCTGCTCACGCCAAAGGGCGTCCCGTAGTCTACGTCTAAGCGCATCCCCACCACCTTCCAGCAGCTTCGCTGCTCAGCAAGCCACAACAAGTACCCGCTGCTGCTCGCGCCCCACGGCGCCAACAACTGAAACAGCTGATACCACTCACAACTACTACCTTCGTAGTAGAGCTGGTAGCAATGCTGAGCATCAGCCCCTGCCCCCGTCTTCTTCTCCCCCCCACTTTTCTGGCAGCAATCGTGCAGGTCAGGGAAACAGACTCTTAGTCCCTGCCTCCGTTTGCACCGTCTGCCAGCACAGAATATATAGGTTGGCGACATCCGCTCAAGGCGGGAAGGAAGAATATAAATCTGCAACAGATAGCAGCTTTGCTGCCCTCCCTATCCCGGCTGATGCCCGCCAAGGGGAGCGTGCCTTCCGTAAGGTCATTGAATCCGCCTCGGCACATTTCATTCCCGCCGGGAGAATTCCTGAAATCCGGCCCCACTTCCCGGCAGAGGCCGCGAGCTTAGCGAGGGAACGCGACCTTATAAGACAGCTTGATCCAGGCGACCCCCAAATAAGGGACATAAACCAACGCATCAGATTGCTTGTGAACGAACACAAGCGGGCGAAATGGGAAGAGCACCTAAGAGGTTGTAACCTCTCTACCGGTGTAGGTAAACTTTGGTCCACCGTAAAGTCCCTATCGAATCCGACTAAGCACAAAGACAAAGTTTCCATCGGCTTTGGCGATAAGGTGCTGTCGGATGCGAAAAAATGCGCGAACGCTTTCTGCCGACAATATATAATGCATCCTACGGTCGACAAAGATAGACGGAGAGCCAATAGACACGCACATAAATACAAACTCAGCGCGTCACCAATTACCATCACCGCTAGAGAGGTTGAGGACGCCATTGGTCGCGCTAAACCATCCAAAGCAGTGGGCTTAAAAGCTTAGGGAAAGAGGGTTTCAAATATTTAGTGCATGTCTTCAACCTGTCTCTTTCTACCTTTGTCATACCCGAGAAATGGAAAATGGCCAAGGTGGTCCCGCTACTAAAGCCTGGGAAACCAGCTAACGTAGGTGAGTCATATTGTCCGATATCTCTCCTATCGCCAGTGGCAAAGGCGCTTGAAGCCATTTTGCTCCCTTATTTCCAAGCACATTTGCAGCTAGCCCCTCATCAGCATGGCTTCAGAAAACTCCATAGCACTACCTCCGCGCTAAATGACACTAGCACCCAGATAAATTGCGATTTGAATCAATATCCCCACCATAGAACAGTACTCGTAGCGTTAGACCTATCAAAAGCTTTTGATACGGTCAACCATGGCTCCTTACTGCAAGACCTGGAAGGGTCTACCCTTCCCCCATGTCTTAAAAGGTGGACCGCAAATTATCTGGGTGGTCGGCAGGCATCGGTGCAATTCAGAAACGAAACATCAAAACAAAGGAGAATTAAACAAGGGGTGCCACAGGGTGGTGTCCTGTCCCCGCTTTTGTTTAATTTATACATATCTAAGCTACCTTCACCACCGGAAGGAGTCACAATCGTTTCCTACGCCGATGACTGCACAATAATGGCAACAGGCCCAGGCCCAAAGATCGATGAGCTATGCAATAAAATAAACGGCTATCTCCCTGATCTCTCCAGTTTTTTCGCCTCGCGAAACGTGGCATTGTCACCGACTAAATCTTCCGCGACCTTATTTACAACATGGACGCCCCAAATGTCGACCATATTGAACATCCACGTCGATGGCACTACGCTACCGACTGTCCTACACCCCAAAATCTTGGGTGTGACGTTTGATCAGGATCTACATTTTGGTGCGCACGCAACCGCAATTGTTCCAAGAATTCAGAGCCGTAATAAAATCCTCAAATCCCTTGCTGGCAGCACCTGGGGAAAAGATAAAGAAACGCTCTTGACCACATACAAAGCAATTAGCCAGCCGATTACGTGCTATGCGTCACCCATATGGTCGCAAAGCCTAAAAACTACCCACTGGAAGAAACTACAAGCCTGCCAAAATACTGCTTTCAGAATCGCCACGGGCAGTCTTCTTATGTCCCCAGAACACCATCTGCATAATGAGGCGAGAATACTCCCCATCAGGGAGAGAAATGAGATGCTGACCAAACAGTTTCTGTTGAATACCCAGAAACCTGGGCATCCCAACAGACATCTGATTGACGAACCAGCACCGCCTACGGGCCTAAGGAGTCATCTCCGTAAGCATTTTGAGGAAATACGGCACCTGAGAACCCAGCCGTATGATTTTACAGATTTACAGATTTACTGCTTTGGCATTCATTTAGAAGAAACTATAAAAATCCCTTGGGAAAAAAATTGTCAATACGAATTGCCAATACGAATTTTGTGAGACCTATAACTTGTACTTAGATAGACTAAAATTAATTGGTCTACAAAACTGCAAACACGAAAAAATTAAGAAACCTCTCAATAAAAAGTTCAAAGTTTTAGAAAATTTTTATAGGTTTTGGAGATCGGTTTGCATAGTTTCAGTTACAGAATTCATGGAAATTTTTTCCAAATTTATCGAAAACGAACAAAAAATAAAAATTTAACTGACCAAATTCAGAAATAAATTTCGATGCTTTTTGTGTTCGCTACTATATGTGTTAACGCAATTTCAGCCAGTGAACAAATGACATTTTCAACAACTCCAGACAACTGCGCAGCGTTAACCAGCCTTATTAAAAAAACACAATTCTTTTAATACTTTTCGTTCCCTTGTGCACTCGAAAGTCAATTTTTTTGGCAAAAAATACACAGATGCGCTAATGTGTTGGGCAACAGCTGCTTTGTTTAAATTGGACTCGCGCTACTCTAAAAATGCATAACTGCCACCAAATCAACATTTTATGACTTTTTTCGCTTCACTTTTTCATATTTTATATCTCATTTGCTTTTGCTTGATTTTTCTTAATATCATTTAGTTTCGCCAACTGCTTAGTTGCAACTTTTGCATTTAAATGGAATTTTATGCAAATTAACAGCCAGTGCAATAAGCCAACAATTTTGATAGCTGCCAAACTGCAAAAAGAACAAATAAAATTCTACTTAATATGAAGCTATTTATTTTACGCAGACTCGTAATTGCATTCGTGTGTGTTATTTGCATTTATAGATTTATAGTTATTGCTTTCAATGTGATTTTGTGATTTTCGTATTCTTTTCAGGCGATAATATGGCGGCTATATCACGAAAAACCTCCTCGGCCGATCGGATTGCAGCGATATTTAAATATCTTTTAGGGCCGTGTGTGCTGGTGAATACGTTGGGTATAAGGTAAGTGGTTAAAGAAATTTAGGTACATGGCTATCTGCGAAAGGATTTCCTGAATTCGTTTCTCTGAGTTGTGTTACCCTTCAGAATTTCAATTACCATAAGGTGCCCCTAAAACATGTAATGCTTGGTATTTACTATGTTGCAGCCAACAAGAGATTTGCTTTTAGATATGTGAAGCGAATAACAGTTATTCCATGCTAAAAGATTCAATTGATATGCTTTCATTACATTTTCGATACACTATAATACTATCTACAGATTCTCTTTGTCCGTATTAAATACGATACCGTTTTCATTGCATACTTTAAGGAGCACACAATTTATTTCATAGCTGCGATCGGGTTTCTGAATTTAAAAAATCGTTGGGATTGCGCCCAATTGACACACAAACTAAAAACTTTCAGACCAAATTCATGCAGAACATCAGGGTAGTTTTCTAGCGATTCGGCGAAGGGCAATTAAGCACTCATGTATGAAATTAATGCGGCAGTGAACTTGCGATCGATATAGCGGGATCTAAAGGTGCCTTATCATTAAAAATGCAGGATATTTACACTCACTTTTAGTGTGAGTTGGGTTGGTTAGAACTTCTATTCGCACTTATAAGATTTGGGTTTCGGGTATATAAAGCCCCTTGATATATGATATTGTAACGAATTTACTTGCAAATCCTCTTATTTGCAACCTTCTGCTAAGTTCGAATCACTAAACTGTTGAATAAATAACATCAATATTTAATAATTCAAAATCCAATACTTAATAATACTTCACAATAAATAACTCTGCTATTGCCCGACAGATTGTGTGCTTAATCAAAAACTTAATTATTCCGCCTCTACTGTTGTTGCCTTTTATACTCTCTGATTTCCTCGTTCGCATCTTCTAGGCGCTTCCATTCCAGAATCTACTAGTTGGCCATCAGCTATCAAATTTCTCAGCTGTAACTTCAACTGCACGATTTTATAGCTTCTTTCATTGCATACTTTCTGGAGTATCTCAGATACATGTATCTGGTTGTGCGTTGCTTCTAACCCAGTTTTGGAATTCTTTAGACTCAAATCGGTCGGCGTTATGTTTCTTTCTTTTCACTAGGTATCTTCCTTCCCTATTTGCGTCCCGATAGTCAGTGAGAATGAATAAAATCAAATCATTTGGAGTTTACAGCTACAAGAGTCTAAAAAAGCAGAAATGGCAAATAAAAGTTTATGCCTGTAAATTATTTATGTGCTTGCGCAAATATGTTGGTCTGGTGGAAAGCACTGGACACGGCGAGCACCTCCAAAATGTTAGTGTCAGTGCAACGGACGGCGCTGATCGGTATCAGTGGCGCTCTCAGAACAACGCCTACCTTGGCACTGAACGTCATGCTGAACATATACCCAGTAGATATTGCGGGAAAGGCGGCCGCGGCAAGGTCGTTGGTCAGGCTTCGTGATATGGGATATAGACTTTCTGACCGCGGACACTCTAGCCTTCTTACCAGTTTCGACTTCATCCCGGACAGAACGGACTACTGTATGCCGATAACAGCTCCCTATACAACCTTCACCCCAGTTATTCCAGAGAGAGAGGATTGGGGAAGAGGAATTATCTGGGGCATGGGACCGGTTAACTTGTTCACGGATGGGTCAAAGCTGGATGGAAAGGTTGGTGGGGGGGTCTTTTGTCAAGAGCTAAATTTAAGCCGCAAGTTTAAGTTGGCTGATCACTGCAGTGTATTCCAAGCGGAAATTGCTGCGATTAAGGATGCGGTGGATGGAATGCTATCCAGTGCTACCACGGTTAGGGAATTTAACATCTACTCTGATAGCCAATCGGCTATCAAGGCCTTGAGCTCAACTACAGTGCGATCGAGGGTGGTCTGGGAGTGCCTGACCTCGCTTGCGATTGCATCGAATTATTTTACAATTAAGATTATCTGGGTCCCGGGCCATAGTGATATCCCGGGTAACTGTCAAGCGGATCTCTTAGCCCGCATCGGTACAACTGAACCGGATGAAGATGGCTGTAGGGACTTCGGGATCCCGCTGGCCACCTGTGGATTGCTCCTCCATAGCTGGGCCTCGAATCAGCTCAGCAAACGTTGGGCGGATACCACGTCTTGCAGGGTAGCAAGATCTTTCTGGCCGAAAGTGGATGGCAGGAGGTCTGCTGAAATAATTGGGTTCACTAAGGCTCACCTATCAATGGTCATTGGGGTTTTGACAGGGCACTGTCCCATGGGTATCCATGCGGTACGTCTCAATATACTGGAAACTCCATCCTGCTGCAGCTGTATGGAGGATGATGAGGTGGAATCACCAAATCACTTTATGCTTGATTGTCCAGCTTTTGCCAGAATTAGGCGAAAGTACTTCGGTCGCGACTCACTTGGATCTCCCGAGGATATATCCAAAGTTGAGATCGGTATCATTCGGAGCTTTATCGTTGCTACCCAACGATTCTCTAAGTAGTTGGATCTAGGTCACCGTTATTTTTGGTGTATGTGGTATCACAACGGACCTTCGTGTTGTCCAAGTGAGCTATCCTTATCAGGGAAGCTACCACCTAACCTATCCTATCCTAAATATGACATAATGCGTGACACGGTTGCCACTTTGGTCCATTTGGGCAAAAAATAGTCCCTCCCAACCCCATTTGGTCCGCTGGTCCTTTTCTTAAATTTTGACGTTTTTATGCCGTAACTACTATTTTGGTACTTTTCTTTCTTTTTCACTGAGGCAAAAATTGCCACACACTCGTTAACCCACATATAATTTTCAATTTACTTCAATGGAATTCTTAACATAAAAAATTCCTTAGTTAATAAAATGATCAATGACATTGCACCAAGGAGATAATTTAGGCGAGGCATTAAAAGGAGAATTGTTGGATCTTTGGGCAAACACATTGATGAAACAACGAACTAATCAGAAAAAAAGTTTTGTTTTTATTGTGTAGGTGGGCAGTTTTCGATTTCGACGCTTGAAGGCTTATTCGGGTGTAACGGAACATCACATACTCAGCTCAGAGCTTTGGAAACAAAATAAAGGAAATCACCATGTGGGAAAATGCACCTAGGTTAATCCTGAATTGTGTTTGTATGACATGGGTATCTAATGGAAGGTATTAAAGAGTATTTTAAAAGGGCTTGGGCTTTAGTTCTATAGGTGGACGCCTTTTCGGGATATCGCCATAAAGGTGGACCAGGGGTGACTCTAAAATGTGTTTGTACGATGTGGGTATCAAATGAAAGTTTTTAATCAGTATTTTAAAAGGGAGTGGGCCTTAATTATATAGGTGGACGCCTTTTCGAGATATCGCCATAAAGGTGGACCGGGGTGACTCTAGAATGTGTTTGTACGATATGGGTATCAAATGAAAGGTTCTAATAAATATTTTAAAAGGGAGTGGGCCTTAGGTCTATAGGTGGACGCCTTTTCGAGATATCACCATAAAGGTGGACCAGGGGTGACTCTAGAATGCGTTTGTACGATATGGGTATCAAATGAAAGTGTTAGTGAGAATTTTGAAAGGGGGTGGGCCTTAGTTCTATAGGTGGACGCCTTTTCGGGATGTCGCCATAAAGGTGGACCAGGGGTGACTCTAGAATTTGCTTGAACGGTATGAGTTAATGCTTATATAAAGGGGAGTGGGCCTTAGTTCTATAGGTGGACGCCGTTTCGAGATATCGCCATAAAGGTGGACCAGGGTGACTCTGTAACGTGTTTATGCGATATGGGTATCAAATTAAAGGTACTAATGAGGGTTTCAAAGGGGAGTGGCCCTTAGTTGTATATGTGAAGGCGTTTTCGAGACATCGACCAAAATGTGGACCAGGGTGACCCAGAACTTCATCTGTCGGGTACCGCTAATTTATTTATATGTGCAACACCTCGATACCCCTCCTGCCAAGGTTCCAAGGGCTTTTGATTTCGGATTTTGGTAGGTGTGATACCCATTTTACAAAGTTTTTTCCAAAGTTATGTTTTGCGTCAATAAACTATTCCATTTACCATGTTTCATCCCTTTTTTCATATTTGGTATAGAATTATGGCATTTTTTAAATTTTTCTTAATTTTCGATATCGAAAAAGTGGACGTGGTCATACTCGTCTTCGGCCATTTTTTATACCAAGATAAGGTGTGGTCAGATAAGTACACGAACTAAGTTTAGTAAAGATATATCGATTGTTGCTTAAGTTATCGTGTTAACGGCCGAGCGGTAGGACAGACGGCCGACTGTGTATAAAAACTAAGCGTGGCTTCAAACGATTTCGCCCATTTTCACAGAAAACAGTATCGTCATAGAATCTATGCCCCTACCGAAGGATAAGTGATTTTTTGACCGACTTATGGCATTAAAAGTGTTCTAGACAAATTAAATGAAAAAGGGCGTAGCCATGCCCATTTTGAAATTTTCTTTTATTTTTGTATTTTGTTGCAACATACCATTACTGGAGTTGTTTGTTTACATAATTTACTTATATCCCAGCAAACACAGTTTCTAAGATTAGAGAAATATTGTAATTTTACATTAGAATTCTAATATAGTTCTCTAATGCATTTCGAATCGAAAACTGGGTTAGAGAACTAGGTTGGAATTCGACTGTGAATCGATTCGAATAACACTAAAAATGCGATGTTATGATTATTGTCAACGTTATCGATTATTTGCATGACATTATCACTCATTCTTAATGTTATACAAACAAAATAAAAATAGTGGAAACATTTCAAGTTGCGAAATGAGTTTTTTTATGTATTATGATAAATGCTAGTAAGTGAAATTGAATCAAAAAAAGGTAAAAAAGGAAAGCGAGCATATTACTGAAGGGCTATTTGAATGGCATGAAGAAAACGCTTCCTCATCTGCACCTCTAACTAACGCTGAGCTCAATCTTTAAGTACGGTTTTAATTTATTATAATAGAAAAAGCCTTTGAAATATGTTCATTCCTAATACATAAGATTATAATCAAATAAACGTATTTGATATAATGAAACTATGAAAATTTCACTCATTTTAAATAATTGAACTCAATTGCGCATCACTTCAAAATTCTCATTAGAAACTCATTAGAATTTGACGTTAGAATTCGATTAGAATTCTAACCCTTTTCTCGATATCGAGAACGAAGTCCCCTTTTTGTCGAGAATGCTATAATTCGCGACAGTTTCGCAAATCGTTCTCTAACCTTCTACCTTAGAGAAATATATTAGAATTCGATTCGTCTTCTAATCGTTTTCTAACCTAAATATTTGTTGGGATACTGTAAAGATATTAAATTTTTTGTTAAAATTTGACGTTAAAAAATTTTTTTTTAAAAGTGGGCGTGTTCGTCATCTGATTTTGCTAATTTTTATTTAACACATATATAGTAATAGTAGTAACGTTCCTGCCAAAATACAGCTTGCAAAACTTTGAAATTACCTTCTTTTAAAAGTGGGCAGTGCCACGCCCGTTTTCCAAAATTTTACTAATTTTCTATTCTGCGTCATAAGATCAACCCACCTACCAAGTGTAATCGCTTTAACCGTCTTTGGTAAAGAATTATCGCACTTTTTCGGTTTTTCGAAATTTTCGATGTCGAAAAAGTGGGCGTGGTTATAGTCCGATTTCGTTCATTTTAAATAGCGATCTGAGATGAGTGCCCAGTAAAGTTATACGCCGCAGATAAGCGCCGCCGCCGCCGCCGATTTTCGTCGTTTTTCGCACGCCGCCGCCGAATGTCGAAATAATCAACGCTGCGGCGGCGTCCATCGCGATATTATATTTTCTACTAATTTGAGACTGTCTAGGTCATTTATTGTTCATGTCGAAAATTGGTCCGATATTGTAGGAATGGGTATCAATGGATGCGCATCACTGCCAATTATCAGAATCCAATTGCGAAACTTAACTCCTTCTAATCGTTTAGAAGTTATTTAAAAAAACAGACGCTTTCCATGCCGGCTGATCACGGATTTCGTATCACCGAATTCAGCAAGTTATTAAAACAAAACACTAAAAGAAAAGTTATATAAAACATATAAATGCTCACTTTGCATAATTCTTTCAAAAAATATAATAAGGAACAATGAATTCAAATAAAATGACACAAGTCGAGCATGTTTTCAAATTGTCCTTAAGTTGTTAAAAAAGCAAGTTTCCAGCAAAGCAAAGTACTGATTTTCACAAAAAAAACTGTATCCCGATTGGCTTAAATAATAAGCGAAATCGGTGATTCAAAATCCTTTAGTAGGTTCCAGGGGCTTAAATTAAATGCTCCTTTGAATTGATTCCCACCTCAAACTTAAGTTGAAGATATATGTACGTATGAGAAGGGTTTGAAAAATCACTTGGCCTCATATCCAAAAATCTGTTGTTTATTTGGGAAACTTTAAAATAGCATCTGAAACGTTAATTTTAATTTTAACACTTCATTATTCAATACCCAAATCTCCCGGTTTGACATTTCTTAAAGTTGGCGGCCCTATCCCAACTAGTCACTTGGAGCGAACCACATTGATTCTAGCTTATCAACCAAGTTTAAATATCACCTACACGTTACAGCTCCTGCTACATATACGAAGACGTAGGTATATATTGTAAAGAATTTTGGGAAATTCCACTTATCTGAAACCTTCTGCTAACGTTCGAATCGCGGAACTGTCGAATAAACTGCAATATTCTGTTTTGCAAAATGGATTTATTAGCCTACTTTGAGAGTGTACAATTATACTTCATTCGCACCTAATAGCGTATTTAAATAAAACTGATTACTGATTCCTCAGCTTGCGCTGCTTTATACTCTCGGTTCATTTCGCGAACAGTTCGGGAACATTTGTATCTCATGCTTGGTTACCAGATATACACATGTATATTTGTAGTTGATGCTTTTCTGATAGCCATATGCGTGTGTATGTGTGAGTAACTACTTCGGCTGATGACTTCGTCTATGTGTGTGAGATATCTCTTCGTTGGCTTCCATACATCGCATGAACAAAAATGCATTTTGTATTTGCGAAATTGCTCAACACCCTCGCCGAAAAAAATTCTGAAAATTCAGGAAAAATTTTGAGCTATTTCTAACTTGCACATTATTGTACTAAAATGTATTAGGCTACAAAAACTGCATACTCCAAAATTTTCTAGAAATTCTGAAACAAAATTTGAAAATTTTGATGGTTATTTTTGAAATTTTGATTAATTATCCTTACTTTTGAATAACCTTTGACATTTTTTTGAATGTGGTTTCTGTTAGGAAATTTGCGATATTTTAGATTAAAATTATCAATTAAGCTGTGAGCCACTGAGTTTTTTCAGAATAAACTTAACATGTACTTATTTTTTGAATAACTGTATATATACAGAACTTTTCGACAACAAATTGATATCATGTCGATAATTCGCCGATAATATTCCTATAATTTTTTTATAAGCGTTGTTATCGATAACAATTTAATATTACGTCGATGATATGCCGATGATAATCCGATAATAATAACAGCGGCATAACTTTTAAATGATTTAAAAAAAAATGTCGAAATTAACCCGAAAAAATTGCTAGCTAAATCCCAAAACTCTCAGAATGGCTCCGGTACAATCACAAGATGATCCCGTAAATATATCAAAACAGTACCGAAATATTCCCAAACGACTTTTTAAAATCATCTCATAAAAATACATAAAAAGTCCAAAGTAATCCCGAAATGATCCCAACATTAATCCAAAAAACTCTAGAAGTTATCCCAAAATTATACCTGAACATTCCAGAAGTTATCTAAAATAGGTTTTAGAAATAGTCCCTACGTGGTTTTAAATTTATACGATCGGGTCGTAGTTTGGTGTTTCTGGTTTAAATTTTGTGGATTTAAAATTAAGTCAACATCATGCTAATTCTAACAGAGCAGAAGTGAAATTTACCATTCCCGAATCCTATTTAGACCGCAAAATTACATTTTTAAAAAAACATTAGACAATAAATCACATTAATGATAAAAGTTTCGAAAATAAAAAAGTGATAACTGAGAGCCACCGAAAAAAAACATATACGGTATGGAGAAAGCCCTTTTTTATTTATGAATATCAGTTTTTTTCCGTGCTAAACCGAAATTTTTTTCTAGTTAACAGTTGAATGCAATCTCTGTTAAGAATTATATTTTTCTTTGTGGCATATTTTTTTTTAATTTCACTCAAAATTAAAACTTTGCTTATTTTGTGTTTCGAAACAATTCCAGCATAAGATTTAAGCTAAAAGGGCTGTATTTTGTAACTTTTTTTTTTTTGTAACGGAGGCATTCCAATTACCTGGCCCATATATATGAAAAATAACAAATCTTTTTTTTATATATTTTATAAGATATTTTCTTCTCTTTTTTCCAGGCGCATATTTTTGACTTAAGACTTAAATTAAATTAAACGAAAAATTTATAAATAATCCTATTTAAGACAACTCTCAATTTAGAATTAAAAAAAAAAAAACAAAAATATACAAAAAAATTTAAAAGTACTTAGACGTAAAAAGTAAAATTTTAGCATAATTTAATTTAATAATTTATAAATGTTCTAACAAAAAATACGTCAGAAATAAATCAATAATGAAATGGCCGATTTGTACTTAAAATCTTTTCACTGTAATTATAATATTATTGCTTTTACTGAAACTTGGTTAAGACGACAAGTTTTTAATTCCGATATTTTTTGTGGCAAAAATAAACGATTAAACGGAACGGGGGTAGTGCTTTGCTGGCTGTACATTGTTCAATACCATGCGAGGAGGTTAATTGACCAGCTACTGATGACATCGAATTTAAATGCGTAACGAATTCTGATAAACAGATTACGGATTTATTTAGTGGTTTGATACATTCCTCCCTCAACTGATCAATCAGTATATATGCAGCATGTTTCACTGATAATAACTGCTTATTCGATGATGAAACCATGTCTCAATGCTTGTCAATGCGATTTTAACCTACCGCAAATATTATGTAACACATATGATCATAACATTGTTCCAGTCTCTTCAAAGACGTGTAACAACGACTTTTTGTATGAAATATCCGATATTTGTCTTAATCTGATCAATATTTTTCCATATAAGTACGGACAAATTTTAGATTTAGCCTTTGTGGATGACGTATCAAAATTCTCTATGAATCGATGTGAGCATCTAGTTTTACCTGAATATGTTTCCTATCCTTCACTCGAGATAGTTTACGAAACCATATGGAATATTTATGGTTGCATAAACAAACTAGGTGATTATACCAGTCGTTTTGATTTTACGAGAGCCAATTTTAAAAAATTAATTGAAGAACTTTCTAAAATAACTTGACCTCAACATAGCGCGGACGTAGATAAGCACGGTTTTTATTTTAAAAGTATAATTTATACCCTAATTGGAAAAGTATGTGCCCAAACGTATTTGTTCATATGACGAACCATGAATGAAGCCTGGATCACTAAAGAACTAAAATCTTTGAAAAACAAAAAGTCACGTTACTTCAAATTATATAAGAAGACAGGTTTACATTCCAATAACGGTCGTTATGCTATTCTTTTAACTTAATAAAAAGTGCTATAAAGCTTACGTCTGTAAAATTAAGAAGAAAATTATTTGCAACCCGAGGTCGTTTTATGGTTTCGTAACTTCTGAACGTGGGGTAAAGGGTTTTCCTTCTGCTATTAAGTTTAGTGGTAATATTTCTAATGAAAATCAAGTGATTGTGAATTGCTTCGCTCAATTTTTCAAATGTAATTTATCCAGCGAGTTTGTTTTGCCACCTGGTAAATATCCTTATGAACTGTATTCAAGTAATTCAAACTCTGCTCCACATTTATTACCTGAAGATGTGTTATTGTACCGAAAGACCCTAAAATAATCTTTTACATATGGCCCTGATTTAATTTACACATGCTTTCTTAAAAAAATGTACAGAATGCATCTACCCATCTCTTACTGATATTTGAAGTACGGAATTTTCCCGATGGCATGGAAAGAATCCTTTCTCATCCCTCTCCATAAAAGTGGCATTATACTGTCGTGGCATAGCTAGACTGTCCGCTGTTCCTAAGTTGTTCGAAGCAATCTTTACAAATCACCTAACATTTTCGAGTTCAACATTAATTGCAAGTTCTGAGCATGAGTTTTGTAAGGACAAATCAATCATAACTAATTTATTTGAGTTCACAACTCATATTTCGAATGGGTTCAGAGAAAATCTTCACACAGACGTTATATACACCGATTTTAGTAAAGCATTCGATAAAGTATGCCACTCTTTACTTGTCTATAAACTAGACATGCTTGGCTTTCGACCTAGTCTCACTCGTTGGAGTTCCTTCTATCTCTGTGACAGAACACACAGAGTAATCTTTAAAAATATGTTTTCGAGTATCATTAGTGTCACCTTTGGTGTTCAGATTCTAATTTCTGAAAGAGTTTAGCGACCCGTACGTTACGAAAACCCTCTTCACAACATTGGTTAGATCGATATTAGAGTATGGCTCAATAGTCTGGAATCCGCGTTTTCAAGTCCATACTGACAGGCTCGAATCAATACAAAACAGTTTTTACTATTTGCCTTAAAGAATTTTCAGTGGGACTCTTCATTTAATCTTTCACCTTACACTAATCGTTTAAAACTCACCAATCTTGCAACTCTTGCTAGTCGAAAGGAAATGCTTGGCGTAATATTTATAACAAAACAACTGAACGGATCGATTTCAAGCCCATTTCTTCTGAACTAAGTGAACTTTTAGTGTTCCCTGTCGAACTACGAGACACTGTATACCTCTTCTTTTAAAATAATGCAGAGCTAATTTCGAACTTAACGAACCTTTCCGGTGTTAGTGCCAAGATTATAACTCTCACTCAAACACATTTGATATGTCGGATTCCCTTTTTTTATAAAAAAGCTGCCCTTATCTTTCTTAATCGTTATTTCTGCATATGTTTGTTTCTATTCTACTAATTCAGTTTTACACTCAGCTGATGATATTTCTTCTGTAGCTGAGCAGTTTTAGATTTCGACGCTTGACAAACCACTGCCCATCAATGACTCGGACACAAAAAAAAATTATAAATAAGAGAATTAATAAATAAAAAAATAAAATAATAATGAACAGGATTAGCCTGGTGTCATTGGGCCACTTGAGGGCAGTGCGCTGCCACAACGTCCAATTAAAATTGAAAGATTCAATGTAAATAAAGTTTTAATTTATAAAAAAAAAATTAAAACGAAATGTTTAATAAATAAGTGTAAATTTCTATTTGTGAAATATGTTTTTATTAAATTATAAATAAGTAAAAAATTATTAGTCTTTATATATAAATGATATAAATTAGGAATATAAAATTGTAATTATATAAAAAAAAAATTAGTAAGTTTAAGCTTTATTTTGTAATTAAATTACAACAAAATTATTTAACAAATTATTTGTATATAAAATTTTAAATGGCATTATTTACATCAGCTTAACGAAACTTTGTAAATTTTTATGAAAATTTAAAATTGAAGAAATAAAAAAAGTTCGAACGAAACAGTATTCGTAGTGCTTGCGATTGTAATTAAATAACTTTAGTTTTTGTTACAAATAAAAAGCTGAAAGAATTTCAAATCAATGGTGAAAATGTTAAAAACGATATCAAAGAAAACATATAGAATTACACACAGACACTCATACATACATATTTAGATGTATGTTTGTATGACTGCATATATCTAGATTTAAAATTAACAAAACAAATTCGAACAAAATATTGGTTTTGAATGTACTGAAATATAGAAAAAAAGATTAAATTAACTGTTGAATTATTTAATTTAATTAAATATATTTATGAAATTAAATCAGTGTAGCAAATAAAGATAGTTAAAAAATGTTTAAATATAAGATTATTTAATTGAAAAAAAAGCAAAGTTAGAGAATGTGAAGACAACAAATTAATAAATAGTTATATGTATATATATATATGTACGTGTACGAGGATCGCGTGAGCGCATAAAAAATATCGAAAACAAGAGATGATTAAATAGAAACAAAAAATAAATTCAAATAAATGTAGGACCCTTATTAACAATCCATACAAATTTCGAAATATTGCAAATGTTACCAAAAGGAAAAGTCGTGGCAATAAAATTTGATGAAATAAGAAAAAAATTAGAACACACAGTTGGAAAAATGGCACGAAAAGAGTGTAAAAGTTAATTCAATAAATATCTAAAAAAAAATTCAAAAATTTTAAAATATGTGGTATTATTTTACAGAACGTCGTTTCATATTTTAAGATTGTGAATAAGTATAATTTTTGTTGAAACATACTGTACAGCAAATACACTTGAATATCTACTGTAGCAACAGAACAATATTTTCAATGATTAAACGATTACGACGATTAAAAGCTCATTCCTGTTTTTCGATGTGTTCAATAAAGGTCTTTTCATATAAAATTCTCTTTTATTTCACGGTTAATCCTCGCGACTTTTAATAGTTTTCAAATTCGAAAGAAAAAAATAAATAATATTTTCTAATTATTTAAAAATAAATAATATTTTCTAATTATTGAATTCTTTGAATGATGTTGAAAACTATTAAATTTCCTAAAATTGATCACCTATTATTTATTTTTTCTAAATTTTTTGCCAATTCAAACATTTTTATCATCATCAACAATGTTGTTTTTTTTGTGCTTTAAAAAATAAATGTAATCTCTTTTTTATTAAAAAAAATCAAATGACTTAGTGGACTTTTTCAACTTTTTAAATATTTTTTATTTCAATATATAAATTTTTTTTTGATGATATTGAAAACTGCTTTGTTTCCTAAAACTTATCACTAAATACGTTTTCCTAATTTTTTTTTGTCAGTTCGAAAATTTTTATCATCAGTAATGTTTTTTTTTTTATATAAAAATAAATGTAATTTTTTACTAAAAAAAAATAAATGTTATTGCTGTGGTTTAAACAGATATTTATCTTTTTGTATTCTCAATTTATTTTTATACATATTTAATTTCTCCTTCGCTTTTGTAAGATTTATTCGATTCTACAAGCTGTTAGTTTATTTTCTTTTAAATCTGGATATTTAAAACATACTTTTATGATGTTGAAAATTTTTCAATTTGTTATTTTATTTATTTACATATTTAATTTTATTTCGATGTTAATTTTTTTTAGTTAAAATTTTAAAAAATGTATCTCTTTTCAATTCAAATAATCTTCGCCATCAGAACTGTGTTTTTTGTTTAAAAAAATCTATTTTTTTGTTTGTTATTTTTTTAGAGATATTTTTGTTTTAATATTTTTTTATTTATTACTTATATATTATTACTATATATTTTATTTTGTTTCTCTATTTTAAAAATTGACTAGACTTATTCTACTTTAGAATTCCTTTTTTTTTTTTTTATTTTAGTATTGAAAATGTCTTTTAATGAAGTTGATCCTGTTATATCCTAAAATATATCACTTGTTACTTTTTTGTAAATTTGGTTTTGTCAGTGTAAATATTTTTTGATATTGGCAATATTTATTTTGCTTAAAAAAAAATTTAATTTTAATAAATTTTTTTTATAACTTTAGTTTTATAAATTTTTTTGCAGTAGTTTATATATATCTCTTTTGTTTTAAATTATTTGTTCCTTATTTTTAATACTTTATCTAAATATTTTTTATTTTTTTTTTATTTTTTTATGTTTACTTTTCATATTTCTTTTTAAACATATTTATCTATGATTTTATTTAAAATAATTTTTATTATTTGTTTTTCATCTTGTTGCGTGGGATGTATTTCCTGATTAAATTTTTTTTTTGTTTAGAAGCTCATATTTTTTTTAATACAATTTTGCTATACATTTCTCACCATTTATCTATTTACAATTCTTTTACCCTTTGGCAGCTCTGATTTTTAAAATAAATTTTGCTGCATAATATTTTTCTCATTATCCATCTACTTACATAATTTAAATTATTTTAATTTACTTTACTAGTTTGTGAGTTTGGGCTTGCATATCTGAGAATTTATTAAAATTAAAAAAAAAAAAAATTAGGTATGAATAATTTAATATTATTGGTTTGCTTCTTCCTAAATTATCAACTACTTTTTTGGTACTCATCTTTTTGTGCTATAAAATGCCATCTTTATTAAACTGAAATCGCATTTACATAACAAGTTTTTTGTTTATTATTTCCTGATCCCAAATCGTTGTCTGTAAAATTTTTTTTTTGTTTTATATTACTTTCAAATATATGATTTTGTGATTTTCATTCCTTAACCTTTTATACTTTTCCATATTTTTGTGTCTTTTTAAGTTTTTTTTTTTTTGATAACATTCAATTATTTTTTAGTATCTTGCGCATTTCTTTCTTAATTTTTGTTATTTTGCAAAATTTGTGTTACGTTGCTTTTTAAAAAATATTATTATTTCTATTATTAGGTAAATGTTTGTTTTATTTTCTGGGCATTTTTGTAATATTTCTTTCGTTTTTTGTAATTTTTTTACGCGTTAGTTCCTATTTACTGATAATTTTGAAGTTGTTTCTTTTTTTCGAATAAATGGATTAATTTTAGAACAAATATTTCAAATTTTTTTTAAGTTTATTGACATTTTTTCTAAAAATATTCTGCGTACTTTTGGGTTTTGTTTATATTTTATTTTTAAACTTTTTTTTTATTCGTTTTTGGAAGTAAATTTAATTTATTTTCGATGAGATATATATGGTCTTTTTTGTTTTTTTCCTTTAATTTCACGTTAGTATTTTTAAATGTTTAAACAATTTTTCCAGAAATAAATTTGTCAGAGTTTTTTGTTTTTTGTATCAAAAAAAATTTCGTAAATATTTTTCCAAAAATTCTTTTTAATTTTTTAAAGCTTCCGATTTCTGCTTTTAAGACGTCGATACTCCTGTAGAGCCATTGCCCACTGTCCAACTGCTGCATTGTAACTATATGGAGGTTTAATAAAAAATAAATCATAACTATTTGTAGATAAGCGCATTTAATGTACACAATTCAATATGAGAATAAACAGACATTCAAATCATAATTTGCTGTTTTGTTTTTCATTTGTCAAATGCCTGGATTAAGTCTACTATCTGCTGGTTATATCAGGTATATGTGACGCTCCACGAAAAAAGGTTCCCAATTCGAAAAAAAAAAAAAATTGTTTAACGATTTATAACAAATTAATGTTCGTTCCAGTAAATGGACCATCATGCGAAAGCTATCGAAGCGTAAAATCAAAGGTGTTCGAGTTGGGGGCTTTTTCTTACGGAGAGTCGCATATGTACAAACAGGTAAGTACCCGGCTAACCAGAGAAAACATTGATTATTTCACAAAGACATGGTTTAATATTTTATCAAAAGGATGTTGGGTTCGCCATTAATATCACAGACATACATATACTTATACATGCTTGTAAAAGCAGCCAACTTCATGATTGTCTCGCTTATAATAATTTTTACAGTTTTCACCAATTTCATAGCACTTATGGGGAGTAATGAAGCCCCAACGAGTATAAACTCCACCACTGCAGTCAATGGTCGCATGGTGGGTGAGTTGTTTATACATAGATATGTACCTACACATACATGAGTGATGCCCTGTATATAATTTTCATGTCATTAATAATGGTCTAAGTATAATGAATTTGTGCTATGAAAGAATGCTAGGGAGTTTCTATTTCACACTGGTCGTATTTCACATTGGAATGGCAAACCCTTTCACCAAACCTCAGATATGTACAAAAAAGTGGTGGAGAAATCCCGTATGCATAAACATTTTACTCTGACCACTTTTGTTGATGTGAAAGGTGCATACAACAACTTAAAAGGGCTGGAGCAACCTATAAGGAATTGGATTCCAGTTTGATGCTCCTCTGATATGGATCATTACTATAAACCATATTTTACGCTGATGATGTGACGATCCTGATTTCATGTCCATTCCCTTCAGTTATGAATGAAATCATGGAGAAATGTTTGCAAAATTAAGAAAGTGGGCACAGGGATGTAGCTTTAAGCTGGATCCGGAGTAGGCGAATCTACTACGTGCATCGAGGAGCGAGCACGAAAGGCCTACATCGCTTTCTACGCTTGAAAGGCGATATGCGGTAAGAAATGGGTCCCAGCCCAAAGATGGTGCTACGGCTCCATGAGACAGTTGTGCGATCAGTGCTGACGTATGGCTCCATAGTAGGGTCCTTGAACGATACTTAGAAAGGGCATGGCGTTTACCTTGATTTACTTCCGCCGGAACTTTTAATTCCTAAATATATTACTATTAGTTTGTGTTAGACACACATTTGTAAGCGTTTTGATTATTAAATCTACATATATATATGAACAAAGTGAAACGAATAAAAGCACAACAGCTTGCATGAGTAGCAGATTTTATGCGAATGGCTGACGACTCTGCTGTACAAAAGGTACTCCCAACATCTTTGGCAGCAGAGAAATGTGCAGAACTTTACTGAGTTGGAAGAAAGAAGTTTAAGAAGCATTGGTCTTCTTTGGGGTGCTTCCAACTATTCGGTGTTCAAAGCGCTGATCTTAGCCGATTTTCACTCATGACAACCAGGTCCGGTGGATATACGCCATGACCACAAAAGTACTACCTAAATATATACTCCGTAAAATTATACGATAGCTAAAACCGAACTAGGAATTTATGTGTATCTACATAAAAATTTCCCTCACTAGGGTAGGCACCTTGTCGTTGGTGTGAGGGCTTAGCCGAACTCCATAGCGCCCGACTATGAGGCGGAGCTGTTTAGGACTGACATCTACGCCGTTTCGCCTCATAGGAGGGCGGCGGGATGTCGGTGACCAAGAACTGCCAACCCCCTAATCCAGGCTGTTATGCGGACCGTGCCTATTGGACGATTTGCAGCCAGGGGATAAATTCGGCTGTATTCTAACGGAGCCTTCCCGATACCGGGCCATCTCGGGAAGTAGTTATGGCCTTACCGCAGTAAGGGGCGCTGCTGTGGCGGACGGTTCTTTCTCCGTATATAATACTGGACCGCTGAGCCCGCCTTGTCGGGCAGGTGGTCGTACGACCAAGATGAACAACTCATTACCTGAATGTAATAAGGAGGATATAAAGAGGAGGACTGAGTCGCAATCCAAGGACGACAAATACGAATTAAGCGATGCGTCGGACTCGGGGAGCGAGAGTAGTGCTGATTCAATGAACTCCGTGTTGGAGAAGCACACAAATGAAAACGGAGTAGAAGAGTGGAGAAGGGTACGGAGCAGAGGAAGTAAAAGAGCTCTCTCGCAGTACCGTGCAGCACTAAGAATTGTACAACGCTTGGGAGCAGTGGTCGACCCAACAGAAGTGGAGATCGAGCGCTTGGAATGGGCCCATGAAGCGGTAGAAATAGGTCGAAGGCAGTTCAAAAGGTTTGCTGCGAGAAACCCTCGGTTCTGCAACCGGTACGAGGAGGAAGAAGCGTCGAATGGCAGAATGAAGAGGCAACGTTCGGCAGAAGGCGACAAGCCTGCTTTCAAGAGGCAGAAAGGACCCAGTCCTAGAGCCGCGAGGCAGAGCAGTCGCATAGACAAGACAAGTAGGCCCAAAGCTGTAAGACAGATGGGTTCCAATAGCGAGGTAGCAACTACCTCGAAAGCTGCCAGTCAGAGGGAAGTTCCAACTACGGAAGTAGGAGATAAGCCAAAGGGAGATAACGCTAAGACTCCGGCTTTCTCGGAGGCGCTAAAGGGAGTTAACGCGAAGACTCCGGTGTTCTCGGAGGTTCCAAAGGGAGATAACACTAAGACTCCTGCTTTTCCCGAGAAGATGAGTGATGTGGCAAAGCAGTCACTGACTGTGGCGCTGGTTGATCGTAGCAGTCCGTTCGGACAAATGACTACTGAAAGGTGGAGATCTGTGGAAGGGGAGCTTATTAGCTTAATGCTTAAGATGATGCGGGAACAACCAAGCAAGCCCCTTCCAACCTTTGATTCGGGGGGATGGTATAATGGTGTGAAGATGATAGCGTGCGACAACATCGCGAGCTTGCGGTGGCTGGAGGAAGTCGTTCCAAACCTCCAAAGGCAAGGCACGAATGCGCGGTTTGAGGTGGTGGAAAAAGCGCAAATCCCCACGGTACCGAAAGTTAAGGTATGGATACCATGCGTGATGAAGTCGGAGGATACACTGCGACTTCTGCAGAATCAGAATCCGAACATACCGACACAGGATTGGAAGGTACTTACTGTATCTCGGCCTACCGAGGATGGTCAGTTCTACATCTTCCAAATAAACAAGCAGGCGGAGGATATTTTGTACACGCAGCTAGGCAAAATGTCCTTTGGCACTGGCAAAATTTACATGCGACTCAGGAAAAGAAGTCCCGTGGATAAAAACCCTTACACGCTAGAGGTCGGCGAAGTCGAAAAGGACCTCAAAAGCCCAAGGGAAAAAAGACAGGTGAAGGTCCCCGACATCACAACCAACGTGCTAGAAGAGGAGCAACCGCTAAATGGTGCTGTGATTCGCACAGAGGAACACCCGGCACAACGGTCACGAGAGGTTGAAGGGGGCCTCGAATACTCTAAACCAAAAGGGCAAGGGGAGGACGACGACGTCAAGACGAAGGTGGTGGAGGGGGACAAACAGCCCAATCGTGCTGCGAGTCCTACAAATAAACCTCCAACACAATAAAGTGGCGTCGAAAGAACTGCTCCAAACCCTTGAGGAGGGTTCGTTTGACGTGGCGCTATCCCAGGAGCCGTGGCTCTCATCGGGAGGAAAGGTATCTGGACTTAGCGCGCGCGGGTTTGGCGTTTACTACGCGCAAACGTAAGGTCGGCTGCGAGCTGTAGTAATGGTAAGGAAACAGCTGTATTCATATATGCTGTCTAATTACACCACTGAGGATTTCGTAGCGGTGGCCGTTGAGCAAAAGAATAAGCAGGCATTTATCCTGGCGTCCTGCTACATGGCCCATGCTGCGGAGGTTCCACCGATGGAGTGCAAAAGGCTAGTACAGAAGGAAGAGCGCAAAGGGCGGTTGGTCATAGGCGCAGATGCCAATGCGCACCACAATGCGTGGGGAGGAGCAGATACGAACGAGAGAGGCGAATCTCTATTTTGTTACATCCTGCAAACCAATTTGCAGATAGCCAACAGGGGAAATGTCCCTACATACATTGGTCCAACTTCCAGTAATGTTCTGGATATTACATTGAGCTCCGAGCGTGATATATCAAGCTATGATTGGATGGTTCTTGATAGACCATCCTTCTCCGACCATGCGTATATCAGCTTCAGCATCCCCCTAAAGAGGTCAACGAACTGGACTAACTTTCAGAAAAATATAGAAACAAAAGAGAGACAACCCAAAGAGGTTGCTAATATAGAGGAACTGGAGGAGTCGAATGAATTCCTAACAAGGACGCTTATGACTGCGTATAACAAAGCTTGCCCTCTAAAAGGATTCAGAGGAAAAGCAAAGCCGCCATGGTGGAACAATGAGCTGAGTCTTCTAAGAAGACAGGTAAAAGAAATGTTTAAGCTCGCAAAGACCGTGGAAAGCGAAGCGTGTCGGGACGAGTACAGGGATCAACTGAGGATCTACAAGCGTGAAATTACCAGGGCTAAGAGAACCTCATGGAAAAGTTTCTGTACGGACATAGAGTGCTCCATCGAAACAGCACGGTTGAAAAAAGTCCTAGCAAAGGGAAACATAGTCCAGGGACTAATAAAGAAAGAGAACGGCGAATGGTCACGTAATAGTGAGGAATCCCTAGAGGTGCTTCTCGGTACACATTTCCTATCGGGAGACGGTTTAGAAAAGCCAGCAGACATCACTCACACTTCGATCACCGAGCTAGTAGTGCCGGGCTTGGTGACCGATATCAAGATCGAGTGAGCGGTGAAGACGTTTTCTAAGTTTAAATCGCCGGGCCCAGATGGTATATTCCCGGTCATGTTACAAGTCTCAAGTAGGGCGGTCGTGGAATGGCTTAAAATAATATTCGTTGGGTGCATAAGACTGAATCATGTACCGCACTCTTGGAAAACTGCTCGTGTAGCTTCTCTACCAAACGCGGGGAAGATCGGTCACGTGTATCTCAAAGACTATAGACCCATTAGCTTAACATCATTTCTGCTCAAAACTTTTGAGAGGCTGATAGACGTGTACATAAAGTCCAACGTGGATGAAAAGCTGCTCTCCACAACACAGCATGCGGCCACCAAAGGCAAGTCAGTAGACACCGCATTGCATAGGGTGGTAATAAGCATAGAGAAATCTCTGGAATATAAGGAGTATGATCTAGGAGTATTCTTGGACATCGCCGTGGCTTTCAATAGTGTTGCAAAATGGGCGATTATGGATGGTCTTAATTACATTAAAGTACAACCCGCTTGCCGGTGCTTCGGGGCAGCTTGGGCGCCGAACATATGTCCATAGTTGTATAGCATCATCAATCACAAGACGAGTAGACTACCTGATTCCCTATCTGCGCTTCGATGGAGATCTTAAGGCCACAATAGAGGTGGACGATTGGTGCAAGGGTGCGCAAATGGCGGACGAGGCGATACATGTGTATACCGATGTTTCCAATGTAGTGGAAGGAGTAGGGTCTGCGGTATACCGCGCTGATCCGGAAATAAGCAGATCCTACAGGCTGCCAGATTACTGTAGCGTTTTCCAAGCGGAAATATTAGCGGTAACCAAAGCAGTAGAAACCCTGGAAGAGAATAGCTTAAGCTGCAACCGTGTTAACTTTTATATTGACAGTCAAGCAGCAGTTAAGGCAATAATCTCGCATAGCACAACATCTAGATGCATGTTAGAGTGTAAGCAATCTCTGGAGAGAATCTGTACAGAGAGAAGCATACATCTATATTAGCTCCCAGGGCATATAGGAATAGATGGGAATGAAAAAGCGGACGAACAAGCTAAAAAGGGCTCAACCCTTGAAGCTTGCTCCGTAGACGTCCCAATTAGATTGGCGAGAATAAACGAAGGCGAGAGGTGCACATGATCGACCAAGCGGGAAAGGCGTGAGTTCAAGCGCGGAGCTGTAAAGTGTCGAAGATTATGTGCAGGTCTTACAACCTTAGACAAACACAGTTGCTTCTGTCATTAAAAAGCGAGGACTGTAGACTCTTGACGGGTATTCTGACTGCACACTGCCTTCTGGTGTCACATGCCTTTAAATTTGGCTTGGTCAGTGATAGCAGATGTGGGAAGTGCGGGTTGGAGGAGGAAACGATCGAGCACGTTCTGTGCTCGTGCCCTGCACTTGCCAGGCTAAGACTATTAGGAGTGATACAGCTCTCAGATCTAGAAGCAGCAAGTGGTTTAAGCCCTAGGAAACTTCTATTATTTGCCAAGAGGACGGAGTTATTTTATAACATAGGTCCTGGTTTTTGATAGGGTTTTTCAGTTTGGTCGTTAAAACAAACTTCTGGTAACACTACGGATTCAATCAGTCTATGTGAGGTCCTCATGGACCGGCCAGTTCAACCTAACTTAACATATGTTGCTTTTCTGGATTAGACATGTTTTCCCAAGTGGCCATAAGGTCAAATAAAAAAACTATTAAAATGTTAGCAATTGTTGAATTTACAGACACATTTTATTATTTTCGCTGTATTCCTGTTTACTAGGTTTTAATTTAATTTAAAACTCCACTGCAGAAATGTGTTCCGAAGAAACCTAATAACGGCCTGCAATTGCAATGAAAAATCGGCTAAAAGAGGCTATTAAAATTGTTTATAAGGCTAATTGAACTAGTGAGGTGTGAGTTGATCTTATGTCCGTTGACCTTGGCTCAAAATTTAGTGCACTGCTCCCAAATATGGTTTTGTGGCAGTATATATTTGTACAGCAGTTTGGAAAAAACAGATAAAACTAATTAGTTGGGCCCTTTGTACTTTTCTGTATTTATTCAACAAAAATACAGTCGTTGTATGCATTTGAAATTAATAACACAATTCAACTATGGCGAATACATATATAAACAAACAATTACTAGGGAATTTTCTTTTGAAATACTAAAGCAAGTATTTTGGTGCTCATAAATAAAGTAAAATAAATATGTTTGTTCACCTAATTAAAAAAAAAAAAAGTTTTTCTTTGATAGCGTTAATTATCATCATTAAAAATATGGTCATTGCACTCATATCTTGGCGACCGCCGTGGCGTGATTGTAAAGTGCTCTCCTTACCACACCCAACATCCTGGGTTCACGCCACGGGCAAAGAAACATCAAAATTTTAGATACAAGTTTTTTCAATTAGCAAAAAATTCTGCCATAAAAAGCTTCTCAGTGAAAATTAATTTGCCTTGCAGATGCCGTTTGGAGTCGGCATAAAATCAAGTAGGTCCCATCCCGCCAATTTGTAGGGAAAATTAAAAAAGGAGTACGAAGCAACACTTTTTTTTTATTTTTGTGTACACATATCTAATTAATAACAGAATTCAACTCTGCGGATACATATCTAAGCAAACAATTACTTGGAAATTTTCTTTTGAAAAACTAAAGCACGTGTTTTTAGAAAGTGTCAGAAATACACTTGAACTCAGGGCTTCGGTTCGGTATGCGATGCATACCCCACCACACCACGGGGGCCACATTTTTTCAATAAGTGGTTTGAGATGTTGGCAGGCACACGGTGAAAAGTTTGAGCCTATATCTGAAATATTTTGGATATATGATCAAACCAAATTTTGTTTAAATGTAGATTATAATGGTCTTCCTGAAAGTGAGTGCTTAGAACTGGGTTTTAATTTGAAACTGGGGAAGTCTACACTTAAAGTTATAAAAAACAAGTAAGGAAGGCTAAGGTCGGGTGTAACCGAACATTACATACTCAGCTAAGAGCTTTGGAAACAAAATAAGGGAAAATCACCATGTACGAAAATGAACCTAGGGTAACCCTGGAATGTGCTTGCTTGACATGTGTGTCAAATGGAAGGTATTAAATAGTATTTTAAAAGGTAGTGAGCCTTAGTTCTATAGGTGGACGCCTTTTCGCGAAATCGCCATAAAGGTTGACAAGGGATGACTCTAGAATGGGTTGTACTATACGGGTAGCAAACGAAAGGTGTTAATGAGTATTTTAAATGGGAGTGGGCCTTAGTTCTATAGGTGGACTCCTTTACGAGACATCGCCATGGACCAGGAGTGACTCTGAAATGTGTTTGTACGATATGCGTATCAAATTAATGGTATTAATGAGGGTTTTACAAGGGAGTAGCCCTTAATTGTATATGTAAAGTCGTTGTCGAGATATCGACCAAAATGTGGACCAGGGTGACCCAGAACATCATCTGTCGGGTACCGCTAATTTATTTATATATGTAATACAGCGAACCTTATTGCTGCAAAGATTCCAAGGGCTTTTGATTTCGACCAGCAGCACTTTTCCATTTTATTCTACTTCATATGGAAGGTGTCACACCCATTTTACAAAGTTTTTTCTAAAGTTATATTTTGCGTCCATAAACCAATCCAATTACAATGATTCATCCCTTTTTTCGTATCTGGTATAGAATTATGGCATTTTTTTTCATTTTTCGTAATTTTCGACATCAAAAAAGTCGGATTTCGGCCATTTTTTATAGCAAGATAAAGTGAGTTCAGATAAGTACGTGGACTAAGTTTAGTAAAGATATATCGGTTTTTGCTCAAGTTATCGTGTTAACGGCCGAGCGGAAGAACGGACGGTTGACTCTTTATAAAAATGGGAGTGGTTTCAACCGATTTCGCCCATTTTCACAGAAAACAGTTATCGTCATAGAATCTAATCGCCTACCAAATTTCACAAGGATTGGTAAATTTGTATCCGACTTATGGCATTAAAAGTATTCTAGACAAATTAAATGAAAAAGGGCGGAGCAACGCCCATTTTGAAATTTTCTTTGGGTTCTTATTTTTCATATTTAATTTGAGAAGTAAGTTATCTACAAAAAATTGCTACCAGCTTTAATTAACTTCGACTATGACTACGATTTCTTTCCCTCTAATGTCGTACTAGAAGTAGCTTTTAGAATTTCGGAACAAACGAAATAGTACCAAGAAAACAAGTAAACTGTCATTTTAACACTAATTTGAAACTACCGAAATAGTTCCAATAAACCAAAACTAGTTCCAAAATGGAAAAATGAATCGAGCTTGGAACTATTGAAAAGTTAATGCAACTCAAACAAACTAGGACATCGCCATTTTAAATTCGCCAGTTGGAAGCATGTAAAAGAAATAGAGGGCGAACTAGTAGACGTACTATAAACGCACCAGTTTTGAACTAGAAATTTTGCTACAGCGCTGCTCTGCCTAATATGTAAGAGAAACCATTTCATAACACTTTAAATGTATATCAAAATATTTTGAAAAAGTTTCGAAAACTTGCAACACTTTTCAGAAACAAAATTTGTAATTTTTGAATTTTCAGCACCAAACTTAAACTCTTAAATAAGTTTTAAAAGCAGATGTTTCTAGTCCATTCTCTATTTTTAGGTTTTTGAAACCTTCTGCTTTTGTTTGAAACCCAGAAGTGTCTACAAGTTTGTATTTTTGGTTTTTTTGAAACTTTTTTGGTCTTGTTTTAAAGCAATTTTAATATTTTAAACTTATTGTTTAAACTAGTTATACTCAGCTGAGCAGAGCTCACAGAGTATGTTAACTTTGTTCGCATAACGGTAATCCGTAACGGCATAAACTAATCGAAATAGATATATACTTTTATATATCAAAATCATCTGGGTGAAAAAAGAAATTCATTTAGCCATGTCCGTCCGTCCGTCCATCTGTCCGTCCGTCTGTAAACACGATAACTTGAGTAAATTTTGATTGATGAAATTTGGTATGTAGGTTCCTGGGCGCTCATCTCAGATCGCTATTAAAATGAACGAAATCGGACAACAACCACGCCTCTTTTTCGATATCGAATATGTCGAAAAACCGAAAAAGTGCGATAATTCATTACCAAAGACGGTTAAAGCGATGAAACTTGGTAGGTGCGTTGACCTTATGACGCAAAACAGAAAATTAGTAAATTTTTGGACAATGGGCGTGGCACCGCCTACTTCTAAAAGAAGGTAATTTAAAAGTTTTGCAAGTTGTAATTTCGCAGCCGTTGAAGACATCATGATGAAATTTGGCAAGCACGTTGCCCCTATTACTGTATGTGCGCTGAATTATAATTAGCAAAATCGGATGACGAACAACTCCACTTTTAAAAAAATGTTTACAAAAAAATTTAAAATATTTACAGTATATAAGTAAATTATGCCAACATTCAACTCCAGTAATGATATGGTGCAACCAAATACAAAAATAAAACAAGATTTCAAAATGGGCGTGGCTCCGCCCTTTTTCATTTAATTCGTCTAGAATACTTTTAAGGCCATAAGTCGAACTAAAATTGACCAATCCTTGTGAAATATGGTGTGTGCATAGATTATATGACGATAAATGTTTTCTGTGAAAATGGACGAAATCGGTTGAAGCCACGCCCAGTTTTTATACACAGTCGACCATCTGTCCTTCAGCTCGGCCGTTAACACGATAATTTGAGCAAAAATCGATATATCTTAACTAAACTTTGTTCACGTACTTATCTGAACTCACTTTATCTTGGTATAAAATATGGCCGAAATCCGACTATGACCACGCCCACTTTTCCGATATCGAAAATTGCGAAAAATGAAAAAAATTCCATAATTCTATACCAGATACGAAAAAAGGGATGAAGCATGTTAATATGATTGGTTTATTGACGCAAAATGTAACTTTGGAGAAAACTTTGTAAAATGAGTGTGACACCTGCCATATCAAGTAGAAGAAAATGTAAAAGTTCTGCAGATCAAAATCAAAAGCCCTTGGAATCTCGGCAGGAAGACTATTCGTGGTATTGCATATATAAATAATTTAGCGGTACCCGACAGATGATGTTCTGGGTCACCCGGTTCGCATTTTGGTCGATATCTCGAAAACGCCTTCACATATACAACTAAGGGCTACTCCCCTTGAAAACCCTCATTAATACCTTTAATTTGGTACCCATATCGTACAAACACATTATAAAGTCACCCCTGGTCCACCTTTATGGCATTATATCGAAAAGTCCACCTATAAAACTAAGGCCCACTGCCTTTTAAATAATCATTAGCACCTTTAATTTGATACCCATATCGTACAACAAACATTCTAGAGTCACCCCTGGTCCACCTTTATGGCGATGTCCTGAAATTGCGTCCACCCATAGAACTATGGCAAACTCCCTTTTAAAATACTCTTTAACACCTTCCATTTGAACCCAATGTCACACAAACTCATTACAGGGTTACCCTAGGTTCATTTTGCTAAATGGTTATTTTCCCTTATTTTGTCTCCAAAGCTCTCAGCTGAGTATGTAATGTTCGGTTACACCCGAACTTAGTCTTTCTTACTTGTTTTGAATTGAAATTGAATACAATTAAAAAGACAGTATTAAATTGAGGGATTTCCAATTTAGTAGCGAAATGTTTCAAAAAGTGTTTAAACCGATTAATTGTTAAATATTAAGCTCAGATTTCTAACCGTGCACTTGTACCCGAATATTTCATCAAGCTTCACCACTGTATATAAATAGCGCCCACAAAACGTGTATTGCTTTAGTTACTTTATACTTAACGAGCAGCGATAAACGTCAGAAACTAAAATGAATTTCCACAATCATATCGCGATCCTGGTCATCGTACTAAGTGGTCTTTTGACCCATATAAATTCGCAATCTGACGAGTACTTGGTATTTCTCTATTATAAAGAAGAATATCGTTGTAGTTGTTCATTAGTCAGTAAGAATGTAGTGATCACAGCTGCGGGATGCATATACGGTTCATACTCGTGTCAAGATTTCATGCACGTTGCACGTAGCCCAACATCTTTATGCGAGCCATTTAGCAAAGTGAAGAGTTTAGCTTATCCAACTATTAATTCAATGTGCAGAAATGGATATAATGATATAGCTGGGATAGAACTGGGTAAATCCTTTGAAAATATTGATGGAATGAAACCAATACCACTTTGCGCAAATGATCTTCCGGTGGGCACAAAGATGACAATTAGAGAATGGGCTTCACAATTAATAAAACCAAATGAGTTTACACTCGTAACACATGATGTAACTATAGTAGAACCACAGAAATGTGGGATTCGCCCCTTAGGAATAAAAGTGTATTGTGCTATAGGTGGCGAAGACTTCCATGATAGATATGCTGGAGCACCAGGCGTCGAGAATGGACGACTTTGTGCGGTGAAAATATATAATCAGTACCGGAAAAATGCGAAACTTTATATAAACGTAGCTGATCCACAAATTCACAATTTCATAACACAATTGATTCGTATGTGTCGTAAGTGAATTATTACTCTATCTCGGCTGAACGCTCCATTACAGATTTATTTCATAAACGTCTCAGCTCACATGAAAATATATAGAATTTAAACTGATATGAGGAATTTTAAAATAAAATAGTGAAGGGAGGTTCCACGAGAAAATGAAATTTGGTGCGAAAAAAATGTATATTATAAAACTGAGGATAGTATGTATACAAAAAATAAATTTAACCTTTAAACAAATTTATATTTCTTTTATTCTTTTGGAAATAAAATGTGGATTTAACTATTTCAATAAGGTTGAAATGGTATGTTCTATCATAAGATTTAGTATGTTTTTGCTGGTATCGTTTGATGTACTTATAGGTGTTTGCGTTCTTTTGGTGTGCTCTCGGTTTGAACATTTTTAGTGATTTTTGTAACCCTATATGTTTATCTTGTGTTAATTTTATGATCTTAAGGACCGTAGGTAAAATAAAACGCACTAATTTAAATGACATTGCTTTTTAATTTGTCAATATTTCGGCTTCAATCGGAAGCCATCTTTAGGACTATTGGTAAACACAAATATGTAAAAAGGAACATTAATTTTGAATATATGGTCATTAAAAATTGTTTATGCAACTGGGTATACATATAAACGAAGCAAAACTTACACATGTGATAGCGCTTGATCGACGGATCATATATTCAAAAATAAAAGTAAATTAAACATCAATAAGTAACGGTGTCTAAGTTCGCGTGTAACCGAACTTTTTATACTCAGCGTGAGCTTCAATTTTACATTTCATTTCAGATAAATTACTTTTCTACATAACGTGGCATCGCCCATTTAAAAAAAATTTCTCCCCATTTCCTCTTACAATAAAATTTGATAAGGAAATATCATTGATTCAAAACTATTTTTTGCTAAGTTATAGATTATTATTCTAGTCTACCACCCTTTTAAAAATCTTTTATATAAAAGTGGGCGTGGTCTTTTATTGATCCCGTCCATTTTTACAGAAATATAAGGAAAATATGTGTACACAATTTCATTATGATATGTTAACTTTTCTTCGAGGTATGGCGCCCGAAACATAGAAAATTGCTTAGTCATAAAAGGGGCGGTGCCACGCCCATTTTTTTAAATTTGAAGTTTTTCCTATTTACTGTTATAAACCCGCTTGGGAAATGAAATACCAATGATATAAAGCTATTTTTTGCAAAGATATAGCTTATTTTATTCATCCACGACCCTTTTAAAAATCCTTTATATAAAAGTGGGAGTGGTCCTTAACCGATTTCGTTAATTTTTCTTCAAAGCATTCCATATAGTAAAAGCAACCACTCTGCCGAGTTTTTCTACGATAGGTTTCACGATTTTTGATTTATGATTAATAATATTTGTAAAATTGATTTTATCAAAAGTGGGCGGTGCCACGCCCATTTAAAAATTTTTTTTCCAGTTTTTATCAAGAGTCTCTATATCAGTCCAAACGACAAATTTCAATAGATGTATTATTTACTAAATAATCAGGTTTCTTGTGTTTTCCAAAATGTAATATATATAAAAAGTGGGCGTGGTTATCATCCGGTTTCACTCATTTTCAATACCAATCTATTCTGAGTCCAGATAAGCTCGTGTACCAAATTTGGTGAAGATATCTCAATACTTACTCAAGTTATCGTGTAAACGGACGGACGGACGGACGGACATGCCTCAATCAAATTTTTTTTCGATATTGATGCTTTTGATATATGGAAGTTTATATCTATCTCGATTCCTTTATACCTGTACAACCAACCGTTATCCAATCAAAGTTAATATACTCTGTGTGCAAAGCACTCATTGTGTCTTTACATTGGGCCGCAAAGGCCGTTTTATTTTCCGAAGCGTTGTTCCTAAGTTTAATATTGGACGTGTGGCTGGAAATCCTTGTCTTTACTTTTAATTTGGTTTTCCCCACATACACCTTCTCGCATAAGTGAGACCCTTAACCGTTGCGTGGTATTCAGTATATTACACTGGATTTCTCATCCTTTGGAATTCTGTCCTTTGTATTGCTGTCGGGTAGAGGCGGGAGGCTTCGAAAAGTTAAGAGAAAATGATTTTTTTAGAGAAACTAGAATGAGAAATAGATAACATCTTTCATATTTACTGATGCCATGTATGTTTATGACACTTCGGATTTGTGGCTAATATTCCACATGCTTTTTTTTCTAAGTTATAATCAAATAACCAAAAACAAAAAATATGACGAAACCTCCCTTTTTCGGGGAGGCTTCGCCAGTCATCTGGGTGGCTTCGACATTGGGTGGGAGGTTTCGACATTTATCAAATATAGCAATTTAACCAGCAAAATAAAAAAAGGATGTTGGAAAAAACTCTAAATACGATTTTTAATTCATATTTGATGTTATTTATTTCAATACAGTAACAAATTTTTTGAACAAAAACATAAAAAATTTAAGCGAAAAGTAAATTATAACTGCACTTTTAACGAACATCTAAATTTGAAAAATCAAAGTTAAAAATAAACTTGCTTTGCGCACGTGAAGTTCCTGGTGGATGTTCAGTTGTGGGAAATATACTTATTATATCCTGCTTTGAAACCAAGTGTCTGTCTTCTACAATCGGTTCATAGAAATATTGGGTTTTATTTTGATGTCTGAGGAATTTCGCGACGCACGTCGAATTTTAAACTTCCACGACTACACCAGTGTAAAAGAAATTTGTTTTGTCAGTGAACATAATAACAAAAACAAAAACGAATCGTCTAGCCAAGTCATACGTCAATCCATGATAAAGATTTGAACATTTCTTGAAGTAAACTGTTAAGTCTTTTTCCTGGGAAGCTGTAAGTACTTGATTGGAAGAAAACTTCGACTGAAAATCTTTAACAGTTCACATATTTGTTTGCTCTTTTGAAATTAGAGATATTAGTGTTATCCGCTTCAAGTTATATTTCGGAGCAGCGTTTGATGGGGTTTCTTTTTTTGTTTTATCTCCTCGATGGCTTTTTTCATTTTGTCTTCGTTGATGATCTTTTCAGGGAACTTTCTTTTGTAGATATTTGGCATCTTGATGGCTGTAAAATATTACTTGCTAAGTAAAAACTTTGTCGAAGCCTCCCAAAATATATTGCCGAACCCTCACCCGTGCACTTATTTCAGAATTTTCGCTCCAAAATATACATCTTAGTGTTATTGAAAAAGTCTTTAAAAGCAATAAATCTTAATTTTATTGCAATATTAATGGGCAGAAAACTCATGTTATATATTGTATATTGTACACTTTACACGCGAATACTTACCAGCGATTTTTACATCAACACTTCTCAAAAATAAAAAATCTCGTCTTCATGCTATCGCCGTTGAACAAGCACTGAATAGCTTTTATGACAGCGTCACACTCAATTTGGTTACTGTTTATTGGTCGAATAAGAACAATGGCAGTAATAACGGCAGCCAAATTTGAAAAAGTCGAAGCCTCCGCCTTCTACCCTAAATATGTATGTCTCAATGTATTGTTGTATATGATCGCTATTTTGACGTTTTCTTTGTCATCGGATTTATGACCTCTTGATCCTCTCTGCTATTTTTGCGACATACGTAGGTTATAGGTTTGTGTATTTTGTTATTTGCTTTTTCGGTTTCTCATTCATTACGTGATCTGGTATAGAAATTTCGGACCAGTTTATTAACCAATCTATTTGGAAACTTATTTTCCTGTAGAGTTTTTTTGGTGATAGTAATATTCTTATTGTGACACATTCAGTCGCTTATGAAGCTTTTGGCGGTATTTAATATTGTAATTTTTTCATGTTTTGAATAAAAGTTAATTAGTCTTCCCGAAGCTGTTGGTTTTCTGTACCAGTCAATATATAACTTTTTCCTTCTCCTGTTGATTAACTTGTCTAAGTACGGTAGTTAACAATCTTTCTCCACGTCTATAGTAAATTTAATACTTCTGCTGCAAATAAGTCATCTACTTATTTTGTAAGTAGGCGAGGTTTGCTAGTAGCTCCCGTCTCGAATTTTGTTAGCACACTTAAACACTTTAAATGAAAATCGGTTCGGATGTATACAATCAGATAAGATAAAGTAACTTACAACGAAAATACTAGTAAAAAATATCGTTAGCCTTTTTGCTAGACAGGGAAATATTTTTGGTGCCCCGGTGTCCCATATGCATGAAAGGGTTAAAAATACGGTCATATTGTACACGTGTCACTTAACCTATGCGAACTTAATATCACAATTCAACTGTAAAAATACAGAAACAAGCAATTAAATACAATTAAAATTTCCTTTGGAAAAAATAGAATATTCGCGCTAATTTCATTTCGCTTCAATAAACATAAAAACCTTGAATTTGTTATTTTAGTATATCAAAAGCTTTTTGTTTAACTGATTAATGTATTACGCTTGACGCATTAAACATAAGAAAAAAAAACAAGTAAGGAAATCTAAGTTCGGGTGAAACCGAGCACGACATGCCCAGCTGTACATTTGAAATGCTGTTGTGGTTTGTTTTGCGTGCTTAACCGTCCTGTGCCTAGATGGGTACCCGGGTATCTTTTTCATATTCAAAAGACATTTTTAAATAATGTACAAATAGAAACGAGTTAAAATTTTGTGGCATCGTATGGGAATAAGTTTTATACAAAAAGGAGAGACAATTTTTTCAAATATATTTTCATAAAGATGGGTTTTTAATAAATTAGTTTTTTATTACTAAAATTAGGTTTTTATTACTAGTTCTCACGGCTTGGATACCCAGGTACCACTAGTAGTTCTCACGTATGAACTGCCTTGTGGTACCCGCGTACCCAGCCATGCGAACTAAGAAGAAAAATTATTAATGACCAGGACGGCTAATAGTGTCAAAAGTCTGCGCAATAATACATATACATATGGTTCTACTCTAAACTAATTTTTCTTCCAGTTATTGCTCCCGAAACCTAGAAAATTACTTAGTCATAAAATCGGCGGTACCACGTGAATCTCAACCAAACGGGCGGTGGCACCAACACATTAAGGCAACATACACTCCAGGTGTATGCTTTAAAATCATAAGCCAAAAAAGGGAATACTCATTACATTTATCAATTAGAAGACATTTTTTCTAATATCGCACTCGGCAGTGCTTTGCAAGCACTCCGATTGTATTTATGCCATGAAAAGCTCTCAGTGAAAACTTTTCTGCCTCGCAGATGCCGTTCGGAGTCGGCATAAAACAAGTAGGTCCCGTCCCGCCAATTTGGAGGAAAAATTAAAAAGGAGCACGATGCAAATTTGAAGATAAGCTCGGCCTAAAATCTCTTCGGAGGTTATCACGCCTTACATCTATTTTATTTTATCATTATATTGGGTTTTGTTAGAATTTTCATTGGGGTGAGACTTTACATGGCGTGTACCAATCTTAGCGCTTTATCTGCTCAGCGTGGATGAAGTATTGTAATACAAGTTGGTATTGTGTGCCACTTGACCCAAGACAGCTGATTGTTTGCAGTCGCACCTTATGGTGATGAGACACTGCTGATGAAATCCCCCACTTAGGTCCAAACCGATTATGACAGATTGGCCTACCTAGATTGAAACCTTCTCACATTAGCTCACCACCAAATGGATTCTCAGTGGATATCCGGAGAAAACTTGACCACAAGCTACCAGAAAGGGTGAGCTTGAACTGCATGCAAAAGAATCGCCCTAGTCAAATGCTGACGCTTGCCGGTCAGAAGCTTTCCTCACATCATGTAGAATTTTACACAACCACATGAAAAGTTTGTGTTTATGTTCTTTACGTTTGCGGAAACTTTTCACTTTTCATCCACTCTCTTTCTCTCATCCCTTTTCATTGCATAACACCATGTTACTGCGTACTTAAATTGCATTGCAGTAAATTCAAGAAGTAAAGTTCAGCGTTGTAGTGGCATAACGTCTTTTACTTTTACTATACTCAGCTGACAGAGTATATTAATTTTTTTCACATAACGGTACACCGTAACGGCATAAACTAATCGAGATAAATATAGACTTCTATATATCTAAATTATCTGGGCGAAAAAACAAATTAATTTAGCCGTGTACGTCCGTCCGTCTGTCCGTAAATAAAATTTGGTATGTAAGTTTCTGGGTACTCATCTCAGATCGCTATTTAAAATGAACGAAATCGGACTATAAGCGGTATCAAAAATTTCGAAAAATCGAAATAATGCGATATTCATTACCAAAGACGGATAAAGCGATGTAACTTTGTAGAAGGGTTGACCCTATGGCGTAGAATAGAAAATCAGTAAAAATTTTGACAGTGGGAGTGGCACCGTCCACTCTTAAAATAAGGTAATTTAAAGGTTTTGCAAGCTTTCATTTGGCATCTGGGTATGTAATGTTCGGTTACACCCGAACTTAGGCTTCCTTACTTGTTTTACTCGGTTTTGTTGTATATATTTTGTATCTATATTTACTACTACCAGCTACTCTCTAATTCTCTCTTCAATTTTATCGCCATTACAATAATATCAATATATCAATAATAACATGTGAACAATTTCTTTGCACATTTTCCCGTCCCCTTCAACATTGAGGTGGGATGAGTTATGTGAGGCAATGGAATTGGATATTAATGGTTTTTATTCCATTAGAGGGAACCTTTTTTATAAGCTTTTATTTAGTTTCACTTGGCTGTTGTCTGTAATCAAATATTGCAAGTTAAATTTGATACACTTTCCGGTTTCCGATTGAGCTGAAATTTTTCACGCATGTATAACTCCGATGACAATGCAATACTGTTTTGCCGTAATTCGATAAATTAATCGATGACAGAGTTATCGGTAAATATTCATGCTCACCTTGGCATAAAAGCCTAAGTCCTCAAGAACGCTGGTAACTTCGCTTTGTTTGTGTATACAACGAACGTAGAAGTTAGGCTGTTATCGCTAAATGTTGCATACATTTCCGCGCACTTGATTTCGTTTTACAGATTTTTGGCCATGGAATTTTAACTAAGCGAAAGTTGGAAATTTATTTTAAAACAGAATTAACCCACAGAGCAGAGATCTGCAATGAGTAGTTGTAAACTGAACGCGACATAGGCAAAGTCACAATAAAATATGATTTTAAGTTAGTTAACACTATTTGACAAAACTTTATATGTGCTATCTGTCAAAAATGCGTCTACTAACTTAGTCACATTTTATTTCGATTACGAATATGCCCCAATATATTCGGATCATGATATAAATAAAATTAAAGAAAAAAAAACTTTTTTAAAAATAAGCTTTTATTATTGGTTAATAAAATTATATAAAAGGTAATAAATAAATTGACTGTAAAGAAATATAACACTTTATAAATACATTGTAATCTTTAACGATAATTAGGCTTCTTCGTCTGCGACAAAAAAATTCCATTTTTTAGGAAAATTAATAACATTAAGAAATGATTTTTTTTTTTTTTTATTTATTTTTAAGAAATGATGGTAGGCATAATTGCAAATATTTTGTTACTTCCCATATCATAGCTCTCTCATGAATCCTTAAATATCTAAATTTTAACAGATCTTAAAATTTTTAGAACAATATTTCTGGAATTAATATCGATATTAACTTAAAAGAGTTTACAAATACGAGTTCTGAAACTAATACCAAGTTAAGTTGAGAATGATCGGGCTAGTCCGTGAGAACTTCATATAGAATAAATGAGTCCATTTTGTGACAAGAAATTTGTCTATCAACCAACCAGAGAAAACCCATCCAAAACCAGAACCTGTGATAGAGAAACTCCGTTCTCTTGGCTTATGCTAGGAGCTTTCTAGAACCTATTCTACTTGCTGCATCTAGATATTATATCTGAATAACTCCTTACAGCTGGAGCGTTAGCTTGGCAAGCGTTGCGCACGAGCGTAAACCGTGTTTGAACGTTTCCACCTCAACTTACCCGCACTTACTACATCTGCTATAACAGACCAAGGCTTATTTAAAGGCATGTGAGACCAGAAGACAGCATCCAATCAGAATACCAGTCACGTAAGTAAATGTGAAGTTGTAAGACCTACACATAATTTTTGACAGCTCGAGCTTGGGTCCACACCTTCCCCGCTTGTTCGACCATGTGCAACCCTTCTTCTAGTGTATATACTCTTTTGGTTACGGCTATTACTTTCGTCTGAATAATATCTCTGTGATCTGGGAGCTTGAAGGATCTTTTTATTTCCGAATCAGCGCAGCGTACCGCAGACCTGAGCCTAGTTGCTGTTATAAACGCATGTTCTTTTCCAAGAGGTGTGCAGGTCGAATGTGCAGAATGGCATATAGTGCAGCCATCGGGGTTGTTTTGCCTTCCTAAATGATAAGCATTGATAGCCCTCTAATTTGTTAAGGTAGCTTATTTTTTGTGTTTCTTTTCATCAAACAAGAACCACAGGATTGGCTTAACAAACGCGGTAGATACCCAATGAGAAAAAGAAGGCGAAAACCCCACGTATACTTCAGCGTTTAACATGCATAAAGTTCCGTCGAGGCCTTCTTCACTCTCTTCTCCACGTTGAGCTTTCGAAACAACTTACTGTCTGCAATGATTCCTTGATATTTTGTGCAAGGTTTCTTCAGCAGAGTCACCCCTACTGGCACTTTGTACCTCTTAGTAAACAAGACCATATCCCTTTTATCTGCTTTGGCTGTCAACCCAACATTAGATGCCCAGGTAAGTATAACCCGAAGCGCCCGATCCATCAAAGAGTTGGCTGATGAGCAGCCTCCACAGCAGAGGCGGTAAAGTTTTGTATTGTAAACTAATCTTCCTGCAATTTAACATGCAGGCGATCCATAGGATTATGGTTTTGGCCTCATAAAATCCCCATTACGAAGAATTCTCCTTCTATTTGTTAAGACCATCCATAAACACCGATTTAGAGACATAATTTAAAGGCCCGGCAATATCTAATAATACTCCTTAGGCATACTCCTTATGTTCCTGGGCTTTTCAATATTTATTACCAACCTATTCAGCGCCATGTTGTATTTTGGGGAGCAGTTTGTTATCCATGTTGCAGTTTATATACACGTTTATCAGCCTGTAATTGTTTTTGAGTAGAAAAGGGCTGTGGTGCTTCGGATACTTTTGACTGATTTTCTCCGCCTATGGTAGGAAAACTGCACCGGCAGTACTCCAAGAGTGGAGTACATAATTCATTTTACATTCATTTTCTCGTCGCTTTTATCTTTGTGAATGCAAATGATTACATAAACATGCGAGTATACTGCATACATACATACACACATTTCATAAAATAACACAAACATTGAAAGCTGGCGCAAATATGCGGTAGTTTATTAATATATGTATTAGGGTGGGTCGATTTGTATGTACGAAAGTTAACCGATATCGTGCCATCGATTTTTCGTAGGAGTTGGGCTCAGGAAAAAAGTTCCACTACGCATACCCAAAAAAATAATTTTCGAGCCTGCGAAATTTAATTTTTTTGATTTTTTTTCGACTTTGATTTTTAATGTTTTTTTCATCACTTACTAAAAAAATTTTCATTTGATTGTAAAATTTTCATGTATACCCTGTCCGACCCAAAATATCCAGGCGATAACACTTTTTTCAGAAAAAAGCAAATTTTTTAGTATGTCATGAAAAAACCTTAAAATCAAAGTCGAAAAAACTCAAAAAAAAAAAAAATGAAATTTTGCATGCTCGAAAATTATTTTTTTGGGTATGCGTAGTGGAACTTTTTTCCTGAGCCCAAATCTTATCCAAAAATCGATGGCGCGATATCGATTAACTTTCGTCCATACAAATCGACCCACCCTAATATGTAAATATGTTTATGCTGACATTAGGGTTAGTTTAGGCTAGGTAAGTCACGCATTGATCTTGGAAGTATTTTTCAGAGAGTTTTCGCCTCGTCCTCTCAAAGGCTGGTCAGCTGAGCTTAAAGTGACCAGACACCTCGTCGTCCTCCAACCAACTGGAGTTATCTAGAATATATAGGCGCACCACATGGATCTCCACAGCCCTGAATTAACTTCAATAACCATTGAAAGATGATATTTTTTAAATTCCAATAGCTTAACAAAGGGCCAGAAAGACTTCGATTATCACGGTGTTTTCTTAGCTGTGCCGAACAGAGATCAAATGATCAATGAAATTTCAAAGTCTACACTAGCAGGCACTTTAGCATCAGCCTCATAGTTGTCAGAGATATTCTTATGCTCCCGCACCCAGATAAGTTTTAACAAACAGTAGTTAGATACCACTGCAAGTGAGGTTAAGCAATCTCTCGCAGTCTTGGAACTTACGGTGGCTGAGCTAATTGATTTGATAGCCGCTTGAGAATCTCAGTAGATGTTAAATCTTCTGACAGTGACTGCGGTGGATAACATACCACCTATCCCATCCTTTATGATTACAGACTTCCGTCAGGTACATTCTGCAGTGATTGTTCAACTTAATATCCAGCTTATATGCAGTTCATAGCAGTATACTTCAACCCCAAACTCTTCTGTTCTGCGTGGACTCATCGGTGAATAGGCTTACCAGACTCTCGTACCATATCCATTCCCCCAATCGATTCCGCACTTCAAAAAATAGTATTAAATATGGCAAAAGAAGCGAAAGCTGACACATAGATAGATGCCAAAAGGTTTGAACTGTGACCATCTTAAGTGTAGGAAGGAATAATCTTGTTTTAACTGGGATAGGTGATATTTTCTAATATTTCAAATTAATATATATATACACAAATATATATATAAATAATCACTTTCCGAAAAATGTCCGCTTTCTTACGAACTTCTTTACAGAAAATTCTGTATTGCATGTGAGCGCAACCTCTCTGCCTTCCCCAATCCAATTGAAAACCACACTTAGCCGTATTGAATCCTATATATTTAGCAAGCGAGACACAAGCAATCACACATTCCTCACGGAAGGAGAGGGTTGGGTGACCCAAAAGATTTAACGTGGTCACATCAAATCGTTTTCGAGGTAGTCGGACTAGTACCATAATGGTGACGTATCAGCTCAATATTCGGCAAAGGACCAAGACAACATCGATGAAATGCACAAAGGCATCATGGAATCTCCTTATCGCTACAAGCAGAAGAAGAAGAAAAAAAAAACTTACACTGGGGACAGCTTTGATGTAATTTCGCCAGACCAATATAGCAAACAGCATAAAAAATCTCAATGTTCAAGAATCGTTAAAAACTGTTTGAATTCATGGTTTACGTCAATAGAGTAATCAATTTTTAACAAGCCCTTTTCTGGGTGAATAATTTAACTTGTATTGAATAAAGTATATAGATCGGTAGGTATTCAAATGAAGAATCTGATAGTATGCATAACTTAAACCTTTCAAATTTTTGTCTAAGCTCCTGATTGACGTAGGTTAGAGCGTGCGTGGGAATTCACTACATTACCACTCGGAGACATTTTTGTCCATGGCACGTGCCCTCCCTCAGTAAGAGCCTGGTGGCTCGCATCCCTTATTCTGGAAGCTTATTCAGATGGAAATTGTTGGTATGCGCCATTGGAGAAATACATAGTGCAATGACCTCTAATGGCACCCTTAAGTTCTCTCACTGCAGATTTGTTAAGCTTGAGAAGGAAGTTAGTCCATTTTCTATCCATCATCGCCATTAGGACCGTAAGATATCGCAAGTATAGCAATTCCGTTGCCTCAAGCTCATGTTCCTTTAAGGAGTTGACCGCCTCGGAACCTCACCTGGTTATATATTATCTGCAAAGTCATTTATAGACCTAAGCGAGACTGGATACGTTTACATGGCATCCGACTTTATTACGTTGGGATATAGTGACTTTAAGGCAGTTTGAATGTCGAAAAAGTTCGTTATATTGATGTTTGGGGTTGTAACATTTTGTAGCAATCTGATTGCTCTCTCAATGGCAGAGACCTACGCCTGGAAGTCACTGCATGAATAAAGGACGCGGTACGATTAATTTACATTCATGTTTTTATGAGTAAATTCCAGCTCCGGCATACTTTTTAATTTTAGCGCCGTCTATGTAGATTGTTATCCCCTACTGGGCCTTCACCCCATTCCTCATTTGAAGGGAAACTTATGTTCTGCACCTGGAAGTCCAAAACCAACGTGATGTGGTCGTTAGTTAAGTTGTGATTCCATTTAAACGTTCATTTGTCATGTCATCTTATATCGTCCTGTAGAGCCCCTTTCGCGGGCCATGCGGACTATACGAACACTTGTCGAGGCTTCAAATGAAAAATTACGTTGAACGCTTCCTGAGTTACGCTGCTCACTGCTCCTGATATACGTAGGTTTGCTAGACTTTTGCAACTTCCCAAACCCATTATATTAGATTTTCTTTTCAAGCAGTTTTCACCACACAAGGGCTTCATACGTTAGTTTAGCTTGGACAAATGTGTGGTGCATGCCTTATATGATATGCGGTGACATTTCCCAGTCCCTCCCGATAGCATTTTTGCAAGTGTTGTACGCTGCCGGAGCTTTCTTTGATCTCAGCTGAAGGTAATAAAATTAGGTGTTCAATAAATTGGGTTCTCTCAGCCTGAACCTGCTGTTGTTGCGTCAATAGTGCTTTGCGCCATTCAAGAATGGGTGCAACCACTAGTAGTTTCAACAGGTGTGGATCACTGGAAAGTTATTATTATATGCGTAGATCCCACATTGCATCTGAAAAGAAGGTTGTTGTCATTTGGGGACACATCGCATGCAGGACATATATAAGGTGTATTGGGGTTGATAATGGACAAGCACGAGTCTAACCTTCTACAGTGTCCAGAAAGAAATTGGGCTAGTGTAGCTCGTGTCTCTTTGTGTAGTCTGATTTCTTCTACTGCAAGGGTTGGATAATGTATATTGATAACTGGACGCGACTTATTGAAGGTGTTTGCCGATGGTTCTGTGTGAGTTATGCCTCCTTATGTTATTCTGGATCAAACGTCTACGCAAGCAGCTGCCAGATCTCATCACGCTTACGGAGATGTTTCTTTATGCCTCGTGGAGGCGGGGTTAGATCAATCAGTTGTTCGCATTGTTGTGTCGTTATGCTCTTGAACCTCGATAATTTGAAGTGTTTGCATTGAGTTGAAACTGAAATTTATTTATTTCCTTGAAACCTACAATGGTCATTCGAAGCGATTGCGAGTTTTCATGCACAAATAAATTATGTACAGATGGTTTACATTTTATCGACACCACCTGCATTATTAATTTCCTTTATTCATACAGTTCTTTGGTTATAATTTTCGCGTATTTCTTTTTCCATCATTTGAGCAATTTAGGTGACACTTCAGCACATCGAGCAAAATATTGAGCGCATTTAAGCAGAGAGCGTAGATTTAAGTGTTCTTGTGGGAAATGACATTCAAATGCATACACAGAATACTTGTCAAAATATTTGTTCATACTTATGTAAGTATAGGTAAATAGAAAGGAAATGCATTTGCGTCGATTTGCAAAATCACGTTGTCACATTTTATTTGTTTTTCCCGCATCAATGTTCATTGTGCTTTGCATGTATAACTACTGTTTCTCGCTCTCTACATATTAACATCCTGTTCACCTGCCAGTTTCCGCTTCCGTTTTCCGTTTTTGTTCCGTATAAACACATTTGACACACACGCACAAATCTACCTGCACAGCGATTGTTAAGTGCTATTGTTGAAAGTTTAGTGAATTTTCTTTCACCTCTCATTTGGAGGATATCGTCACAGCGGCCATCAACATGATTTCTTACATATCGAACTAGATATTATTACTTGTACAAAGAAGCTTAAGGATTCAGAAGCATACTGTTTTTTTAAATGAGTTTTGGATTACAAAATATTATTGGTATCAATACTAAAATAATTAGTGAATGGGTCATGATAAAACATAAAAAAGTAATCTGTTATTAATTTGTGGTTGGTATTTAGAAATGATTTCTCGAAGGCAGCTTGTACTTGGCATAGCTCTCATCGAGGGGAAAGCTTCCTTGGTTAAGCTCGTGCAGATTTGGTGTTCACGACGCGCAAACGGAAGGAAGAATGCGAGCTACCGTAATGGTAGACTTCGAGTGGAAGAATAAGCAGGCATTTACTCTGGCACAACCAGCGGACTGTAAAAGTCTATTAGAAGAGGAATGTTGCAAAGGTCGATTGGTCGCAGTTGCGAAGCCATGGCAAGCAAAGAAAGAACATGAAGGAATGGAAAAAAGAAAAGTAGTGGAGAGGAAAAGAAAGATCAAAAGTCAATACAGAAGTCGGAACTGAAAACGGAGGGTGTGTTTTTAAATTGTTAGCGTAGTGTTATCGACGAGTTATTGATGAGATATCGATTTTTTATTTCGAAAAGCTACCGATTTGCTTTCGGAAAGTTATGAATTTGGTATCGGCGTCTTACCGAGATTAGATTTTTATCAAAAAACAAGTAAGGAAGGTCAAGTTCGGGTGTAACCGAACATAACATACTCAGTTCAGAGCTATGGTGACAACATAAGGGAAAATAACCAAGTAGGAAAATGATCCGAGGGAAACCCTGGAATGTGTTTTTATGACATGTGTATCAAATGAAAGGCATTAAAGAGTATTTTATGAGGGAGTGGGCTATAGTTCTATAGGTGGACACCATTTAGGGATATAGCCATAAAGGTGGATCAGGGTTGACTCTAGAATGCGTTTGTACGATATGGCTATCAAATTAAAGGTATTAATGAGGGTTTTAAAAGGGAGTGGTGGTTGTTGTATAGGTGGTCGCATTTTCGAGATATCGCCATAAAGGTGGACCAGGGGTGACTCTAGAATGCGTTTGTACGATATGGGTATCAAATGAAAGGCGTTAATGAGTATTTTAAAAGGGAGTAATCCTTAGTTCTATAGGTGGACGCCGTTTCGAGATATCGCCACAAAGGTGGACCAGGGGTGACCCTAGAATTTGTTTGTACAATATGGGCATCAAACGAATGGTGCTAATGAGTATTTTAAAAGGGAGTGGGCCTTAGTTCTATACTTGGATGCCGTTTCGAAATATCGCAATAAAGGTGGACCAGGGTTGACTCTAGAATGTGTTTGTACGATATGGGTATCAAATTAGAGGTATTAATGAGGGTTTTAAAAGGGAGTGGTGGTTGTTGTGTAGGTGGTCGCCTTTTCGAAATATCGCCATAAAGGTGGACCAGGGTTGACTCTAGAATGCGTTTGTACGATATGGGTATCAAATGAAAGGTATTAATGAGGGTTTTAAAAGGGAGTGGTGGTTGTTGTATAGGTGGTCGTATTTTCGAGATATCGCCATAAAGGTGGACCAGGGGTGACCCTAGAATATGTTTGTACAATATGGGTATCAAAAGAAAGGTGTTAATAAGTACTTTAAAAGGGAGTAACCCTTACTCCCATAGGTGGACGCCGTTTCGAGATATCGTCATAAAGGCGGACCAGGGGTGACCCTAAAATTTGTTTGTACCATATGGGCATCAACCGAAAGGTGTTAATGAGTATTTTAAAAGGGAGTGGGCCTTAGTTCTTTAGGTGGACGCCTTTTCGAAGTATCGCAATAAAGGTGGACCAGGGGTGACTCTAGAATGTGTTTGTACGATATGGGTATCAAATTAAAGGTATTAATAAGGGTTTTAAAAGGGCGTGGTGGTTGTTGTATAGGTGGTCGTATTTTCGAGATATCGCCATAAAGGTGAACCAGGGGTGACCCTAGAATTTGTTTGTACAATATGAGTATCAAACGAAAGGAGTTAATGAGTATCTTAAAAGGGAGTGGACATTAGGTCTATAGGTGGACGCCTTTTCGAGATATCGCCATTAGGGTGGGCCAGGGGTGACTCTAGAATGTTTTTGTACGATATGAATATCAAATTAAAGGTATTAATGAGGGTTTTAAAAGCGAGTGGCCCTTAGATGTATATGTGAAGGCGTTCTCGCGATATCGACCAAATGTGGATCAGGTGATCCAGAAAATCATCTGCCGGGTACTGCTAATTTATTTATATATTCAATAACACTAACAGTATTCCTGCCAAAATTACAAGGGCTGTTGATTTCGCCTTGTAGAACTTTTTCATTTTCTTCTACTTAATATGGTAGGTGTCACACCCATTTTACAAAGTTTTTTCCAAAGTTATATTTTGCGTCAATAAACCAATACATTTACCATGTTTCATCCCTTTTTTCGTATTTGGTATAGAATTATGGCATTTTTTTCATTTTTCGTAATTTTCGATATCGAAAAAGTGGGCGTGGTCATAGTCGGATTTCGTTCATTTTTCATAGCAAGATAAAGTGAGTTCAAGTAAGCACGTGAACTAAGTTTTTTGAAGATATGTCGATTTTTGCTCAAGTTATCGTGTTAACGGCCATGCGGAAGGACAGGCGGACGACTGTGTATAAAAACTGGGCGTGGCATCAATCGATTTCGCCCATTTTCACAGAAAATAGTTAACGTCATAAAATCTATGCTGCTACCTAATTTCAAAAAGATTGCTTAATTTTTGTTCGACTTATGGAATTAAAAGTATCCTAGATAAATTAAATGAAAAAGGGCGGAGCCAGGCCCATTTTGAAATATTCTTTTATTTTTGTATTTTGCTGCACCATATCATTACTGGAGTTGAATGTTGACATAATTTACTTATGTAATGTAAAGATATTAAATTTTTTGTTAAAATTTTACTTTAAAAAAAATTTTTTTTAAAAGTGGGCGTGGTCCTTCTCTAATTTTGCTAATTTTTATTAAGCGTACATATAGTAATAGGAGTAACGTTCCTGCCAAATTTCATCATGATATATTCAACGACTGCCAAATTACAGCTGGCAAAATTATAAATTACCTTCTTTTAAAAGTGGGCGGTGCCACGCCCATTGTCCAAAATTTTACTAATTTTCTATTCTGCGGCATAAGTTCAACTCATCTACCCAGTTTTGTCGCTTTATCTGTCTTTTGTAATGAATTATAGCACTTTTTCGGTTTTTCGAAATTTTCGATATCGAAAAAGTGGGCGTGGTTATAGTCCGATATCGTGCATTTTAAATAGCGATCTGAGATGTGTGCTCAGGAACCTATATACCAAATTTCATTAAGATACCTCAAAATTTACTCAAGTTGTCGTGTTAACGGACGGACGGACGGACGGACATGGCTCAATCAAATTTTTTTTTGATCCTGATTATTTTGATATATGGAAGTCTATATCTATATCGATTCCTTTATATATGTACAACCAACCGTTATCCAATCAAACTTGATATACTCTGTGAGCTCTGCTCAACTGAGTATAAATATAGATTCGTTGTCTAAAAGTTACCTATAAGTTATAGATTTTTCTATCAAAATTTTTCCGATTTGTTATCGTAGTGCGGCCAACTTGTCAACGGCCTTTACACAATAGGGAGATTGCGCATACTACAAAAAAGAGATAGGAGAGTAAACAAAAAGGAAGATACAAAAGACATCGCCACTAGCAATCTTCTTTGCTTAAAATAAGACTACCATTTGTATGATGAACGTACCAAACGCGATCGGTGCAAATGCTTGTGTTTCTTTTAGTTTTGTTTTTGTTTAATTGTGTTTGTTTTTATTAATTTTAACATATGTATGTATGTACATAATTTAAGTATATGACACCACCAATCACAGGTGTGTACACAGGTTTTGTGCATAATTGTGTATTATAAGTTTTTAATATCTTTAATTTTAATTAATTTCTTGTTGTTGTTTTTTCAGGTAGGTAGGTAGGTGAAATGGCTGCGACCCTGGTCGCCCAAGTAGCTATTTAAAGCCGTTTTGATGCCATGTAACTCGTCTAAAACCTACGGAATGTTAAGGTCAATGTACTACAACCAGCCAGAGTTGTTGATAAAATTAAGAATATTCCGGATTACTATCACAGATAAACCTCTGAGGTCTTCTATAAACGGGATTCCAAGGAACCTTAGTCGGGCTCTAGCTAGAGCCGGGCATTTACACATAAACTGTTCTACTGTCTCCCTGGCATTTGGATCTTTGTAGCTTCTGCAGTTCAATAAAATTTAATTTTGTCCCTGAAGAAGCTAAGGAATTTAGCGAAACGTAGGACGATTGAGTGAAGGAAAAACGATGTAGTTTTACTTGCACTTTGCACTTATCAGATCCTTTAGCCTACGCATAATCACAAATATTTTATTGACTTGTTATTGCAAAGTAATACAATTTTTATTTGGAGTTTGTCGATTTTGTTATTTAAAAGTTATGGATAAATTATCGAAATTTGTGGGTATAGTAACATGAAGTTACCTTTTGTTATCGAAAAGATAGGCATTTGTTAACAGAGTTTTACAATATTGTCATCGATGTGATATTGATTTGCCATCGAAAGGTTATCGATAAGTTATCAAAGAGTTATCGCTATCAAAATTTCTTTCATAGCTATCTCTAAAATCATAACTTTTGAACCAATGAAAATATTTTAAAAATTTCAAATGCGAATGAAAGCTAATTATTTGAAGTTTTATTGTGTCAGAATGTCACAGATACAGAGTGCTTCAAAAAAATTCGTCAAAGTCGAAAATTTTTAGAAAAGTGCAATAAACAAAATGTTTTTAGTAAAAAATAAAAAAAAAATAAAATGAGATTTGTCTTATAATGACGTATTTAAGCATTAAATAAGATAAATTTATGATTTTGATAAGATAGCGTGGCACTGCCCACTTATGATAAAAAGTTGTATCTATGTAGTCACGTAATCAATAACTACCAAAATCGATAGGCGTATTGTTTCTTTTAAATGGCAATACTCTTATAAAACTCAAATGCCCGTTTTTGGTGCCACAATAACAAGTGCTTCAAAATTCATCGTAAAATTTTACACGTTTTTTTTTTTTTAATATACAAGCCAAATATGTATTTTATTAATAACTAAAAGTTATTGAAAGTGGTTCAATGAAATTTTGTTTGAGCTAAAGATTAAACAGCCAACGAATTTTGGAAAAGGGGAGTGACACTGCCCATTTATGCTAAAAAGTTTGATCTTAATAACCGCTTTACCAATTTGTACCAAACTCGATAGACGTATTGATTTCTATAAAAATTTAATACCCGTTTGAAGGCGAAATGCCTAAGCTTTAAAATAAATTTGATAAACTTTAGAGAAATGCAATAACGAAAAGTATATATTTATAAATGACTAAATTAATTAATTCTTTTATTTGAAATAAAAAATTAACTTGTACACAGATATCTTATTTTTCAATAAAGTAACAAAATTTATTAGTAAATCTGTTTTTCATTGTTGTGATAAGAAACGAGAAACTTATTTTATCTTAACATAGTCATCGTCACTGGAACATATATCTAATAAAGCAACAATTTCTGAGCTATACGCATCTGTAAGATCTTTTTGTGTTCTTACATACCTCATAGATGATATGACTTGATCAGAAGAGATAGCTAACATGTTGAAAAGGTCTTCGTTTTGTCTAACTCGTGATACTTTGCAGGTGTTCATACATATATGTCTTTTGTAGTCCTTGTTCTTAGATTCTTGAGCTTCTTCAGGCAATTCTCCTAATGGTAAGCACTGGTACTCTATTAAATCTTTTCCATGTGCTAAAATTTTATGTACCGTTGGCGTAAGTTTCTTCTCAGGATACTTTTGATGCAGCAACTCTTTATTTTTAGATGCATATTCTCCAAATTTGGGTCCATTAACTGGTTCATGGCAGTTTAAAATATTTAAAATTTTCCCAATCTTTTCACAATATCTCTATCAACTCCTGTTATGCGAGCAGTCACTTCATCGTTTTCAAAAAACCTTCTTTAGGAGTTAACATCATTTGTATTTCCATATCCATACTTTGGACAGTCAACTCTAAGGCCAATCTCTTTATAGAATGCATCCTGAATTATTTTTTTTTTTCTCCTGTTTTGTTTCTCCTTACATGTTGTATTGTCGTCGAAAACTTCTAAGTTAAAACTTTTCCATCGACCATTGTTGGAAGAAAATCATGCTTTATTGTAATGACATTCCCCTCTTCAATTTCAATTATTGTTGGTTCTAATTTGGCAATTTGATTTTTTATATCACTCACTGTAGCTTTTATGAGTTCCGAAGACTCATTCTCGTATTTAAATAATATAGGGCGGCACAATATAGTTGATGACGGACGTGAAATATTTCCAATATTATCTTTTAGTCGTAATAAAACAATAGAAGCCATAAACATATTACTATCTGTAATTGTTTCATCGTCTACATTTATTCCTTGTTTATATGCGCTTTGTCCTGATGATCCATCACAGCCCCACTTAGTTATCAGTGCTAACTCCTTTGGCAGTGATTTCAACTTTTCTTCAGTAAAACTTTGAAGAAGTCATGTAGACGTATGATCCATTAGGTTTTGTAGCTCAATTTCAGCTGATACTTCGGTTATTTTGGGACTGAGAGGAACTGCTTCTTTCTTGGCTTGAGTCATTTTTTTTTATCCAGGTAAAATATCGGCATTACGTTGCAATAATAACTTACGCAATATAATATATTTTTTCTTCGTTAAACCGAGATCTATAAATAGCGCCAAAGCTTCTTCGGGAGTGTATTTCCTAGGTAGCGCATTTGGTGGTGTGGGAATGCTGTTTTTGATCGTCATCAGTCGCACTGGGCTTGCTACCGCAACTGCTTCTGTTATATGAGACTTCACGTTTCCTTCGTTTTTTTTACATTTAAAAGCCAGTGCTTCTGAAAGATGAGTCGTGGCCATAGCTTTTGTGATATCAGACAGCTTCATTTTCCTTTTGTAGGTAGAACCCTCTTCTATGGATTTTGTTGGTCTCCCTCTAGTTGGATTGGTTGACGTACTAGGCGTTTCTTCGTCCAAAAAAGTTTTGTCGGCTATCCACTTTTCATGCTTACTTAGAAATTATGAATTGTTACGATAGACGTCCTTCCATTTTCTTTCTATCATAACGTATTGTAAACCAGTTGTTTCTTCCAGGCCTTCCTTTTCTTTCATGCATGTTTCACTTGCAAATAGTTTCAAGTTTTCTAGATACATATTAGAATTGGCTTCGAGTGTATCTGACTAAATATTAAACTGTGAACTATATTTGAAAATACTATTCACTTAATTTAAGTAAACAGAATACTTAGTTCCTTAATCTCCAAAAGATGAATGATAATGTGCATTGTATTATGGATAGCTTTATATACCTACTCAAATTATTAAAATGAAAATCAGGTATACAATTCGTAACTAAAAAATTTATGTTGTTAACAAGTTCCAATAACAACAAGTAAGGAAGGCTAAGTTCGGGTGTAACCGAATATTACATACTCAGTTGAGAGCTATGGAGACAAAATAAGGAAAATCACCATGTAGGAAAATGAACCTAGGGTAACCCTGGAATGTGGTTGTATGACATGTGTATCAAATGGAAGGTATTAAGGAGTATTTTAAGAGAGAGTAGGCCATAGTTATATGGATGGACGCCATTTAGGGATATCGCCATAAAGGTGGACCAGGGCTGACTCTAGAATTTGTTTGTACGATATGGGTATCAAATGAAAGGTGTTACTGAGCATTTTAAGAGGGAGTGGGCATTAGGTCTATAGGTGGACGCCTTTTCGAGATATCGCCATTAGGGTGGGCCAGGGGTGACTCTAGAATGTGTTTGTACGTTATGGGTATCAAATGAAAAGTGGTAATGAGTATTTTAAAAGGGAGTAATCCTTAGTTCTATAGGTGGACGCCTTTTCGAGATATCGCCATAAAGGTGGACCAAGGGTGACTCTAGAATGTTTGTACGATATGGGTATCAAATGAAAGGTGGTAATGAGTATTTTAAAAGGGAATGGGCTTTAGTTCTATAGGTGAACGCCTTTTCGAGAAATCGCCATAAAGGTGGACCAGGGGTGAATCTAGAATATGTTTGTACGATATGGGTATCAAATGAAAGCTGTTAATGAGTATTTTGAAAAGGAGTGATCCTTAGTTCCATAGGTGGACGACGTTTCGAGATATCGCCATAAAGGTGGACCAGGGGTGTCTCTAAAATGTGTTTGTACGATATGGGAATCAAATGAAAGGTGTTACTGAGCATTTTAAGAGGGAGTGGGCATTAGGTCTATAGGTGGACGCCTTTTCGAGATATCGCCATTAGGGTGGGCCAGGGGTGACTTTAGAATGTTTGTACGATATGGGTATCAAACGAAAAGTGTTACTGAGCATTTTAAGAGGGAGTGGGCATTAGGTCTATAGGTGGACGCCTTTCGAAATGTTGCCATTAGGGTGGGCCAGGGGTGACTCTAGAATGTGTTTGTATGATATGGATATCAAATGAAAGATGGTAATGAGTATTTTAAAAGGGAGTAATCCTTAGAGAGAAGCTCGGAAGAGAAGCTCGGCCTTAGATCTCTTCGGAGGTTATCGCGCCTTACATTTATTTTTTTTTTTTTAATCCTTAGTTCCATAGGTGGACGCCTTTTCGAGATATCGCCATAAAGATGGACCAAGGGTGACTCTAGAATGTTTGCACGATATGGGTATCAAACGAAAGGTGTTACTGAGCATTTTAAGAGGGAGTGGGCATGAGGTCTATAGGTGGATGCCTTTTCGAGATATCGTCATTAGGGTGGGCCAGGGGTGACTCTAGGATGTGTTTGTACGATATGGGTATCAACCGAAAGGTGTTACTGAGCATTTTAAGAGGGAGTGGGCATTAGGTCTAGAGGTGGACGCCTTTTCGAGATATCGCCATTAGGGTGGGCCAGGGGTGACTCTAGAATGTTTGTACGATATGGGTATCAAACGAAAGGTGTTACTGAGCATTTTAAGAGGGAGTGGGCATTAGGTCTATAGGTGGACGCCTTTTCGAGATATCGCCATTAGGGTGGGCCAGGGGTGACTCTAGAATGTGTTTGTACGTTATGAGTATCAAATGAAAAGTGGTAATGAGTATTTTAAAAGGGAGTAATCCTTAGTTCTATAGGTGGACGCCTTTTCGAGATATCGCCATAAAGGTGGACCAAGGGTGACTCTAGAATGTTTGTACGATATGGGTATCAAAGGAAAGGTGTTACTGAGCATTTTAAGAGGGAGTGGGCATTAGGTCTATAGGTGGACGCCTTTTCGAGATATCGCCATTAGGGTGGGCCAGGGTGACTCTAGAATGTGTTTGTACGATATGGGTATCAAATGAAAGGTGGTTATGAGTATTTTAAAAGTTCTATAGGTGGACGCCTTTTCGAGATATCGCCATAAAGGTGGACCAAGGGTGACTCTAGAATGTTTGTATGATATGGGTATCAAACGGAAGGTGTTACTGAGCATTTTAAGAGGGAGTGGGCATTAGGTCTATAGGTGGACGCCTTTTCGAGATATCGCCATTAGGGTGGGCCAGGGGTGACTCTAGAATGTTTGTACGATATTGGTATCAAACGAAAGGTGTTACTGAGCATTTTAAGAGGGACTGGACATTAGGTCTATAGGTGGACGCCTTTTCGAGATATCGCCATTAGGGTGGGCCAGGGGTGACTCTACAATGTTTATATGATATGGGTATCAAACGAAAGGTGTTACTGAGCATTTTAAGAGGGAGTGGGCATTAGGTCTATAGGTGGACGCCTTTTCGAGATATTGCAATTAGGGTGGGCCAGGGGTGACTCTAGAATGTGTTTGTACGATATGGATATCAAACTAAAGGTATTAATGAGGGATTTAAAAGCGAGTGGCCCTTAGATGTATATGTGAAGGTGTTCTCGCGATATCGACCAAAATGTGGACCAGGTGATCCAGAAAATCATCTGTCGGGTACTGCTAATTTATTTATATATGCAATACCACTAACAGTATTCCTGCCAAGATTCCATGGGCTGTTGATTTCGCCTTGTAGAACTTTTTCATTTTCTTCTATTTAATATGGTAGGTGTCACACCCATTTTACAAAGTTTTTTCCAAAGTTATATTTTGCGTCAATAAACCAATCCAGTTACCTTGTTTCATCCCTTTTTTCGTATTTGGTATAGAACTGTGGCATTTTTTTCATTTTTCGTAATTTTCGATATCGATAAAGTGGGCGTGGTCATGGTCAACTTTCGGCCATTTTTTATACCAAGATAAGGCGAGTTCAGATAAGTACGCGGGCTAAGTTTAGTAAAGATATATCGGTTTTTGCTCAAGTTATTGTGTTAACGGCCGAGCGGAAGGACAGACGGTGGATTGTGAATAAAAACTGGGCGTGGCTTCCACCGATTTCGCCCATTTTCACAGAGAACAGTTACCGTCATAGAATCTATGCTCCTACCAAATTTGAGAAGGATTGGTAAATTTTTGTTCGACTTATGGCATTAAAAGTGTTCTAGACAAACTAAATAAAAATGGGCGGGCCACGCCCATTTTGAAATTTTCTTTTACTTTTGTATTTTGTTGCATCATATCATTACTGGAGTTGAATTTTGACTTAATTTACTTATATACAGTAAAGATATTAAATTTTTTGTTACAATTTGAATTTAAAAAAAATTTTTTTTAAAAAGTGGGCGTGTTCTTCATCCAATTTTGCTAATTTTTATTTAGCACATATATAGTAATAGTAGTAACGTTCCTGCCAAATTTCATCATGATATCTTCAACGACTGCCAAATTACAGCTTGCAAAACTTTTAAATTACCTTCTTGTAAAAGTGGGCGGTGCCACGCCCATTGTCCAAAATCCTACTAATTTTCTATTCTGCGTCATAACGTCAACACATCTACCAAGTTTCATCGCTTTACCCGCTTTTGGCAATGAATTATCGCATTTTTTCGGTTTTTCGAAATTTTCGATATCGAAAAAGTGGGCGTGGTTATAGTCCGATATCGTTCATTTTAAATAGCGACCTGAGATGAGTCCCCGGGAATCTACATACCAAATTTCATTAAGATACCTCAAAATTTACTCAAGTTATCGTGTTAACGGACAGACGGACGGACGGACATGGCTCGATCAAATTTTTTTTCGATACTGATGATTTTGATATACGGAAGTCTATATCTATCTCGATTCCTTTATACCTGTACAACCAACCGTTATCCAATCAAAGTTAATATACTCTGTGAGCTCTGCTCAACTGAGTATAAAAACGACCTAACGGCCGTACTGAATTATATATACCTGCTCAGGCACGTATTTATGGCCAAGGTTGTTTAACTTTATTTGATGTAAAAAGTGGTATTGCAGTAACGTGCCGTGGTTGACCGTATCTAAAGCTTTTGACAGGTCTGTCACAACAAGAACTCTCCAATGGTGGGGATTTTGATTTAATACGAAATTTATCTGAGTGCTAATGGCATTTAGCGCGGTGGTATGCTATGTTATTTTCGAAAGTCATGTTGATGATTGGCAAGTAGCAAATTTTCATTAAAATAGGGAAGCAGAATGGCTTGAGGTATCTTGACTACTGGCGATAAGAGATATCGGACGATAAGAATCTCCTATATTAGCTGGTTTCCCAGGCTTTAGGAGCGGAAGCTGCTTCGCCATTTTCCATTTTTCGGGGATGACGAAGGTGGAAAGGGACTTGTAGAAAACATGCTCTAGATAATTAAATCCATCTTTGCCTAGGTTTTTAAGCATCAGCACGGCTATGCCGTATGGGCCCGCTGCTTTGGATGACTTAGCATGACCAATGGCATCCTAAACCTCTTTGGCGGTGATGGTAATTGGAGACGCGCTGTATTTATGCTTTTGTGAGCATCTGTTGGACCGCCGTCTAACTTTGTCAACTGTAGAATGCATTACATATTGTCTGCAAAAGACCCTCGCGTATTTTTTCGCATCCGACAGCTCTTTGTCGTCAAAGGCGATGGAGATTTTGTCACTGTGCTAAGACGGATTCGATAGTGACTTTACAGGTGACAGCTAGGATGTAGATGTTGATGATTTCTAAGTTTTCATCGCCTGATCGGACAGATATGCCATGTCGCTCTATGACACTGCCCCCGCGGCCGATGTCGGGATCAAGTAGATTATATTGTACTGAGTGGTGGATGATAAACGCGAGATGGCACTCGCACGATCTTTTCTGTGGACATTATGCCTAGAGCAGGTCTGCACAGCAGATCATGCTGTGAGTTTGGTCTCTTGAATCGCAGAAATGCGGATGTTATGCCGCTTTATGAAATCAACTATCTCCGTGATCTTCCCAGTTAATCCATTACAGTTTAACTGCAGAATTCTTAAGTGCATCGGGGGAGACGTCGTCACTCTAGGGGTAAGTGACGGGTGACTAAGCCTGAGTTGAGGGAGGCCAGGACGGTATTGCTGTTGTTGCCCTGGGACAGGACGTCCTGGGTAAGCATTGGGATACCCGGTGTAGTTGGGTTTGCGGCCTGGTAGCATGGCGCGATGAAACCCGTCGGGGGGCTGCCGTCGCTGAGACCAGAGCATCTAGGAAAGTGGCACCGTCCAAGACCGGAGCTGAATTAGGCAGATGTCGCAAACATGACTGATGCTCGACATTGCTACCGACTCTACTACGGAGATTGTAGTTATGAGTAGTAGCGGCCATACAAGTCGGTGGCGCCATGGGGCGTGAACAGCAAGGAGCCACAAAAGATTTATGAAAGTTAAGATGATGTCGGGTTTTGGGATCTAGCCCAGAACAACCTGTCTGATGCAACCATCCAGTGGCGGATTTGAATATTCGCCCCCCCAGGCAATAATTATTTCCCACCCTTACGTTCACCATAATAATATTTAACATAATGATGGCGATTTTCAGTGCTTTATTAGAGTGTAGTTTGTTATTAATGAAATAAATAACCAAATCAAGAAAATCGAAATTTGCATAAATGAGGCATTTAACCGTAACTTTTTTCCAAACATTCCTCATTTAAATTTCTCCGTGTCTTGACTTTTCTGCTGCAAACTCGCAATTGATATCATCACAATCGATAAATAATAACAATTCTGAGCATTCAGTTGTCTTCGCCCAATGAAGATATGATGGAGTTTTTCGTTTGTTTTGAAACAGAAAACGATCTCTCTGCGCTACAATTTGCAATAGAAATTGGAACAAGCATACGCAGCGCAATGTCAACATTAGGATAAGAAATCTGCAAATGATCCTGTCTCAGCATTTTCAACAATTCCAGCTTAGAATAAATTGAAATATTCTTTTCGAGGCAGTATGCCTTGACAAAGGCCATTTCATATCCCCAAAATTTCCTCAAGAATTTGGGTGTCGTAGTTGCTCAATATGGTGGATTTCTTACTCAGTGTGTTTTATTCCTGAATCGCTGAAATAGAGAGAGCTTTCTCTTCATACAGATCGAATTCTTCACGAGCATCAGAAACAACTTTGAATAGTCCGTAGAACAAAGTGATCATTTCGGAAATAGTCGTATTCACAGTTTGTTATTTCTTGCTCACCGCATTGAATGACGTTAATAAGAAGCTCCAAAAACCTCGCATGAATGCTGTCTCCAAAAGTTCCAGTTGAAATGAATTAGGTTAGTTTAGGTTGAATTAGCCGTTTCACAAGGACCTTAAATATACTGAATGAGACCCTAGTGTTACCAGAAGTTTGTTTTAACGATCTAACTGGAAAATCCTATCAAAAACCAGCTCCTATGTTATAAAATAACTCCGTTCTTTTCTCGAACTTAAACCACATGCTTCTTCTAGGTCTGGCAGCTGTATCACTCCTAATAGCTGGAGTCTTAGCCTGACACGCGCAGGGCACGAGCACAAAAAGTGCTCGGTCGCTTCATCCTCCAACCCCCACTTCCTACATCTGCTTTCACTGACCAAGCCTAACTTAAAGGCATGTGTCGCTAGTAGGCAGTATCCATTCAGAATACCCGTCATGAGTCTACAGTCCTCTCTTTTTAATGATAGAAGCAACTTTATTAGTCTAAGTTTGTAAGACCTACACATAATCTTTGTCACTTTATAGCCCCGTGAATTAAACCACGCCTTTTCTGCTTGGTCGATCATGTGCACCTCCCGCTTTCTCTTAATCTCACCCAGTCTAATTGGGACGTCTACGGAGCAAGCTTAAAGGAATGCGCCCTTTTTGGGTAGTTCATCTGCTTTTTCATTTCCATCTATTCCCATATGCCCTAGGACCGAATATATATGTATGCTTCTCCCTGTCCCGATTATCTCCAGAGACTGCTTCTGCTCTAACACGCATTTAGATGCTATGCTATGAGAGATTATTGCCTTAATTATTGCTTGACTGTCAATATAAAAGTTAACACGGTTGCAGTTTAAGCTATTCTCTTCCAGTGTTTCTGCTGCTTGGACTACGGCTAATATTTTCAATTGGAAAACGCTACAGTAATCTGGCAGCATGAAGGATCTGTTTATTTCCGGATCAGCATAGTATACCGCAGACCTTATTCCTTCCACTACTTACACATGAATCGCTTCGTCCGCCATTTGAGCACACTTGCGCCAACCATCCACCTCTATGTGACCTTAAGATCTCCCTCGAAGCGCAAATAGGGAATCAGCTAGTCTGTTCGTCCTGTGATTGATGACGCTATACTGCTATGGCCGTATGGTCGGCGCTCAAGCTGCCCCGAGGCACTGAGCCTGGTTGCAGTTGTTAACGCTATGTTTTTTGCTTCCAGGTCTACAGGGAGTGAATTTTTTTTTTGTTTTTTTTTTTCAAAAATTAATTGACCGGAATTTTCTGCCCCTAAATTTTTCCGCCCTAGTCTCTGGCCTATGTTGCCTATATGGTAAATCCGCCACTGACAAGTGTGTGATCGTCCTAAAAAGAAAAGGAGGGTAGGAGTGACGGCGAAGGTGGTCATGGTACGAGGGACGCGACAGGTGCGGAGAGCGCTCCGAAGCAGGTCGCTGGCAGCAGTAAAAGCTCCAGGCGGATCAAAAGAGCTGATCAGACGGATCAGCACAGGGGTTTTGGTTGCAAACCACGTAGGTACGGTTAGTTCGCGTAGTGGAGGGGTGTCGAAACCGACACCCAATGCAGGCCCACATGGGGCTGTGACTGGGAAAGTTAGAGGTCCGGCGAATGCGACGGATCAGCCCAGTACCAGCAAGGAAGCCGTGTCGCGAGGAGCTTTCCCAACGGGAGCCCTGGGGTCTAAGCCTGCCAAGAAATGTAGGCGATCAACGCCGCGTACGAAAGCTCTAGGTGATCGGCGCCTGGCTGAGAAAATCTTGGAGCGCTACGGAAGTAGGGATGAAGCTCATCTTTCTGAGAAGCATTCCCGGACGCTGGAGTGGGCCAGGAGCATCGTAGCTTGCGACGACCACACACCGGTGTCGAACGATGCGGGTGAGCAGCAGGGTCTGGGGGCTAAGAAGCGGTTAAGTTCGGATGAGCGGAATGCCTCAACGACAAAAAGGGCCCGAGGAGGTGGGGACGCAATTGCGCTTAGCGAAATGGCTAAACGAGCGGGCTCCATCACGCCATCTCCCGAGAGGAGTGGCCGTGGGTCGCCAGCCCCATATCAGCGGCCTATATGACCGTTGTTATGGAGAGCCCAGGTCCGCCGCCATGATTCGAATACTCGGGGTGGTATCATGGATTTAGACTGATTACTTGTGCTGACGAGCGGTCGGCCTGTATCTTTAAGAAAATAATTTCTTTGGTTGGGGAGGTCTGGAGGGGAGCCAGACTGGAACGGAGGGATCTCCCCCTTCGACCGAGGGCTCGAGTGTGATTGCCTGCCGGGCCCTCTCAGCCGGAGAAAATGCTGGAGTTGATGCGTTATTGCAACGCGAACCTTCCGACGCATAACGAGGGCGAATCCGTCAAGGATGTGGTGCATAAAAAGAAGAGTGGTGTTGATGGAAATCCGTCAAATCAATCTTCAGCGCTCTAAGGCGGCTACCGCAAACTTGTTGCTCTGTCTTGAAAAAGGCGGAGTGGATATAGTCCTTGTCCAGGAGCCGTGGCTGAGTAGTAACGGCGGAAAAATTTCTGGATTAAGTACGGGAAAATTCAACACCTTGGTGTATGGGGAGGCAGGTAGTCCTAGATCCTGTGTGCTTATTAAAAAAGCATTTAAAGCTTTTATTCTCTCTAATTTCAGCAATGCTGACGTAATCACGGTCTGCCTCGAGCGTACATGCCCCATGGGGACGTAACGGGACCACCACTTGTGATACTGGGCGAAGTCACCGCTGAAGTAAGGCGGAGAGGCGTTGGCATAATCATAGGTGCCGATACTAATGCACACCATAGCATATGGGGTAGCTCGGATACGAACACCAGAGGTGAGTCTTTATTTACTTTTATTGTAGATGAGGGACTTTGTATATGTAATAGGGGAAATGACCTGACTTTTATTATTGCGGTAAGGGAGGAGCTCCTGGACCTCACCCTGATTAGCAAAGAACTGGAAGATCGGATATCTGGCTGTAGGGTTCTCAACGAGCACTCCTTTTCTGATCACCGATATATTCAGTTTTCGGTGAACAAAGAACATCGCGGAAGAATATCTTTTAGGAAACCCAAAAGTAGCAACTGGGACTTGTATTGTAGGAAACTGGGAGAGCTATTGCCTGAGGCGCCTATCGTTTCTTCGGACCTGTCCGAAGATGAGATAGACGGTTTGGTGGAAAACTTCACCTCGGCAAGCAATAGCGCCTTTCAATTGTCCTGCTATTTGAAAACTTACAGGGGGAAGGGCAAGCCGCCCTGGTGGCCTGATTCTTTTGACGACCTAAGAGCGTCCAGTAGGCGGCTCTTTAACAGAGCCAGGAGGAGTAAATTACCTTCGGCCTGGGAGCTCTAAAAGGTGAGTCTGGGGATTTATAAATATGAAAGAAGGATAGCCAAGCGAGATCCATGGCGAAGCTTCGGCAAAAACGTAGAAGGCTGCAACGAATCCGCGAGGCTTAGAAAAATACTCTCTAGGAATTCCGCCCCTCGGGGCAACTGAGACATGATGGTGGGGACTGGTCGATGAGTAGCGAGGAGTCCCTAAAGCTTTAACTGGACAATCATTTTCCCGATGTCCCAATTGCGCAGGGATCTTCGCTTGCATGGTCGGCGGTCGCTGGTCATGCAGAAATGCCTGCCATTCCTCTACGGGAAAGTCAAAAATCCTGGGCTATAAGTTCGTTCAAGCGCTATAAGTTACTCGGCCCGGATGGCATCATTCCTGCGCAACTTCAAAAGTATTTAGGGATTTCCTGCCGCTGGTTGGCCATCATCTACACTAACTGCATCAGGCCTAACTATATCCCTAAGTCGTGGCACACGGCTTGGGTAATATTCATTCCGAAGGCGGCTGATTGACCTGTACCTACGGGAAAGGATACCTCGGGGATTCCTGTCGGTTTCACAGCATGCGTACTGCAAGTGCAGATCGACAGAAATGGATCTCCATTCGATTGTAAAGCAAATAGAGGGGTCCATAGAACACAAAGATTATGCTCTGGTTGCCTTTCAAGACATCGAGGGAGCTTTTAACAATGTCTTACCGGGGGCAATCGAAAGAGTTCTGGTAGGTTTAGGAGTCGAAGCGGCTCTGGTTGAATTTATTAGCAAACTTCTATGCGGCAGGATTGTCGCAGCAGAGTGGGGAGGGGCCACAATAAGATGAAGGTGTGCAGGGGCACGCCACAGGGGTGTCCTATCTCCTCTGCTCTGGGTTGTGGTAGTCAACGAGCTTCGTGTGGAGCTGGAAGCCAATGGTTGTCGGGTGGTTGCCTGTGCATATGACCTCTGAAATTTCTGGTCACCCTACGCGATGTTCTGCAGGGCTACCTGGATACTGTGGCTGGGTAGGCTGAATCATGTGGGTTGGCGGTCAACCCGGGAAAAACAGAATTGGTTCTTTTTACAAGGAGATATAAGATACTCAACTTCAGAACTCCCTCGATTGGAGGGGTACCGTTGGTACTTACTGACAGTGTTAAATATTTGGGGATTGTTCTGGACAAGAAGCTGTCCTGGAGAACCAATGCGGAAGATAGGGCCAGGAAGGCCGCGGTTACCTTGGACTACTGAAGGGGGGCTATCGGAAAGAGATGGGAGCTCTCGCCAGGAGTAGTACGCTGGCTTTATGAGATGGTGGTCAAACCGATTCTGCTATATGGGGTGCTGGTTTGGTGGAAAGTACTGGACACGGCGAGCACCTCCAATATGTTAGTGTCAGTGCAACGGACGGCGCTGATTGGTATCAGTGGCGCTCTGAGAACAACACCTACCTTGGCCCTGAATGTCATGCTGAATATACATCCAGTAGATAATGCGGGAAAGGCAGCCGCGGCCCGGTCGTTGGTCAGGCTTCGTGATATGTGTTATATGCTTTCTAATTTCGGACATTCTAGCCTTCTTACTAGATTCGACTTTATCCCGGACAGGGCGGACTACTACATGCCGACAACCGCTCCCTATGAAACCTTCACCCCAGTCATTCCCCCAAGGGAGGAGTGGGGAAGAGGAATTATATGAGGCATGGGACCGGTTAACTTGCTCACGGATGGGTCGAAGTTGGACACAAAATTTTTGTCAAGAGCTAAATGTAAGCCGCAAGTTTAAGTTGGCTGATCACTGCAGTGTATTCCAAGCGGAAGTTGCTGCGATTAGGGATGCGGTGGTTGAATTGCTATCCAGTGCTACTACGGTTAGGGAATTTAACATCTATTCTGATAGCCATGCGGCCATAAAGGCCTTGAGCTCAACTACAATACAATCGAGGGTGGTCTGGTAGTGCCTGATCTCGCCTGCGATTGCATGGAACTATTTTATAATTAAGATTACCTGGGTCTCGGGCCATAGTGATATCCCAGGCAACTGTCAATCGGATCTCTTAGCCCGCATCGGTACAACTGAACCGGATGAAGATGGCTGTAGGGATTTTGGGATTCCGCTGGCCACATGTGGTATTCTCCTCCGTAGCTGGGCATCGAGTCAGCTCAGCAAACGTTGGGCGGACACCACCCCTTGCAGGGTAGGAAAACCTTTCTGACCGAAGTTGGATGGCAGGAGGCCTGCCAAAGTAATTGGGTTCACTAAGGTTCACCTATCAATGGTAATTGGGGTTTTGGCAGGGCACTGTCCCATGGGTATCCATGCAGTACGTCTCAATATACTAGAAACTCCATCCTGCTGCAGCTGTATGGAGGATTATGGGGTGGAATCACATCAAATCACTTTATGCATTGATTGCCTAGCTTTTGAAAGAACTAGGCGAAAGTACTTCAGTTGCGACTCATTTGGATCTCCCGAGGAATTATTTTGGGGTTGGGATCAGAATCATTCGGAAGTTTATCGTTGCTACCCAATGATTCTGTAAGTAGCTATATCTACGTCACTGTTATTTTACTGTATGTGGTATCCCAACGGACCTCCATGTGGTCCAAGCGAGTTTCCCCTATCAGGGCACATTATTATCACATTTGTTATAGTTTTATATATTTTTTTTTTTAATCTGACGATTTTTGCTGAATAAGCTCGGCTTTCAACTGCGTTTATATTCCGCAATGCGTTTATAAATACACTTATTTTAAAAAGCCTTTCCATAAAAAAAACTTTGGCTATACTTTGCCAGCTTCCAAAAATAAGTTATCAATCTGCCAGAAAAAAATTGGTGCGCTTCTAGAAGTGAAGAAAATTAGGGTGTGCGTTATTTGCCAATTCTAATTTGAACTTCGAATAGCTTTGAATGAATAAATTTATCGCAAATGTATGCTTTTTAGAAACAGTTCAATTATTTTTCATGATTTAATGCGTTGTCCTCACAATTTATATTTTCTCCAAACCATTTGTCTACCCCACACAAATGGGGTGAATCCTATTTTTTAATAAGGCAAAGCTCTGGCGACTCAAAGCTCGTGTTGTAACTAGGGGAAGGGGTGTCGGCGGAACGTTCTAAAAAGTTCAACGTATCCATATTAAATAGTTGCCAAGATGGTTATACTGTCTTAGGGTTTGTTTCCGAATCGTATCGTCAACATCGAAAACACTCCCAAAAACCTTCGGGGAGCTGTTTTATCGATACAACAATTTTTAACCTAATTTATAAGTTTCACACAGACAGCCAGTGAAGAAATCAGTAAATTCTTGTACAGCTGAATATTTATTGTGCTCAGCTCCTCTTACAAACTACAAATTTTTATTCAAGGTATATATGAGCTTTAGGCCAATATATACATATGTTTATTAAAAGACAGCAAATGTGTTTAAACGATATATATATATTTGTCGAATGGTTTTTCTTTCCAATATTTCGACTTCAATCTGAAGTCATCTCAACACGGTCATAGTCAACACGGCCAAGAATTTTGTCAGTATAAAAGCAATTAAAAATACATTAGAAAATAATGAGTTTCCAACACATATATTAAAGAGCTATATAAGAGATTATTTCGTCAAATTAAACACAAATAAACCAACTAATGATACAAAGCAAATGTATGAATCAACCTTATTTGTATCGGGTCTGTCTAATAGAATCAAATATTCAAACATATATGACAAAGAGAGATTTAAATTAGCTTTCACATACAACAATACCTTGCAACGGAGGATTTTTAGCAATACGAAAAGCAGAATAGAGAAATGTGATAAATCGGACGTTATATATAAAATTAATTGTAATGGCGACGGGTCCCACGTATGCCACAAACTATATGTGGGGACAACTAAATCGAAACTGAAGACGAGGATTTCCGGACATAAATCAAATATTAAAAACCGTGACAACCCTAATGATAATAATACAGCTTTAACTCAGCACTGCAGAACTACTGGACACTATCCCGATTTGGAAAATGTCACAATAATGCAGTATGAGAGAAACAGCAATAAACGCTACATACTTGAAATGTTACATATAATGAATACACCAAGTGACAAACGCATAAGTTTCAAATCAGACACAGATCATTGCACCTACGCCTATAGAGAACTTACCAACAACAACAAAAAAGGCTTATAATGAGAGTGTGACTTCGTTTGCACAACTGTTCACCTGCTACTGATTTGAAAGTCGCTTATTTTTCGGAGATTTTGTTTATTGTTGTTTGTATAAAAAATATGTGTACAAATACTGTATTTTATTGTTTACATTTTTTAATGTTCTTCTTTTACCTTTGTTTGTTAAAATATAAAATATAAAGTTAGTCGACCAGATGCATTCATAAGTGTAAGTTGACACTTGCTGTAATTGTATAATTATGTATGTATGTACCTATGTCTCAATAAATGTTTTTCGTTTTTTCAGTCCTGAAGATGACTTGGCACAAGATCTTAATTATGTTAGCCCACTTAAATTCGAGCAGTGTTGTGTCTCAAAATTTTGTGCACTACTCCCAACTATAGTTTTGTGGCAGTATATATTTGAACTGCAGTTTGGAAACAGATAAAACTAATTAATTGAGCCCTTTGTACTTTTCTGTATTTATTCAACAAAAATGCAGTCGTTGTACGCATTTCAAATTAATAACACAACTCAACTCTGGCGAATACATATATAAACAAACAATTACTATAAAAATTTCTTTTGAAAACCAAAAGCAAGTGTTTTTTTTAAAGCTGAGGTCATTTCATTTCGCAAAAGATCTTAATTATTTTATCCCACTTAATTCGAGCAGTGTTGTGGTTCAATATTTTGTGCACTACTCCCAACTAAAGTTTTGTGCCAGTATATATTTGAACAGCAGTTTGGAAACAGATAAATTTAATTAATTGGGCCCTTTGTACTTTTCTGTATTTATTCAACAAAAATACAGTCGTTGTATGCGTTTGAAATTAATAACGCAATTCAACTCTGGCGAACACATATATGAACAAACAACTACTATAAATATTTCTTTTGAAAACCAAAAGCAAGTGTTTTTTTAAAGCTGAGGTCATTTCATTTCGCAAAAGATCTTAATTATTTTAGCCCACTTAATTCGAGCAATGTTGTGGTTCAATATTTTGTGCACTACTCCCAAATAAAGTTTTGTGGCAGTATATATTTGAACAGCAGTTTGGAAACAGATAAATTTAAAGCGTACTGATGATGAAGGCTTACCAGCCTTCGAAATGGATCTATCTGCGCAGCTATGTTTCTAAACAGATAGCCACTAGATCTCTATATAGTAAACAGTGTTTAGCAGCATGCCAAATGTCGTATAAATACGTTTAGCCGTTCTGACATGATTGACTCAAAAAAGCACACAACGGGACACGTGACAACTGGAATTACGTCCAAACTCTTACATTTAAAATATCAGTAACAGGAAATTTTATTTGAATTAAATGTTGCTCCAAAAGCTTGCATCTGGATATAAAGTTTAAAGTTTTTATCGTTCGAATGTAAACTTCTCACAGCACACTCACTCAACGTAAGGCCCGCACTCAATACACTTTAGAGTTTCTAACCATTTGTCGGTGATTACAATTACTTACAAATACATGCTACACATACACACACATTCACGTTTTACTGTAGTATTGTGAATGTATGTATACGTGGAAGTGTAGATCTACTTCGTTAAAGTAAAATCGTTTGTGGCTCATGTCGCTGGCAAGTTTCCTTCTTACAATCAAGCGCTCATACATTACATATACATATCTAATATATCTAATATATCTAATATCTAATATATATTATAAATGAGAAAGTTTGGATGTTAAGATGTTTGGATGTTTGGATGTTTGGATGTTTGGATGTTTGGATGTTTGGATGTTTGTCCAGACGTTTGTCTTTGTGACTCAATAACGCAAGAACGGCTGGACCGATTTGGATGAAATTTTGCACACATATAGCCAATAGTCTAGAAGGATCTACTAGCTATATATTTTTCAAAAGGGGTGTGGTCCCCGCCCCCTAGGAACAGTTATAATGTAATTATTATATTTTTTCGTCTTTGCGACTGAATCACGCCAGAATGGCTACACGGATTTTGTTGAAATTTGGGACACAGACAGTAGTCTACTAGCGAAATTTTTTTCGAACATGGAAAGAGGGGTGGGGGTCCCACGACCCTTCGAGAAATTATTTTTCATAATTTTTACACATTATAACTTTACGTATACTGGCCTTCACCAATATCACAGACCCAAGGGGTCAAGGTCAAATAAGTCGAGGGCTTACAAAGTAAGCAGTGACACCCTCCGCCCGCCCCCTTTATCTCCCCCTCTGGTGTAAAATCCATAAATTGTTATAACTCAATCTAAATTTTCTCCTAAATCAATAGTTTTTGGCATCTGGTACATACAGAACGAGATCTAGACAATTTTGGAGGAACGATCAGTGGTCCTCTCCTCTACTCCCGCCATCCGCCATCCATCAATTGTTTTTATTAGCACGCTTTTATTAGCTTTACCTGTATGTTTCTATGTAACTTTTTATTCGCTCCAATGCGCCTGCTGCCTTATTAACATGGTTTTATAATTAGCTTCACCTTATTTGTAATCCCGTAAGGGTCATATCGAGACCCTTCCGGGATCATTTCTGGATGGTTTTCGGGATCGGTCCGGGATTACGCCGGGGTAATTTCGGGACTTTTTCAGGACTATTTCGGGATCATTTCTGTATAGTTTTCGGGATCCGTCCGGGATCCCGTCGGGGTTATTTTGGGACATTTTCGGGACTATTCCTGAATCATTTCGGGACTATTTCGCGATCGTTTGGGGACCCTTCCGGCATCATTTCTGGATGGTTTTCGGGATCCGTCCGGGATCCCGTCGGGGTACTTTCGGGATCATTTGCGTACCTTCGAGAGATAAATTCTTGATGGTTTCCGGGATCATTACGGGACTTTTTCGGGGTTATTTTGGGTCCCTTTAGACATCATTTCTGGATGGTCCTCGGGATTCGTCCGGCATCCCGTCGGGGTCATTTCGGGACTTTTTCGCGACTAATACGGGATCATTCGGCATCATTTCTGGATGGTTTTCGGGATCCGTTCGGGATCTCGTCGGGGTCATTTGGGGACTTTTTCGGGATCATTTGGGGGCTCTTCCGGCATCATTTCGGAATGGTTTGCGGGATCCGTCCGGGATCTCGTCGGGGTCATTTGGGGACTTTTTCAGGATCATTTGGGGGCTCTTCCGGCATCATTTCTGGAAGGTTTTCGGGATCCGTCCGGGAGCTCGTCGGGGTCATTTGGGGACTTTTTCGGGGTCATTTTGGGGCTCTTCCGGCATCATTTCTGGATGGTTTTCGGGATCCGTCCGGGATCCCATCAGGGTAATTTCGGGACTATTAGGGGATCATTTTGTAACCTTTCCGGCATCATTTCTGGATAATTTTCGGGATCCGTCCGGGATGCCGACGAGGTCATTTCGGGACTATTTCGGGATCCTTTGGGATACCTACCGGCATCATTTCTGGATGGTTTTCGGGATCCGTCCGGGATCTCGTCGGGGTCATTTCGGGACTTTTTCGGGATCATTTTGGGGCTCTTCCGGCATCATTTCTGGATAGTTTTCGGGATCCGTCCGGGATCCCGTCGGGGTCATTTCGGGACTTTTTCGCGACTAATACGGGATCATTTTGGAACCGTTTCGGCATCATTTCTGGATGGTTTTCGGGATCCGTCCGGGATACCGTCGGGGTAATTTCGGGACTTTTTCGGGATAATTTTGGGGCTCTTCCGGCATCATTTCTGGATAGTTTTCGGGATCCGTCCGGGATCCCGTCGGGGTCATTTCGGGACTTTTTCGCGACTAATACGGGATCATTTTGGAACCCTTTCGGCATCATTTCTGGATGGTTTTCGGGATCCGTCCGGGATCCCGTCGGGGTAATTTCGGGACTTTTTCGGGATCATTTGGGGGCTCTTCCGGCATCATTTCTGGATGGTTTGCGGGATCCGTCCGGGATCTCGTCGGGGTCATTTGGGGACTTTTTCAGGATCATTTGGGGGCTCTTCCGGCATCATTTCTGGATGGTTTTCGGGATCCGTCCGGGATCTCGTCGGGGTCATTTGGGGACTTTTTCGGGGTCATTTTGGGGCTCTTCCGGCATCATTTCTGGATGGTTTTCGGGATCCGTCCGGGATCCCATCGGGGTAATTTCGGGACTATTAGGGGATCATTTGGTAACCTTTCCGGCATCATTTCTGGATAATTTTCGGGATCCGTCCGGGATGCCGACGAGGTCATTTCGGGACTATTTCGGGATCATTTGGGATACCTACAGGCATCATTTCTGGATGGTTTTCGGGATCCGTCCGGGATCTCGTCGGGGACATTTCGGGACTTTTTCGGGATCATTTTGGGGCTCTTCCGGCATCATTTCTGGATAGTTTTCGGGATCCGTCCGGGATCCCGTCGGGGTCATTTCGGGACTTTTTCGCGCCTAATACGGGATCATTTTGGAACCCTTTCGGCATCATTTCTGGATGGTTTTCGGGATCCGTCCGGGATCCCATCAGGGTAATTTCGGGACTATTAGGGGATCATTTGGTAACCTTTCCGGCATCATTTCTGGATAATTTTCGGGATCCGTCCGGGATGCCGACGAGGTCATTTCGGGACTATTTCGGGATCATTTGGGATACCTACCGGCATCATTTCTGGATGGTTTTTGGGATTCGTCCGGGATCCCGTCGTGGTCATTTCGGGACTTTTTCTCGACTAATACGGGATCATTTGCGGACCCTTTCGGCATCATTTCTGGATAGTTGTCGGGATCCCGTCACGGTCATTTCGGGACTATTAGGGGATCATTTGACGACCTTTCCGGCATCATTTCTGGATTGTTTTCGGAATCCTTTCGGGATCCCGTCAGGGTCATTTTGGGACTATTTCGGGGCTAATACGGGATCATTTGGGGATCCCTTAGGGGTCGTTTCGTGACTTTTTCTGTTTTATTTCGGGATCATTTGGGGACCCTTCCGGCATAATTTCTTGATGGTTTGCCGGATCCATCAAGGTCATTTCGGGACCATTTTGGGATCATTTGGGGATCATTCCGGGATCATTTCTGGATCTGTGCGGGATCCCATCTGGGTCATTTCCCGACTATTTCGGGATCATTTTGGGATCCTTCCGGAATCATTTCTGTATGGTTTTCGCGATCCGTCGTTGATTCCCTCGGAGCCATTTCGGAAATTTTTCTGGAGTATGTCGGGGTCATTTGGAGACTTTTTCGGGATCATTTGGGGGCTCTTCCGGCATCATTTCTGTATGGTTTTCGGGATCCGTCCGGGATCCCGTCGGGGTCATTTTGGGACTTTTTCTCGACTAATGCGGGATCATTTGGGGACCCTTTCGACATCATTTCTGGATAGTTTTTGGGATCCGTCCGGGATCCGGACGGGGTCATTTCGGGACTTCATTTGGGATACCTACCGGCATCATTTCTGGATGGTTTTCGGTATCCGTCCAGGATCTCGTCGGGGTCATTTGGGGACCTTTTCGGGATCATTTGGGGCTCTTCCGGCATCATTTCTGGATGGTTTTCGGGATCCGTCCGGGATGCCGTCGGGGTCATTTCGGGACTTTTCGCGACTAATACGGGATCATTTGGGAACCCCTTCGGCATCATTTCTGGATGGTTTTCGGGATCCGTCCTGGATCCCATCAGGGTAATTTCGGATATATTAGGGCTCATTTGTGGACCTTTCCGGCATCATTTCTGGATAATTTTCGGTATCCGTCCGGGATGCCGACGAGGTCGTTTCGGGATTATTTCGGGATTATTTCGGGATCATTTGGGATACCTACCGGCATCATTTCTGGATGGCTTTTGGGATTCGTCCGGGATCCCGTCGGGGTTATTTCGGGACTTTTTCTCGACTAATACGGGATCATTTGCGGACCCTTTCGGCATCATTTCTGGATAGTTGCCGGGATCCGTTCGGGATCCCGTCACGGTCATTTCGGGACTATTAGGGGGTCATTTGAGAACCTTTCCGGCATCATTTCTATATAGTTTTCGGAATCCTTTCGGGATCCCGTCAGGGTCATTTCGGGGTTTTTTCGGGATCATTTAAGGATGTCTTTCAGTATTCGTCCGGGAACCGGTCAGGGTAATTTCTGGACTTTTCCGAGACTATTTCGGGATCATTTTGGGACCTTCCCAAGATCATTTCTGGATGGATTTCGGGATTTGTCCGGGATGCCGTCAGGGTAATTTTGGGGCTATTAGGTTTGCATTTGAGGACCTTTCCGGCATCATTTCTGGATGGTTTTCGGTATCCTTTCAGGATCCCGTCGGAATAATTGCGGGACTTTTTCGGGATCATTGGGGTCCCTTCCGACATCATTTCTGGATGGTTTTTGGGATTCGTCCGGCATCCCGTCGGGGTCATTTCGGGACTTTTTCGCGGCTAATACGGGATCATTTGGGAACCCTTTCGGCATCATTTCTGGATGGTTTTCGGGATCCGTCCGGGATCCCGTCGGGGTCATTTCGGGACTTTTTCGCGACTAATACGGGATCATTTGGGAACCCTTTCGGCATCATTTCTGGATGGTTTTCGGGATCCGTCCGGGATCCCATTAGGGTTATTTCGGGACTATTAGGGGATCATTTGGGAACCTTTCCGGCATCATTTCTGGATAATTTTCGGGATCCGTCCGGGATGCCGACGAGGTCATTTCGGGACTATTTCGGGATCATTTGGGATACCTACCGGCATCATTTCTGGATGGTTTTTGGGATTCGTCCGGGATCCCGTCGTGGTCCTTTCGGGACTTTTTTCGACTAATACGGGATCATTTGCGGACACTTTCGGCATCATTTCTGGATAGTTGTCGGGATCCCGTCGTGGTCCTTTCGGGACTTTTTTCGACTAATACGGGATCATTTGAGGACCTTTCCGGCACCATTTCTGTATTGTTTTCGGAATCCTTTCGGGATCCCGTCAGGGTCATTTTGGGACTTTTTTGGGGCTAATACGGGATCATTTGGGGATCCTCTAGGGGTCGTTTCGTGACTTTTTCTGTTTTATTTCGGGATCATTTGGGGACCCTTCCGGCATAATTTCTTGATGGTTTGCCGGATCCATCAGGGTCATTTCGGAACCATTTTGGGATCATTTGGGGACCCTTCCGAGATCATTTCTGGATCCGTCCGGGATGCCGTAGGAGCCATTTCGGGATTTTTTGTTACTTTTCCGGGATAGTTTTTGGACCCTTCCGGGATCATTTCTGGATCTGTGCGGGATCCCATCTGGGTCATTTCCGGACTATTTCGGGATCATTTTGGGATCCTTCCGGAATCATTTCTGTATGGTTTTCGCGATCCGCCGTTGATTCCCTCGGAGCCATTTCGGAACCTTTTCTGGAGTATGTCGGGGTCATTTGGGGACTTTTTCGGGATCATTTGGGGCTCTTCCGGCATCATTTCTGGATGGTTTTCGGGATCCGTGCGGGATCTCGTCGGGGTCATTTGGGGACTTTTTCGGGATCATTTGGGGGCTCTTCCGGCATCATTTCTGGATGGTTTTCGGGATCCGTCCGGGATATCGTCGGGGTCATTTGGGGACTTTTTCGGGATCATTTGCGGGCTCTTCCGGCATCATTTCTGGATGGTTTTCGGGATCCGTCCGGGATCCCATCAGGGTAATTTCGGGACTATTAGGGGATCATTTGTGGATCTTTCCGGCATCATTTCCGGATAATTTTCGGTATCCGTCCGGGATGCCGACGAGGTCATTTCGGGATTATTTCGGGATCATTTGGGATACCTACCGGCATCATTTCTGGATGGTTTTTGGGATTCGTCCGGGATCCCGTCGGGGTCATTTCGGGACTTTTTCTCGACTAATACGGGATCATTTGCGAACCCTTTCGGCATAATTTCGGGATAGTTGTCGGGATCCGTTCGGGATCCCGTCACGGTCATTTCGGAACTATTAGGGGATCATTTGAGGACCTTTCCGGCATCATTTCTGGATAGTTTTTGGAATCCTTTCGGGATCCCGTCAGGGTCATTTCGGGGCTTTTTCGGGATCATTTAAGGATGGCTTTCAGGATTCGTCCGGGAACCCGTCAGGGTAATTTCTGAACTTTTCCGAAACTATTTCGGGATCATTTTGGGACCTTCCCAAGATCATTTCTGGATGGATTTCGGGATTTGTCCGGGATGCCTTCAGGGTCATTTTGGGACTATTAGGTGAGCATTTGAGGACCGTTCCGGCATCACTTCTGGATGGTTTTCGGTATCCGTTCAGATTCCCGTCGGAATAATTGCGGGACTTTTTCGGGATCATTGGGGTCCCTTCCAAAATCATTTCTGGATGGTTTTTGGGATTCGTCCGGCATCCCGTCGGGGTCATTTCGGGACTTTTTCTCGACTAATACGGGATCATTTGCGGGCCCTTTCGGTATCATTTCTGGATAGTTGTCGGGATCCGTTCGGGATCCCGTCAGGGTCTTTTCGGAACTATTGGGAGATCATTTGAGGACCTTTCCGGCATCATTTCTGGTTAGTTTTCGGGATCCTTTCCGTGTCCCATCAGGGTCATTTCGGGACTTTTTCGGCATCATTTAAGATTGGTTTTCAGGATTCGTCCGGGATGCCGTCAGGGTCATTTTGGGACTATTAGGTGATCATTTGAAGACCTTTCCGGCATCACTTCTGGATGGTTTTCGGTATCCGTTTAGGATCCCGTCGGAGTAATTGCGGGACTTTTTCGGGATCATTTGGTGTCCCTTCCGGCATCATTTCTGGATGGTTTTTGGGATTCGTTTCGGCATCCCGTCGGGGTCATTTCGGGACTTTTTCTCGACTAATACGGTATCATTTGCGGGGCCCTTTCGACATAATTTCTAGATAGTTGTCGGGATCCGTTTCGGGATCCCGTCAGGGTAATTTCGGAACTATTAGGAGATCATTTGAGGACCTTTCCGGCATCATTTCTGAAAAGTTTTCGGATCCTTTCGGGGTCCAATCAGGGTCATTTCGAGATAATTTAGAGATGGCTTTCAGGATCCGGTCGGGGGACACTTAGGGGTGCGTTCGAGATCCCGTCAGGGTCATTTCGGGACTTTTTCGGGACTATATCGGGATCATTTCTGGATGGTTTATGGGATCCGTCCATGACCCCCTTAAGGGTAATTTCGGGACTATTAGGTGATCATTTGAGGACCTTTCTGGCATCACTTCTGGATGATTTTCGGTATCCGTTCGGGATCCCGTCGGAATCAATGCGGGACTTTTTCGGAATCATTTGGGATTTCTTCCGGCATCATTTCTGGATGGTTTTCGGGATTTGTCCGGGATCCCGTCGGGGTTATTTCGGGACCTTTTCGGGGCTAATACGGGATCATTTGGGGATCCTGTAGGGGTCGTTTCGTGACTTTTTCTGTATTATTTCGGGATCATTTTGGGACCCTTCGGCATAATTTCTTGATGGTTTGACGGATCCATCAGGGTCATTTCGGGACCATTTTGGGAACATTTGGGGAACTTTCGAGATCATTTCTGGATCCGTCCGGGATGCCGTAGGAGCCATTTCCAGATTTTTTGTTACTTTTCCGGGATAGTTTTTGCACCCTTCCGGGATCATTTCTGGATCTGTGCGGGATCCCATCTGGGTCATTTCCGGACTATTTCGGGACCATTTTGGGATCCTTCCGGAATCATTTCTGTATGGTTTTCGCGATCCGTGGTGGATCCCCTGGGAGCCATTTCGGAACTTTTTCTGGAGTATGTCGGGATAATTTAGGGACCCTTCCTGGATATTTTCTGGATGGTTTTTGAGTCCGCCCGGGAGCCCGTCAGGGTCATTTCGGAACCTTTTCGGGATCATTTTGGAACACCTTCAGGGATCATTTCTGTGTGGTTCTCTGGATACGTCTAGAATCGTGTCGCTGTCATTTCGGGTTTTTTTGGGACTATTCGGGGAACTTTTGGAGACCCTTTCGGGGCATTTCTGGATGGTTTTCGGGATCCGTCCGCGATAGCGTGGGGGTAATTTCATAGCTTTTTCTGGATAATTTCGGGATCATTTGGGATCCTATCAGGTTATCAGCTCATTTAGTTCTTTTTTTTACTCAATTACAAAAATAAAATGCATTAGACAGAAAACAAAATTTTAAACAGATAATAAGTAGGCTAACGCGAATAGCCCATATATTTAAATTTCTCCTTGCGGACGGGGGCCGCGGGTAAAGGCTAGTATATTATAAATGGGAAAGTTTGATTGTTAAGATGTTTGGATGTTTGTCCAGACGTTTGTCTTTGTGACTCAATCACGCAAGAATGGCTGGACCGATTTGGATGAAATTTTGCACACATATAGCCAATAGTCTAGAAGGATCTACTAGCTATATATTTTTCAAAATGGGGCGTGGTCCCCGCCCCCTAGGAACAGTTATAATTTAATTATTATATTTTTTCGTCTTTGCGACTGAATCACGCCAGAATGGCTACACGGATTTTGATGAAATTTGGGACACAGACAGTAGTCTACTAGCGAATTTTTTTTCGAACAAGGAAAGAGGGGTGGGGGTCCCACGACCCCTTCGAGAAATTATTTTTCATAATTTTTACACATTATAACTTTACGTATACTGGCCTTCACCAATATCACAGACTCAAGGGGTCAAATAAGTCGAGGGCTTACAAAGTAAGCAGTGACACCCTCCGCCAGCCCCACGCTTTTATTAGCTTTACCTGTATGTTTCTATGTAACTTTTTATTCGCTCCAATGCGCCTGCTGCCTTATTAACATGGTTTTATAATTAGCTTCACCTTATTTGTAATCCCGTAAGGGTCATATCGAGACCCTTCCGGGATCATTTCTGGATGGTTTTCGGGATCGGTCCCGGATTACGCCGGGGTAATTTCGGGACTATTTCGGGATCATTTTGGGACCCTTCCGGGATAATTTCTGTATAGTTTACGGGATCCCGTCGGGGTTATTTTGGAACATTTTCGGGACTATTCCGGGATCATTTCGGGACTATTTCGCGATCATTTGGGGACCTTTCCGGCATCATTTCTGGATGGTTTTTCGGGATCCGTGCGGGATCTCGTCGGGGTCATTTGGGGACCTTTTCGGGATCATTTGGGGGCTCTTCCGGCATCATTTCTGGATGGTTTTCGGGATCCGTCCGGGATCTCGTCGGGGTCATTTGGGGACTTTTTCGGGATCATTTTGGGGCTCATCCGGCATCATTTCTGGATGGTTTTCGGTATCCGTCCGGGATCCCGTCGGGGTCATTTCGGGACTTTTTCGCGACTAATACGGGATAATTTGGGAACCCTTCGGCATCATTTCTGGATGGTTTTCGGGATCCGTCCGGGATCCCATTAGGGTAATTTCGGGACTATTAGGGGGATCATTTGGGAACCTTTCCGGCATCATTTCTGGATAATTTTCGGGATCCGTCCGGGATGCCGACGAGGTCATTTCGGGACTATTTCGGGATCATTTGGGATACCTACCGGCATCATTTCTGGATGGTTTTTGGGATTCGTCCGGGATCCCGTCGTGGTCCTTTCGGGACATTTTTTCGACTAATACGGGATCATTTGCGGACCCTTTCGGCATCATTTCTGGATAGTTGTCGGGATCCCGCCACGGTCATTTCGGGACTATTAGGGGATCATTTGAGGACCTTTCCGGCATCATTTCTGTATTGTTTTCGGAATCCTTTCGGGATCCCGTCAGGGACATTTTGGGACTTTTTCGGGGCTAATACGGGATCATTTGGGGATCCTCTAGGGGTCGTTTCGTGACTTTTTCTGTTTTATTTCGGGATAATTTCTGAACTTTTCCGAGACTATTTCGGGATAATTTTGGGACCTTCCCAAGATCATTTCTGGATGGATTTTGGGATCAGTCCGGGATAGGGATGCCGTCAGGGTCATTTTGGTATTAGGTGATCATTTGAGGACCTTTCCGGCATCACTTCTGGATGGTTTTCGGTATCCGATCAGGATCCCCTCGGAATCATTGCGGGACTTTTTCGGGATCATTTGGGGTCCCTCCCAAGATCATTTCTGGATGGATTTCGGGATCTGTCCGGGATACCGTCAGGGTCATTTAGGGGTGCGTTCGAGATCCCGTCAGGGTCATTTCGGGACTTCTTCGGGACTATATCGGGATCATTTCTGGATGGTTTATGGGATCCGTCCATGACCACTTAAGGGTCATTTCGGGACTATTAGGTGATTATTTGAGGACCTTTCCGGCATCACTTCTGGATGATTTTCGGTATCCGTTCGGGATCCCGTCGGAATCAATGCGGGACTTTTACGGAATCATTTGGGATTCCTTCCGACATCATTTCTGGATGGTTTTTGGGATTTGTCCGGGATCCTTCGGGGTTATTTCGGGACCTTTTCGGGGCTAATACGGGATCATTTGGGGATCCTCTAGGGGTCGTTTCGTGACTTTTTCTGTATTATTTCGGGATCATTTTGGGACCCTTTCGGCATAATTTCTTGATGGTTTGCCGGATCCATCAAGGTAATTTCGGGACCATTTTGGGATCATTTGGGGACCCTTCCGAGATCATTTCTGGATCCGTCCGGGATGCCGTAGGAGCCATTTCGGGATTTTTTGTTACTTTACCGGGATAGTTTTTGCGCCCTTCCGGGATCATTTCTGGATCTGTGCGGGATCCCATCTGGGTCAATTCCGGACTATTTCGGGATCATTTTGGAATCCTTCCGGAATCATTTCTGTATGGTTTTCGCGATCCATCGTGGATCCCCTCGGACCCATTTCGGAACTTTTTCTGGAGTTAGTCGGGATAATTTAGGGACCCTTCCTGGATATTTTCTGGATGGTTTTTGAGATCCGCCCGGGAGCCCGTCAGGGTCATTTCGGAACCTTTTCGGGATCATTTTGGAATACCTTCAGGGATCATTTCTGTGTGGTTCTCTGGATACGTCTAGAATCGTGTCGCTCTCATTTCGGGTTTTTTTGGGACTATTCGGGGAACTTTTGGAGACCCTTTCGAGGCATTTCTGGATGGTTTTCGGGATCCGTCCGCGATAGCGTTGGGGTCATTTCGTAGCTTTTTCTGGATAATTTCGGGATCATTTGGGATCCTATCAGGTTATCAGCTCATTTAGTTCTTTTTTTTTTACTCAATTACAAAAATAAAATGCATTAGACAGAAAACAAAATTTTAAACAGATAATAAGCAGGCTAACGCGAATAGCCCATATATTTAAAATTTTCCTTGCGGACGGGGCCGCGGGTAAAGGCTAGTATATATTATAAATGGGAAAGTTTGGATGTTAAGATGTTTGGATGTTTGGATGTTTGGATGTTTGGATGTTTGGATGTTTGTCCAGACGTTTGTCTTTGTGACTCAATAACGCAAGAACGGCTGGACCGATTTGGATGAAATTTTGCACACATATAGCCAATAGTCTAGAAGGATCTACTAGCTATATATTTTTCAAAAGGGGCGTGGTCCCCGCCCCCTAGGAACAGTTATAATTTAATTATTATATTTTTTCGTCTTTGCGACTGAATAACGCCAGAATGGCTGCACGGATTTTGATGAAATTTGGGACACAGACAGTGGTCTACTAGCGAAATTTTTTTCGAACATGGAAATAGGGGTGGGGGTCCCACGACCCCTTCGAGAAATTATTTTTCAATAATTTTTACACATTATAACTTTACGTATACTGGCCTTCACCAATATCACAGACTCAAGGGGTCAAATAAGTCGAGGGTTTACAAAGTAAGCAGTGACACCCTCCGCCCGCCCCCCTTTATCACCCCCTCTGGTGTAAAATCTACAAATTGTTATAACTCAATATAAATTTTCTTCTAAATCAATAGTTTTTGGTATCTGGTACATACAGAACGAGATCTAGACAATTTTGGAGGAACGATCAGTGGTCCTCTCCTCTACTCCCGCCATCCGCCCTCCATCAATTGTTTTTATTAGCACGATTTTATTAGCTTTATCTGTATGTTTCTATGTAACTCTTTATTCGCTCCAATGCGCCTGCTGCCTTATTAACATGGTTTTATAATTAGCTTCACCTTATTTGTAATCCCGTAAGGGTCATATCGAGACCCTTCCGGGATCATTTCTGTATAGTTTTCGGGATCCGTCCGGGATCCCGTCGGGGTTATTTTGGGACATTTTCGGGACTATTCCGGAATCATTTCGGGACTATTTCGCGATCATTTGGGGACCCTTCCGGCATCATTTCTGGATGGTTTTCGGGATCCGTCCGGGATCCCGTCGGCGTACTTTCGGGATCATTTGCGTTCCTTCGAGAGATAAATTCTTGATGGTTTCCGGGATCATTACGGGACTTTTTCGGGGTTATTTTGGGTCCCTTTAGACATCATTTCTGGATGGTCCTCGGGATTCGTCCGGCATCCCGTCGGGGTCATTTCGGGACTTTTTCGCGACTAATACGGGATCATTCGGCATCATTTCTGGATGGTTTTCGGGATCCATCCGGGATCTCGTCGGGGTCATTTGGGGACTTTTTCAGGATTATTTGGGGGCTCTTCCGGCATCATTTCTGGATGGTTTTCGGGATCCGTCCGGGATCTCGTCGGGGTCATTTGGGGACTTTTTCGGGGTCATTTTGGGGCTCTTCCGGCAACATTTCTGGATGGTTTTCGGGATCCGTCCGGGATCCCGTCGGGGTCATTTCGGGACTTTTTCGGGGTCATTTTGGGGCTCTTCCGGCATCATTTCTGGATAGTTTTCGGGATCCGTCCGGGATCCCGTCGGGGTCATTTCGGGACTTTTTCGCGACTAATACGGGATCATTTTGGAACCCTTTCGGCATCATTTCTGGATGGTTTTCGGGATCCGTCCGGGATCCCATCAGGGTAATTTCGGGACTATTAGGGGATCATTTGGTAACCTTTCCGGCATCATTTCTGGATAATTTTCGGGATCCGTCCGGGATCCCGTCAGGGTCATTTTGGTACTATTTCGGGGCTAATACGGGATCATTTGGGGATCCCCTAGAGGTCGTTTCGTGACTTTTTCTGTTTTATTTCGGGATCATTTGGGGACTCTTCCGGCATAATTTCTTGATGGTTTGCCGGATCCATCAGGGTCATTTCGGGACCATTTTGGGATCATTTGGGGATCCTTCCGGGATCATTTCTGTATGGTTTTCGCGATCCGTCGTTGATTCCCTCGGAGCCATTTCGGAACTTTTTCTGGAGTATGTCGGGGTCATTTGGGGACTTTTTCGGGATCATTTGGGGGCTCTTCCGGCATCATTTCTGTATGGTTTTCGGGATCCGTCCGGGATCCCGTCGTGGTCATTTCGGGACTTTTTCTCGACTAATGCGGGATCATTTGGGGACCCTTTCGACATCATTTCTGGATAGTATTCGGGATCCGTCCGGGATCCGGACGGGGTCATTTCGGGACTATTGCGGGATCATTTGGGATACCTACCGGCATCATTTCTGGATGGTTTTCGGTATCCGTCCGGGATCTCCTCGGGGTCATTTGGGGACCTTTTCGGGATCATTTGGGGCTCTTCCGGCATCATTTCTGGATGGTTTTCGGGATCCGTCCGGGATGCCGACGAGGTTGTTTCGGGATTATTTCGGGATCATTTGGGATACCTACCGGCATCATTTCTGGATGGTTTTTTGGGATTCGTCCGGGATCCCGTCGGGGTTATTTCGGGACTTTTTCTCGACTAATACTGGATCATTTGCGGAACCTTTCGGCATCATTTCTGGATAGTTGCCGGGATCCGTTCGGGATCCCGTCACGGTCATTTCGGGACTATCAGGGGGTCATTTGGGAACCTTTCCGGCATCATTTCTGGATAGTTTTCGGAATCCTTTCGGGATCCCGTCAGGGTCATTTCGGGGTTTTTTCGGGATCATTTAAGGATGTCTTTCAGGATTCGTCCGGGAACCCGTCAGGGTAATTTCTGGACTTTTCCGAGACTATTTCGGGATCATTTTGGGACCTTCCCAAGATCATTTCTGGATGGATTTCGGGATTTGTCCGGGATGCCGTCAGGGTAATTTTGGGGCTATTAGGTTTGCATTTGAGGACCTTTCCGGCATCACTTCTGGATGGTTTTCGGTATCCGTTCAGGATCCCGTCGGAATAATTGCGGGACTTTTTCGGGATCATTGGGGTCCCTTCCGACATCATTTCTGGATGGTTTTTGGGATTCGTCCGGCATCCCATCGGGGTCATTTCGGGACTTTTTCTCGACTAATACGGGATAATTTGCGGGCCCTTTCGGTATAATTTCTGGATAGTTGTCGGGATCTGTTCGGGATCCCGTCAGGGTCTTTTCGGAACTATTGGGAGATCATTTGAGGACCTTTCCGGCATCATTTCTGGTTAGTTTTCGGGATCCTTTCCGTGTCCCATCACGGTCATTTCGGGACTTTTTCGGCATCATTTAAGATTGGTTTTCAGGATTCGTCCGGTATGCCGTCAGGGTCATTTTGGGACTATTAGGTGATCATTTGAGGACCTTTCCGGCATCACTTCTGGATGGTTTTCGGTATCCGTTCAGGATCCCGCCGGAGTAATTGCGGGACTTTTTCGGGATCATTTGGTGTCCCTTCCGGCATCATTTCTGGATGGTTTTTGGGATTCGTTCGGCATCCCGTCGGGGTCATTTCGGGACTTTTTCTCGACTAATACGGGATCATTTGCGGGCCCTTTCGACATCATTTCTAGATAGTTGTCGGGATCCGTTCGGGATCCCGTCAGGGTCTTTTCGGAACTATTAGGAGATCATTTGAGGACCTTTCCGTCATCATTTCTGGAAAGTTTTCGGGATCCTTTCGGGGTCCAGTCAGGGTCATTTCGGGACTTTTTCGGGATAATTTAGAGATGGCTTTCAGGATCCGGTCGGGGTCATTTAGGGGTGCGTTCGAGATCCCGTCAAAGTCATTTCGGGACTTCTTCGGGACTATATCGGGATCATTTCTGGATGGTTTATGGGATCCGTCCATGACCCCTTAAGGGTAATTTCGGGACTATTAGGTGATCATTTGAGGACCTTTCTGGCATCACTTCTGGATGATTTTCGGTATCCATTCGGGATCCCGTCGTAATCAATGCGGGACTTTTTCGGAATCATTTGGGATTTCTTCCGGCATCATTTCTGGATGGTTTTCGGGATTTGTCCGGGATCCCGTCGAGGTTATTTCGGGACCTTTTCGGGGCTAATACGGGATCATTTGGGGATCCTGTAGGGATCGTTTCGTGATTTTTTCTGTATTATTTCGGATCATTTTGGGACCCTTTCGGCATAATTTCTTGATGGTTTGACGGATCCATCAGGGTCATTTCGGGACCATTTTGGGAACATTTGGGGAACTTTCGAGATCATTTCTGGATCCGTCCGGGATGCCGTAGTAGCCATTTCCGGATTTTTTGTTACTTTTCCGGTATAGTTTTTGCACCCTTCCGGGATCATTTCTGGATCTGTGCGGGATCCCATCTGGGTCATTTCCAGACTATTTCGGGACCATTTTGGGATCCTTCCGGAATCATTTCTGTATGGTTTTCGCGATCCGTCGTGGATCCCCTGGGAGCCATTTCGGACCTTTTTCTGGAGTATGTCGGGATAATTTAGGAACCCTTCCTGGATATTTTCTGGATGGTTTTTGAGATCCGCCCGGGAGCCCGTCAGGGTCATTTCTGAACCTTTTCGGGATCATTTTGGAACACCTTCAGGGATCATTTCTGTGTGGTTCTCTGGATACGTCTAGAATCGTGTCGCTGTCATTTCGGGTTTTTTTTGGGACTATTCGGGGAACTTTTGGAGACCCTTTCGGGGTATTTCTGGATTGTTTTCGGGATCCGTCCGCGATAGCGTGGGGGTAATTTCATAGCTTTTTCTGGATAATTTCGGGATCATTTGGGATCCTATCAGGTTATCAGCTCATTTAGTTCTTTTTTTTACTCAATTACAAAAATAAAATGCATTAGACAGAAAACAAAATTTTAAACAGATAATAAGCAGGCTAACGCGAATAGCCCATATATTTAAATTTCTCCTTGCGGACGGGGCCGCGGGTAAAGGCTAGTATATTATAAATGGCAAAGTTTGGATGTGAAGATGTTTGGATGTTTGGATGTGTTGAAGACATGAGCGATAACCTTATAGAGTTTGAGGATTAAAATAAATTTATATATATAATACATACATATTATCTGAAAAGAAAAATTATAATTATACTGAAATGAATTAATTTCTAATACTTACATTATAAATATTTACCTTTTACTTACCTTTGAAATATTTACCTATATGAAATATTTGCTTAAAATTACTTACCTTTATTCTATACTCACCCTTTTTGGAATACCATGTATATTTACCTGTTTGAAGAACCCTGTAAATAAGAAACATAATTACTGTTTAGCGTACACATATCTATGTATACCCACATACATATGTATGCTCTCAGCAAAAGAAGTAAACGGTCCAGTGGAATGTGCTGGGCCGTTGTAAAGTTAGTTATTCGCCATCAACCTAACTAATCACGCCGCTAAACTAAAGAATTATAATCGACTCAAAGTTAAAATGTCAATTGAAAAAATAAATAATTTATAATAAAGTTTGTAATTTATATTTAAACCTAAAGTGTTTGCGCGTTTATTTATTGAAGTGAAGGGCTTCTCTAGTGCACCCTACCCCATATAGTGCCAAATTATACATGGTCCTTTGGTACCATACAGTGAACTAGCGACCTAGGAAATAGTGAAAATAATAATTAAATATTAATTACATTGAAAACAATATATTAAAACACTAAAAACCGGTAGACGCGACGCGCTAACATATTAATCTAATACAAAGTGCTGAAAATATAAAAAGAAACAAAATTTTTAAAATACTTAAAAAATACATTACAAGTGCTGAAAACATAGAAAGACAAACAAAAGTTTCAAAATACCTACGATATATACATTATATTAAAAATTATTAGAAATAAAATAAAAATACAAATTAAGTGAGAAATATTAAAGAATACAAATATACAAGTACAGAAAAAGTAAAAGCAACAAAAGTGCATCCAATTTTACTGAGAAAGTGAGTGAGGTGAAGTGAAGAACGCAAACGGTGAAGCTACAGTGGCCAAGTTCTGAAAAAAAGACGGTGAAAATAAAAAAGGAATAAAAACCTAGAAATTATTAAAAAGAAAAAGAAGAGATATTATATAGAAAAAGTTGTCGAAAAACAGGAAGAAAAACAAAAGTTTGAAAATATTAAAAAAGGAAAGAACGTAGGAAAATAAAAGAATTTGTATAATAAAAAAAAAAAAAAAAAAAAAAAAAAACGTGGAGCGCTTGTTGAAAAAAATAAAAATAAAACCAAATTAGACATAATTTACAAAAAAAAAAAACGATTTTCAAAGTGGTTTGGAAACGCATCCACAAAGTTTTTAATTTTTAAACCACGAGCAGTAGACCTGCAAAAGTGGTACCCGGCAGCAAAACCGACGCAACAACAACGAAGCAGTACTGCCGCTAGCGCAACAGCATCAGCGACACCGAGCGACAACAACAACAACAATCCAGCAACAGAAAAATCAGGTGGTAAAAGCAAATATGCCAAAGTAAGTACACCTTGCCCAAAACATATGCATATATAAGTGCAGCGGAATTCCCCTAAGCAAATAATCGCACTCATCTACGGTAAAGTTGACAGGATCTTGGAAAGAATCCGTACAAAACACCGCTTTGCGCAAATCTCTCTCATTTAATAAAATTCCGCTAAGCTCTTCTTATATATACATAGGTATATTGGTAATACTATCAAATTTGTGATTCTTACATATATCCATATATACTCATACCCATATCACATATTTACTTATATACCAATCCGCTGTAAGATTTGTCGGGTCTTATACTAGAATTTCCCCTTAAAATTTTACCGTATACCGTTTCTCACAGCCACCACAACAAATTTGCTCTCCTAGAATAAATTACTTTAGATATTGGTTGCGACTTACAAAAGTACAAAAGTTACATATATACACATATGTATTCGTCCCAAATCAAAAGGCAAACTCCGCCTTAAAACTGCAAAATATTTAATGCTGTTTCGGGCCCTGAAACATTCAAAGTTAATCAGCGCATTATTGACTCTCTCAATTCCTTTTAGGTGTACTTATTATAACACCATTTAATTTAGGTAATTTGCAAATTAACTCCGCCCAACACTATTTATTTCTGTTCGCTGAATATATATATTTGTATGCACATAAACATACTTGGACTTAGATGCGCTAAGACAAGTATTTCCCACCCTCACTTGTTTATGGAAATCCGGCTAGTCAAAAGTACAGTGGCCCTCAACTTATAAAAAACAACTCAAAATACAGTGGGTCAAAAGAACTCAAATCACCCTGAAACTTTTGATACAATTTTAGAACCCCTAAATCAACTTCTTCCTATTGAATTAAATTCACAATGGGCGGCACAGGTGAAGAAAAACCACAATCCCTTCTACCCCAAGCACCAAAGAAAACAAGAGCGAAATCTCAGAGTGACGAAGAGGAAGCAGCAATCTTTAATAAAAAATTCATGTTTGAAGCCACAAGATTAGAGAAATTTTGCGACAAGTGGTGGAACATTGCGGAAACTGACCACTCGGAAGCTGGCCTCAAGACCTATCTGGAGCAACTAAACAAACACATGGCTTTGGTGGACATGGCGAATGAAAACCTTCAGATGAGCAACATTGAAGAGACAATAAGGAAATCGAGTGAGGAAAGATACGACCACATCAACGATTCAGGATTAAATACGAGACTACGGATAAATGAGATCCTCAGTAGTATTAGGCCAGCCCCAGAAGAAGCTAGCAGAACCGATCCGACTCCGCTAGCAACGCTCCCCCCTTCTAATCAACCCAATTATTTAAAGGTACCTGCATGTGACACAGAGGTCTTCTACGGAGGATATGAAGACTGGCCATCCTTTAGGGACATGTTCACTGCAGTGTACATTAGTCACCCCAAACTCTCTCCTGCCCAAAAACTTTACCATTTGAGGCAAAAAACCCGAGGTAAAGCAGCCCTCCTTATTAAAAATTACCCGCTTAATGACCAAAGTTTTGAGCTTGCGTGGAATGCATTAAAGCATCGATATGAAAACCGCAGAATTCTCGTCGACAACCAGCTCAAAACCCTCTTTAATATCCAACCCGTAACCAGCGAAAATGGTGAACGCATACAATATGTGCAAACCACAATCAATAATTGCCTCTCAACCCTTCAGGCAAACGGAGTATCCACAGCTAATTGGGACCCGATGCTAGTATATCTCTGCTCCTCCAAATTGCCAGACGAAACCCTAGCTTTATGGGAGCAATCCCTCAACTCTCGTAAGGAGTTACCTCTTTGGTCCGAATTGGACCAGTTTCTGACTACTCGGTATGAGGTGGTTGAACGCCTAACCACATATAGGCCTAACAAACCAAAGCCTAATCAATCGAATTTCACCCCGCGGTCTTCTACTCCTACTAATAACTCGTTCCACTCAAGGAACAAGACACACTCATTGCACACTGACCCAAAAAGGCAGGCTTCGTGCAAATTGTGCAACAGTAATCACTCGCTGATGAATTGTGTCAAATTTAAAGAGCTCTCAGTTCAAGATAGAAACAAATTCGTAAGGGAAAACAGGTATTGCCAGAACTGTTTGGCTTACTCCCACTCAGAAAGACAATGCGGAAGCAGTTTCACTTGCGTTTACTGCCAAAAGCGACACCACTCCCTCCTACACTACTCAGCCAACAACCAAACGCAAAACAGCTCAAAACCGAAGAAAAATCTCGTCACATCTCACGTGACCATCGATGAAGAAAAGCCTTGTACCTCTCAACAAGCGGCATCGATGAACTCTGAGCTAGCTCCTCAAAACAGCACGAAGAACGTACTCTCACACTTCTCTAGTAGTAGAGAGCGAACCTTGCTCCCTACAGCAAACATTCCCGTGTTACACAAAGGAGAAACCTTTAATATTCGTGCTCTTCTGGACCAAGGATCCCAAAAAACTTTTGTAACCTCTAGAATACAAAAGCTACTTGGTCTACCCGTTCAAAAGACCAATTACGAAATATTGGGAATGGGCGGACGAACAGTCCAGAAAGCAGATAAGGTGTGCTCAATCACCATATGTTCTCCAGATCTCAATATTAAAATCGCAACTAATGCGATCATACTCCCTCAACTGACGCAATTCTTGCCAACGTTTAAAGTCTCTTATATAGACCTCAAAGAGTACTCAACACTCTCTCTAGCAGACCCCAACTGTTTCGCGCCTGCCAAGATAGATATGGTACTAGGTAGCGACATACTCCCTCAAATACTGATTCCGGGCCTCAAAACCAATGTAGCTGGAAGTTTAATAGCCCAGAACACAATCTTCGGGTGGATATTAAGCGGGCCACTTAAGGAACAGATCTCAACATTCTCAACTCAAGTAGTTGAAACGCAAAAGGAGTTCCTCGAAGACCTACTCAAAAGGTTTTGGGAACAAGAAGAAGTGCCATCGGCTTCCTCTCTCAAAGACGATGATCTAATATGCGAAGAGCTCTACAAAAGTACCACAATCCGAAGAAATGATGGCCGCTACGTAGTAAAACTCCCATTTAAAGACTCGTTTCCCAACTCAATAGCTTTAGGGCACTCTAGACCCGCTGCTCAGCAACAATACCTCAGCGTAGAACGAAGCATTGAGAAAAAACCAGAGCTTCGAACGACCTACTCCAACGTCTTAGCGGAATACTTAACCCTAGATCATATGGAGCCCACAACCCCTCGGGAAATTATACGTGATGGAAAGTATTTCTCGTTTTACTTACCACATCATGCCGTACTCAAACCCGATAGTAAAACTACTAAAGTCCGAGTAGTTTTCAATGCATCCAAACGATCTCACTCCGGCATCTCACTCAACGACGTGCTTCATACAGGTCCCGTTTTACAAAATGATTTAATGGTCGTTATACTCAACTGGCGACTCTACAAATATGTATTTAACGGCGACATTGAGAAGATGTATCGGCAAATATATGTCCACAAGGAAGATCAAGACTTCCAACGAATACTCTTTCGTCAATTTCCTCAAGGCCAAGTAGAAGATTTTAAATTAAAAACAGTAACCTTCGGCGTTAACTGTGCTCCCTACTTGGCGATTCGCACCCTGCAGCAGCTCGCAGAAGACTGCAAAGCCGAACTCCCCCTCGCTACCAACGTTCTCCTGCGAGAGACCTACGTGGATGATATTCTCTCAGGCGGACATAACATACAGTCCATTCGCGAAACCATGACTCAGTTGATCGAAGCACTAAAGTCAGCAGGCTTCCCACTCAAAAAAATGACAGCGAACCACCCAGAAATATTGGAATCAATCCCCGAATCTGATCTTCTCGATGCGGACTTTCTAAAATTCCACGACTCAAGCTCCACAAAAACTCTTGGAGTACGCTGGAACGCACTCGAAGACTCCTTCTCTTATTCTTACAACCCCATATCAGACGCACACTCGGCAACCAAGCGATATATTCTCTCGTCCGTCGCGAAACTTTTCGACCCGGCAGGAGGGCTATCGCCTATAATGATAGTAGCAAAAACTCTCCTGCAACAGCTCTGGATGGAAGGAACGGATTGGGATGAGCACATCAAACCCGGTTCACTTCTCAAATGGAAATCCTTTACGGAAGACCTCTCAGCAATTGGAGATATAAAAATTCCACGTTGGGTTCAATTCACCCCCAACGTGCCCACTCAGATACATGGTTTCTCCGACGCCTCTGAAAAGGCATATTGTGCCTGCGTCTACTTAAGAGTTCAACACAGCGATAACTCTATATCCTCTCACTTACTCGTAGCAAAAAGTAAAGTTGCACCCCTACAAACAGTGAGCCTTCCCCGATTAGAGCTCTGCGGAGCGTTACTACTCTCAAAATTAGTAAAGCATATTCGAACTTCGCTTAAACTCACAGGGAGCAACTTGACTCTGTGGACAGACTCCTCCATAGTGCTGGCTTGGCTCGAAAAGCCACCACATACATGGAAAACCTATGTAGCAAACCGCGTATCCCAGATACTCGACAATGTCAGTAACGCAACGTGGCGACATGTACCCAGTGGAGAAAATCCAGCCGATATGGGCACTCGGGGATGTCGACCCCAGGACTTGGTCGACTGTTCACTCTGGTGGAACGGCCCAAGGTGGCTCGTACACTCCCTTCCTGACTGGCCGAAAGATAGCCATCATAATGACTCACCCCCAGAACAACGACGGATAGAAGCCCTGCACTCACTGGAAAATCATGACTTTCTGGACCGGGTTTCGTCATTTGCTCGAGCATTGAGAGTCCTCGCTTACATTCGCCGATTTGTCTCGAAGTCCAGGAAACAGCTGATACCCTCCACAATTCATCTCACCCAAGAAGAGATTCGTCATGCAAAGGTGCAGCTCATTGCGAACGCTCAGAAAAACCAGTATGGAAAAGTGATTGCAGACCTCAAAGCCGCAAAGTCTCTCGGAAAAGGAAGTGCGTTGCTCCCGCTCAACCGGTCTTGGACGAAATGGGACTATTACGCGTAAATGGACGCCTCGCCTATGCAGACATTAGTCACAACGAAAAGCACCCTATAATCATACCCGACAACTCACGGTACTGCGCTCTCCTTTTGGACTTCCTCCATGCAACCTTACTCCATGCCGATGCACAACTTATGATCCGCATGGTCCAACAAGAATATTATATTCCCCGCCTGAAACAAAGGGTGAAAAAATGCATATTTCAGTGCAAGAAATGCACTATCTATAAGCAAAAAATGAAATCTCAAGTGATGGCCGCTCTACCACCAGAGCGCGTAACTTACTCACTGCCCTTTCATACCACTGGAGTAGATTTTGCAGGGCCTTTCCTCGTCAAAACGTCAACTCTCCGACGTGCATCATACGCCAAAGCATACGTCTGCGTTTTCGTATGCTTTTCCACCAAAGCCATACATCTCGAAGTCTGCTCAGACCTCACCACTGAAGCTTTCAAAGCAGCATTCGCCCGTTTTGTGGGCCGTCGAGGCATCCCCTCAAAGATTATGTCCGATAATGGTAAAACATTTGTAGGAGCCCAACGCAGCCTGCAACGCGAGTTTACCACATTTCTCCAGGAAGCTTCCGAAGACATCGTAAGCAAATATGCTCTCCACGGACTCTCATGGCAGTTTATCCCTCCGTACGCCCCCCACATGGGAGGATTGTGGGAAGCAGCAGTGAGAAGCTTTAAAATTCACTTAACCAAGGTTGCCGGAAACCAGAAGTTTACCTTTGAGGAGTTCAACACTCTCCTCATTCGCATAGAAGCGGTCCTCAACTCCAGACCGCTTTCACCAATGTCACAAGACCCCGACGATCTAAAAGCTTTAACTCCAGGTCATTTTATACGCGGTGCTCCCCTTCTGTCTATTCCTGAGCCTAACTGTGAGAACCTCTCTTTAGTGAACAAATGGCAAAAGCTAAAGGTACTGCATCACCAATTCAGCAAACGCTGGAAAACCGAATACCTCCAGGAACTCCACAAGCGATACAAATGGCAACGCCAAGAAGCCAACGTTAAGGAAGGTGACCTCGTCGTCATTAAAGACCATCTCTTACCACCCAACGAATGGCGGTTAGGCCGAATCACAAAACTTTATACTGCTCGTGATCAAAGTGTTCGCGTAGTAGATATCCGAACCGAGGGCGGAACTGTCACTCGCAACATAACGAAACTCTGTCTGTTACCCCCCGCCTAATCGTATTCCTCAGTTTTTATAGGACCCCTCATGATACCCGAATGTAATCTCTCCTCATCACACATACCCCCTTCTAATAAGGTTTCGACGTTTCTTTCCAGATCCAAGGATTATCGGAAGTGCCGCCTCTGCTGCCGCATTCACTCACTTCGATTTTGCCGCGCTTTTCTGGCTATGACTCCAGACGAGCGCTATGAATCCGCAAAGGCGCACCGTTACTGCATAAATTGTTTAGCCACCTCACATGTAACGGGCGCCTGTGACTCTCCAACAAGTTGTCGTCGCTGCGGGCTAGCACACCATACTCTGCTTCACAGGCCCCCCCGCGCTCTATCAAAACGCTCGCCAAATCATGACCGCGAAACAAATCGACCTCCGAGGAATCAGAAACAGCGAACTAGCACGGCAACCAGGCCGAAGTCCACTACTCAGTCCCAGCGCAGTCGTGTAGAGAAGCCGCGCCAACCACGTCGTCCTATCCTCCAAAGGCGCCTTCGCGGCTTATTCAATCAAGCCAAGGAAACGCTGGAGGAGCTGCAGGATCTCATGCAGATCACCTCGCCCCAGGCCCGCCGGCATGTTGAAGACATGAGCGATAACCTTATAGAGTTTGAGGATTAAAATAAATTTATATATATAATACATACATATTATCTGAAAAGAAAAATTATAATTATACTGAAATGAATTAATTTCTAATACTTACATTATAAATATTTACCTTTTACTTACCTTTGAAATATTTACCTATATGAAATATTTGCTTAAAATTACTTACCTTTATTCTATACTCACCCTTTTTGGAATACCATGTATATTTACCTGTTTGAAGAACCCTGTAAATAAGAAACATAATTACTGTTTAGCGTACACATATCTATGTATACCCACATACATATGTATGCTCTCAGCAAAAGAAGTAAACGGTCCAGTGGAATGTGCTGGGCCGTTGTAAAGTTAGTTATTCGCCATCAACCTAACTAATCACGCCGCTAAACTAAAGAATTATAATCGACTCAAAGTTAAAATGTCAATTGAAAAAATAAATAATTTATAATAAAGTTTGTAATTTATATTTAAACCTAAAGTGTTTGCGCGTTTATTTATTGAAGTGAAGGGCTTCTCTAGTGCACCCTACCCCATATAGTGCCAAATTATACAGGATGTTTGGATGTTTGGATGTTTGTCCAGACGTTTGTCTTTGTGACTCAATCACGCAAGAACGGCTGGACCGATTTGGATGAAATTTTGCACACATATAGCCAATAGTCTAGAAGGATCTACTAACTATATATTTTTGAAAACGGGCGTGGTACCCGCCCCCTAGGAACAGTTATAATTTAATTATTATATTTTTTCGTCTTTGCGACTGAATCACGCCAGAATGGCTGCACGGATTTTGATGAAATTTGGGACACAGACAGTAGTCTACTAGCGAAATTTTTTTCGGAAATGGAAAGAGGGGTAGGGGTCCCACGACCCCTTCGAGAAATTATTTTTCAATAATTTTTACACATTATAACTTTACGTATACTGGCCTTCACCAATATCACAGACTCAAGGGGTCAAATAAGTCGAGGGCTTACAAAGTAAGCAGTGACACCCTCCGCCCGCCCCCCCCCCCTTTATCTCCCCCTCTGGTGTAAAATCTATAAATTGTTATAACTCAATATAAATTTTCTCCTAAATCAATAGTTTTTGGTATCTGGTACATACAGAACGAGATCTATACAATTTTGGAGGAACGATCAGTGGTCCTCTCCTCTACTCCCGCCATCCGCCCTCCATCAATTGTTTTTATTAGCACGCTTTTATTAGCTTTACCTGTATGTTTCTATGTAACTTTTTATTCGCTCCAATGCGCCTGCTGCCTTATTAACATGGTTTTATAATTAGCTTCACCTTATTTGTAATCCCGTAAGGGCCATATCGAGACCCTCCGGGATCATTTCTGGAAGGTTTTCGGGATCGGTCCGGGATTACGCCGGGGTAATTTGGGGACTTTTTCGGGACTATTTCGGGATCATTTTGGGACCCTTCCGGGATAATTTCTGTATAGTTTTCGGGACCCGTCCGGGATCCCGTCGGGGTTATTTTGAGACATTTTCGGGACTATTCCGGAATCATTTCGGGACTATTTCGCGATCATTTGGGGACCCTTCCGGCATCATTTCTGGATGGTTATCGGGATCCGTCCGGGATCCCGTCGGGGTACTTTCGGGATCATTTGCGTACCTTCGAGAGATAAATTCTTGATGGTTTCCGGGATCATTACGGGACTTTTTCGGGGTCAGTTTGGGTCCTTTCCGTAATCATTCCTGGATGGTTTTAGGGATCCGTCCGGGATCCCGTCGGGACCATTTCGGGGCTATTTCGGGATCATTAGGGGTATCTTCCGGCATCATTTCTGGATGGTTTACGGGATCCGTCCGGGATCCCGTCGGTGACATTTCGGGACTATTTGGGGTCCATTCCGGCATCATTTCTGGATGGTTTTCGGGATCCGTCCGGGATCCCGTCAGTGTCATTTCGGGACCATTTGGGACCATTTGGGACTATTTCGCGACATTTTGGGACTTTTGCGGGATCATTTGGGGTCTCTTCCAGCATCATTTCTGGATGGTGTTCGGGATCCGTCCGGGATCCTGTCGTGGTCATTTTGAGACTTTTGCGGGATCATTTGGGGTCTCCTCCGGCATCATTTCTGGATGGTTTACGGGATCCGTCCGGGATCCCGTCGGCGTCATTTTGGGACTTTTGCGGGATCATTTGGGGTCTCTTCCGGCATCCTTTCTGGATGGTTTACGAGATCCGTCCGGGATCCTGTCGGGGTCATTTTGGGACTTTTGCGGGATCATTTGGGGTCTCTTCCAGCATCATTTCTGGATGGTATTCGGGATCCGTCCGGGATCCTGTCGGGGTCATTTTGAGACTTTTGCGGGATCATTTGGGGTCTCCTCCGGCATCATTTCTGGATGGTTTACGGGATCCGTCCGGGATCCTGTCGGGGTCATTTTGGGACTTTTGCGGGATCATTTGGGGTCTCTTCCGGCATCATTTCTGGATGGTTTACGGGATCCTGTCGGGGTCATTTTGGGACTTTTGCGGGATCATTTGGGGTCTCTTCCGGCATCATTTCTGGATGGTTTACGGGATCCGTCCGGGATCCTGTCGGGGTAATTTTGGGACTTTTGCGGGATCATTTGGGGTTTCTTCCGGAATCATTTCTGGATGGTTTACGGGATCCGTCCGGGAACCTGTCGGGGTCATTTTGGAACTTTAGCGGGATCATTTGGGGTCTCCTTCGGCATCATTTCTGGATGGCTTACGGGATCCGTCCGGGATCCTGTCGGGGTCATTTTGGGACTTTTGCGGGATCATTTGGGGTCTCTCCCGGCATCATTTCTGGATGGTTTTCGGGATCCGTCCGGGATCCTGTCGGGGTCATTTTGGGACTTTTGCGGGATCATTTGGGGTCTCTTCCGACATCTTTTCTGGATGGTTTACGGGATCCGTCCGGGATCCTGTCGGGGTCATTTTGGGACTTTTGTGGGATCATTTGGGGTCTCTTCCGGCATCATTTCTGGATGGCTTACGGGATCCGTCCGGGATCCTGTCGGGGTCATTTTGGGACTTTAGCGGGATCATTTGGGGTATCCTCCGGCATCATTTCTGGATAGTTTTCGGATCCGTCCGGGATTCCGTCGGCGTAATTTCGGGACTATTAGGGGGTTCTTTGTGGACCTTTCCGGCATCATTTCTGGATGGTTTACGGGATCCGTCCGGGATCCTGTCGGGGTAATTTTGGGACTTTTGCGGGATCATTTGGGGTTTCTTCCGGCATCATTTCTGGATGGTTTACGGGATCCGTCCGGGAACCTGTCGGGGTCATTTTGGAACTTTAGCGGGATCATTTGGGGTCTCCTCCAGCATCATTTCTGGATGGCTTACGGGATCCGTCCGGGATCCTGTCGGGGTCATTTTGGGACTTTAGCGGGATCATTTGGGGTATCCTCCGGCATCATTTCTGGATAGTTTTCGGATCCGTCCGGGATCCCGTCTGGATCATTTCAGGACTTTTTCGGGATCATTTGGGGTATCTTCCGGCCACTTTTCTAGATGGTTTTCGGTATCCGTCCGGGATACCGTCAGGGTAATTTCGGGACTATTTGGGGATAACTTGGGAACCTTTCCGGCATCATTTCTGGATAGTTTCCGGGATCCTTCGGGGATCCCGTCAGGGTCATTTCGGAACCCGCGACTAATACGGGATCATTTGGGGACCCTTTCGCCATCATTTCCGGATGGTTTTCGTGATCCGTCCGGGATACCGTCACGCTACGAGAACAATTTCTGGTCGATTTAACATTTCTCGGCGTCAGTTCAAGAACGGTTTCTGCTTGATCTTTGGGGGGAGTGGGGAAGGTAATTTTTTCAAGTAGGTACCCATTCATTTATTTTTTTTATCAATAAATAATTTTTTTGTTATTATTAAAAAATATTAATAACAAAACAAATTATTATTAAAATTCCAAAAAGGTTTGAAAAAATGCATAATATGCTTTTTTTCATAAATTTCTCCTATCGAGAAATTTTTCCTCTTTTATAATGCAATCAGAATATATATTTAAAACATTTCATAACAAGTTTGAGAACTACCTGTGCATATGTGAATGGAGCTGAACGAAAAATAAGAGTTAAAAAATAGAAAAAAAAAATTGTTTTCTTAAAAACTTCAGAGTTTGACGGCGATCGAACTCGCGTCACACGATAACAACCGCAACATCGTAGCCGCTGGGACACTACAACTGCTTGGTAGCTTGTGCCAAATGTTGTATTTAAAATTGTAGTGCACACGAATTATACCGTTTCTTTTTTTTATACTCAGTGGAGCAGAGCTCACAGAGTATATTAAGTTTGACTGGATAACGGTTGGTTGTACAGGTATAAAGGAATCGAGATAGATATAGATTTCCATATATCAAAATCATCAGGATCGAAAAAAAAAATGATTGAGCCATGTCCGTCCGTCCGTCGGTCCGTCCGTTAACACGATAACTTGAGTAAACTTTGAGGTATCTTGATGAAATTTGGTATGTAGGTTCCTGAGCACTCATCTCAGATCGCTATTTAAAATGAACGATATCGGACTATAACCACGCCCACTTTTTCGATATCGAAAATTTCGAAAAACCGAAAAAGTGTAATAATTCATTACCAAAGACAGATAAAGCGATGAAACTTGGTAGGTGCGTTGACCTTATGACGCAGAATAGAAAACTAGTAAAATGTTGGACAATGGGCATGGCACGACCCACTTTTAAAAGAAGGTAATTTAAAAGTTTTGCAAGCTGTGATTTGACAGTCGTTGAAGATATTATGATGAAATTTGGCAGGAATCTTACTACTATTACTATATGTACGCTTAAAAAAAATTTGCAAAATCGGAGAAGAACCGCGCCCACTTAAAAAAAAAAAAATTTAAAGTAAAATTAAAAAAAAAATTTAATATCTTTACAGTATATAAGTAAATTATGTCAAAATTCAACTCCAGTAATGATATGGTGCAAAAAAATACAAAAACAAGTAAGGAAGGCTAAGTTCGGGTGTGACCGAACATTACATACTCAGTTGAGAGCTATGGAGAGAAAATAAGGAAAATCGCCATGTAGGAAAATGAACCTAGGGTAACCCTGGAATGTGGTTGTATGACATGTGTATCAAATGGAAGGTATTAAAGAGTATTTTAAGAGAGAGTAGGCCATAGATCTATGGATGGACGCCATTAAGGGATGTCGCCATAAAGGTGGACCAGGGCTGACTCAAGAATTTGTTTGTACGATATGGGTATCAAATGAAAGGTGTTACTGAGCATTTTAAGAGGGAGCGGGCCTTAGGTCTATCGGTGGACGCCTTTTGGAGATATCGCCATTAAGGTGGGCCAGGGGTGACTCTAGAATGTGTTTGTACGATATGGGTATCAAATGAAAGGTGTTAATGAGTATTTTCGAAGAGAGTGATCTTTAGTTCCATAGGTGGACACCGTTTCGAGATATCGCCATAAAGGTGAACCAGGGGCGACTCTAGAATGTGTTTGTACGATATGGGTATCAAATGAAAGGTGTTACTGAGCATTTTAAGAGGGAGTGGGCATTAGGTCTATAGGTGGACGCCTTTTCGAGATGTCGCCATTAGGGTGGGACAGGGGTGACTCTAGAATGTTTGTACGAAATGGGTATCAAACGAAAGGTGTTACTGAGCATTTTAAAAGGGAGTTGGCATTAGGTCTATGGTGGACGCCTTTTCGAGATATCGCCATTAAGGTGGGCCAGGGGTGACTCTAGAATGTTTTTGTACGATATGGGTATCAAATGAAAGGTGTTAATGAGTATTTTCAAAGGGAGTGATCTTTAGTTCCATAGGTGGACACCGTTTCGAGATATCGCCATAAAGGTGAACCAGGGGCGACTCTAGAATGTGTTTGTACGATATGGGTATCAAATGAAAGGTGTTACTGAGCATTTTAAGAGGGAGTGGGCATTAGGTCTATAGGTGGACGCCTTTTCGAGATGTCGCCATTAGGGTGGGCCAGGGGTGACTCTAGAATGTGTTTGTACGATGTGGGTATCAAATGAAAGGTGTTAATGAGTATTTTCAAAGGGAGTGATCCTTAGTTCTATAGGTGGAAAGAAGACTTTTCGAGATATCGCCATAAAGGTGGACCAAGGGTGACTCTAGAATGTTTGTACGATATGGGTATCAAACGAAGGGTGTTACTGAGCATTTTAAGAGGGAGTGAGCATTAGGTCTATAAGTGGACGCCTTTTCGAGATATCGCCATTAGGGTGGGCCAGGGTGACTCTAGAATGTGTTTGTACGATATGGGTATCAAATGAAAGGTGGTAATGAGTATTTTAAAAGGGAGTAATCCTTAGTTCTATAGGTGGACGCCTTTTCGAGATATCGCCATAAAGGTGGACCAAGGGTGACTCTAGAATCTTTGTACGATATGGGTATCAAACGAAAGGTGTTACTGAGCACTTTAAGAGGGAGTGGGCATTAGGTCTATAGGTGGACGCCTTTTCGAGATATCGCCATTAGGGTGGGCCAGAGGTGACTCTAGAATGTTTGTACGATATGGGTATCAAACGAAGGGCGTTACTGAGCATTTTAAGAGGGAGTGGGCATTAGGTCTATAAGTGGACGCCTTTTCGAGATATCGCCATTAGGGTGGGCCAGGGTGACTCTAGAAAGTGTTTGTACGTTATGGGTATCAAATGAAAGGTGGTAATGAGTATTTTAAAATGGAGTAATCCTTAGTTCTATAGGTGGACGCCTTTTCGAGATATCGCCATAAAGGTGAACCAAGGGTGACTCTAGAATCTTTGTACGATATGGGTATCAAACGAAAGGTGTTACTGAGCATTTTAAGAGGGAGTGGGCATTAGGTCTATAGGTGGACAACTTTTCGATATACCGCCATTAGGGTGGGCCAGAAGTGACTCTAGAATGTTTGTACGATATGGGTATCAAACGAAAGGTGTTACTGAGCATTTTAGGAGGGAGAGGGCATTAGGTCTATAGGTGGACGCCTTTTCGAGATATCGCCATTAGGGTGGACCATGGGTGACTCTAGAATGTGTTTGTACGATATGGATATCAAACTAAAGGTATTAATGAGGGTTTTAAAAGCGAGTAGCCCTTAGATGTATATGCGAAGGCGTTTTCGCGATATCGACCAAAATGTGGACCAGGTGATCCAGAAAATCATCTGTCGGGTACTGCTAATTTATTTATATATGCAATACCACTAACAGTATTCCTGCCAAGATTCCAAACGCTGTTGATTTCGCCTTGTAGAACTTTTTCATTTTCTTCTACTTAATATGGTAGGTGTCACACCCATTTTACAAAGTTTTTTCCAAAGTTATATTTTGCGTCAATAAACCAATCCAATTACCATGTTTCATTCTTTTTTTTCGTATTTGGTATAGAATTATGGCATTTTTTTCATTTTTCGTAATTTTCGATATCGATAAAGTGGGCGTGGTTATGGTCGGATTTCGGCCATTTTTTATACCAATATAAAGTGAGTTCAGATAAGTGCGTGGACTAAGTTTAGTAAAGATATATCGGTTTTTGCTCAAGTTATTGTGTTAACGGCCGAGAGGAAGGCCAGACGGTGGACTGTGTATAAAAACTGCGCGTGTCTTCCACCGATTTCGCCCATTTTCACAGAAAACAGTTACCGTCATAGAGTCTATGCCTCTACCAAATTTAAGAAGGATTGGTAAATTTTTGTTCGACTTATGGCATTAAAATTATTCTAGACAAACTAAATGAAAATGGGCGGAGCCACGCCCATTTTGAAATTTTCTTTTATTTTTGTATTTTGTTTCATCATATCATTACTGGAGTTGAATTCTGACTTAATATACTTATATACAGTAAAGATATTAAATTTTTTGTTAAAATTTGAATTTAAAAAAAAATTTTTTTAAAAAGTGGGCGTGCTCTTCATCCAATTTTGCTAATTTTTATTTAGCACATATATAGTAATAGTAGTAACGTTCCTGCCAAATTTCATCATGATATCTTCACCGACTGCCAAATTACAGCTTGCAAAACTTTTAAATTACCTTCTTGTAAAAGTGGGCGGTGCCACGCCCATTGTCCAAAATCTTACTAAGTTTCTATTCTACATCATAACATCAACCCACCTACCAGGTTTCATCGCTTTAGCCGCCTTTGGCAATGAATTATCGCATTTTTTCGGTTTTTCGAAATTTTCGATATCGAAAAAATGGGCGTGGTTATAGTCCGATATCGTTCATTTTAAATAGCGATCTGAGATGAGCGCCCAGGAATCTACATACCAAATTTCATCAAGATACCTTAAAATTTACTCAAGTTATAGTGTTAACGGATGGACGGACGGACGGACGGACGGACGGACGGACATGGCTCAATCAAATTTTTTTTCGATCCTGATTATTTTGATATATGGAAGTCTATATCTATCTCGATTCCTTTATATATGTACAACCAACCGTTATCCAATCAAACTTAATATACTCTGTGAGCTCTGCTCAACTGAGTATAATAAAAGAAAATTTCAAAATGGGTGTGGCTTCGCCCTTTTTCATTTAATTTGTCTAGGATACTTTGAATGCCATAAGTCGGACAAAAATTTACCAATCCTTTTGAAATTTGGTGGAGGCATAGATTTCATGACGCTAATTGTTTTCTGTGAAAATGGGCGAAATCGGTTGAAGCCACGCCCAGTTTTTATACACAGTCGTCCGTCTGTCTTTCCGCATGGCGGTTAACACGATAACTTGAGCAAAAATCGACATATCTTTACTGAACTTAGTTCACGTACTTATCTGAACTCACTTTATCTTGGTATAATAAATGAACGAAATCCAACTATGACCACGCCCACTTTTTCGATATCGAAAATTACGAAAAATTAAAAAATGCCATAATTCTATACCAAATACGAAAAAGGGGATGAAACATGGTAATTGCATTCGTTTATTGACGCGAAATATAACTTTAGAAAAACTCTGTAAAATGGCTGTGACACCTACCATATTAAGTAGAAGAAAATGAAAAAGCTCTGCAGGGCTAAATAAAATCCCTTGAAATCTTGGCAGGTATTACTTACATATATAAATTAGCGGTATCCAACAGATGATGTCCTGGGTCACCCTGGTCCACATTTTGGTCGATATCTGGAAAACGCGTTCACATATAAAACTACCACCGTTCCCTTTTAAAACTCTCATTAATACCTTTAATTTGATACTAATATCGTACAAACAGGTTCTAGAGTCACCCCTGGTCCAACTTTATGGCGATATCTCGAAAAGGCGACCACCTATACAACTACCACCACTCCCTTTTAAAACCCTCATTAATACCTTTAATTTGATACACGTAACGTACAAACAAATCCTAGGGTCACCCCTGGTCCACTTTTATGGCGATATTTCGAAACGGCGTCCATCTATAGAACTAAGGATTACTCCCTTTGAAAATACTCATTAACACCTTTCATTTGATACCCATATCGTACAAACAAATTCTCGAGTCAACCCTGATCCACCTTTATGGCGATATCCCTAAATGGCGTCCACCTATAGAACTATGGCCCACTCCTCATAAAATACTCTTTAATGCCTTTCATTTGATACACATGTCATACAAACACATTCCCGGGTTTCCCTCGGTTCATTTTCCTACATGGTTGTTTTCCCTTATGTTGTAACCATAGCTCTCAACTGAGTATGTAATGTTCAGTTACACCCGAACTTAACCTTCCTTACTTATTTTGAACTTAATTTAAGAACATTGTTCTTAATTTATGAACATTGGTCTCATTAATAGAACATTTGTTCATATTTTAAGATCAGCCGTTCTCTTTTCAAGAAAATGGTTGTCAGTTCAAGGACAAAGTTGTTGTTTTGAGAACAGGGCGTTCGTTTTTCAAGCACAAAAAAGTAAGAACATGAAAAGCTTGAATTGACTCCGGTGGTGCTGGATTTTAGAACGGCGTTTTTCTCGTAGTGTATAGTGCAAAAGATATGTAAAGCAACACAAATGGTGACAGACCTTTATCAAAATTTGCTTCGAAAATGTGTTTTAAGTGAATTTTTTCACATTCTAAGCTTTGGGAAAAGTTCGACTTGTATTTTTAGACAAATTTTGCTGCGCTCGCCCGAACCGTAGGTTCATCAATGTCTTCAAATTGCCACAAAAATGAAAACGTTTAGCTCAAATTTCTCATAGCTGAAAATCGTTCAGTAATGCCAGTGATTATCGAATCAATGATCACCAAGGATGCCTTGTTTTTAAAATCAGACCCTGGATCATCCATAACCATCTCATTTCCATTAACTTCTAAACACCTTTTGGGGTTTCTCTTTCGAATGTCCAGAAACTTTGGCGAGATGTTCAATTGAATAGCAACTGTTTTGTCATCGTTTAAAATTGTATCCCATTGGTTCCTGATCAACTTCAAATCAGCTAATAAGGCATTTAGATGTCGGACCTCAACATCTATGGTGGCTTGGAGTACGACGTTTCTTTCAACAATGGTAGTCAATATTTTGAACCAAATTGAGGACAGAAAGATACATTCGAACTTCTTGATGTACTTGAGAATGCCGGTAACATCTCGGTATGTTTGTGCAGTCAAATTTAGCTTAATTAATGTATTTAGTGCTTGTGTTAATCCTGGAACATGGTTTGCGAATGGTCTGATTGCGTCAATTCTAGCCGACCACCTAGTGTCTGAAAGACTGTAAAGAGAGCTCGGTACATTTTTTTTGGGGTTGTCCCATCGTTGTGGACTGCTGCTGAAAATAGTTAAATATTTTTGTACAACTCCGATGAAAGTAATTGCAGCCGTACAACATCCTGCAGCATCAACACCACATAAATTGAGACTGTGGGTTGCACAAGGCGAGTAGTTAGCATTCGAGTTTTTGTCGAGAGTGTGACGTTGTGCCCCGTTGTAAGCTCCTTTCATAATGGCGCCGTTATCGTACTCTTGTGTGCAACAATCTTTTAATGGGATTTCATGTTTACCTAGAGTATGGCAAACTAAAAAAGCGACTTCCTAACCAGTTTTTTGGTTACAATCCACGAAAGCCAAAAACCGTTCTTGAATTGTAAAATTTGGTGCTTTCGAATTGAAATGGAGATAGGCCAAAACAAACAACATGACTAACATCAGACGTAGCATCAACGATAATAGCAAAATACTTTCTTGCGTTGATCTAATATAGTTTCCCTCACGTGTTTTGCACAAATTTATATAAACTCGTTTTAAGCCAGCTGCCAAAAGAAAATATTTGTTCTTAAATTTTAAGGAAAAGGACCATTCAAATTATTTTTCACACTTCACTATAATATTAAAACGAAATGCAGATATTCGTTACTTTTGAAATTCGGCTTAAAGATTACTCATGGGCAACAAAAAATTCTCCTGGATTAAAAAAAATGTCATAGTACCTCCAAATCGCGGGTCCCCTCAGGAACTCCGGCCCGGGGGGAATCCCCTCCCATCCTCCTCCCCTCTCGACGGGCCTGCACAAACCCAGTACATAATATGTTTGTGCATACATAAATGCAAAACTGTTCCCCATAAAAAGGAATAGGAGGAATGGGAAAAATATATAAATCATAAATATTACTGCAGTGACGACGCTATTTCAGTGCCTTTCACGCTAAGTTTACCAACGATTTTATTGCAACTCTTGCTATGGATATATACACACCAAGTGTACATACATATATATAAATATAAAACGTTATAACACTTAGGACATAGCAAAGTGTAGCTGTTATGCCAAGTAATCTAAGTCAAATCCAGCTGAAGTTATTGAAATTGCAAGTATGCTATATTTTGTTGCAAGGCTTTTTGGCTCGATTTTGTTGCATGGCGATTTTATAGATGCACACCCCTCATACAAACATATTTGTATATGAATACGTAGAGCTTTTGGCATATGGCCGCTGTATTCTTACTAAACAGTTTTGAAGTCATTTTGGGCAGAATTGTGTCAATTATTGCTAGGTTAAGTTCGAAACTATTTTGTATAGAAGAGGAAACTTCTATTCAAAATACTTCTATGTTATAAGAAAATTTCTTTGAAAATCTGCCGTTTCATAATGGGGCATATAAATAAAGTTTCAATGCCATATACTTATTGCATACTATTTAAACAATATTTTATACATTTATTTCGAATAAATTCTGAAAATTTTGTTGAATATACCTCGTTATTTCAGTTCCTCTCAAGTGTATTTCCATCATGCGCAATATATTGAGCCCCAACTACTCTTAAACAAAATACTTAAAAATCAAAAAATATAAACTTTATATACACCAACAATGACTTCGCTCCTCAATTACTACAAAACTCTCTTCAAGGGTAGGAAAGGAAAATGAAAGGAAAGCAATGGAAAGGAAAGGAAAGGAAAAGAAAGGAAAGGAAAGGAAAGAAAAGGAAATGAAAGTAAAGGAAAGGAAAGGAAAGGAAACGAAAGAAAAGGAGAGGAAACGAAAGGAAAGGAAAGGAAAAAAAACAAAAGGACGTAGTGGGAGAAAAGATAAGAAGTAGATACTGAAGCCCCAACCGAAACCGGACGGTGCGTTATGAATTTGATATCGATGTGCTAATGGTTTAGTATTGATGAGTTATCGGTTTGTTATATTTTGGTGTCTTATTTACGAGGAATGGTCAAGCTATCGATTACAAAGATTATCAATAACTCAATTGAGTTTTATCGGCGGGCGGCCGGTATGCTCAGAATCTTACGGAATTTTGAGGTGTCCATTGTGGATGGAACTCTGTGGGAAACGAGAGATCCATATATCAGCAATCACTCAGAGGTCTGATGTACGGATGGGCTAAAATTGATAACAGAAAAACAGGAGCTGGCATCTATGGGACAAACCTCAAAAAGTCGATAGCAATGGGACGCTACCCCACTATTTTAGAGGCAGAAATACATGAAATATAAGTTTGCGGTAGAGAATGTCTACTTAGAGGCTTATTTCCGAGGGCAGCCTTGTGTGCCTTGGTGTCTCACAAAATGACTTCTAAGCTAGAGGATGAATGCATTGGAGGCCTAAATAATCTGGGAGCAAAAACCAGGTTTTGTTACGATGGGTTCCGGAGCAGCAGGGACACGCAAGTTATGAAAAAGCAGACTACCTAGCCAAGCAGGGTGTTTAGCAGCATTTTATTGTAAAGAACGTTTTTTGGGACTCTTAAAAGCACACACTAGGAACACGATAAGTAACTGGGAAACAAAGCATCACATAAAACACTAAATTGAATACCCTGTACAAAGGCAGGCCAATTTTTTAATATTCTCAGCAACGAGATTATCAGCCAAACTCATTAATCTTAGCACAGAAGACCGACGAACTTTCACTGAAAACTATAAGTAACCTATGCAAATTAAATCTATACGACATAGAAGTCTTAAGGTGCTTAAGGAGTCATCTAAGGAATCTAAAAAGCACAAGCAGGTTCTCAGTGAACTCCACAAACAGGCGACGGACCTCTATACTGGGAATTGCCTCCTGAATCCTGTACTCAAAGAACAATACCTAAAACTAGCAGAGGAGGAACGCACTCTCCCTAGAGAAACGCGAGTCACTCTAGCTCAACTGCGATCTGGATACTGTAACAGGTTAAACTCTTACCTATCCAGAATCAACCCCGACATACAAAACATATGATCTGCTTGTAATATCTCCCCACATGACACCAACCATCTCTTTAACTGTATTGTGGAAACAACGCCTCTAACACTCCTCTCATTATGGTCCACCCCTGTTGAAACAACACGTTTCCTTGGACTCCAGTTAGAGGATACTGATGACAATTTGTGATCGGTCGCACTTATTGGATGGGGCGAAGCACTGCTACAACAACAACAATAACAACAGACTCTCCCGTCGAGGTGGCGTGACTCTTAATCCTTTCGTGATATGTAGTCAATAGCCTGAAGGGGTGCTTAAATACATGAAAAGCCTCCACATACAATAATAGGCTGAGATATCAATAGATTTAAAGGTGCATCACGACCTAATAATAACAATATTGATCTAAAATGTTACGAATGTTCATCAAAAAACTGTCGATATGTAACCAAAGCCTTATCGAAAAACTGTCGATTTGTTTTCGAGAAGTTATCGATTTATTATCGAAAAGTTATTAAATATATATCGAAAAGTTATCAAAAATTAAGCGATTTGTTTTGGAAAAGTTTTCGGTTTGTTCCCGGAGTATTACCAGTTTGTTTGCAGTGTGCTATCGATTTGTTATCGGAAATGTTTTAATATGTTATTGAAAAAATTCCGAAATTTTATCGAAAATTAATTGAATTGTTATCAACATGTTATGGTTTTGATATAGAAACATTATTAATTTATCATAGGAGCAGTATCCTTCTTTTATCGCCGATTTATCGATTTTTAATATACATCTGTTTCCCGTTCTATAGCAAGATAATATGGAATCAGTAAGAACTGCGATAAAAAACTGATAGCAAACCGGTAACTTGACGATATCGGTATTTATTGCAAGCCGATATCGAAATAAATACCTTTTCGATATCAGTTCTTACGGATAAGATGTTTGGACTAGCATTATAATATTAAAATTCACAAACGGTTGATTGTACAGGTATAAAGGAATCGAGATAGATATAGACTTCCATATATAAAAATCATCATTATCGAAAAAAAATTTGATTGAGCCATATCCGTCCATCCGTGCGCCAGTCCGTCCGTTAACACAATAACTTGACTAAATTTTGAGGTATCTTGATGAAATTTGGTACGTAGGTTCCTGGCTACACATCTCAGATCGCTATTTAAAATTAACGATATCGGACTATAACCACGCCCACTTTTTCGATATCGAAAATTTCGAAAAACCGAAAAAGTGCGATAATTCATTAGAAAGACGGATAAAGCGATGAAACTTGGTAGGTGAGTTGAACTTATGACGCGGTATAGAAAATTAATAAATTTTTTTACAATGGGCATGGCAGCGGCCACTTTTAATAGAAGGTAATTTAGAAGTTTTGTAAGCTGTAATTTGGCAGTCGTTGAAGCTATCATGATGAAATCTGGCTGGAACGTTACTCCTATTACTATATGTATGCTTAATAAAAATTAGCAAATTCGGAGAACGAACAGGCCCACTTTAAAAAAAAAAAATGTTTAACTCAAATTTTAACAAAAAATTTAATATCTTTACAGTATATAAGTAAATTATTTCAAAATTCAACTCCAGTAATGATATGATGCAACAAAATACAAAAATAAAAGAAAATATCAAATGGGCGTGGCTCCGCCCTTTTTCATTTAATTTGTCTAGGATACTTTTACTGCCATAAGTCGAACAAAAATTTACCAATCCTTGTGAAATTTGATAGGGGCTTAGACTCTAGGACAATAACTGTTTTCTGTGAAAAAGGGCGAAATCGGTTGAAGCCACGCCCGTGATAGATATATCTTTATTATATATAGATATATCTTTACTAAACTCAGTTCACGTACTTATCTGAACTCACTTTGTATTGGTATAAAAAATGCCGAAATCCGACTATGACCACGCCAACTTTTTCGATATCGAAAATTACGAAAAATGAAAAAATTCCATAATGCTATACCAAATACGAAAAAGGGATGAAATATGGTAATTGGATTGGTTTATTGACGCAAAATATAACTTTAGAAAAAACTTTGTAAAATGGGTGTACCAGGGCGAAATCAAAAGCCGTTGGAGTCTTGGCAGGAGTACTGTTCGTGGTATTACATATATAAATAAATTAGCGGTACCCGACAGATGATGTTCTGGGTCACCCTGGTCCACACTTTGGTCGATATCTCGAAAACACCTTCACATATACAAATACCACCACTCCCTTTTAAAACCCTCATTAATACCTTTAATTTCATACCCATATCGTACAAACCAATTCTAAAGTCAGCCCTGGTCCACCTTTTTAGCGATATCCCTAAATGGCGTGCACCTAGAGAACTATGGACCACTCTCTCTTAAAATACTCTTTAATACCTTCCATTTGATACGCATGTCATACAAACAAATTCCCGAGTTACCCGCGGTTCATTTTCCTACATGCTGATTTTCCCTTAATTTGTCTCCATAGCTCTCAGCTGAGTATGTGATGTTCGGTTACACCCGAACTTAGCCTTCTTTACTTGTTGTAATTTTTTTATATTATTTTTTGTGCTCGTTTGTTTCTTCAGTAATTCAAAGTGTGTATCGTTCTTCCTGATGGACGGTTGAAAATATTTTGGTTTTAATCCATGTCTAGGCTGTTACCACCTATGAAGGTAAGAACTCTACTGTTATTATCTGGATGTCTGAAGAGGTCTTGTCTCCTTATTATGCCAATGACTTCTATTACGGATTGAAAGTCTTATTTTCGATGACGAAGGTGGTAATAGCGCTGCCCCTTTGTAGAATTCGCGGTGTCAGTGCTTTACCGTAGAAACGGGTCATTCGAAGCATTACTTTTTCGAAAAAAAAACTTGTTGAGAATGTTATGGTCTACAAATTTTTAATAGAAGGCCTTAAAAAGCGAGATTTTTGTAAAAAATTTCTTTTCTCGAAAAGTTACCTTGATTACCGAAAAACTTGCCCATAGTCCAAACAACCAGGTATGCCTACCTTCATAATATAAACTAACACTATCCTTTGTGATATATTTGGTTTTTTTTGTCGGAAGGACGTATGCGCTTCTATAGGTATATTTTCAACCGCTAAGCTGCTTTTTATGAATTGAATATATCCAATAGCTAACAAATGTGAATAACCCCTTTTGAGATATTCTTTGTAGTAAGTCAACCAGAAGGAATTCTGACTGTTAAATATTTTCACAGCAGCAGCGGCTTAAAGTACTCAGTACATACCCTACAACAACAATGGTAGACAGTTACACAAAGCACCAGTTTCACACTACAAGTTTAATAACTACCTTAGAACTGATGCTAATCGGATGGCGAGTGGGACAGTTGGTAGCCACACTTGTGCCAACAGCTCTTAAGTCTGAGCTTAATGAGTTTAATTACTTTAAGGCAACGACTATTTCGGAACCACCAGTTTAGAAGGTCTGCAAAGTGGGGAAATTGTCATTTCTCAGGACATCAGAATGTTTAAAGTAACAGTTGAAAGCACTTCGAGGGGACTGAATTAGTTTTAATGCCGTCTTTTTGTGAACTAGTTATGCGTTTTTTAAAGCTAAGGCGATTTGCTGCAGGGTATGCTTACACAGAAATCCATTTAAGCTCAAATGGAGGTAATAAAAACACTGACCAAATATCTGACATTATAATAAAAATATCGTGCATTTGGCTATGATAAAATTGGACAAAAACTTGATTTGTGATAACCAGGTCTTTAAAAAAATGAACGTTAGCTATGGAATGCGGAAGTGCTGAAAAAACGAAAGAGTAAGGAAGTAGTGGGTACATGAAATTTCGTAATGCATCAATGCTGCCGGGCACGTTTCACTACGCATGTATGCACCCAACAACAAAGTAACGTGCACAAATACATACAAGCGTGGATGTACATCTGTGCATGTGTGATTTTTTCATTCTTGTTTGGGTGTGCTCTGACATTGTGTTTTTTATACTCAGCGTGCTTTGCACACATTGATTTGATAACGGTTGGTTGTACAGGTATAAAGGAATCGAGATAGATATAGACTTCCATATATCAAAATAATCAGTATCGAAAAAAAATTTGATTGAGCCATGTCCGTCCGTCCGTCCGTCTGTCCTTTAACACGATAACTTGAGTAAATATTGAGATATCTTCACCAAATTTGGTACACGAGCTTATCTGGACCCAGAATTGATTGGTATTGAGATAGAGCGAAATTAGATGATAACCACACCCACCTTTTACATATATAACATTTTGGAAAACACAAAAAACCTGATTATTTAGTAAATACTACACCTAGAATGTTGAAATTTGACTTGTGGACTGATATTGAGACTCTTGATAAAAATTAAAAAAAATTAAATTTAAATGGGCGTGGCACCGTCCACTTGTGATAAACTCAATTTTACAAATATTATTAATCATAAATCAAAAATCCTTGAACCTATCGTAACAAACTTCGGCAGAGAGGTTGCCTTTACTATAGGGAATGCTCTGAAGAAAAATTAACGAAATCGGTTAAGGACCACGCCCAATTTTATATAAAAGATTTTTAAAAGGGTCGTGTACGAATAAAATAAGCTATATCATATATATAACAGCATTATATCAATGGTATTTCATTTCCCAAGTGGACTTATGGCAATAAATAGGAAAAACTTCAAATTTAAAAAAATGGGCATGGTACCGCCCCTTTTACGAATAAGCAATTTTCTATGTTTCGGGAGCCATAACTCGAAGAAAAATTAACATAGCGTAATGAAATTATGTAGACATATTTCCCTTATAGCAGAAAATATTTCTAATAAAAATGGACAAGATCGGTTAAAGACCACGGCAACTTAGATATAAAACAAGTTTAAAATAGTCGTAGACTAGAATACAAAGCTATAACTTAGCAAAAAATAGTTTTGAATCAATGGTATTTCACTTATCCAGTTTTATTGTAAGAAGAAATGGGGAGAAATTTTTTTTAACGGGCGGTGCCTCGTGTTATGTAGAAAAGTAATTTATCTGAAATAAAATGTACAATTGAAGCTCACGCTGAGTATACAATGTTCGGTTACACCCGAACTTAAACACCTTTACTTGTTTTTATTGTGTAGTAATTGAATTTGTGCAACCAAATACTTGTTAGCGCGTACAGTATACCCACAAAAATTATTTTCCCTTTATATAAGGTTTATCTCAGCTGATATATTAAGGCTCCTTCATTATTTGTAGCAAATAGTACCAGTTAGGAGTTATGTATAAAAAAAGTGCCGTGAGTAAGAAATATTCGTGAAGTTCGAGGTTTTTTTCACTGAGAAGAAAACTTTGAATGTCTCAAAGTCAGTCTGTCAAGGTTCTATTTCCACTGCCTAGGTTCTATTTACCTTCAGTTCTACCATAAAATATTCCGTGGGTTCCGTGGGAGGTGGGTTGAGCACAAGGCTCTACTTCATAGGGGTAGTACTTTCTCAATTGCATGGCATTGAATAAGCGGACTGAAACCCGCATGCGAATAAGCTGGTTTATTCCTAACCTTGCTAACCACGTTCATGTCTTGACTGAAAAAGGGAAACGAAAGGTTTCTTAAAACTTTGTATTTCACTTAAGTTTAAATTTTCTCTTCGCCGTAGTTCGATGCTGAAACATACAGCCGACTGTCAAGAAAGCTGATGTATTTAAGTTAAGTAGTGCTGGTTTGGGGTTTACGTAGAACCACATGAGAGGTAACCGTAACAGTAACAAACAGATTTGGGCTTTTTCCGGAATGCTTCATCGGCTTTTTGTCTGTAACAACCGATATCGATAAGTTTTTGTTTTACTATGGGGTTGCTATTGTAAGCGAATTATCTTCATCGAATTATCGGCTTGTTATCGCCCAGCGAGCGGCTTCTTGTTGATTTCTTTTCCGCTTGCCGTCGATGTGTCACCGATTTTACTTTGAAGCTTGTCGGCATCTGTTTCATAACTAACCGACGAGTTGTTGATAGCACGCCGATAGCAAGTTTGTAACACTCTAATACTCCAAATAGAAATCGATAGGTTTTCGATAACATTTTGTTAACAAATCTATAACCTCTTAATAACATATCTTTAATATGCCGATCGCAAATTGGTAACACTCAATAACAAATCGATAACTTTTTGATAGCAAGTCGATACTTGTTTGTGAACATATCGATAAATTTTCGATAAAAAATCGGAAAGGAAGGAAAAAGGTATATATTCTGCATTATATTATATCAATTACCTCCTTTGAAATGCAGTTGAAGATACTCTCAGAAAAAAAACTTGCCTGAAATGTAAAAATAATTTCCTAGAAAAGTTTTCCTCGAATTGTGGAAAATTACTATTGTTCTTGTACACTTGTATTATAACTTTATAACTTTGACTGAATAACGGTTGGTTGTGCAGGTATAAAGGAATCGAAATAGATATAGACTTCCATATATCAAAATCATCAGTATCGTAAAAAAATTTGATCAAGCCATGTCCATCCGTCCGTCTGTTCATCCGCTGAGACGATAACTTGAGCAAATATTGACATATCTTCACCAAGTTTGATATACGGACTTATCTCGACACAGAATAGGTTAGTATTGAAATATAGCCAAACCGGACGATAACCAACTCCACTTTTTCGATATAGAAAATTCAGAAAAATGGTAAAAATTAAATAATTCAAAAACTAATATTGCTAAGCCTTTGAAATTTGGTAGGTGCATTGCTTTTATGACGCAAAATGTAAATTTAATAAGCTTTGGAATATGGGCGTGGCACCAACACATTTAGAACAAGAAAATTTGGAATTTTAACAAGGCGCAAATCAAAAGCCTTTTAAGATATTACATTGAAATTTGACAGTGACACTATCCTTGCTATATTATATAGACTGAGTGAATATAATCAAAATCAGCTAAAGACCACGCCCACTATTCTTGCAGGTCACACCTTAACAAAGTTTGCAAGAACTCTAAGGTATTTAACTAAAATTGACTGATATTCCTCACTAGTTGTATGGTTGAGCTTAGAACTTAACAAGAGGGCTTAAACAAATTTTGATGGGGTGAACTTAGACTTTCTCACTTACTAAATATAGATCTGTTTGTTGTAGTCGACTTGCGATTAATACAAAGTGATATTAAGGTTTAACGTATGGAAGGAACATTTCTCAACTTCTATGCAAAATATGGTCGGATGAGTGCATTCACGACGATTGAAATCTTAGTATTATTTTCCCAATCCACGAGGGGGAACCTGTAAACTGCCAAAACTAACCCGGAATCAGCGTTCATAATATAACATACAACGATCTCTCAAGCATATTGAATACAAAATTTAAGCACTTCGTGAATCGGCTGATTGGATCTTTTCAGTGCAGTCTTGGACTTCGTAAATCTACCATCTACCAGATTTTCACCTTGCTTCAGACCTTGGAAAAAAACCCGGGAAAAAATAATTGACACAAAACATCTCTTCGCCATTGAAAATGAGCTTCCCATAGGTCGCTGTGTGTGAATTTTGTTTCCCTGCAAAGCCTATACGGCTGTGCAACAACACCATCAGAAACCATCAGCTCAGTCATAATTGGGTAGGATCTCACTTAGCGGGTCGAAACTAAACGAGTTTTCAGACAGGGTGACCAACTATCGGGCCATTTCTTTAATTTGCAGCTGAAGAAAATATTATATTACAAAACTTAACGCTCTGCAACGATATCCTATAAGAGCGTGCAATAACTCTCCTATCCTGAAAAAATTTTTATAATCGGCATGATTCACTGCGTCGTAAGTTCTGCTAACTTCAAACTGAAACTGGAAAAAGAATTGGAAAAAAGAAGAATTGGATGGTGTGTGAGGACGAAATGAACTATCTGGGGCCCTGGGAGTGTTCGAGAGAAAAGTTCTTCGAAAGATTTATGGACCTCTACGCGTTGGCGATGGCGAGTACCGAAGAACATTTAACGATGAGCTGTACGATCTATACGTAGACATCAACATAGTCCAGCGAATTAAAACGCAGCGGCTGCGCTGGCTAGGCCATGTTATGCGAATGAAAGATGACACTTCGGCCAAGAAAGTGTTTCTATCAGAACCCGCCTATGGAAGCAGAGATAGAGGGCGGCCCCACTTCATTGGAAGGACTAGATGGAAAACAATATAAATTCCCTTGGTGTGACCAATTGGTGCTAGTTTGTCTAAAAACACTACTAGAGCGCTTAATTTGACTTCCGTAAACGTTTAAACGGCCAAGCGCTAATTTTATCTCGACACTGAGTTCACTTTATTGTTTTTGAGAAGTTCGTAAGCGGAATAAACAAAGGAAAGTTGATTTACGGCTCACACTATAACACTCCTTGCACCACATCAAAAATCAGCGTTCGTTTGTAACAATGTTGTGTGCAATCTTTAAACTTAATTTTTAAATTTAATATGTAATTATATTCGAATCAGGTGGTCTGCTAAATTTAAAATACATTAACAAAATCTAATAATTTTATTTGTAATATGTGTAGAAAATTAAGTTTTTTTGAACCAGCAAATATCGTAACAGTAAGTCTTACGCAAAGTTTACTTTGACATTTGTCATGTTCTAGAACCTCTGGCACTTACCGCAGCTTTTGATTTATAGTTCACTCTTTTAAACTTTTTTTTGGCTTCTGTCAGGAATTTCTGGTTGAAAAAATGTATTATTTTTTACTCAGCTTGGTACATTTTGTAGCGTAGACCTACATACGTTCTACTCACTCTTGTATGCAGCTCACGCAAATGCAAAACAGCAAATGTCGAACCAATGATTACAAAGTGAATAATATAAGTCGTGCGAAGGTGGGTGGTGAAATGAGGGGCAAGGTGAAAAGAAAATACATGACAACCCGCACCACAAAAATTTTATGTATGCATGAAGTGCAGCAGAAAGGTGGCGAACTACTCAGTGTGATGGAGTGAGTACAAAAGAAATGCTCGAATTGCATTTCATGTAACTCCAAATTACTAATTTGTAGCATCAAATACAATGCTCACTTTCAACTTGCATCGCAGCATTCGACCACCTGCCACGATCCGGTGGAACCGGCTTAATTTTGAATACATGCAGTGTCGGAATGGTTAGTTGGCTATGTTCTTGTTTCCTTTTGTTCTTCGGACAAACACAACCTGCAAGTATAATGGAAATGAAGGCTTCAAGCAACATGATTTCCGCGTAAGTTTCATTCAGCATTGATGCCAATGGAAGTCAGTTTTTTTACTGACTTTTTTAACATTTAAGTGATAGCTATCACAACAACACTGCGCTCGGAACAGTTTTTCTCCGGCAAGTTCGCTTTAAATCAAAGGTTCTCTGAAGTATTAACGATGACGCAAAATTATATCCGATAATCAACAAACGCTTCTTAAAAAACTGCAAAATACTTTTAGAGAATTTCGGTTCTTTTTCTGCTATTATTATTTTACCAAATTTAACTGGCAAAAGAGGTCGGCGATAGACGTTACAATCCGTTTGGAGAAAATCAAAAGGAGACAGGAGTAGCATATAAGCCACAAAGCAGGAGGGGCGTGGACAACCCCAGCGGGTTAGAGGGATAGAATATACCAGCGGTAGGTATGCCTGTCGTAAGAGGTGACTAAAATACCAAATAGATTCAAGGGCATATATAGACGCAATATATAGCTTCTCCAAACCCAATTGTCAACCACACCTATCCGTATCGTATTCTGTTTCATTCACAGCCGAGGCTCTGCGGACCCAAGCTCCTCACAGATCTAGGGGGTGGGAGGGCTATATGGCTCAGAAGGTCGCATGTGGTCATAAAAACTCATTCCCGAGATGTTCGGGCTTGGTACCGCAACGCACCCGATATGCATCCGTCAAAGGACCATCAACATCGATAACACTCCCCAGGGCTTTCGCGGAGTGTCTTTATCGCTACAACAACAACAACAACAACAACAACAAAAGGGGCATGAACAGAAGCGCGGAGCTGAAAAGTTTACAAAATCTAGTGTGAATCCTACGAAGGTAGCCTCACAAAGTTGCTTATTTCTCGAAAGGGACGAAACTTAAGGCACTCCATGACCATAATAACTCACAATGGGCACACAAACCTGACATTGCCTTCTGGCGTTACATGCGTTACATATAAGTTAGACCTCGTTAGCAACAGAAGAGGCGGGAAGAAACGATTGAAAACGTTTATTCTTATCTCGCACTCGCGAGGTCTGCAAGAGGACGGAGCTATTATATAACATATGTAAATCTTGCTGCCTAAATGCGGCTTTTCTCTTTGGCCGTCAAACAAATTCTTACCATCTAGACCAAGAAACTTGATTAAGGAAACTAAATTACAGCAACGCCCATAAAAGGTCTAACAAATTTTGTCCCGAAATTACAACAAATAATTCGAAAAATTTACAAAAATATACAGTTAAACAGCAGCAGATGCAGGCGGGCCGGATATTTGACATGCCGGCTCCCCTTAATATCCTTGTGTCCCGAGACTTATGGGAGGGTTAGAGTTTAGTATAAATTTATAATCAAAACAGCATAATCAAAGGTATTTTTTAACTACTTAGCTGTCGCTAAAAATAACAAGTAAGGAAGGCCAAGTTCGGGTGAAACCGAACATTACATAGTCAGCTGAGAGCTTTGGAGACAAAATAAGGGAAAATCACCATGTAGGAAAATGAACCTACGGTAACCCTGGAATGTGTTTGTATGACATGTGTATCAAATAGAAGGTAATTAAGAGTATTTTAAAAGTAAGTGGGCCATAGTTCTATAGATGGACGCCATTTCTGGATGTCGCCATAAACGTGGACCAGGGGTGACTCTAGAACGCGTTTGTACGATAGGGGTATCAAATGAAAGGTGGTAATAAGTATTTTAAAAGGGAGTGGGCCTTAGTTCTATAGGTGGACGCCTTTTCGAGATATCGCGATAAAAGTGGACCAGGAGTGAATCTACAATGTGTTTGTACGATAGGGGTATCAAATGAAAGGTGCTAATAAGTATTTTAAAAGGGAGTTAGCCTTAGTTCTATAGATGTTCGCCTTTTCGAGATATCGCCATAAAGGTGAACCAGGGGTGACTCTAGAATTTGTTTGTACGATATGGGTATCAAATAAAAGGTGTTAATTATTATTTAAAAAGGAGTCAGCCATAGTTCTATAGGTGGACGCCTTTTCGAGATGTCGCCATAAAGGTGGAACAGGTGTGACTCTATAACGTGTTTGCACGATATGGGTATCAAATTAAAGGTATTAGTGAGGGCTTTAAAAGGGGTGGCCCTTAGTTGATTACGTGAAGGCGTTTTCGAGATATCGAACAAAATGTGGACCAGGGTGACCCAGAACATCATCTGTCGGGTACCGCTAATTTATTTATATATGTAGTACCACGATACTTTTCCTGCTTTTGATTTCACCCTGCAGAACTTTTTCATTTTCTTTTACTTAATATGGTAGGTGTGACGCCCATTTTACAAAGTTTTTTCCAAAGTTATGTTTTTCGTCAATAAACCAATCCAATTACCATGTTTCATTCCTTTTTCCATATTTGGTATAAAATTATGGCATATTTTTAATTTTTCGTAATTTTCGATATCGAAAAAGTGGGCGTGGTCATAGTCGGATTTCGGCCACTTTTTATACCAAGATAAGGTGAGTTCATATAAGTACGTGAACTAAGTTTAGTAAAGATATATAAATTTTTGCTCAAGTTATTGTGTTAACGGCTGAGCGGAAGGACGGACGGTGGACTGTGTATAAAAACTGGACGTAGCTTCAACCGATTTCAACCATTCTCACAGATAGGTAAATTTTTGTTCGACTTATGGCATTAAAAGTATTCTAGATGAATTAAATGAAAAAAGGCGGAGCCACACACATTTTGAAAATTTCTTTTATTTTTGTATTTTGTTGCACCATGTTATTACTGGAATTGAATGTTGACAAAATTTACTTATATACTGTAAAGATATTCAATTTTTTGTTAAAATTTGACTTAAGAAAATTTTTTTTGCTAATTTTTATTTAGCACCCATATAGTAATAGGATTAACATTCCTGCCAAATTTCATCATGATATCTTCAACGACTGCCACATTACAGCTTGCAAAACTTTGAAATTACCTTCTTACCTTACCACGCCCATTGTCCAAAAATTTTACTAGTTTTCTATTCTGCGTCATAAGGTCAATCCACCTACCAAGTTTCATCGCTTTATCCGTATTTCGTAATGAATTATTGCACTTTTTCGGTTTTTCGAAATTTTCGATATCGAAAAAGTGGGCGTGCTTATGGTCCGATTTCGTTCATTTTAAATAGCAATCTGAGATGAGTGCTCAGGACCTACGTACCAAATTTCATCAAGATACCTCAAAATTTACTCAAGTTATCGTGTTTATGAATTTCTTTTTTCGCCCAGATCATTTTGATATATAGAAGTCTATATCTATCTCATTTAGTTTATGCCGTTGCGGATTACCGTTATGCGAACAAAATTAATATACGCTGTGAGCTCTGCTCAGCTGAGTATAAAAAAATTCCGTTCTGAGAGTGCGAATGTTTACGATGAATTTGCTGTACATAAATCATGTCGTCTCACATCAGCCTGTGCCATGAGGAAGAAAACTATAACTGATTAGTCTGTAAGAGTGTTATATAGTTTTAGTACTCCTAAGACTATCTTAAGTGTGGGCCTTCTTTGCTGCTGCTCGGTATAGTGCTCAAGGGTAGGTTATCGAGGATGATCTAAAAAGCTTCGTTTGACGTTATCACTAAAGCACCACTTATGCTGACCCTACAAAATCTTTGCGTTTTTTCCAAAAAATTTTGGCATCGCAGAGGTGTATTTTATTAGCATCATCTGCTACTGCCTTTCTCATACCCTCATCTAGGAACGACCATTACTTTTGAGTAATTGGCAGGCCTCCTACTCCCTAGAGCTTTTTTGTTCTATCATATTATTCATATGCTCTAGTACCTATATTGAAAGATCATTTTATATGTAGAAGGGGATCAGGGGATCAAGACCCTTTTCTGATATTACTCGCCCTTTTAGAATATCTTGCCCTCCACTATCTCACAATCTATATTTTAAAGTAAATCCAAGCATATTCCAGATTTCAGGTTAGGTCCATTTAAGGCGTGAAACATTGAAGTATTGATATTTTATATATTTTATGAGAACACAAGCTCTGTAGCTCATTTTTTGGAAAGCTGATTTGTTAAACTAGAGAATCTGCTCTACAATGACACAAAACAGTTTTACAGAAGGGAACAGAAACATCAATTTTTAGGATAGTTTAAGAAAAAAACTCTTATAATTTCGTAACTGTAACTATGCAAACTAATGTTGTTATTGTCTTGAAAAAAAATTAGAAAAAAAAGTTTCGAAAATTTCGACCTCTTTACTTGGAGTTCTCTGAATATTTTTGTGTGTTCAGTTTTTTAGCCCAACTAATTTAAATTTAACGAAGTACAATTTAAAGGTCCCCCAAAGCTAGCATTGATTTTTAAAACTTTTTTTTCGTTGAAGTTTTTAAATTTTCCTCCATACAGAGTGGGAAAAATTTGTATATGGATGAAAATCTGAAACCCCTCCCGAAAAGATATGTGGAAAATCTATGCTAATTTTGAGAGAAATTTAACTTGATCTTTGTTAGACTAAAATTGCTACAAAACTGCAAACTAAAAAAAAAATAAAAATAAAAAACTGTAAATAAAAAGTTTGAAATGTTCGTAAAATTGTCTCAAATTTTTTCGAAACCATTTTTCAAATTGATTTGCGTAGTCTGGGGTCCAACATTTATATCAAATCAGCTCTTCAGCCTGATAATTTCGGTATACTTATTGGTGGGTCTATCGCTTCTTCTCTAAGGATCTACTATTTTGATATTTGTGACAAACTTAACATTTCATTTCATTTTCATAAAAGGTATAAAAAAGCGACTGCTATTTTTCTATTCGCTGCTGTATATACATATGTATAACATATGAGGTGGTATAACTGATGACTTGATGATTTTGTTTTCATTCACACTATAGCCTATTTAGTGCTTTATAATAAAATACTGGGCTTGTATTCAAATCAATTTTGTTTTTTTCTAAAAATTCCATTCCTTTTTTAACAGCAACATAGCAAGCAATATATATATATTTTTTTTTTTCGTTTCAGAGTCCAACACCACCGCAGTATGTTTATTGGCAGAAAAACGATCGCCTCATAAACTATTATGATACAAGACGTGATATTTCAATTGAGACAACACCAGGACCACGTACACAAAGTCGTCTCATCATAAGAGAACCACAAATTTCCGATTCGGGAAATTATACGTGTTCAGCCAGTAATACGGAGCCAGCGAGCATTTATGTTTTCGTATCAAAAGGTGGGAAAACAATTATTTTGTTCATATGTATGTATGTATGTATGTATTTTTTTTTTTTTTTTTTTTGCGAGACAGACTCGTATTGTCATACACGATTTTTCTTTTTATTATTGATATTAGAAAAAAATTACAGACAAAGGTTGTTAGTACATATTTCTAAATTTTACTTTTTTATTTTTATCAGCTATCTTTTCGGTTGCTAAGTTTTGAACTCAAAATGCCCCGCTGCACGCTCTGTAAATTGTCGCTTGGTATTGCGTTTTTTGTTGCTATTCTTTTTTAAACAATTTGGTACGTATACCTATATGTTTTAAGCCCAAATTGTGGGGAATATTTTGAGGCTCGTTTGATCAGTGTCTTTCGATTTTTAGCACAAAAACCCAATACCTAAAGGCAAATAAAAATTTGAAAATTTTGTAAATAATTTTTTAATTAAATTAGTAAAAATGAAATGGCCTTTTGATTTTTCTTTGTAAAATATACAAGTTACATTAAGGTCCAAAATATATCTTGGGTTCTCTTAAAAAATATTTATTACCGTCAATTTTTAAATATTTTAACTTGTCTGATATTGCCAAATGAAGTCAGTTGCTTACGACGAGTGATTTCGTAGTCCCACCCGTCACACTTAGAAAATAATAATATTTCGTGTAAATTTCTCAATGAAATTGTACATTTCTTTAGCTTCCTATCAAATGAGTATTCTTCTTTTAGTGGTAACATTTCCACACTTCAATAAAAACTAGTTTAAGAGAAATTACTTAAAGTTCGATTCCAAGTCGGGTAAAATAACCCACCCGCCATTATGGTATGCCCAGTTGCAATTTTTATTAAATTTTTCAAAACAAATCTTACGATTATTTTCAATAATTTAAGAAATAATTTCTATGAATTCTATAACCGAAACGATGTAAGTTACTTTAAAAAAATATTTCGAAATAATTCTGGTATTTTATATAATTTTACAAAAATGTCGAAATTTTTATTTAGAGTTTTCCGATTTTTATACCTTTCATGAACATGAAATGGTATATTAACTTTGGTCCGATTTTTGTAACGTTGAGAAATATAGAAGATAGACTCACTATTAAGTATACCGAATTGATCAGGGCGACGAACTGAGTTGATATAGCCATGTCCGTCTGTCCGTCCGTCTGTCTGTCTGCCTGCCTGTTTGAATGCAAACTAGTCCCTCAAATTTTTTAGATATCTCAAGGAAATTTGGCGCAAGGATGTATTTTTGTATTATATTAGACATTTGTCGGTTCCGGTAGGATCGGACCACTATAACATATATCTCCCATACAACCGATCGTTCAGATAAGACGATTTTGGTCATTCCTGTCGCAATTCATAAAGTATAAACGTGAAACTTGGTGATATATATTTTAATATATCATGGAAGATTTTCTGAAAAAATCACTTTGATCGGAGCTATATCTAGTATATATCCCATAGAACCGATCGTTCAGATAGAAAGATTTTTGGCAATTTATCCCTTAATTTCCTATATAAAAACGTTAAACTTGGTGATATTTATTCTAATATATCATAGAAGATTTCATGAAAAAATCATTTCGATCGGAGCTATATATAATATACATCCAATACAACCGATCCATCAGATAGAAAGATTTTTGGCCATTTCTCCCTTAGTTTCCAATATAAAAACGTGAAACTTGGTGATATATATTCTAATATATCATAGAAGATTTCCTTTAAAAATCATTTCGATCGGAGCTGTATATAATATACTTATATCCCAAACAACCGATCGTTCATGGAAATTTTTTTCAAATTTATCGAAAACAAACAAAAAACAAAAATTAAAAGTTTACAGCTACAAGAGTCTAAAAAAGCAGAAATGGTAAATAAAAGTTCGTGCCTGTAAATTATTTATGTGCTTGCGCAAATATGACATAATGCGTGACACGGTTGCAACTTTGGTCCATTTGGGCAAAAAATAGTCCCTCCCAACCCCATTTGGTCCGCTGGTCCTTTTCTTAAATTTTGATCTTTTTAGGCCGTAACTACTATTTTGGTACTTTTCTTTCTTTTTCACTGAGGCAAAAATTGCCACACACTCGTTAACCCACATATAATTTTCAATTTACTTCAATGGAATTCTTAACATAAAAAATTCCTTAGTCAATAAAATGACCAATGACATTGCACCAAGGAGATAATTTAAGCGAGGCATTAAAAAGAGAATTGTTGGATCTTTGGGCAAACACATTGATGAAACAACGAACTTATCAGAAAAAAAGTTTATTTTAAAAGGGCTTGGGCCTTAGTTCTATAGGTGGACGCCTTTTCGAGATATCGCCATAAAGGTGGACAAGGGGTGACTCTAGAATGTGTTTGTACGATGTGGGTATCAAATGAAAGGTTTTAATCAGTATTTTAAAAGGGAGTGGGCCTTAGTTCTATAGGTGGACGCCTTTTCGAGATATCGCCATAAAGGTGGACAAGGGGTGACTCTAGAATGTGTTTGTACGATGTGGGTATCAAATGAAAGGTTTTAATCAGTATTTTGAAAGGGGGTGGGCCTTAGTTCTATAGGTGGACGCCTTTTCGGGATGTCGCCATAAAGGTGGACCAGGGGTGACTCTAGAATTTGCTTGAACGATATGAGTTACGGCTTATATAAAGGGGAGTGGGCCTTAGTTCTATAGGTGGACGCCTTTTCGGGATGTCGCCATAAAGGTGGCCCAGGAGTGACTCTAGAATTTGCTTGAACGATATGAGTTAATGCTTATATAAAGGGGAGTGGGCCTTAGTTCTATAGGTGGACGCCGTTTCGAGATATCGCCATAAAGGTGTTTATGCGATATGGGTATCAAATTAAAGGTACTAATGAGGGTTTCGAAAGGGAGTGGCCCTTAGTTGTATATGTGAAGGCGTTTTCGAGACATCGACCAAAATGTGGACCAGGGTGACCCAGAACTTCATCTGTCGGGTACCGCTAATTTATTTATATGTGCAACACCTCGATACCCCTCCTGCCAAGGTTCCAAGGGCTTTTGATTTCGGCTTGCAGAACTTTTTCATTTTCTTCTACTTAATATGGTAGGTGTGACACCCATTTTACAAAGTTTTTTCCAAAGTTATGTTTTGCGTCAATAAACTATTCCATTTACCATGTTTCATCCCTTTTTTCATATTTGGTATAAAATTATGGCATTTTTTAAATTTTTCTTAATTTTCGATATCGAAAAAGTGGGCCTGGTCATACTCGTCTTCGGCCATTTTTTATACCAAGATAAGGTGTGGTCAGATAAGTACACGAACAAAGTTTAGTAAAGATATATCGATTGTTGCTTAAGTTATCGTGTTAACGGCCGAGCGGTAGGACAGGCGGCCGACTGTGTATAAAAACTAAGCGTGGCTTCAACCGGTTTCGCCCATTTTCACAGAAAACAGTATCGTAGATATAGTAGATTCTATATCTATGCCCCTACCGAAGGATAAGTGATTTTTTGATCGACTTATGGCATTAAAAGTGTTCTAGACAAATTAAATGAAAAAGGGCGGAGCCATGCCCATTTTGAAATTTTCTTTTATTTTTGTATTTTGTTGCAACATACCATTACTGGAGTTGTTTGTTTACATAATTTACTTATATCCCAGCAAACACAGGGTCTAAGATTAGAGAAATATTGTAATTTTACATTAGAATTCTAATATAGTTCTCTAATGCATTTCGAATCGAAAACTGGGTTAGAGAACTAGGTTGGAATTCGACTGCGAATCGATTCGAATAACACTAGAAATGCGATGTTATGATTATTGTCAACGTTATCGATTATTTGCACGACATTATCACTCATTCTTAATGTTATACAAACAAAATAAAAATAGTGGAAACATTACAAGTTGCGAAATGAGTTTTTTTATGTATTATGATAAATGCTAGTAAGTGAAAATGAATCAAAAAAAGTTAAAAAAGGAAAGCGAGCATATTATTGAAGGGCTATTTGAATGGCATGAAGAAAACGCTTCCTCATCCGCACCTCTAACTAACGCTGAGCTCAATCTTTAAATACGGTTTTAATTTATTATAATAGAAAAAGCCTTTGAAATATGTTCATTCCTAATACATAAGATTATAACCAAATAAACGTATTTGATATAATGAAACTATGAAAATTTCGCTCATTTTAAATAATTGAACTCAATTGCGCATCACTTCAAAATTCTCATTAGAAACTCATTAGAATTTTACGTTAGAATTCGATTAGAATTTTAACCCTTTTCTCGATATCGAGAACGAAGTCCACTTTTTGTCGAGAATGCTATAATTCGCGACAGTTTCGCAAATTGTTCTCTAACCTTCTACCTTAGAGAAATATATTAGAATTCAATACGTCTTCTAATCGTTTTCTAACCTAAATGTTTGTTGGGATACTGTAAAGATATTAAAATTTTTGTTAAAATTTGACGTTAAAAAATTTTTTTTTAAAAGTGGGCGTGTTCGTCATCTGATTTTGCCAATTTTTATTTAACACATATATAGTAATAGTAGTAACGTTCCTGCCAAACTACAGCTTGCAAAACTTTGAAATTACCTTCTTTTAAAAGTGGGCAGTGCCACGCCCCTTTTCCAAAATTTTACAAATTTTCTATTCTGCGTCATAAGATCAACCCACCTACCAAGTGTAATCGCTTTAACCGTCTTCGGTAATGAATTATCGCACTTTTCGGTTTTTCGAAATTTTCGATGTCGAAAAAGTGGGCGTGGTTATAGTCGATTTCGTTCATTTTAAATAGCGATCTGAGATGAGTGCCCAGTAGAGTTATACGCCGCCGATAAGCGCCGCCGCCGCCGCCGATTTTCGTCGTTTTTCGCACGCCGCCGCCGAATGTCGAAATAATCAGCGCGGCGGCGGCGTCCGACGCGATATTATATTTTCTATTAATTTAAGACTGTCTAGGTCATTTATTGTTCATGTCGAAAATTGGTCCGATATTGTAGGAATGGGTATCAATGTATGCGCATTACTGCCAATTATCAGAATCCAATTGCGAAATTTAACTCCTTCTAATCGTTTAGAAGTTATTTAAAAAAACAAGCGCTTTCCATGCCGGCTGATCACGGATTTCGTATAACGGAATTCAGCAAGTTATTAAAACAAAACACTAAAAGAAAAGTTATATAAAACATGTAAATGCTCACTTTGCATAATTTTTTCAAAAAAAATAATAAGGAACAATGAATTCAAATAAAATGACCCAAGTCGAGCATGTTTTCAAATTGTCCTTAAATTGTTAAAAAAGCAAGTTTCCAGCAAAGCAAAGTACTGATTTTCACAAAAAAAACTGTATCCCGATTGGCTTAAATAATAAAAGGGAAATCGGTGATTCAAAATCCTTTAGTAGGTTTCAGGGGCTTAAATTAAACGCTCCTTTGAATTGATTCCCACCTCAAACTTAAGTTGAAGATATATGTACGTATGAGAAGGGTTTGAAAAATCACTTGGCCTTATATTCAAAAATCTGTTGTTTATTTGGGAAACTTTAAAATAGCATCTGAAACGTTAATTTTAATTATAACACTTCACCATTCAATACCCAAGTCTCCCGGTTTGACATTTCTTAAAGTTGGCGGCCCTATCCCAACTAGTCACTTGGAGCAAACCACATTGATTCTAGCCTATCAACCAAGTTTAAATATCACCTACACGTTACAGCTCCTGCTACATATACGAAGACGTAGGTATATACTGTAAAGAATTTTGGGAAATTCCACTTATTTGAAACCTTCTGCTAACGTTCGAATCGCGGAACTGTCGAATAAACTGCAATATTCTGTTTTGCAAAATGGATTTATTAGCCTACTTTGAGAGTGTACAATTATACTTCATTCGCAACTAATAGCGTATTTAAATCAAACTGATTACTGATTCCTCAGCTTGCGCTGCTTTATACTCTCGGTTTTCTCGTTCACCCATTTCTCCTAAGGTCTATTCATTTCGCGAACAGTTCGGGAACATTTGTATCTCATACTTGGTTACCAGCTATACACATGTATATTTGTAGTTGATGCTTTCTGATAGCCATATGCGTGTGTATGTGTGAGTAACTACTTCGGCTGATGACTTCGTCTGTGTGTGTGAGATATCTCTTCTTTGGCTTCCATACATCGCATGAACAAAAATGCATTTTGTATTTGGGAAATTGCTCAACACCCTCGCCGAAAAAAATTCTGAAAATTCAAGAAATTTTTTGAGCTATTTCTAACTTGCACATTGTTGTACTAAAATGTATTAGGCTACAAAAACTGCATACTCCAAAATTTTCTAGAAATTCTGAAACAAAATTTGAAAATTTTGATGGTTATTTTTGAAATTTTGATTAATTCTCCTTACTTTTGAATAACCTTTGACATTTTTTGGAATGTGGTTTCTGTTAGGAAATTTGCGATATTTTAGATGAAAATTAACAATTAAGCTGTGGGCCACTGCGTTTGAGTTTTTTCAGCATAAACTTAACATGTACTTATTTTTTGAATAACTGTATATATACAGAACTTTTCGACAACAAATTGATATCATGTCGATAATTCGCCGATAATATTCCTATAATTTTTTGATAAGCGTTGTTATCGATAACAAGTTAATATCACGTCGATGATATGCCGATGATAATCCGATAAGTGGCATAACTTTTAAATGATTTCAAAAAAAAAATGTCGAAATTAACCCGAAAAAATTGCTAGCTAAATCCCAAAACTCTCAAAATGGCTCCGGTACAATCACAAGATGATCCCGTAAATATATCAAATCAGTACCGAAATATTCCCAAACGACCTTTTAAAATCATCTCATAAAAATACATAAAAAGTCCAAAGTAACCCCGAAATGATCCCAACATTACTCCAAAAAACTCTAGAAGTTATCCCAAAATTATACCTGAACATTCCAGAAGTTATCTAAAATAGGTTTTAGAAATAGTCCCTACGTGGTTTTAAATTTATAAGATCGGGTCGTAGTTTGGTGTTTCTGGTTTAAATTTTGTGGATTTAAAATTAAGTCAACATCATGCTAATTCTAACAGAGCAGAAGTGAAATTTACCATACCCGAATCCTATTTAGACCGCAAAATTACATTTTTAAAAAAACATTAGACAATAAATCACACTAATGATAAAAGTTTCGAAAATAAAAAAGTGATAACTGAGAGCCACCGAAAAAAACATATACGGTATGGAGAAAGCTCTTCTTTATTTATTAATATCAGTTTTTATCCGTGCTAAACCGAAATTTTTTTCTAGTTAACAGTTGAATGCAATCTCTGTTAAGAATTATATTTTTCTTTGTGGCATATTTTTTTTTTTAATTTTACTCAAAATAAAAACTTTGCTTATTTTGTGTTTCGAAACAATTCCAGCATAAGATTTAAGCTAAAAGGGCTGTATTTTGTAACTTTTTTTTTTTTTGTAACGGAGGCATTCCAATTGCCTGGCCCATATATATGAAAAATAACAAATCTTTTTTTATATATTTTCTAAGATATTTTCTTCTCTTTTTTCCAGGCGCATATTTTTGACTTAAGACTTAAATTAAATTAAACGAATAATTTATAAATAATCCTATTTAAGACAACTTTCAATTTAGACTTAAATAAAAAAAAAAAAAAAACAAAAAAAAAGCAAAAAAATTTTAAAGTACTTAGACGTAAAAAGTAAAATTTTAGCATAATTTAATTTAATAATTTATAAATGTTCTAACAAAAAATACGTCAGAAATAAATCAATAATGAAATGACCGATTTGTATTTAAAATCTTTTCACTGTAATTATAATATTATGGCTTTTACTGAAACTTGGTTAAAACGACAAGTTTTTAATTCCGATATTTTTTGTGGCAAGAAATAAACGATTAAACGGAACGGGGGTAGTGCTTTGCTGGCTGTACATTGTTCAATACCATGCGAGGAGGTTAATTGACCAGCTACTGATGACATCGAATTTAAATGCGTAACGAATTCTGATGAACAGATTACGGATTTATTTAGTGGTTTGATACACTCCTCCCTCAGCTGCTCAATCATCGTATATGCAGCATGTTTCACTGATAAAAACTGCTTATTCGATGATGAAACCATGTGTCTCAATGCTTGTGAATGCGATTTTAACCTGCCGCAAATATCATGTAACACATATGATCATAATATTGTACCAGTCCCTTCTAAGACGTGTAACAACGACTTTTGATATGAAATATTCGATCTTTTTCTTAATCTGATCAATATTCTTCCATATAAGTACGGACAAAGTTTAGATTTAGCCTTTGTGGATGACGTATCAAAATTCTCTATGAATCGATGTGAGCCTCTAGTTTTACCTAAATATGTTTCCTATCCTTCACTCGAGATAGTTTACGAAACCATGTGCAACGTTCATGGTTGCATAAATAAACTATGTGTTTATACCAGTCGTTTTGAGTTTTCGAGAGCCAATTTTAAAAAATTAATTGAAGAACTTTCTAAAATAACTTGACCTCAACATAGTGCAGATGTGGATCATCACGGTTTTTTATTTTAATAGTACAATTTATACCTTAATTGGAAAAGTATGTGCCCAAACGTATTTGTTCATATGACGAACCATGAATGAAGCCTGGATCACTAAAGAACTAAAATCTTTGAAAAACAAAAAGTCACGTTACTTCAAATTATATAATAAGACAGGTTTACATTGCGATGACGGTCGTTATGCTATTCTTTTAACTTAATAAAAAGTGCTATAAAGCTTATGTCTGTAAACTTAAGAAGAAAATTATTTACAACCCGAGGTCGTTTTATGGTTTCGTAAATTCTGAACGTGGGGTAAAGGGTTTTCTTCCACTATGAAATTTAATAGTCATATTTCTAACGACAATCAAGAGGTTGCAAATTGCTTCGCTCAATTTTGCAAATCTAATTATTCCAGCAAGATTGCTTTGCCACCTGGTAAATATCCTTATGAACTGTATTCAAGTAATTCAAACTCTGCTCCACATTTATTACCTGAATATGCTTTATTGTTCCCAAAGACCCTAAAATAATCTTTTACATATGGCCCTGATTTAAGTTACACATGCTTTCTTAAAAAATGTTACCTACTTCTTGCTGATATTTGAAGTATGAAATTTTCCCGATGGCATGGAAAGAATCCTTTCTCATCCCTCTCCATTAAAGTGGCATTAAGTCGTCCATTGAAAACTGTCGTGGCATAGCTAGACTGTCCGCTGTTCCTAAGTTGTTCGAAGCAATCTTTACAAATCACCTAACATTTTCGATTTCAACATTAATTCCAAGTTCTGAGCATGGGTTTTGTAAGGACAAATCAATCATAACTAATTTACTTGAATTCACAACTCACATTTCGAATGGGTTCAGAGAAAATTTTCACACAGACGTTATAGACACCGATTTTAGTAATGGATTCGATAAAGTATGCCACTCTTTACTTGTCTATAAACTCGACAAGCTTGGCTTTCGACATAGTCTCACTCGTTGGATTTCCTTCTATCTCTGTGATAGAACACACAGAGTAATCTTTAAAAATATGTTTTCGAGTATCATTAGTGTCACCTTTGGTGTTCAGATTCTAATTTCTGAAAAAGTTTAGCGACCCGTACGTTACGAAAATCCTCTTCACAACATTGGTTAGATCGATATTAGAGTATGGCTCAATAGTCTGGAATACGCGTTTTCAAGTCCATACTGACAGGTACGAATCAATACAAAAACAGTTTTTACTATTTGCCTTAAAGAATTTTCAGTGGGACTCTTCATTTAATCTTTCACCTTACACTAATCGTTTAAAACTCACCCATCTTCCAACTCTTGCTAGTCGAAGGGAAATGCTTGGCGTAATATTTATAACAAAACAACTGAATGGATCGATTTCAAGCCCATTTCTTCTGAACTAAGTGAACTTTTAGTGTTCCCTGTCGAACTACGAGACACTGTATACCTCTTCTTTTAAAATAATGCAGAGCGAATTTCGAACTTAACGAACCTTTCCGGTGTTAGTGCCAAGATTATAACTCTCACTCAAACACATTTGATATGTCGGATTCCCTTTTTTTATAAAAAAGCTGCCCTTATCTTTCTTAATCATTATTTCTGCATATGTTTGTTTATATTCTATAAATTTAGTTTTACACTCAGCTGATGATATTCTTCTGTAGCTGAGCAGTTTTAGATTTCGACGCTTGACAAACCACTGCCCATCAATGACTCGGACACAAAAAAAAAATTATAAATAAGAAAATTAATAAATAAAAAAATAAAATAATAATGAACAGGATTAGCCTGGTGTCATTGGGCCACTTGAGGGCAGTGCGCTGCCACAACGTCCAATTAAAATTGAAAGATTCAATGTAAATAAAGTTATAATTTCTAAAAAAAAATTAAAACGAAATGTTTAATAAATAAGTGTAAATTGCTATTTGTTAAATATGTTTTTATTAAATTATAAATAAGTAAAAAATTATTAGTCTTTATATATAAATGATATAAATTAGAAATATAAAATTGTAATTATATAAAAAAAAAATTAGTAAGTTTAAGCTTTATTTTGTAATTAAATTACAACAAAATTATTTAACAAATTGTTTGTATATAAAATTTTAAATGGCATTATTTACATCAGCTTAACGAAACTTTGTAAATTTTTATGTAAATTTAAAATTGAAGAAATAAAAAAAGTTCGAACGAAACAGTATTCGTAGTGCTTGCGATTGTAATTAAATAACTTTAGTTTTTGTTACAAATAAAAAGCTGAAAGAATTTCAAATCAATGGTGAAAATGTTAAAAACGATATCAAAGAAAACATATAGAATTACACACAGACACGCATACATACATATGTAGATGTATGTTTGTATGACTGCATATATTTAGATTTAAAATTAACAAAAAAAAAAAATCGAACAAAATATTGGTTTTGAATGTACTGAAATATAGAAAAAAAGATTAAATTAGCTGTTGAATTATTTAATTTAATTAAATATATTTATGAAATTAAATTAGTGTAGCAAATAAAGATAGTTAAAAAATGTTTAAATATAAGATTATTTAATTGAAAAAAAAGCAAAGTTAGAGAATGTAAAGGCAACAAATTAATAAATAGTTATATGTATATATATATGTACGTGTACGAGGATGGCATGAGCGCATAAAAAATATCGAAAACAAGAGATGATTAAATAGAAAAAAAAATAAATTCAAATAAATGTAGGACCCTTATTAACAATCCATACAAATTTCGAAATATTGCAAATGTTACCAAAAGGAAAAGTCGTGGCAATAAAATTTGATGAAATAAGAAAAAAATTAGAACACACAGTTGGAAAAATGGCACGAAAAGAGTGTAAAAGTTAATTCAATAAATATTTAAAAAAAAATTCAAAAATTTTAAAATATGTGGTATTATTTTACAGAACGTCGTTTCATATTTTAAGATTGTGAATAAGTATAATTTTTGTTGAAACATACTGTACAGCAAATACACTTGAATATCTACTGTAGCAACAGGACAATATTTTCAATGACAAGAAAAATTAAAAGCTCATTCCTATTTTTCGATTTGTTCAATAAAGGTCTTTTCATATAAAATTCTCTTTTATTTCACGGTTAATCCTCGCGACTTTTAATAGTTTTCAAATTCGAAAGAAAAAAATAAATAATATTTTCTAATTATTTAAAAATAAATAATATTTTCTAATTATTGAATTCTTTGAATGATGTGGAAAACTATTAAATTTCCAAAAATTTATCACCTATTATTTATTTTTTCTAAATTTTTTGCCAATTCAAACATTTTTTATCATCAACAATGTTGCTTTTTTTTGTGCTTTAAAAAATAAATGTAATCTATTTTTTATTAAAAAAATCAAATGACTTATTAGACTTTTTCAACTTTTTAAATATTTTTTATTTCAATATATAAAGTTTTTTTTTGATGATATTGAAAACTGCTTTGTTTCCTAAAACTTATCACTAAATACGTTTTCCTAATTTTTTTTTGCCAGTTCGAAAATTTTTATCATCAGTAATGTTTTTTTTTTTTATATATATAAAAATAAATGTAATTTTTTTACTAAAAAAAAATAAATGTTATTGCTGTGGTTTAAACAGATATTTATCTTTTTGTATTCTCAATTTATTTTTATACATATTTTATTTCTCCTTCGCTTTTTTAAGATTTATTCGATTCTACAAGCTGTTAGTTTATTTTCTTTTAAATCTGGATATTTAAAACATACTTTTATGATGTTGAAAATTTTTCAATTTGTTATTTTATTTATTTACATATTTAATTTTATTTCGATGTTAATTTTTTTAGTTAAAATTTTAAAAAATGTATCTCTTTTCAATTCAAATAATCTTCGCCATCAGAACTGTGTTTTTTGTTTAAAAAAATCAATTTTTTTGTTTGTTATTTTTTTAGAGATATTTTTGTTTTAATATTTTTTTATTTATTACTTATATATTATTACTATATATTTTATTTTGTTTCTCTATTTTAAAAATTGACTAGACTTATTCTACTTTAGAATTCTTTTTTTTTGTTTATTTTAGTATTGAAAATGTCTTTTAATGAAGTTGATCCTGTTATATCCTAAAATATATCACTTGTTACTTTTTCTAAATTAGGTTTTGTCAGTGTAAATATTTTTTGATATTGGCAATATTTATTTTGCTTAAAAAAAATCAAATTTTAATACATTTTTTTTATAACTTTAGTTTTATAAATTTTTCTGCAGTATTTTATATATATCTCTTTTGTTTTAAATTATTTGTTTCTTATTTTTAATACTTTATCTAAATATTTTTTATTTTTTTTTATTTTTTTATGTTTACTTTTCATATTTCTTTTTAAACATATTTATCTATGATTTTATTTAAAATAATTTTTATTATTTGTTTTTCATCTTGTTGCGTGGGATGTATTTCCTAATTTAATTTTTTTTTGTTTAGAAGCTCATATTTTTTTTAATACAATTTTGCTATACATTTCTCACCATTCATATATTTACAATTCTTTTACCCTTTGGCAGCTCTGATTTTTAAAATAAATTTTGTTGCATAATATTTTTCTCATTATCAATCTACTTACATAATTTAAATTATTTTAATTTACTTTACTAGTTTGTGAGTTTGGGCTTGCATATCTGAGAATTTATTAAAATTAAAAAAAAAAAAAATTAGGTATGAATAATTTAATATTATTGGTTTGCTTCTTCCTAAATTATCAACTACTTTTTTGGTACTCATTTTTTATGCTATAAAATGCCATCTTTATTAAACTGAAATCGCATTTACATAACAAGTTTTTTGTTTATTATTTCCTGATCCCAAATCGTTGTCTGTAAAATTTTTTTTTTCTTTTTTTATATTACTTTCAAATATATGATTTTGTGATTTTCACTCCTTAACTTTTTATACATTTTCCATATTTTTGTGTCTTTTTAAGTTTTTTTTGATAACATTCAATTATTTTTTAGTATCTTGCGCATTTCTTTCTTAACTTTTGTTATTTTGCAAAATTTGTGTTACGTTGCTTTTTAAAAAATATTATTATTTCCATTATTAGGTAAATGTGTAAATGTTTGTTTTATTTTCTGGGCATTTTTGTAATATTTCTTTCGTTTTTTGTAATTTTTTTATGCGTTAGTTCCTATTTACTGATAATTTTGAAGTTGTTTCTTTTTTCGAATAAATGGATTAATTTTAGAACAAATATTTCAAATTTTTTTTAAGTTTATTGACATTTTTTCTAAAAATATTCTGCGTACTTTTAGGTTTTGTTTATATTTTATTTTGAAACTTTTTTTATTCGATTTTGGAAGTAAATTCAATTTATTTTTGATGAGATATATATGGTCTTTTTTGTTTTTTCCTTTAATTTCACGTTAGTATTTTTAAATGTTTAAACAATTTTTCCAGAAATAAATTTGTCAGAGTTTTTTGTGTTTTGTATCAAAAACAATTTCGTAAATATTTTTCCAAAAATTCTTTTTAATTTTTTAAAGCTTCCGATTTCTGCTTTTAAGACGTCGATACTCCTGTAGAGCCATTGCCCACTGTCCAACTGCTGCATTGTAACTATATGGAGGTTTAATAAAAAATAAATCATAACTATTTGTAGATAAGCGCATTTAATGTACACAATTCAATATGAGAATAAACAGACATTCAAATCATAATTTGCTGTTTTGTTTTTCATTTGTCAAATGCCTGGATCAAGTCTATTATCTGCTGGTTATATCAGGTATATGTGACGCTCCACGAAAAAAGGTTCCCAATTCGAAAAAAAAAATTTTTTTAACGATTTATAACAAATGAATGTTCGTTCCAGTAAACGGACCATCCTGCGAAACGCGAATCGCAGCGTAAAATCAAAGGTGTTCGAGTTGGGGGCTTTTTCTTACGGAGAGTTGCATATGTACAAACAGGTAAGTACCCGGCTAAGCAGAGAAAACATTGATTATTTCACAAAGACATGGTTTAATATTTTATCAAAAGGATGCTGGGTTCGCCATTAATATTACAGACATACATATACTTATACATGCTTGTAAAAGCAGCCAACTTCATGATTGTCTCGCTTATAATAATTTTTACAGTTTTCACCAATTTCATAGCACTTATGGGGAGTAATGAAGCCCCAACGAGTATAAACTCCATCACTGCAGTTAATGACCGCATGGTGGGTGAGTTGTTTATACATAGATATGTACCAACACATACATGAGTGATGCCCTGTAGATAATTTTCATGTCATTAATAACGGCCTAAGTATAATTAATTTGTGCTATGAAAGAATGCTAGGGAGTTTCTATTTCACACTGGTCGTATTTCACATGGGAATGGCAAACCCTTTCACCAAACCTCAGATATGTACAAACAAGTGGTGGAGAAATCCCGTATGCATAAACATTTTACTCTGACCACTTTTGTTGATGTGAAAGATGCATACAACAACTTAAAAGGGCTGGAGCAACCTATAAGGAATTGGATTCCAGTTTGATGCTCCTCTGATATGGATCATTACTATAAATCATATTCTACGTTGATGATGTGACGATCCTGATTTCGTGTCCATTCCCTTCAGTTATGAATGAAATCATGGAGAAATGTTTGCAAAACTAAGAAAGTGGGCACAGGGATGTAGCTTTAAGCTGGATCCGGAGTAGGTGAATCTACTACGTGCATCGAGGAGCGAGCACGAAAGGCCTACATCGCTTTCTACGCCTGAAAGGCGATATTCGGTAAGAAATGGGTCCCAGCCCAAAGATGGTGCGACGGCTCCATGAGACAGTTGTGCGATCAGTGCTGACGTATGGCTCCATAGTAGGGTCCTTGAACGATACTCAGAAAGGGCATGGCGTTTACATTGATTTACTTCCGCATGTAACTTTTAATTCCTAAATATATTACTATTAGTTTGTGTTAGACACACATTTGTAAGCGTTTTGATTATTAAGCCTACATATATATATATGAACAAAAAAAAATAAAAAATAAATGTAAGGCGCGATAACCTCCGAAGAGATCTAAGGCCGAGCTTCTCTTCCAATTTGCGTCGTGCTCCTCTTGATTTTCCCTACAAATTGGCCGGACGGGACCTACATGTTTTATGCCGACTCCGAACGGCATCTGCAAGGCAGATGAGTTTTCACTGAGAGCTTTTCATGGCAGAAATACACCCGGAGCGCTTGCCAAACACTGCCGAGGGGCGACCCCGCTTAGAAAATTTTTCTTCTAATTGAAAAACCTTATTTCTAAAATTTTGATGTTGCTTTGCCCGGGAGTTGAACCCAGGGCATACGGCGTGATAGGCGGAGCACGCTACCATCACACCACGGTGTCCGCCAACAAATGAATGAACAAAGTGAAACGAATAAAAGCACAACAGCTTGCATGACTAGCAGATTTTATGCGAATGGCTGACGACTCTGCTGTCCAAAAGGTACTCCCAACATCTTTGGCAACAGAGAAATGTGCAGAAATTTACTGAGTTGGGAGTAAGAAGTTTAAGAAGCCTTGGTCTTCTTTGGGGTGCTTCCAACTATTCGGTGTTCAAAGCGCTGATGTTAGCCGATTTTCACTCATGACAACTCGGTCCGTTGCGAGCTAATTTTTCTTCCTGAAAGTATAAGCTGCTGTTTATCAGAAAAGTATGAACTTCTCCTTTATTTCTGTGGCTATGGATATACGCCATGACCACAAAAGTACTCCGAAAAATGCGGAAATTTTCGAGATTTTAAACTTTTGTGACATGCTTGCCCTTAAAAAAAGAGATTTTTAACGAAAGTTTGGTATCACTACTTAAAGTTTTCTCACTGAAATCGTAAAGTTGGGAAAACTTTACTTTAGGACATCACTTTTGAGACATACCAGCAAACAAAACATATGTGCATAATACGTAATAAAAAAAAAAATCGAGCTTTCGATTTATATAAGGTATTCGAATAATTGTTGAGCTAAAATCGAATAATCGAATACTGGATTAAGCGTATTATTCTAATAGCTTTAAGCGCAAGACAACTTCAATCGTTTTCCACCTGATCATTTCAGTGAAGTGGGGCCACCCTTCCTTTACTTCCGTTTTCGAGTACCGATAGAAATACCTCCTAAGCCGAAGCATCGTCTTTTATTCGCTGTGCGTATCCGCTGTGTTTATTTCGCTGAACTATATCAATGTCTGCAAAAAGCCCGTACAGCTCATCGTTCCACGTTGCCTACGCGTAAAGATCCGTAAATCTTTCAAAAAGTTTTTCTCTCGAATACTTCCAGAGCCCCTCACCTTATCTTACCACTACCGTAAACTGGACTTGTATTTGCCGAAAGAGGACTTTTCTTGTCGTTCAGAACTAGGTGTAATATTAAGAATCATACCAAAGTCAATTTGCAAAATGATATCAATGAAATTTGATTTCTATTTTGCGTCATAAATTTAGTCCACTCGCCAAGTTTCCACAATTTGTTAGTATTTGATAATACATTGTCACAGTTTTTGCATTTTTCGAATTTTTTTTTGTCGAAAAAGTTGGCGTCTAATTTCGATCATTTTCAATGCCATTATATTTTGAGTTCTGATAAGCTTGTATCCCAAATGTCGTTAAGATATCTAAATTTTTGCTCAAGTTAACGTGGAAGTATAGACGGAAGACTAGGTATAAAAAGAATGTGTGGTTTCCAATCGACTTTGCACAGTGGCACAAGAAATAATTATAAAAACAAAAAAAAAAAACAATGCTCTCGCCAAATTTCGCAATAGTAGTAAAGAGAGATTAACCAAAGGAAGAATGAAATTCCAAAAAAATTGTACAAGTAGCAAGTTGGTCGTAGTTGCGGAAAGAGAGCATGTATAGATGTGCTAGTAATATTTTAAACTTTTACTAAAAATAATTAATAACTGCAGTGGCAAAATGGATGGATCATATAAAATCAAGGGCCATAATGTCAATTAACTTCATGGCCACAACATCGTGACCACAAGTTCAATTGACATTATGAGGATACGGAACAGTAGAACGGAAAAACCGAAGAGTGCTCCAGCTACCACATCGAAGGTCCTGAGTTCAAGGACCAAGAAAACAAAATTTCTAGAAAACATATTTTTCTATCGGAAAAAAGTATGTCTATGCGGGGTTGCCCTTCGTCAGTGGTTAGGCAAACGGTCCGAGTGTACTTCGGCCATGAAAAGCTTCTCAGTGAAAACATAACTGTTTGTGGATGCCATTCGGTGTTGGCACTAAACATGTTGGTCCTGTCCCGCCAACTCATCGGAAAAATTAAAAGCAAATACCATGCAAATAGGTAGAGAATATTGGTATTATGTTTACCCGCTTTGTATTTTTTTGCGATATTAACATATGTTGATCCCTCACTGTGAGGGCTTAGCCGAACTCCATAGCGCCCGACTATGAGGCGGAGCTGTTTAGGACTGACATCTACGCCGTTTCGCCTCATAGGAGGGCGGCGGGATGTCGGTGACCAAGAACTGCCAACCCCCTAATCCAGGGTGTTATGCGGACCATGCCTATTGGACAATTTGCATCCAGGGCATAAATTCGGCTGTATTCGAACGGAGCCTTCCCGATACCAGGCCACCTCGGGAAGTATTTATGGCCTTACCACAGTAAGGGGCGCTGCTGTGGCGGACGGTTCTTTCCCCGTATATAATACTGGACCGCTGAGCCCGCCTTGTCGGGCAGGTGGTCGAACAAACACGATGAACGACTCACTACCTGATTGTAAAAAGGACGATGTAAAGAGGAGGACTGAGTCGCAATCCAAGGACAACAAATACGAATTAAGCGATGCGTCGTACTCGTGGAGCGAGAGTAGTGCTGATTCAATGAACTCCGTGTTGGAGAAGCACACGAATGAAAACGTAGTAGAAGAGTGGAGAAGGGTACGGAGCAGAGGAAATAAAAGAGCTCTCCCGCAGTACCGTGCAGCACTAAGAATTGCACAACCCTTGGGAGCAGTGGTCGACCCAACAGAAGTGGAGATCGAGCGCTTGGAATAGGCACATGAAGCAGAAGAAACAGGTCGAAGGCAGCTCAATAGGTTTGCTGCGAGAAACCCTCGGTTCTGCAAACGGTACGAGGAGGAAGAAGCGTCGAATGGCAGAATGAAGAGGCAACGTTCGGCGGAAGGCATCAAGCCTGCTTTCAAGAGGCAGAAAGGGCCTAGTCCTTGAGCCGCGAGGCAGGGCAGCCGCATAGACAAGACAAGTAGGCCCAAAACTGTAAGACAGACGGGCTCCAATAGCGAGGTAGCAACTACCTCGAAAGCTGCGAGTCAGAGGGAAGTTCCAGCTACGGAAGTAGGAGATAAGCCAAAGGGAGATAACGCTAAGACTTCGGCTTTCTCGGAGGCGCTAAAGGGAGTTAACGCTAAGACTCCCGCTTTCTCGGAGGTGCCAAAGGGAGATAACACTAAGAATGCTGCTTTTCCCGAGAAGATGAGTGATGTGGCAAAGCAGTCACTGGCTGTGGCGCTGGTTGATCGTAGCAGTCCTTTCGGACGAATGACTACTGAAAGATGGAGATCTGTGGAAAGGGAGCTTATTAGCTTAATGCTTAAGATGATGCGGGAACAACCAACTTTGATTCGGGGGGATGGTATAATTGTGTGAAGGTGATAGCGTGCGACAACATCGCGAGCTTGCGGTGGCTGGAGGAAGTGTTTCCAAACCTCCAAAGGCAAGGCACGAACGCGCGGTTTGAGGTGGTGGATAAAGCGCAAACCCCCTCGGTACCAAAAGTTAAGGTATGGATACCATGCCTGATGAAGTCGGAGGATACACTGCGACTTCTGTAGAATCAGAATCCGAACACACCGACACAGGATTGGAAGGTACTTACTGTATCTCGGCCTACCGAGGATGGTCAGTTCTACATCTTCCAAATAAACAAGCAGGCGGAGGATATTTTGTACACGCAGCTAGGCAAAATGTCCTTTGGCACTGGCAAAATTTACATGCGACTCAGGAAAAGAAGTCCCGTGGTTAAAACCCCTTACACGCTAGAGGTGGGCGAAGTCGAAAAGGACTTCAAAAGCCCAAGAGAAAAAAGACAGGTGAAGATCCCCGACATCACAACGAACGTGCTAGAAAAGGAGCAACCGCTAAATGGTGCTGCGATTCGCACAGAGGAACACCCGGCACAACAGTCACGAGAGATTGAAGGGGGCCTCGAATACTTTAAACCAAAAGGGCAAGGGGAGGACGACGACGTCAAGACGAAGGTGCTGGAGGGGGCAAACAGCCCAATCGTGCTGCGAGTCCTACAGATAAACCTCCAACACAGTAAAGTGGCGTCGAACGAACTGCTCCAAACCCTTGAGGAGAGTTCGTTTGACGTGGCGCTGACCCAGGAGCCGTGGCTATCATCGGGAGGAAAGGTATCTGGATTTAGCGCGTGCGGGTTTGGCGTTTTTACGCCGCGCAAACGGAAGGACGGGTGCGAGCTGTAGTAATGGTAATGAAACAGCTGCATTCATATATGCTGTCTAATTACGCCACTGAGGATTTCGTAGCGGTGGCCGTTGAGCAAAAGAATAAGCAGGCATTTATCCTGGCGTCCTGCTGCATGGCCCATGCTGCGGAGGTTCCACCGATGGAGAGCAAAAGGCTGGTACAGGAGGAAGAGCGCAAAGGGCGGTTGGTCATAGGCGCAGATGCCAATACGCACCACAATGCGTGGGGTGGAGCAGATACGAACGAGAGAGGCGAATCTCTATTTTGTTACATCCTGCAAACCAATTTGCAGATAGCCAACAGGGGAAATGTCCCTACATACATTGGTCCAACTTCCGGTAATATTCTGGATATTACATTGAGCTCCGAGCGTGATATATCAAGCTATGATTGGATGGTTCTTGATAGACCATCCTTCTCCGACCATGCGTATATCAGCTTCAGCATCCCCCTAAAGAGGTTAGAGAAGGGAGGAACCTTTAGAAACCCTAGGTCAACGAACTGGACTAAATTTCAGAAACATGTAGAAACAAAACTGGGACAACCCAAAGAGGTTGCTAATGTAGAGGAACTGGAGGAGTCGAATGAACTCCTAACAAGGACGTTTATGACTGCGTATAAAAAACCTTGCCCTCTAAAAAGATTCAGAGGAAAAGCAAAGCCGCCATGTTGGAGCAATGAGCTGAGTGTTCAAAGAAGACAGGTAAAAGAAATCTTTAAGCTCGCAAAGACCGCGGAAAGCGAACTCTGTCGGGACAAGTACAGGGATCTACTGAGGATCTACAAGCGTGAAATTACGGACATAGAGTGCTCCAGCGCAACAGCACGGTTGAAAAAGTCCTAGCAAAGGGAAACCTAGTCCAGGGACTAATAAAGAAAGAGAACGGGGAATGGTCACGTAATAGTGAGGAATCCCTAGAAGTGCTTCTCGGTACACATATGCCATCGGGAGACGGTTTATAAGAGCCAGCAGACATCACTCACACTTCGATCACCGAGCTAGTAGTGTCGGGCTTGGTCACCGATATCAAGATCGAGTGAGCAGTGAAGACGTTTTCTAAGTTTAAATCGCCTGCGCAGATGGTATATTCCCGGCCATGCTACAAGTCTCAAGTAGGGCGGCCGTGGAATGGCTTAAAATAATATTCGTTGGGTGCATGTTGTTGTTGTTGTAGCAGTGCTTCGCCCCACCTAACAGACGCGACCGATCACAAACTGTCATCAATATCCTCTAACGGGAGTCCAAGGAAACTTGCTGTTTCAACAGGGGTGGACCATAGGGAAAGGGGTGTTAGAGGCGTTGGTTCCACATTATAATTAAAGAGATGGTTGGTGTCATGTGGGGACACATTGCAAGCGGGGCATACATTTTGTATGTCGGGGTTGATTCTGGATAGGTAAGAGTTTAACCTGTTACAGTATCCAGAACGAAGTTGAGCCAGAGTGACACGCGTTTCCCTGGGGAGTATGCGTTCCTCTTCCGCAAGTTTTGGTTACTTTACTTTTAGTACTGGGTTCACCGGGCAATTCCCGGCATAAAGGTCCGATGCCTATTTGTGGAGTTCACCAAGGACCTGCTTGTGTTTTTTCGCTTCATACGGCTGTGTTCTCATATGCCGTATTTCCTCAAAATGCTTACGGAGATGACTCCTTAAGCCCCTAGGCGGTGCTGGCTCGTCAATCAGATGTCTGTTGGGATGCCCAGGTTTCTGGGTATTCAACAGGAACTGTTTGGTCAGCATCTCGTTTCTTTCCCTGATGGGGAGTATTCTCGCCTCATTATGTAGATGGTGTTCTGGGGACATAAGAAGACAGCCCGTGGCAATTCTGAGAGCAGTATTTTTGCAGGCCTGTAGCTTCTTCCAGTGGGTAATTTTTAGGCTTGGCGACCATATGGGTGACGCGTAGCACCTAATCGGCTGGCTAATTGCTTTGTATGTAGTCATGAGCGTTTCTTTATCTTTTCCCCAGGTACTGCCAGCAAGGGATTTGAGGATTTTGTTACGGCTCTGAATTCTCGGAACAATTGCGGCTGCGTGCTCACCAAAATGTAGATCCTGATCAAACGTCACACCCAAGATTTTGGGGTGTAGGACAGTCGGTATCGTAGAGCCATCGACGTGGATGTTCAAAATGGTCGACATTTGGGACGTCCAAATTGTCGTTGGGTGCATAAGACTGAATCATGTACCGCACTCTTGGAAAACTGCTCGTGTAGCTTTTCTACCAAACGCGGAGAAGATCGGTCACGTGTATCCCAAAGACTATAGACCCATTAGCTTAACATCATTTCTGCTCAAAACCTTTAAGAGGCTGATAGATTTGTACATAAAGTCCAACGTGGATGAAAAGCTACTCTCCCCAACAAAGCATGCGGCCACCAAAGACAAGTCGGTAGACATCGCATTGCATAGGGTGGTAATAAGCATAGAGAAATCCCTGGAATATAAGGAGTATGATCTAGGAGTCTTCTTGGACATCGCCGTGGCTTTCAATAATGTTGCAAAATGGGCGATTATGGATGGTCTTAATTACATTAAAGTACATCCTGCCTTAATCAGATGGATCGGCTGGATGTTAAATTGCAGAAAGATTACATCAAAATGGGGATTGTACGAGGCCACGAAATCAGTGGACAGGGGCACGCCGCAGGGAGGGGTGCTATCACCTCTTCTGTGGACGCTGGTCATCAACCAACTGCTCAGGCAATTCGATGAGGGACCCGTAAAACTTACGGCTTACGCAGATGACCTTGCAATTGTCATAAGTGGAAAGTGCCTTCCAACAATTAGTTCTTTGATGGATCGGGCTCTTCGGGATATTCACACCTGGGAATCTAATGTCGGGTTGAAAGTCAATGCGGAGAAGACGGATATGGTCTTGTTTACAAAGAGGTACAAGGTCCCAAATTGGACCAGGCCTAAGTTAGGAGGGGTGACCTTACGGGAGAAACATTGCACAAAATGTCTCGGAATCATCCTAGACAGTAAGCTGTCATGGAAGCTAAACGTGGAGGAGAGGGTCAAGATGGCTTCAACGGAACTCTATGCATGTAAAAGAAAGCTGGAGTGTACGTGGGGATTATCGCCCTCTCTTTCTCATTGGGTTTTTACAGCGATTTTAAGCCCTATTCTATACTACGTAGTTCTTGTTTGGTGGAAAGCCACACAAAAAAACAACATACCTCAAAAAATTATAGCAGGTATGCAGACTATCGATGCTTAGGAATACGGGAGCCCTGAAAACAACCCTGACGGCTGCACTGTATGCCATTCTGCACATTCCACCTGTAGAACTGGTAGCAAAGAACAAAGCATTAAGGACTGCAACCAGGCTCGGTGCTTCGGGACAGCTTGAGCGCCGAACATATGTCCATAGTAGTATAGCATCATCAATCACAAGACGAGTAGACTACCTGATTCCCTATCTGCGCTTCGATGGAGATCTTAAGGCCACAATAGAGGTGGACGATTGGCGCAAGGGTGCGCAAGTGGCGGACGAGGCGACACACGTGTACACAGATGGTTCCAAAGTAGTGGAAGGAGTAGGGTCTGCGGTATACTGTGCTGGTCCGGAAATAAGCAGATCCTATAGGCTGCCGGATTACTGTAGCGTTTTCCAAGCGGAAATATTAGCGGTAACCAAAGCAGTAGAAACCCTGGAAGAGAATAGCTTAAGCCGCAACCGTGTTAACTTTTGTATTGAGAGTCAAGCAGCATCTAAGGCAATAATCTCGAATAGCACAGCATCTAAATGCGTGTTAGAGTGTAAGCGATCTCTGGAGAGAATCTGAACAGAGAGAAGCATTCATCTATATTGGGTCGCAGGGCATATAGGAATAGATGGGAATGAAAAAGCGGATGAACAAGCTAAAAAGGGCTCATCCTTTGAAGCTTGCTCCGTAGACGTCCCAATTAGATTGGGCGAGATTAAACGAAGGCGAGAGGTGCACATGATCGACCAAGCGGGAAAGGCGTGGGTTCAAGCGCGGAGCTGTAAACTGTCGAAGATTGTATGCAGGTCTTACAACCTTAGACTAACACAGTTGCTTCTGTCATTAAAAAGCGAGGACTCTAGACTCATGACGGGTATTCTGACTGGACACTGCCTTCTGGTGTCATATGCCTTTAAATTGGCTTGGTCAGTGATAGCAGATGTAGGAAGTGCGGGTTGGAGGAGGAAACGATCGAGCACATTCTGTGCTCGTGCCATGCACTTGCCAGGCTAAGACTGCAGCTATGAGGAGTGGTACAATTGTCAGATCTAGAAGCAGCAAGTGGCTTAAGCCCTTAAAAGCTTCTAGTATTTGCCAAGAGGATGGAGTTATTTTATAACATAGGTCCTGGTTTTTGATAGGGTTTTTCAGTTTGGTCGTTAAAACAAACATCTGGTTACACTACGGACTCAATCAGTCTATGTGAGGTCCTCATGGACCGGCCAGTTCAACCTAACTTAACATATGTTGCTTTTCTGGATTAGACATGTTTTCCCAAGTGGCCATAAAGTCAAATAAAAAACTATTAAAATGTTAGCAATTGTTGAATTTACAGACACAATTTATTATTTTCGCTGTATTCCTGTTTATTCGATTTTAATTTAATCTAAAACTCCAGTACAGAAATGTGTTCCGAAGAAACCTAACAACTTCCTGCAATTGCAATAAAAAATCGGCTAAAATAGGCTATTAAAATTGTTTATAAGGCTAATTGAACTAGTGAAGTGTGAGTTGATCTTATGTCCGTTGACCTTGGCTCAAAATTTAGTGCACTGCTCCCAAATATGGTTTTGTGGCAGTATATATTTGTACAGCAGTTTGGAAATAGATAAAACTAATTAGTTGGGCCCTTTGTACTTTTCTGTATTTATTCAACAAAAATACAGTCGTTGTACGCATTTCAAATTAATAACACAATTCAACTCTGGCGAATACATATATAAACAAACAATTACTTTTAAAATTTCTTTTGAAAACCAAAAGCAAGTGTTTTTTTAAAGCTGAGCCCATTTCATTTCACACAAGATCTTGATTATATTAGCCCACTTAAAATCGAGCAGTGGTGTGGCTCAAAATTTTGTGCACTACCCCCAACTAAATTTTTGTGGCAGTATATATATGAACAGCAGTTTGGAAACAGATAAAACTAATTAGTTGGGCCCTTTTTACTTTTCTGTATTTATTCAACAAAAATACAGTCGTTGTACGCATTTCAAATTAATAACACAATTCAACTATGGCGAATAAATATATAAACAAACAATTACTTTTAAAATTTCATTTGAAAACCAAAAGCAAGTGTTTTTTTAAAGCTGAGCCCATTTCATTTCGCACAAGATCTTGATTATATTAGCCCACTTAAAATCGAGCAGTGGTGTGGCTCAAAATTTTGTGCACTACCCCCAACTAAATTTTTGTGGCAGTATATATATGAACAGCAGTTTGGAAATAGATAAAACTAATTAGTTGGGCCCTTTGTACTTTTCTGTATTTATTCAACAAAAATACAGTCGTTGTACGCATTTCAAATTAATAACACAATTCAACTATGGCGAATACATATATAAACAAACAATTACTTTTAAAATTTCTTTTGAAAACCAAAAGCAAGTGTTTTTTTAAAGCTGAGCCCATTTCATTTCGCACAAGATCTTGATTATATTAGCCCACTTAAAATCGAGCAGTGGTGTGGCTCAAAATTTTGTGCACTACCCCCAACTAAATTTTTGTGGCAGTATATATATGAACAGCAGTTTGGAAATAGATAAAACTAATTAGTTGGGCCCTTTGTACTTTTCTGTATTTATTCAACAAAAATACAGTCGTTGTACGCATTTCAAATTAATAACACAATTCAACTATGGCGAATAAATATATAAACAAACAATTACTTTTAAAATTTCTTTTGAAAACCAAAAGCAAGTGTTTTTTTAAAGCTGAGCCCATTTCATTTCGCACAAGATCTTGATTATATTAGCCCACTTAAAATCGAGCAGTGGTGTGGCTCAAAATTTTGTGCACTACCCCCAACTAAATTTTTGTGGCAGTATATATATGAACAGCAGTTTGGAAACAGATAAAACTAATTAGTTGGGCCCTTTGTACTTTTCTGTATTTATTCAACAAAAGTACAGTCGTTGTACGCATTTCAAATTAATAAAACAATTCAACTCTGGCGAATACATATATAAACAAACAATTACTTTTAAAATTTCTTTTGAAAACCAAAAGCAAGTGTTTTTTTAAAGCTGAGCCCATTTCATTTCGCACAAGATCTTAATTATTTTAGCCCACTTAATTCGAGCAGTGTTGTGGTTCAATATTTTGTGCACTACTCCCAACTATAGTTTTGTGGCAGTATATATTTGAACAGCAGTTTGGAAACAGATAAAACTAATTAATTGGGCCCTTTGTACTTTTCTGTATTTATTCAACAAAAATACAGTCGTTGTACGCATTTCAAATTAATAACACATTTCAACTATGGCGAATACATATATAAACAAACAATTACTTTTAAAATTTCTTTTGAAAACCAAAAGCAAGTGTTTTTTTAAAGCTGAGCCCATTTCATTTCGCACAAGATCTTGATTATATTAGCCCACTTAAAATCGAGTAGTGGTGTGGCTCAAAATTTTGTGCACTACCCCCAACTAAATTTTTGTGGCAGTATATATATGAACAGCAGTTTGGAAACAGATAAAACTAATTAGTTGGGCCCTTTGTACTTTTCTGTATTTATTCAACAAAAATACAGTCGTTGTACGAATTTCAAATTAATAACACATTTCAACTATGGCGAGTACATATATAAACAAACAATTACTTTTAAAATTTCTTTTGAAAACCAAAAGCAAGTGTTTTTTTAAAGCTGAGCCCATTTCATTTCGCACAAGATCTTGATTATATTAGCCCACTTAAAATCGAGCAGTGGTGTGGGTCAAAATTTTGTGCACTACCCCCAGCTAAATTTTTGTGGCAGTATATATATGAACAGCAGTTTGGAAACAGATAAAACTAATTAGTTGGGCCCTTTGTACTTTTCTGTATTTATTCAACAAAAATACAGTCGTTGTACGCATTTCAAATTAATAACACATTTCAACTATGGCGAATACATATATAAACAAACAATTACTTTTAAAATTTCTTTTGAAAACCAAAAGCAAGTGTTTTTTTAAAGCTGAGCCCATTTCATTTCGCACAAGATCTTGATTATATTAGCCCACTTAAAATCGAGCAGTGGTGTGGCTCAAAATTTTGTGCACTACCCCCAACTAAATTTTTGTGGCAGTATATATATGAACAGCAGTTTGGAAACAGATAAAACTAATTAGTTGGGCCCTTTGTACTTTTCTGTATTTATTCAACAAAAATACAGTCGTTGTACGCATTTCAAATTAATAACACATTTCAACTATGGCGAATACATATATAAACAATTACTTTTAAAATTTCTTTTGAAAACCAAAAGCAAGTGTTTTTTTAAAGCTGAGGTCATTTCATTTCGCAAAAGATCTTAATTATTTTAGCCCACTTAAAATCGAGCAGTGGTGTGGCTCAAAATTTTGTGCACTACCCCCAACTAAATTTTTGTGGCAGTATATATATGAACAGCAGTTTGGAAACAGATAAAACTAATTAGTTGGGCCCTTTGTACTTTTCTGTATTTATTCAACAAAAGTACAGTCGTTGTACGCATTTCAAATTAATAACACATTTCAACTATGGCGAACACATATATAAACAAACAATTACTTTTAAAATTTCTTTTGAAAACCAAAAGCAAGTGTTTTTTTAAAGCTGAGCCCATTTCATTTCGCACAAGATCTTGATTATATTAGCCCACTTAAAATCGAGCAGTGGTGTGGCTCAAAATTTTGTGCACTACCCCCAACTAAATTTTTGTGGCAGTATATATATGAAAAGCAGTTTGGAAACAGATAAAACTAATTAGTTGGGCCCTTTGTACTTTTCTGTATTTATTCAACAAAAATACAGTCGTTGTACGCATTTCAAATTAATAACACATTTCAACTATGGCGAATACATAACAATACATACAATACGAATACATATAAACAAACAATTACTAGGGAATTTTCTTTTGAAAAACTAAAGCAAGTGTTTTGTTGCTCATAAATAAAGTAAAATAAATATGTTTGTTCACCTAATTAAAAAAAAAAAAGTTTTTGTTTGATAGCGTTAATTATCATCATTAAAAATATGGTCGTTGCACTCATATCTTGACGACCGCCCTGGCGTGATTGTAAAGTGCTCCCCTTACCGCACCCAACACCCTGTGTTCACGCCACGGGCAAAGAAACATCAAAATTTTAGAAACAAGTTTTTTCAATTAGCAAAAAATTCTGCCATAAAAAGCTTCTCACTTCTAATTTGCCTTGCAGATGCCGTTTGGAGTCGACATAAAATCAAGTAGGTCCCATCCCGCCAATTTGTAGGGAAAATTAAAAAAGGAGTCCGAAGCAAATTGGAAAGAAGCTCGGCCTAAAATCTCTTTGGATGTTTTCGCACCTTACACTTTTTTTTTATTTTTGTGTACACATATCAAATTAATAAGAGAATTCAAATCTGCGGATACATATCTAAGCAAACAATTACTAGGAAATTTTCTTTTGAAAAACTAAAGCACGTGTTTTTAGAAAGTGGCAGAAATATACTTGAACTCAGGGCCTTCGGTTCGGTATGCGATGCATGCTCCCACCACACCACGGGGGCCACATTTTTTCAATAAGTGGTTTGAGATTTTGGCAGGCACACGGTGAAAAGTTTGAGCCTAAATCTGAAATATTTTGGATATATGATCAAACCAAATTTTGCTTAAATATAGATTATAAAGGTCTTCCTGAGTGAGTTAGTGCTTAGAACTGGGTTACAATTTGAAACTGGGGAAGTCTACACTTAAAGTTATAAAAAACAAGTAAGGAAGGCTAAGGTTGGGTGTAACCGAACATTACATACTCAGCTAAGAGCTTTGGAAACAAAATAAGGGAAAATCACCATGTACGAAAATGAACCTAGGGTAACCCTGGAATGTGCTTGCTTGACATGTGTATCAAATGGAAGGTATTAAATAGTATTTTAAAAGGTAGTGAGCCTTAGTTCTATAGGTGGCCGCCTTTTCGCGAAATCGATATAATGGTTGACAAGGGATGACTCTAGAATGGGTTGTACGATACGGGTAGCAAACGAAAGGTGTTAATGAGTATTTTAAATAGAAGTGGGCCTTAGTTCTATAGGTGGACGCCTTTTCGAGACATCGCCATGGAACAGGGGTGACTCTGAAATGTGTTTGTACGATATTCGTATCAAATTAATGGTATTAATGATGGTTTTACAACGGAGTGGCCCTTAATTGTATATGTGAAGTCGTTTTCGAGATATCGACCAAAATGTGGACCAGGGTGACCCAGAACATCATTTGTCGGGTACCGCTAATTTATTTAGCGAACCTTATTGCTGCAAAGATTTCAAGGGCTTTTGATTTCGACATGCAGAACTTTTCCATTTTATTCTACTTCATATGGAAGGTGTCACACCCATTTTACAAAGTTTTTTCTAAAGTTATATTTTGCGTTCATAAACCAATCCAATTACAATGTTTCATCCCTTTTTTTATATTTTGTATAGAATTATGGCATTTTTTTTTTTTCATTTTTCGTAATTTTCGACATCAAAAAGGTGGGCGTGGTTATAGTCGGATTTCGGCCATTTTTTATAGCAAGATAAAGTGAGTTCAGGTAAGTACGTGGACTAAGTTTAGTAAAGATATATCGGTTTTTGCTCAAGTTATCGTGTTAACGGCCGAGCGGAAGGACGGACGGTTGACTGTGTATAAAAATGGGAGTGGTTTCAACCGATTTCGCCCATTTTCACAGAAAACAGTTATAGTCATAGAATCTAAGCCCCTACCAAATTTCACAAGGATTGGTAAATTTTTATCAGACTTATGGCATTAAAAGTATTCTAGACAAATTAAATGAAAAAGGGCGGAGCAACGCCCATTTTGAAATTTTCTTTGGGTTCTTATTTTTCATATTTAATTTGAGAAGTAAGTTATCTACAAAAAATTGCTACCAGCTTTAATTAACTTCGACTATGACTACGATTTCTTTCCCTCTAATGTCGTAATAGAAGTAGCATTTAGAATTTCGGAACAAACGAAATAGTACCAAGAAAACAAGTAAACTGTCACTTTAACACTAATTTGAAAATACCGAAATAGTTCCAATAAACCAAAACTAGTTCCAAAGTGGAAATATGAATCTAGCTTGGAACTATTGAAAAGTTAATGCAAATCAAACAAACTAGGACATCGCCATTTTAAATTCGCCAGTTGGAAGCATGTAAAAGACATAGAGGGCGAACTGTTAGAGAAACTATAAACGCACCAGTTTTGAACTAGAGATTTTTTCTACAGCGTTGCTCTACCCACTATGTAAGAAATCATTTCATAACACTTTATATGTATAACAAAATATTTTGAAAAAAATTCGAAAACTTGCAACAATTTTCACAAACAAAATTTGTTATTTTTGAATTTTGAGCACCAAATTTAAACTCTTAAATAAGTTTTAAAAGCAGATGTTTCTAGTCCAGTCTCTATTTTTGGGTTTTTGAAACCTTTTTCTTTTGTTTGAAACCCAGAAGTGACTACAAGTTTGTATTTTTGGATTTTTTGAAACTTTTTTGGTTTTGTTTTAAAACAATTTTAATATTTTAAACTTATAGTTTAAACTAGTCATACTCAGCTGAGCAGAGCTCACAGAGTATATTAACTTTGTTCGCATAACGGTAATCCGTAACGGCATAAACTAATCGAGATAGATATGTACTTCTATATATCAAAATCATCTGGGTGAAAAAAGAAATTCATTTAGCCATGTCGGTCCGTCCGTCCATCTGTAAACACGATAACTTGAGTAAATTTTGATTGATGAAATTTGGTATGTAGGTTCCTGGGCGCTCATTTCAGATCGCTATTTAAAATGAACGAAGTCGGACTACAACCACGCCCACTTTTTCGATATCGAATATGTCGAAAAACCGAAAAAGTGCGATAATTCATTACCAAAGACGGTTAAAGCGATGAAACTTGGTAGGTGCGTTGACCTTATGACGCAAAACAGAAAATTAGTAAATTTTTGGACAATGGGCGTGGCACCGCCCACTTCTAAAAGAAGGTAATTTAAAAGTTTTGCAAGCTGTAATTTCGCAGTCGTTGAAGATATCATGATGAAATTTGGCAAGCACGTTGCCCCTATTACCGTATGTGCGCTGAATAAGAATTAGCAAAATCGGATGACGAACAACTCCACTTTTAAAAAAATTTTAACAAAAAATTTAAAATCTTTACAGTATATAAGTAAATTATGCCAAAATTCAACTCCAGTAATGATATGGTGCAACCAAATACAAAAATAAAACAAGGTTTCAAAATGGGCGTGGCTCCGCCCTTTTTCATTTAATTCGTCTAGAATACTTTTAAGGCCATAAGTCGAACTAGTATTTACCAATCCTTGTGAAATTTGGTGTGTGCATAGACTATATGACGGTAACTGTTTTCTGTGAAAATGGACGAAATCGGTTGAAGCCACGCCCAGTTTTTATATACAGTCGACCATCTGTCCTTCAACTAGGCCGTTAACACGATAACTTGAGCAAAAATCGATATATCTTAACTAAACTTTGTTCACGTACTTATCTGAACTCACTTTATCTTGATATAAAATATGGCCGAAATCCGACTATGACCACGCCCATTTTTCCGATATCGGAAATTACATAAAATGAAAAAAATGCCATAATTCTATACCAGATACGAAAAAAGGGATGAAACACGGTAATGTGATTGGTTTATTGACGCAAAATGTAACTTTAGAGAAAACTTTGTAAAATGAGTGTGACACCTGCCATATCAAGTAGAAGAAAATGAAAAAGTTCTGCAAGGTGAAATCAAAAGCCCTTGGAATCTTGGCAGAAGACTATTCGTGGTATTGCATATATAAATAAATTAGCGGTACCCGACAGATGATGTTCTGGGTCCCCCGGTTCATATTTTGGTCGATATCTCGAAAACGCCTTCACATATACAACTAAGGGCTACTCTCCTTTAAAAGCCTCATTAATACCTTTAATTTGGTTTCCATATCGTACAAACATATTATAAAGTCACCCCTGGTCCACCTTTATGGCACTATCTCGAAAAGTCCACCTATAGAACTAAGGCCCACTGCCTTTTAAATAATCATTAGCACCTTCCATTTGATACCCATATCGTATAAACGTATTCTAGAGTCACCCCTGGTCCACCCTTATTTCGATATCTCGCAAAGGCGTCCACCCATAGCACTAAAGCCCACTACGTTTTAAATAATCAATAACACTTTTCATTTGATACCCATATCGTACAACCGATTCTAGAGTCACCCCTGATCCATCTTTATGGCGATATCCTGAAATTGCATCCACCCATAGAACTATGGCGAACTCCCTTTTAAAATACTCTTTAACACCTTCCATTTGAACCCAATGTCACATAAACTCATTACAGGGTTTGAACCTAGGTTCATTTTGCTAAATGGTTATTTTCCCTTATTTTGTCTCCAGAGCTCTCAGCTGAGTATGTAATGTTCGGTTACACCCGAACTTAGTCTTTCTTACTTGTTTTTAATTGAAATTGAATACAATTAAAAAGACAGTATTAAATTGAGGGATTTCCAATTTAGTAGCGAAATGTTTCAAAAAGTGTTTAAACCGATTAATTGTTAAATATTAAGTTCAGATTTCTAACCGTGCACTTGCACCCGAAAATTTCATCAAGCTTCACCACTGTATATAAATAGCGCCCACAAAACGTGTATTGCTTTAGTTACTTTATACTTAACGAGCAGCGATAAACGTTAGGCACTAAAATGAATTTCCACAATTATATCTGGATCTTGGTTATCGTACTTAGTGGTCTTTTGACCCATATAAATTCGCAATCTGACGAGTACTTGGTATTTCTCTATTATAAAGAAGAATATCGTTGTGGTTGTTCATTAGTCAGTAAGAATGTAGTGATCACAGCTGCGGGATGCATATACGGTTCATACTCGTGTCAAGATTTCATGCACGTTGCACGTAGCCCAACATCTTTATGCGAGCCATTTAGAAAAGTGAAGAGTTTAGCTTATCCAACTATTAATGCAAAGTGCAGAAATGGATGTAATGATATAGCTGGGATAGAACTGGGTAAATCCTTTGAAAATATTGATGGAATGGAACCAATACCACTTTGCGCAAATGAACTTCCGGTGGGCACAAAGATGACAATTAGAGAATGGGCTTCACAATTAATAGAACCAGATGAGTTTACACTCGTAACACATGACGTAACCATAGTAGAACCACAGAAATGTGGGATTCGCCCCTTAGGAATAAAAATGTATTGTGCTATAGGTGGCGAAGAATTCCATGATAGATATGCTGGAGCACCAGGCGTCGAGAATGGACGACTTTGTGCGGTGAAAATATATAATAAGGACCGGAAAAATGCGAAACTTTATATAAACGTAGCTGATCCACAAATTCACAATTTCATAACACAATTGATTCGTATGTGTCGTAAGTGAATTATTACTATATCTCGGCTCCACTACAGATTTATTTCATAAACGTCTCAGCTCACATGAAAATATATAGAATTTAAACTGATATGAGGAATTTTGAAATAAAATAGTGAAGGGAGGTTCCACGAGAAAATGAAATTTGGTGCGAAAAAAATTTATATTATAAAACTGAGTATAGTATGTATACAAAAAAATAAATTTAACCTTTAAACAAATTTATATTTCTTTTATTATTTTGGAAATAAAATGTGGATTTAACTATTTCAATAAGGTTGAAATGGTATGCTCTATCATAAGATTTAGTATGTTTTTGCTGGTATCGTTTGATGTACTTATAGGTGTTTGCATTCTTTTGGTGTGCTCTCGGTTTGAACATTTTTAGTGATTTTTATAACCCTATATGTTTATCTTGTGTTAATTTTATGATCTTAAGGACCGTAGGTAAAATAAAACGCAATATTTTAAATGGCATTGCTTTTTAATTTGTCAATATTTCGGCTTCAATCGGAAGCCATCTTTAGGACTATTGGTAAACACAAATATGTAAAAAGGAACATTAATTTTGAATATATGGTCATTAAAAATTGTTTATGCAACTGGGTATACATATAAACGAAACAAAATTTACACATGTGATAGCGCTTGATCGACGGATCATATATTCAAAAATAAAAGTAAATCAGACATCAATAAGTAACGATGTCTAAGTTCGGATGTAACCGAACTTTTTATACTCAGCGTGAGCTTCAATTTTACATTTCATTTCCGATAAATTACTTTTCTAGATAACGTGGCATCGCCCATTTAAAAAAAATGTCTCCCCATTTCCTCTTACAATAAAATTTGATAAGGAAATATCATTGATTCAAAACTGTTTTTTGCTAAGTTACAGATTATTATTCTAGTCTACCACCCTTTTAAAAATCTTTTATATAAAAGTGGGCGTGGTCTTTTATTGATCCCTTCCATTTTTACAGAAATATAAGGAAAATATGTGTACACAATTTCATTACGATATGTTAATTTTTCTTCCAGTTATGGCTCCCGAAACATAGAAAATTGCTTAGTCATAAAAGGGGCGGTGCCACGCCCATTTTTTTTTTAATTTGAAGTTTTTCCTATTTATTGTTATAAACCCGCTTGGGAAATGAAATACCATTGATATAAAGCTCATTTGTGCAAAGATATAGCTTATTTTATTCGTCCACGACCCTTTTAAAAATCCTTTATATAAAAGTGGGCGTGGTCCTTAACCGATTTCGTTAATTTTTCTTCAAAGCATTCCATATAGTAAAAGCAACCACTTTGCCGAGTTTTTTTTACGATAGGTTTCACGATTTTTGATTTATGATTAATAATATTTGTAAAATTGATTTTATCACAAGTGGACGGTGCCACGCCCATTTAAAAATTTTTTTTACAATTTTTATCAAGAGTCTCTATATCAGTCCACACCTCAAATTTCAATAGATGTAATATTTACTAAATAATCAGGTTTTTTGTGTTTTCCAAAATGTAATATATATAAAATTGGGTGTGGTTATCATCCGGTTTCACTCATTTTCAATACCAATCTATTCTGGGTCTAGATAAGCTCGTGTACCAAATTTGGTGAAGATATCTCAATATTTACTCAAGTTATCGTGTTAATGGACAGACGGACGGACGGACATGGCTCAATCAAATTTTTTTACAATACTGATGATTTTGATATATGGAAGTCTATATCTATCTCGATTCCTTTATACCTGTACAACCAACCGTAATCCAATCAAAGTTAATATACTCTGTGTGCAAAGCATTCATTGTATCTTTACATTGGGCCGCAAAGGCCGTTTTATTTTCCGAAGCGTTGTTCCTAAGTTTAATATTGGACGTGTGGCCGGAAATCCTTGTCTTTACTTTTAATTTGGTTTTCCCCACATACACCTTCTCGCATAAGTGAGACCCTTAACCGTTGCGTGGGATTCAGTATATTACATTGGATTTCTCGTCCTTTATAATTCTGCCCTTTGTATTGCTGTAGGGTAGAGGGGGGAGGCTTCGACAGGTTAAGAGAAAATGATTTTTTTAGAGAAACTAGAATGAGAAATAGATAACATCTTTCATATTTACTGATGCCATGTATGTTTATGACACTTCGGATTTTTGGTTAATATTCCACATGCTTTTTTTTCTAAATTATAATCAAATAACCAAAAACAAAAAATATGACGAAACCTCCCTTTTTTGTGGAGGCTTCGCCAGTCATCTGGGTGGCTTCGACATTGGGTGGCAGGTTTCGACATTGGGTGGGAGGTTTCGACATTTATCAAATATAGCAATTTAACCAACAAAATAAAAAAAGGATGTTGGAAAAAACTCTAAATACGATTTTTAATTCATATTTGATGTTATTTATTTCAATACAGTAACAAATTTTCGAACAAAAACATAAAAAATTTAAGCGAAAAGTAAAGTATAACTGCACTTTTAACGAACATCTAAATTTGAAAAATCAAAGTTAAAAATAAACTTGCTTTGCGCACGTGAAGTTCCTGGTGGATATTCAGTTGTGGGCAATATACTTATTATATCCTGCTTTGGAACCAAGTGTCTGTCTTCTACAATCGGTTCATAGAAATATTGGGTTTTATTTTGATGTCTGAGGAATTTCGCGACGCACGTCGAATTTTCAACTTCCACGACTACACCAGTGTAAAAGAAATTTGTTTTGTCAGTGAACATAATAACAAAAACAAAAACGAATCGTCTAGCCAAGTCATACGTCAATCCATGATAAAGATTTGAACATTTCTTGAGGTAAACCGTTAAGTATTTTTCCTGGGCAGCTGTAAGTACTTGATTGGAAGAAAACTTCGACTGAAAATCTTAACAGTTCCCATATTTGTTTGCTCTTTTGAAATTCGAGATATTAGTGTTATCCGCTTCAAGTTATATTTCCGAGCAGCGCTTGATGGGGTTTCTTTTTTTTTTGTTTTATCTCCAAGATGGCTTTTTTCGTTTTGTCTTCGTTGATGATCTTTTCAGGGAACTTATTTTTGTAGATATTTGGCATCTTGATGGCTGTAAAATATTACTTGCTAAGTAAAAACTTTATCGAAGCCTCCCAAAACATATTGTCGAACCCTCCCCCGTGCACTTATTTCAGATTTTTCGCTCCACAATATACATCTTAGTGTTATTGAAAAAGTCTTTAAAAGCAATAAATCTTAATTTTATTGCAATATTAATGGGCAGAAAACTCATGTTATATGTTCTATATTGTACACTTTACACGCGAATACTTACCAGCAATTTTTACATCAACACTTCTCAAAAATAAAAAATCTCGTCTTCTTACTATCGCCGTTGAACAAGCACTGAATAGCTTTTATGACAGCGTCACACTCAATTTGGTTACTGTTTATTGGTGGAATAAGAACAATGGCAGTAATAACGGCAGCCAAATTTGAAAAAGTCGAAGCCTCCCCCTTCTACCCTAAATATGTATGTCTCAATGTATTGTTGTATATGAACGCTATTTTGACGTTTTCTTTGTCATCGGATTTATGACTTCTTGATCCTGTCTGCTATTTTTGCGACATACGTAGGTTATAGGTTTGTGGATTTTGTTATTTGCTTCTTCGGTTTCTCATTCATTACGTGATCTGGTATAGAAATTTCGGACCAGTTTATTAACCAATCTATTTGGAAACTTATTTTCCTGTAGAGTTTTTTTGGTGATAGTAATATTCTTATTGCGACACATTCAGTCGCTGATGAAGCTTTTGGTGGTATTTAATATTGTACTTTTTTCATGTTTTGAATAAAAGTTAATTAGTCTTCCCGAAGCTGTGGGTTTTCTGTACCAGTCAATATATAACTTTTTCCTTCTCCTGTTGGTTAACTTGTCTAAGTAAGGTAGTTGACAATCTTTCTCCACGTCTATAGTAAATTTAATACTTCTGCTGCAAATAAGTCATCTACTTATTTTGTAAGTAGGCGTGGTTTGCTAGTAGCTCCCGTCTCGAATTTTGTTAGCACACTTAAACACTTTAAATGAAAATCGGTTTGGATGTATACAATCAGATAAGATAAAGTAACTTACAACGAAAATACTAGTAAAAAATATCGTTAGCCTTTTTGCTAGACAGGGAAATATTTTTGGTACCCCGGTGTCCCATATGCATGAAAGGGTTAAAAATACGGTCATATTGTACACGTGTCACTTAACCTATGCGAACTTAATATCACAATTCAACTGTAAAAATACAGAAACAAGCATTTAAATACAATTAAAATTTCCTTTGGAAAAAATAGAATATTCGCGCTAATTTCATTTCGCTTCAATAAACATAAAAACCTTGAATTTGTTATTTTGGTATATCAAAAGCTTTTTGTTTAACTGATTAATGTATTACACTTGACGCATTAAACATAAGAAAAAAAAAACAAGTAAGGAAGTCTAAGTTCGGGTGAAACCGAGCACGACATACCCAGCTGTACATTTGAAATGTGTTGGTTTGTTTTGCGTGCTTAACCGTCCTGTGCGTAGATGGGTACCCGGGTACCTTTTTCATATTCAAAAGACATTTTTAAATAATGTACAAATAGAAACGATTTCAAATTTTGTGGCATCGTATGGGAATAAATTTTATACAAAAAGGAGAGACAATTTTTTCAAATATATTTTCATAAAGATGGTTTTTTATTAAATTAGTTTTCTTTTACTAGTTCTCATAGCTGGAATACCCAGGTACCACTCTTAGTTCTCAAGTTTTTTCGTAATCTACAAATGGAAACAAGTTAAGATTTTGTAGCAACCTATGGGAATAAATTTTATACAAAAAGGAGAGACAATTTTTTCAAATATATTTTCATAAAGATGGTTTTTTAATAAATTAGTTTTTTATTACTAAAATTAGGTTTTTATTACTAGTTCTCATTGCTTGGATACCCAGGTACCACTAGTAGTTCTCACGTATGAACTGCCCTGTGGTACCCGGGTACCCAGCCACATGAACTAAGAAGAAAAATTATTAATGACCAGGACGGTTAATACTGTCAAAAGTCTGCGCAATAATACATATATGTACATATGGTTCTACTCTAAACTAATTTTTCTTCGAGTTATGGCTCCCAAAGCATAGAAAATTACTTAGACATAAAAGGCGCGGTATCACGTGGATCTCAACCAAACGGGCGGTGGCACCAACACATTAAGGCAACATACACTCCAGATGTATGCCTAAAAATCATAAGCCAAAAAAGGGAATACTCATTACATTTTTCAATTAGAAGAAATTTTTTCTAATATCGCACTCGGCAGTGCTTTGCAAGCACTCCGATTGTATTTATGCCATGAAAAGCTCTCAGTGAAAACTTTTCTGCCTCACAGATGCCGTTCGGAGTCGGCATAAAACAAGTACGTCCCGTCCCGCCAATTTGTAGGAAAAATTAAAAAGGAGAACGATGCAAATTTGAAGATAAGCTCGGCCTAAAATCTCTTCGGAGGTTATCGCGCCTTACATTTATTTTATTTTATCATTATATTGGGTTTTGTTAGAATTTTCATTGGGGTGACACTTTACATTGCGTGTACCAAGCTTAGTGCCTTATCTGCTCAGCGTGGATGAAGGATTCTAATACAAGTTTGTATTGTATGCCACTTGACCCAAGACAGCTGTCACACCTTATGGTGATGAGACACTGCTGATGAAATCCCCCACTTAGGTCCTAAACCAATTATGACAGATTGGCCTACCTAGATTGAAACCTTCTCACATTAGCTCACCACCAAATGGATTCTCAGTGGATATCCGGAGAAAACTTGACCACAAGCTACCAGAAAGGGTGAGCTTGAACTGCATGCAAAAGAATCGCCCTAGTCAAATGCTGACGCTTGCCGGTCAGAAGCTTTCCTCACATCACGTAGAATTTTACACAACCACATGAAAAGTTTGTGTTTATGTTCTTTACGTTTGTGGAAACTTTTTACTTTTCATCCACTCTCTTTCTCTCATCCGTTTTCATTGCATAACACCATGTTACTGCGTACTTAAATTGCATTGCAGTAAATTCAAGGAGTAAAGTTCAGCGTTGTAGTGGCATAACATCTTTTATTATACTCAGCTGACAGAGTATATTAATGTTTTTCACATAACGGTACACCTTAACGGCATAAATTAATCGAGATAAATATAGACTTCTATATATCTATATGATCTGGGCGAAAAAAGAAATTAATTTAGCCGTGTACGTCCGTCCGTCTGTCCGTAAATAAAATCTGGTATGTAAGTTCTTGGGTACTCATCTCAGATCGCTATTTAAAATGAACGAAATCGGACTATAAGCGATATCGAAAATTTCGAAAAACCGAAATAATGCGATATTCATTACCAAAGACGGATAAAGCGATGCAACTTGGTAGAAGGGTTGACCCTATGGCGCAGAATAGAAAATCAGTAAAATTGTTGACAGTGGGCGTGGCACCGTCCACTTTTAAAAGAAGGTAATTTAAAAGTGTTTCAAGCTTTTAGTTGGCATCTGGGTATGTAATGTTCGGTTACACCCGAACTTAGCCTTCCTTACTTGTTTTACTCTGTTTTGTTGTATATATTTTGTATTCATATTTACTACTAGCAGCAACTCTCTAATTCTCTCTTCAATTTTATCGCCATTACAATAATATCAATATATCAATAATATTAATAATAACATGAGAACAATTTCTATGCACGTTTTCCCGTACCCTTCTACATTGAGGTGGGATGAGGTATGTGAGGCAATGGAATTGGATATTAATGGTTTTTATTCCATTAGAGGGAACCTTTTTTATAAGCTTTTATTTAGTTTCACTTGGCTGTTGTCTGTAATCAAATATTGCAAGTTAAATTTGATACACTTTCCGGTTTCCGATTGAGCTGAAATTTTGCACGCATGTATAACTCCGATGACAATGCCATATTACGATAATTCGACAAATTAATCGATGACAGAGTTATCGGTAAATATTCATGCTCACCTTGGCATAAAAGCCTAAGTTCTCAAGAACGCAGGTAACTTCGCTTTGTTTGTGTATACAACGAACGTAGAAGTTAGGCTGTTATCGCTAAATGTTGCATACATTTCCGCGCACTTGATTTCGTTTTACAGATTTTTGGCCGTGGAATTTTAGCTAAGCGAAAGTTGGAAATTTATTTTAAAACAGAATTAACCCACAGAGCAGAGATCTGCAATGAGTAGTTGTAAACTGAACGCGACATAGGCAAAGTCACAATAAAATATGATTTTAAGTTAGTTAACACTATTTGACACAATTTTATATGTGCTATCTGTCAAAAATGCTTCTACTAACTTAGTCACATTTTATTTCGATTACGAATATGCCACAATATATTCGGATCATGATATAAATAAAATTAAAGAAAAAAAACTTTTTTAAAAATAAAATTTTATTATTGGTTAATAAAATTAACTAAAAAGTAAAAAAATGAAATTAAAGAAAAAAAAACTTTTTTAAAGATAAGCTTTTATTATTGGTTAATAAAATTATCTAAAAGGTAATAAATAAATTGACTGTAAAGGAAATATAACACTTTATAAATACATTGTAACCTTTAACGATAATTAGGCTTCTTCGTCTGCGACAAAAAAATTCCATATTGTACATAATTATATATTTTTAACATTAAAACTTTACACCTAAACTATTAGATCCTACAGTTTATATCACAGTCCTAATTGTTCTAATAAAAACGTGTTAAATTTTGATGATATAAGTAAAAACATTTAGGACCTCCTTTTCTTGATCTCAACAATGTAACACGGACTGTGATATAAACTGTAGGATCTAATAGTTTAGGTGTAAAGTTTTAATGTTAAATGGAATTGTGCAATATGGAATTTTTTTGTCGCAGACGAAGAAGCCTAATTATCGGTAAAGGTTACAATGAATTTATAAAGTGTTATATTTCTTTACAGTCAATTAATTTTTTACTTTTTAGATAATTTTATTATCCAATAATAAAAGTTCATTTTTAAAAAAGTTTTTTTTTTCTTTAATTTTATTATTTTGGAAAAGTTAGTAACATTAAGAAATGATGGCAGGCATAATTGCAAATATTTTGTTACTTCCCATATCATAGCTCTCTAATGAATCCTTAAATATTTAAATTTTAACAGATCTTAAAATTTTTAGCACAATATTTCTGGAATTAATATCGATATTATCTTAAAAGAGTTTACAAATACGAGTTCTGAAACTAATACCAAGTTAAGTTGAGAATGATCGGGCTAGTCCGTGAGAACTTCACATAGAATAAATGATCCATTTTGTGACAAGAAATTTGTCTATCAACCAACCAGAGAAAACCCATCCAAAACCAGAACCTGTGATAGAGAAACTCCGTCCTCTTGGCTTATGCTAGAAGCTTTCTAGAACCTATTCTACTTGCTGCATCTAGATATTATATCTGAATAACTCCTTACAGCTGGAGCCTTAGCTTGGCAAGCGTTGCGCACGAGCGCAAACCGTGTTTGAACGTTTCCACCTCAACTTACCCGCACTTACTACATCTGCTATAACTGACCAAAGCTTATTTAAAGGCATGTGAGACCAGAAGACAGCATCCAATCAGAATACCAATCACGTAAGTAAATGTGATGTTGTAAGACCTACACATAATTTTTGACAGCTCGAGCTTGGGTCCACACCTTCCCCGCTTGTTCGACCATGTGCAACCCTTCTTCCAGTGTATATACTCTTTTGGTTACGGCTATTACTTTCGTCTGAATAATATCTCTGTGATCTGGGAGCTTGAAGGATCTTTTTATTTCCGAATCAGCGCAGCGTACCGCAGACCTGAGCCTAGTTGCTGTTATAAACGCATGTTCTTTTCCAAGAGGTGTGCAGGTCGAATGTGCAGAATGGCATATAGTGCAGCCATCGGGGTTGTTTTGCCTTCCTAAATGATAAGCATTGATAGCCCTCTAATTTGTTAAGGTAGCTTATTTTTTGTGTTTCTTTTCATCAAACAAGAACCACAGGATTGGCTTAACAAACGCGGTAGATACCCAATGAGAAAAAGAAGGCGAAAACCCCACGTATACTTCAGCGTTTAACATGCATAAAGTTCCGTCGAGGCCTTCTTCACTCTCTTCTCCACGTTGAGCTTTCGAAACAACTTACTGTCTGCAATGATTCCTTGATATTTTGTGCAAGGTTTCTTCAGCAGAGTCACCCCTACTGGCACTTTGTACCTCTTAGTAAACAAGACCATATCCCTTTTATCTGCTTTGGCTGTCAACCCAACATTAGATGCCCAGGTAAGTATAACCCGAAGCGCCCGATCCATCAAAGAGTTGGCTGATGAGCAGCCTCCACAGCAGAGGCGGTAAAGTTTTGTATTGTAAACTAATCTTCCTGCAATTTAACATGCAGGCGATCCATAGGATTATGGTTTTGGCCTCATAAAATCCCCATTACGAAGAATTCTCCTTCTATTTGTTAAGACCATCCATAAACACCGATTTAGAGACATAATTTAAAGGCCCGGCAATATCTAATAATACTCCTTAGTCATACTCCTTATGTTCCTGGGCTTTTCAATATTTACTACCAACCTATTCAGCGCCATGTTGTATTTTGGGGAGCAGTTTGTTATCCATGTTGCAGTTTATATACACATTTATCAGCCTGTAATTGTTTTTGAGTAGAAAAGGGCTGTGGTGTTTCGGATACTTTTGACTGATTTTCTCCGCCTATGGTAGGAAAACTGCACCGGCAGTACTCCAAGAGTGGAGTACATAATTCATTTTACATTCATTTTCTCGTCGCTTTTATCTTTGTGAATGCAAATGATTACATAAACATGCGAGTATACTGCATACATACATACACACATTTCATAAAATAACACAAACATTGAAAGCTGGCGCAAATATGCGGTAGTTTATTAATATATGTATTAGGGTGGGTCGATTTGTATGTACGAAAGTTAACGGATATCGTGCCATCGATTTTTCGTAGGAGTTGGGATCAGGAAAAAAGTTCCACTACGCATACCCAAAAAAATAATTTTCGAGCCTGCGAAATTTAATTTTTTTGATTTTTTTTCGACTTTGATTTTTAAGGTTTTTTTCATCACTTACTAAAAAAATTTTCATTTGATTGTAAAATTTTCATGTATACCCTGTCCGACCCAAAATATCCAGGCGATAACAGTATTTTCAAAAAAAAAGCAAATTTTTTAGTATGTCATGAAAAAACCTTAAAATCAAAGTCGAAAAAAACTCAAAAAAAAAAAAATGAAATTTTCCATGCTCGAAAATTATTTTTTTGGGTATGCGTAGTGGAACTTTTTTTCCTGAGCCCTAATCTTATCCAAAAATCGATGGCGCGATATCGATTAACTTTCGTCCATACAAATAGACACACCCTAATATGTAAATATGTTTATGCTGACATTAGGGTTAGTTTAGGCTAGGTAAGTCACGCATTGATCTTGGAAGTATTTTTCAGAGAGTTTTCGCCTCGTCCTCTCAAAGGCTGGTCAGCTGAGCTTAAAGTGACCAGACACCTCGTCGACCTCCAAACAACTAGAGTTGTCTAGAATATATAGGCGCACCACATGGATCTCCACAGCCTTGACTTAACTTCAATAACCATTGAAAGATGATATTTTTTAAATTCCAAAGCTTAACAAAGGGCCAGAAAGACTTCGGTTATCACGGCGTTTTCTTAGCTGTGCCGAACAGAGATCAAATGATCAATGAAATTTCAAAGTCTACACTAGCAGGCACTTTAGCATCAGCCTCATAGTTGTCAGATATATTCGTATGCTCCTGCACCCAGATAAGTTTTAACAAACAGTAGTTAGATACCACTGCAAGGGAGGTTAAGCAATCTCTCGCAGTCTTGGAACTTACGGTGGCTGAGCTAATTGATTTGATAGCCGCTTGAGAATCTCAGTAGATGTTAAATCTTCTGACAGTGACTGCGGTGGATAACATACCACCTATCCCATCCTTTATGATTACAGACTTCCGTCAGGTACATTCCGCAGTGATTGTTCAACTTAATATCCAGCTTATATGTAGTTCATAGCAGTATACTTCAACCCCAAACTCTTCTGTTCTGCGTGGACTCATCGGTGAATAGGCTTACCAGACTCTCGTACCCATATCCATTCCCCCAATCGATTCCGCACTTCAAAAAATAGTATTAAATATGGCAAAAGAAGCGAAAGCTGACACACAGATAGATGCCAAAAGGTTTGAACTGTGACCATCTTAAGTGTAGGAAGGAATAATCTTGTTTTAACTGGGATAGGTGATATTTTCTAATATTTCAAATTAATATATATATACACAAATATATATACAAATAATCACTTTCCGAAAAATGTCCGCTTTCTTACGAACTTCATTACAGAATATTCTGTATTGCATGTGAGCGCAACCTCTCTGCCTTCCCCAAACCAATTGATAACAACACTTAGCCGTATTGAATCCTATATATTTAGCAAGCGAGACACAAGCAATCACACATTCCTTACGGAAGGAGAGGGTTGGGTGACCCAAAAGGTTTAACGTGGTCACATCAAGGTAGTCGGACTAGTACCATAATGGTGACGTATCAGCTCAATGTTCGGCAAAGGACCAAGACAACATCTATGAAATGCACAAAGGCATCATGGAATCTCCTTATCGCTACAAGCAGAAGAAGAAGAAAAAAAAACTTACACTGGGGACAGCTTTGATGTAATTTCGCCAGATCAATATAGCAAACAGCATAAAAAATCTCAATATACAAGAAAGATTAAAAACTGTTTGAACTCATGGTTTACGCCAATGGAGTAATAAATTTTTAGCAAACCCTTTTCTGGGTGGGTATTCAAATGAAAAATTTGATAGTATTATAATTTGAACATTCGAGATTTTTTGCTAAGCTCCTGATTGCTGTAGATTAGGTTTAGAGAGCGTGCGTGGAAATTGACTACATTACCTTCTTTAGAGGGAAGCTGTTGGTATACGGCATTGGAGAAATACATATGGCAATAACCTTTAATAAGACCCTTAGGTACACGCACTGCAGATGTGTGAAGCTTGAGAAGGAAGCTACTCCATTTCCTATCCACCATCGACATTAGGACTTTAAGATATAGCGAGTGTAGCAAGTGCGTTGCCCCAAACTCATATTCCTCGTAAGGAGCTGCCCGCCTCGGAACCTCTCCTGGCCATGTTAACTGCAAAGTCATTTATAGACGCAAGCGAGACTGGATACGTTCACATGGCATCCGACTTTATTACGTTGGGATATAGTGACTTTAAGGCAGTTTGAATGTCGAAAAAGTTCGTTATATTGATGTTTGGGGTTGTAACATTTTGTAGCAATCTGACTGCTCTCTATATGGCAGATACCTACGCCTGGAATTCACTGCATGAATAAGGGACACGGTACGATTAATTTACATTCATGTTTTTATGAGTAAATTCCAGCTCCGGCATGCTTTTTAATTTTAGCGCCGTCTATGTAGATTGTTATCCCCTACTGGGCCTTCACCCCATTCCTCATTTGAAGGGAAACTTATGTTCTGCACCTGGAAGTCCAAAACTAACGTGATGTGGTCGTTAGTTAAGTTGTGATTCCATTTAAACGTTCATTTGTCATGTCATCTTATATCGTCCTGTAGAGCCCCTTTCGCGGGCCATGCGGGCTATACGAACACTTGTCGAGGCTTCAAATGAAAAATTACGTTGAACGCTTCCTGAGTTACGCTGCTCACTGCTCCTGATATTCGTAGGTTTGCTAGACTTTTGCAACTTCCCAACCCCATGTTATTAGATTTTCTTTTCTAGCAGTTTTCACCACACAAGGGCTTCATACGTTAGTTTAGGTTGGACGAATGCGCCTTGAATGATATGCGGTGACAGTTCCCAGTCCCTGCCGATAGCATTTTTGCAAGTGTTGTACGCTACCGGAGCTTTCTTTGATCTCAGGTGAAGGTAATAAATTAAGGTGTTCAATAAATTGGGTTCTCTCAGCCTGAACCTGCTGTTGTTGCGTCAACAGTGCTTCGCGCCATTCAAGAATGGGTGCAACCACTAGTAGTTTCAACAGGTGTGGATCACTGGAAAGTTACTATTATATGCGTAGATCTCACATTGCATCTGAAAAGAAGGTTGTTGTCATTTGGGGACACATCACATGCAGGACATATATAAGGTGTGTTGGGGTTGATACTGGACCAGCACGAGTCTGACCTTCTACAGTGTCCAGAAAGAAATTGGGCTAGTGTAGCTCGTGTTTCTTTTTGTAGTCTGCTTTCTTCTACTGCAAGGGTTGGATAATATATATTGATAACTGGACGCGACTTATTGAAGGTGTTTACCGATGGTTCTGTGTGAGTTAGGCCTCCTTGTGTTTTTCTGGATCAAATGTCTACGCAAGCAGCTGCCAGATCTCATCACGCTTACGGAGATGTTTCCTTATGCCTCATGGAGGCGGGGTTAGATCAATCAGTTGTTCGCATTGTTGTGTCGTTATGCTCTTTAATGTTGAGCTCCTTTGCCTCACTCTGCCTGAACCTCGATAACTTGAATTGTTTGCATTAAGTTAAAACTGAAATTTATTTATTTCCTTGAAACCTACAATGCCCATTCGAAGCGATTGCGAGTTTTCATGATTTGCCCTAGAAAAGTATGTACAGATGGTTTACATTTTATTGACACCACCTGCATTATTACTTTTCTACTTTCATAAAATCCTTAGTTATAATTTTCGCGTATTTATTTTTCCATCATCTGAGCAATTTAAATGACCTTCAGCGCATCGAGGAAAATATTGACCACATTTAAGCATAGGGTGTAGATTTAAGTGTTTTTGTGGGAAATTACATTCAAATGCATACACAGAATACTTGTCAAAATATTTGTTCATACATATGTAAGTATAGGTAAATAGAAAAGAAATGCATTTGCGTCTATTTGCAAAATCACGTTGTCACATTTTATTTGTTTTTCCCGCATCAATGTTCATTGTGCTTTGCATGTGTAACTACTGTTTCTCGCTCTCTACATATTAACATCCTGTTCACCTGCCAGTTTCCGCTTCCGTTTTCCGTTTTTGTTCCATATAAACACATTTGACACACACGCTGCACAGCGATTGTTAAGTGCTATTGTTGTAAGTTTAGTGAATTTTCTTTCACCTCTCATTTGGAGGATATCGTCACAGCGATTTGCATTCTGTCAAACGATTTACATTACAGCCATCAACATGCTTTCTTACATATCGAACTAGATATTATTACTTGTACAAAGATGCTTAAGGATTCAGAAGCATACTGTTTTTTTAAATGAGTTTTGGATTACAAAATATTATTGGTATCAATACTAAAAGAATTAGTGAATGGGTCATGATAAAAAATAAAAAAATAATCTGTTATTAATTTGTGGTTGGTATTTAGAAATGATTTCTCGAAGGCAGCTTGTACTTGGCATAGCTCTCATCGAGGGGAAAGCTGTCTTGGCTAAGCTCGTAAAGATTTGGTGTTCGCGACGCGGAAATGGAAGGAACAATGCGAGCTGCAGTAATGGTAGACGTCGAGTGGAAGAATAAGCAGGCATTTACTCTGGCACAAGCAGGGGACTGTAAGAGTCTATTAGAAGAGGAATGTTGCAATGGTCGATTAGTCGCAGTTGCGAAGCTATGGCAAGCAAAGGAAAGGCATTAAGGAATGAAAAAAAGGAAAGTAATGCAGAGGAAAGGAAAGATCAAAAGTCAATACAGAAGTCGGAACTGAAACCGGAGGGTGTGTTTTTAATTTGTTAGCGTAGTGTTATCGACGAGTTATTAATGAGATATCGATTTTTTATGGAAGTGCTATAAACTTCCTTTCGACGAGCTATTGATTTAAAAAGTGTTTCGATTAATTATCGATATGTTTCGAAAAGTTACCGATTTTTTTTCGGAAATTTATGAATTTGTTATCGGCGTCTTACCGAGATTAGATTTTTATCAAAAAAATATAGATTCGTTGTCTAAAAGTTACCTATAAATTATAGATTTTACTATCAAAATTTTTCCGATTTGTTATCGTAGTGCGGCCAACTTGTCAACGGCCTTTACACAATAGAGAGATTGCGTATTTTACAAAAAAGAGATAGGAGAGTAAACAAAAAGGAAGATACAAAAGACATAGCCAATAGCTTTCTACTTTGTTAAAAATAAGTAAAATTAGTATAACGAACGGTGCAAATGGTTGTGTTTCTTTTGGTTTTGGTTTTGTTTTTGTTTAATTTATTAATTTTAATTTATGTACATAATTTAAGTATATGACACTACCAATCACAGGTGTGTACATGGATTTTGTGCATAATTGTAAGATAAGTTTTTAATTTCTTTAATTTTAATTAATTACTTTTTGTTGTTTTTTCAATAAAGTTTAGTTTTGTCCTTGAGGAAGCAAAGGAATTTAGCGAAACTTGCACCTTACACCTATTAGATCCCTTAGCCTACGCATAATCACAAATATTTTATCGATTTGTTATTGCAAAGTAATACAATTTTTATTTGGAGTTTGTCGATTTTGTTATTTAAAAGTTATCGATAAATTATAGAAAAGTTTTGGGTAGAGTAATATGAAGTTATCTTTTGTTATCGAAAAGACAGACATATGTTAACAGAGTTTTACAAATTTGTCATCGATGTGATATTGATTTGCCATCGAAAGGTTATCGATAAGTTATCTAAGAGTTATCGCTATCAAAATTATCTCTATTATATTCGGAATGTTGCCACTATGTTATAAATAGGTGTGTTATCGACGTCACTTAGATTTATTACGAAACAATTTCCTATAAAACATCAATACAAAATCTATTACACACTTGAAACTCGTCGATAATAATCCGATAAGCAATCAATAAGAAGTCGAGCACTCGAAAATTGATAGCTCGAAAATAATTTCGTTTTCGACAACAAGCCGATTATAAAACAATAACTTGTTGTTGTTGTTGGTGTTGTTGTTGAAGTGCTTCGCCCCATCCAATAGGTGTAACCGATCACAGATTGTCATCAAGATCCTTTAATGGGAGTCCAAGCAAACTTGCTGTTTCAACAGGGGAGGGCCATAATGAGAGGGGTGTTAGAGGCGTTGGTTCCACACTACAATTGAAGAAATGGTTGGTGTTATGTGGGGACACATTGCAAGCAGGGCATACATTTTGTATGCCGGGGTTGATTCTGGATAGGTAAGAGTTTAACCTGTTACAATATCCAGATCGAAGTTAAGCTAGAGTGACTCGCGTTTCCCTACGTAGGGTGTGTTCCCCCTCTGCTAGTTCTAAGTATTTTTCTTCAAGTACTGGATTCGCCGGACAATTCCTGGCATAGAGGTCGGACGCCTGCCTGTGGATATCACTGAGCAACTGCTTTTTTGCTTCATACGTCTGTGTTCTCAGGTGCCGTATTTCCTCGTAATGCTTACGGAGATGACCCTTTAAGCCGCTGCACGATATAGCCTCATCACTCAGGTGTCTGTTGGGATGCCCAGGTTTTTATTTCTTCCAGTGAGTAACCTTTAGGCTTGGAGATCATAATGAGGACGCGTAGCATGCAACCGTCGGGCCAATTTCTTTGTAAGTGGTAATGAGCGTTTCTTTATCTTTACCCCAAGTGCTGCCCACAAGAGATTTGAAGATTTTCTTCAAAATGTAGATCCTGATCGAACGTCATACCCAAGATTTTAGGGTGTAAGACAATCGGTAGCGTGGTTTAATCGACGTTGGCATTCAATATGGTCGACATTTGGCGCGTCCAAGTTATAAATAAGGTCGACCATGATTTGGTCGGTGACAATGTCAGGTTTCGCGAGGCGAAGAAACTGGAGAGATCAGGGAGATAGCTGTTAATTTTGTTACAAAACTCATCGATCTGTGGGCCTGGCCCTGTGGCTATTATTGTGCAGTCATCGGCGTAGGAAACAATAGGGACTCCTTTTGGGGGTGAAGGTAGCTTTGATATGTAGAAGTTAAACAAAAGTGGGGATAGGACACCACCCTGGGTACACCTAGTTTAATTCTTCTTGGTTTGGATGTCACGTTCCTGAATTGCACCGATGCTTGCCGACCAGACAGATAATTTCCCGTCTACCTTTTGAAACTTGGGAGAAAGGGAGACTCTTCCCGGTATTGCAGTAAAGTGCCGTGGTTGATCGTATCAAAAGCTTTTGACAGGGCTATCGCAACGATTACTGTCCTATGGTGGGAATTTTGGTTTAATCCGAAATTTATCTGAGTTTTAATGGCATTTAGCGCTGTGGTAGTGCTATGTAATTTTCGAAAGCCATGCTGATGATTGGCAAGTTGCAAATTTTCATTAAAACAGGGAAGCAGAATAGCTTCAGGTGTCTTGGCTACTGGCGATAGGGGAGATATCGGATGATAAAAATCTCCTATATTAGCTGGTTTCCCAGGCTTTAGTAGCGGAACCTCCTTGGCCATTTTCCATTTTTCGGGGCTGACGAAGGTGAAAGGGACATGTAGAAGACATGCTCTAGATAATTAAATCCATCTTTGCCTAGGTTTTTAAGCATCAGCATAGCTGTGCCGTATGGGTCCACTGCTTTAGATGATTTAGCATGAACAATGGCATTGTAAACCTCTTTGGCGGTGATGGTAATTTGAGGCGCGCTGTATTTATGCTTGCGTGTGCGTCTGTTGGCCCGCCGTATAACTTTGTGAACTGTAGAATGCATTACATATTGTCTGCAAAAGGCGCTCGCGCATTTTTTTGCATCCGACAGCTATTTTTCGCCAAAGGCGATGGAGACTTTGTCATTGTGCTTAGACGGATTCGATAGTGACTTTACAGGTGACCGCTGGGATGTAGATGTTGATGATTTCTAAGTTTCCATCGCCTGACTTGACAGATATGCCATGACGTTCTAGGACACAGCCCCTGCGGCCGATCTCTGAATCGAGTAGATTATATTGTACTGAGTGGTGGATGATAAACGCGAGATGGCACTCGCACGATCTTTTCTGTGGACGTTATGCCTAGAGCAGGTCTGCAGAGCAGATCATGCAGTGAGCTTGGTCTCTTGAATCGCAGCAATGCGGTTGTTATGCCACTTTATGAAAACAACTATCTGCGTGATCTTCCCAGTTAATCCCTTACAGTTTAACTGCAGAATTCTGAAGTACATCGGGGGAGACGTCATCACTTTAGGGGTAAGTAACGGGTGACTACGCCTGAGTTGAGGGAGGCCAGGACGCAATTGCTGTTGTTGCCCTGGGATAGGACGTCCTGGGTCAGCATTGGGGTATCCGGTGTAGTTGGGTTTGCGGCCTGGCAGCATGTCGCGATGAAACCCGTCGGGTTGGCTGCCGTCGCAGAGACCAGAGCATCTAGGAAAGTGGCACCGTCCAAGACCGGAGCTGAATTGGGCAGATGCCGCAAACATGACTGATGCTCGGCATTGCTACCGACTCTACTACGGAGATTGTAGTTATGAGTAGTAGCGGCCATATGAGTCGGTGGCGCCATGGGGCGACGATGACGTCGGGTTTTGGGATCCAGCCCAGAACAACCTATCTGATGCAACCATCCAGTGGCGGATTTGAATATTCGCCGCCCCTAGGCAATAATTATTTCCCACACTTACGTTCACAATAATAATATTTAACATAATGATGGCGATTTTCAGTGCTTTATTACAGTGTAGTTTGTTATTAATGAAATAAATAACCAAATCAAGAAAATCGAAATTTGCATAAATGAGGCATTTAACCGTAACTTTTTTCCAAACATTCCTCATTTAAATGTCTCTGTGTCTTGATTTTTCTGCTGCAAACTCGCAATTGATATCATCACAATCGATAGATAATAACAATTCTGAGCATTCGGTTGTCTTCGCCCAATGAAGATCTAATGTAGTTTTTCGTTTGTTTTGAAACATAAAACGCTCCCTCTGTGCTACAATTTGCAATAGAAATTGGAACAAGCATACGCAGCGCAATGTCAACATTAGGATAAGAAATCTGCAAATGATCCTGTCCCAGCATTTTCAACAGTTCCAACGGAGAATAAATTGAAATATTCTTTTCGAGGCAGTATGCCTTGACAAAGGCTATTTCATATCCCCAAAATTTCCTCAAGAATTTGGGTGTAGTAGTTACTCAATATGGTGGATATCTTACTCAGTGTTTTTTATTCCAGAATCGTTGAAATAGAGAGAGCTTTCTCTTCATACAGATCGAATTCTTCACGAGCATCAGAAAGAACTTTGAATAGTCCGTTGAACAAAGTGATCATTTCGGAAATAGTCGTATTCACAGTTTGTTATTTCTTGCTCACCGCTTTGAATGACGTTAATAAGAAGCTCCACAAACCTTGCATGAATGCAGTCTCCAAAAGTTCCAGTTGAAATGAATTAGGTTAGTTTAGGTTGAATTAGCCGTTTCACAAGGACCTCACATATACTGAATGAGACCGCAGTGTTACCAGAAGTTTGTTTTAACGATCAAACTGGAAAATCCTATCAAAAACCAGGACCTATGTTATAAAATAACTCTGCTCCTTTCTAGAACTTAAGCCACTTGCTGCTTCTAGGTCTGGCAGCTGTATAACTCCTAATAACTGGAGTCTTAGCCTGACAAGCGCAGGGAACGAGCATAAAACGTACTCGGTCGCTTCATCCTCCAACCACCACTTCCTACATCTGCTTTCACTGACCAAGCCTAACTTAAAGGCATGTGTCGCAAGAAGGCAGTATCCATTCAGAATACCCGTCATGAGTCTACAGTCCTTTTTTTAATGATAGAAGCAACTTTATTAGTCTAAGTTTGTAAGACCTACACATAATTTTCGGCACTTTATAGCCCCGTGAATTAAACCACGCCTTTTCCGCTTGGTCGATCATTTGCACCTCCCGTTTTCTCTTAATCTCACCCAGTCTAATTGGGACGTCTACGGAACAAGCTTCAAGGGATGCGCCCTTTTTAGCTAGTTCATCTGCTTTTTCATTCCCATCTATTCCCATATGCCCTAGGACCGAATATAGATGTATGTTTCTCCCTGTCTCGATTATCTCCAGAGACTGCTTCCACTCTAACACGCATTTAGATGCTATGCTATGAGAGATTATTGCCTTAATTGTTGCTTGACTGTCAATATAAAAGTTAACACGGTTGCAGTTTAAGCTATTCTCTTGCAGTGTTTCTACTACTTGGACTGTGGCTAATATTTCCAATTGGAAAACGCTACAGTAATCTGGCAGCATGAAGGATCTGTTTATTTCCGGATCAGCATAGTATACCGCAGACCCTATTCCTTCCACTACTTTGGAACCATCTGTTTACAAATGTATCGCTTCGTCCGCCATTTGAACACACTTGCGCCAACCACCCACCTATATTGTGGCCTTAAGACCTCCATCGAAGCGCAGATAGGGAATCAGGTAGTCTGTTCGTCCTGTGATTGATGACGCTATACTGCTATGGCCGTATGGTCGGCGCTCAAGCTGCCCCGAGGCACTGAGCCTGGTTGCAGTTGTTAACGCTATGTTCTTTGCTTCCAGTTCTACAGGGAGTGAATTATTTTACGACTGCTATGCGGAATAATAATTTACAGCTTCATTCTAATTTCGAAATACAAAAAACAGTATGAATTATTTATTATAATATACATACAAAAATAATATTTTAAGTGGAGCAAAATCCGAATGCACTTTTTTTTTTTTTTTGTTTTTTTCAAAAATTAATTGGGCGGAATTTTCTGCCCCTAAATTTTTCCGCCCTAGTCTCTGGCCTATGTTGCCTATATGGTAAATCCGGAACTGACAAGTGTGTGATCGTCCTAAAAAGATTCTCTTCTGGCATACGCAGCATACGGACTTCTTAGAATGGACACGAATACAAACAAAAAGGAGGGTAGAAGTGACGGCGAAGGTGGTCATGGTGCGTGGGACGCGACAGGTGCGGAGAGCGCTCCGAAGCAGGTCGCTGGCAGCCGGGAAAGCTCCAGGCGGATCAAAAGGGTTGATCAGACGGATCAGCGCAGGGGTTTTGGTTTCAAACCCCATAGGTACGGTTAGTTCCCGTAGTGGAGGGGTGTCGAAACCGACACCCAATGCAGGCCCACATGGGGCTGTGACTGGGAAAGTTAGAGGTCCGGCGAATGCGACTGACCAGCCCAGTACCAGTAAGGAAGCCCTGTCGCGAGGAGCTCTCCCAACGGGAGCCCTGGGGTCTAACCCTGGGCCAGGAGCATCGTAGCTTGCGACGACCACACACCGGTGTCGAACGATGCGGGTGAGCAGCAGGGTCTGGGGGCTAGGAAGCGGCTAAGGTCGGATGAGCTGAATGCCCCAACGATAAAAAGGGCCCGAGGAGGTGGGGACGCAATTGCGCTTAGCGAAATCGCTAAACGAGCGGGCTCCATCACGCTCGCGGTCCTGGATAGGAATAGGGAGGATAGTGCCATCTCCCGAGAGGAGTGGCCGTGGGTCGCCAGCGCCATATAAGCGGCCTATATGACCGTTTTTATGGAGAGCCCAGATCCGCCGCCGTGATTCGAATACTCGGGGTGGTATCATGGATTTAGACTGATTACTTGTGCTGACGAGCGGTCGGCCTGTATCTTTAAGAAAATAATTTCTTTGGTTAGGGAGGTCTGGAGGGGAGCCAGACTCGAGGTCGTGGAACGAAGGGATCTCCCCCTTCGACCGAGGGCTCGAGTGTGATTGCCTGCCGGGCCCTCTCAGCCGGAGAAAATACTGGAGTTGATGCGTTATTGCAACCCGAACCTTCCGACGCATAACGAGGGTGAATCCGCCAAGGATGGGGTGCAGAAGAAGAAGAGTTGTGTTGATGGAAATCCGTCAAATCAATTTTCAGCGCTCTAAGGCAGATATAGTCCTTGTCCAGGAGCCGTGGCTGAGTAGTAACGGCGGAAAAATTTCTGGATTAAGTACGGGAAAATTCAACACCTTGGTGCATGGGGAGGCAGGTAGTCCTAGATCCTGTGTGCTTATTAAAAAGGAATTTAAATCTTTTATTCTCTCTAATTGCAGCAATGCTGACGTAACCACGGTCTGCCTCGAGCGTATATGCCCCATGGGGACGTAACGGGACCACCACCTGTGATACTGGGCGAAATCACCGCTGAAGTAAGGCGGAGAGGCGTTGGCATAATCATAGGTGCCGATGCTAATGCACACCATAGCATATGGGGTAGCTCGGATACGAACACCAGAGGTGAGTCTTTATTTACTTTTATTGTAGATGAGGGACTTTGTATGTGTAATAGGGGGAATGACCCGACTTTTATTATTGCGGTAAGGGAGGAGGTCCTTGACCTCACCCTGATTAGCAGAGAACTGGAAGATCGGATATCTGGCTGGAGGGTTCTCAACGAGCACTCCTTCTCTGATCACCGATATATTCAGTTTTCGGTGAACAAAGAACGTCCCGGTAAAATATCATTTAGGAAACCCAAAAGTAGCAATTGGGACTTGTATTGTAGGAAACTGGGAGAGCTATTGCCTGAGGCGCCTATCTTTTCTTCGGACCTGTTCGAACATGAGATAGACGGTTTGGTGGAAAACTTCACCTCGGCAAGCAATAGCGCCTTTCAATTGTCCTGCTATTTGAAAACTTACAGGGGGAAGGGCAAGCCGCCCTGGTGGTCTGATTCTTTTGACGACCTAAGAGTGTCCAGTAGGCGGCTCTTTAACAGAGCCAGGAGGAATAAATTACCTTCGGCCTGGGAGCTCTAAAAGGTGAGTCTGGGGATTTATAAATATGAAATAAGGATAGCCAAGCGAGATTCATGGCGAAGCTTCTGCGAAAACTTAGAAGGCTGCAACGAATCCGCGAGGCTTAGAAAAATACTCTCTAGGAATTCCGCCCCTCGGGGCAACTGAGAGATGATGGTGGGGACTGGTTGATGAGTAGCGAGGAGTCCCTAAAGCTTTAAGTGGACAATCATTATCCCGATGTCCCAATTGGGCAGGGATCTCCGCTTGCATGATCGGCGGTCGCTGGTCATGCAGAAATGCCTACCATTCCTCTACGGGAAAGTCAAATATCCTGGGCTATAAGTTCGTTAAAGCCCTATAAGTCACTCGGCCCGGATGGCATCATTCCTGCGCAACTTCAAAAGAATTTAGGGATTTCCTGCCACTGGTTGGTCATCATCTACACGAACTGCATCAGGCCTAACTATATCCCTAAGTCGTGGCTAAAGTCAGTCAAGAGCTAAATGTAAGCCGCAAGTTTAAGTTGGCTGATCACTGCAGTGTATTCCAAGCGGAAGTTGCTGCGATTAAGGATGCGGTGGATGAAATGCTATCCAGTGCTACTACGGTTAGGGAATTTAATATCTATTCTGATAGCCATGCGGCTATAAAGGCCTTGAGCTCAACTACAGTGCAATCGAGGGTGGTCTGGTAATGCCTGATCTCGCCTGAGATTGCATGGAACTATTTTATAATTAAAATTACCTGGGTCTCGGGCCATAGTGATATCTCGGGCAACTGTCAAGCGGATATCTTAGCCCGCATCGGTACAATTGAACCGGATGAAGATGGCTGTAGGGATTTTGGGATTCCGCTGACCACATGTGGTATGCTCTTCCATAGCTGGGCCTCGAGTCAGCTCAGCAAACGTTGGGCGGACACCACCCCTTGCAGGGTAGGAAAACCTTTCTGGCCGAAGTTGTATGGCAGGAGGCCTGCCGAAGTAATTGGGTTCACTAAGGTTCACCTATCAATGATCATTGGGGTTTTGGCAGGGCACTGTCCCATGGGTATCCATGCAGTACGTCTCAATATACTGGAAACTCTATCCTGCTGCAGCTTTATGGAGGATTATGGGGTGGAATCACATCAAATCGCTTTATGCATTGATTGCCTAGCTTTTGAAAGAACTAGGCGAAAGTACTTCGGTCGCGACTCATTTGGATCTCCCGAGGAATTATTTTGGGGTTGGGATCAGAATCATTCGGAAGTTTATCGTTGCTACCCAATGATTCTGTAAGTAGCTATATCTACGTCACTGTTATTTTACTGTATGTGGTATCCCAACGGACCTTCATGTGATCCAAGTGAGCTTCCCCTATCAGGGCACATTATTATCACATTTGTTATAGTTTTATATATATTTTTTTTTTTAATCTGACGATTTTTGCTGAATAAGCTCGGCTTTCAACTGCGTTTATATTCCGCACTGCGTTTATAAATACACTTATTTTAAAAAGCCTTTCCATAAAAAAAACTTTGGCTATACTGTTTTATGTGAAAGAGTATTACAACATATCAATCAGCGAATTTTAGTTTTGCCAGCTTGCAAAAATAAGTTATCAATCTGCCAGAAAAAAATTGGTACGCTTCTAGAAGTGAAGAAAATTAGGGTGTGCGTTATTTGCCAATTCTAATTTGAACTTCGAATAGCTTTGAATGAATAAATTTATCGCAAATGTATGATTTTTAGAAACATTTCAATTATTTTTCATTATTTAATGCGTTGTCCTCACAATTTATATTTTCTCCAAACCAATTGTCTACCCCACACAAATGGGGTGAATCCTATTTTTTAATAAGGCAAAGCTCTGGCGACTCAAAGCTCGTGTTGTACCTAGGGGAAGGGGTGTCGGCGGAACGCTCGAAAAAGTTCAACGTATCCATATTAAATTGTTATACTGTAATAGGGTTTGTTTCCGAATGGTATCGTCAACATCGAAAACACTCCCAAAAACCTTCGGGGAGCTGTTTTATCGATACAACAATTTTTAACCTAATTTATAAGTTTCACACAGACAGCCAGTGAAGAAATCAGTAAATTCTTGTACAGCTGAATATTTATTGTGCTCAATTCCTCTTACAAACTACAAATTTTTATTCAAGGTATATATGAGCTTTAGGCCAATATATACATATGTTTATTAAAAGACAGCAAATGTGTTTAAACATTATATATATATTTGTCGAATGGTTTGTCTTGCCAATATTTCGACTTCAAACTGAAGTCATCTAACACGGTCATAGTCAACACGGCCAAGAATTTTGTAAGAAGAGTTCTCTGCAATTGAAAACATATTAGAAAATAATGAGTTTCCAACACATATATTAAAGAGCTATATAAGATATTATTTCGTCAAATTAAACACAAATAAACCAACTAATGATACAAAGCAAATGTATGAATCAACCTTATTTGTATCGGGTCTGTCTAATAGAATCAAATATTCAAACATATATGACAAAGAGAGATTTAAATTAGCTTTCACATACAACAATACCTTGCAACGGAGGATTTTTAGCAATACGAAAAGCAGAATAGAGAAATGTGATAAATCGGACGTTATATATAAAATTAATTGTAATGGCGACGAGTCCCACGTATGCCACAAAGTATATGTGGGGACAACTAAATCGAAACTGAAGACGAGGATTTCCGGACATAAATCAAATATTAAAAATCGTGACAACCCTAATGATAATAATACAGCTTTAACTCAGCACTGCAGAACTACTGGACACTATCCCGATTTGGAAAATGTAACAATAATGCAGCATGAGAGAAACAGCAATAAACGCTACATACTTGAAATGTTACATATAATGAATACACCAAATGACAAACGCTTACATTTAAAATCAGACACAGATCATTGCACCTACGCCTATAGAGAACTTATCAACAACAACAAAAAAGGCTTATAATGAGAGTGTGACTTCGTTTGCACAACTGTTCACCTGCTGCTGATTTGAAAGTCGCTTATTGTTGGAGATTTTGTTTATTGTTGTTTGTATAAAAAATATGTGTACAAATACTGTATTTTATTGTTTATATTTTTTAATGTTCTTCTTTTACCTTTGTTTGTTAAAATATAAAATATAAAGTTAGTCGACCAGATGCATTCATAAGTGTAAGTTGACACTTGCTGTAATTGTATAATTATGTATGTATGTACCTATGTCTCAATAAATGTTTTTCGTTTTTTCAGTCCTGAAGATTACTTGGCACAAGATCTTAATTATGTTAGCCCACTTAAATTCGAGCAGTGTTGTGGCTCAAAATTTTGTGCAATACTCCCAACTATAGTTTTGTGGCAGTATATTTTTGAACAGCAGTTTGGAAACAGATAAATTTAATTAATTGGGCCCTTTGTACTTTTCTGTATTTATTCAACAAAAATACAGTCGTTGTATGCGTTTGAAATTAATAACGCAATTCAACTCTGGCGAATACATATATAAACAAACAATTACTATAAAAATTTCTTTTGAAAACCAAAAGCAAGTGTTTTTTAAAGCTGAGGTCATTTCATTTCGCAAAAGATCTTAATTATTTTAGCCCACTTAATTCGAGCAGTGTTGTGGTTCAATATTTTGTGCACTACTCCCAACTATAGTTTTGTGGCAGTATATATTTGAACAGCAGTTTGGAAAGAGATAAATTTAATTAATTGGGCCCTTTGTACTCTTCTGTATTTATTCAACAAAAATACATTCGTTGTATGCATTTGAAATTAATAACGCAATTCAAATCTGGCGAATACATATATAAATAAACACTTACTATAAAAATTTCTTTTGAAAACCAAAAGCAAGTGTTTTTTAAAGCTGAGGTCATTTCATTTCGCAAAAAATCTTATTTATTTTAGCCCACTTAATTCGAGCAGTGTTGGGGTTCAATATTTTGTGCACTACTCCCAACTAAAGTTTTGTGGCAGTATATATTTGAACAGCAGTTTGGAAACAGATAAATTTCATTAATTGGGCCCTTTGTACGTTTCTGTATTTATTCAACAAAAATACAGTAGTTGTATGCGTTTGAAATTAATAACGCAATTCAACTCTGGCGAATACATATATAAACAAACAATTACTATAAAAATTTCTTTTGAAAACCAAAAGCAAGTGTTTTTTAAAGCTGAGATCATTTCATTTCGCAAAAGATCTTAATTATTTTAGCCCACTTAATTCGAGCAGTGTTGTGGTTCAATATTTTGTGCACTACTCCCAACTATAGTTTTGTGGCAGTATATATTTGAACAGCAGTTTGGAAACAGATAAATTTAATTAATTGGGCCCTTTGTACTTTTCTGTATTTATTCAACAAAAATACAGTCGTTGTATGCGTTTGAAATTAATAACGCAATTCATCTCTGGCGAATACATATATAAACAAACAATTACTATAAAAATTTCTTTTGAAAACCAAAAGCAAGTGTTTTTTAAAGCTGAGGTCATTTCATTTCGCAAAAAATCTTATTTATTTTAGCCCACTTAATTCGAGCAGTGTTGTGGTTCAATATTTTGTGCACTACTCCCAACTATAGTTTTGTGGCAGTATCTATTTGAACAGCAGTGTGGAAACAGATAAATTTAATTAATTGGGCCCTTTGTACTTTTCTGTATTTATTCAACAAAAATAAAGTCGTTGTATGCGTTTGAAATTAATAACGCAATTCATCTCTGGCGAATACATATATAAACAAACAATTACTATAAAAATTTCTTTTGAAAACCAAAAGCAAGTGTTTTTTAAAGCTGAGGTCATTTCATTTCGCAAAAAATCTTATTTATTTTAGCCCACTTAATTCGAGCAGTGTTGTGGTTCAATATTTTGTGCACTAATCCCAACTATAGTTTTTTGGCAGTATCTATTTGAACAGCAGTGTGGAAACAGATAAATTTAATTAATTGGGCCCTTTGTACTTTTCTGTATTTATTCAACAAAAATACAGTCGTTGTATGCGTTTGAAAGTAATAACGCAATTCAACTCTGGCGAATACATATATAAACAAACAATTACTATAAAAATTTCTTTTGAAAACCAAAAGCAAGTGTTTTTTAAAGCTGAGGTCATTTCATTTCGCAAAAGATCTAATTATTTCAACAAACAATTACTATAAAAATTTCTTTTGAAAACCAAAAGCAAGTGTTTTTTAAAGCTGAGGTCATTTCATTTCGCAAAAAATCTTATTTATTTTAGCCCACTTAATTCGAGCAGTGTTGTGGTTCAATATTTTGTGCACTAATCCCAACTATAGTTTTTTGGCAGTATCTATTTGAACAGCAGTGTGGAAACAGATAAATTTAATTAATTGGGCCCTTTGTACTTTTCTGTATTTATTCAACAAAAATACAGTCGTTGTATGCGTTTGAAAGTAATAACGCAATTCAACTCTGGCGAATACATATATAAACAAACAATTACTATAAAAATTTCTTTTGAAAACCAAAAGCAAGTGTTTTTTAAAGCTGAGGTCATTTCATTTCGCAAAAGATCTAATTATTTCAACAAACAATTACTATAAAAATTTCTTTTGAAAACCAAAAGCAAGTGTTTTTTAAAGCTGAGGTCATTTCATTTCGCAAAAAATCTTATTTATTTTAGCCCACTTAATTCGAGCAGTGTTGTGGTTCAATATTTTGTGCACTAATCCCAACTATAGTTTTTTGGCAGTATCTATTTGAACAGCAGTGTGGAAACAGATAAATTTAATTAATTGGGCCCTTTGTACTTTTCTGTATTTATTCAACAAAAATACAGTCGTTGTATGCGTTTGAAAGTAATAACGCAATTCAACTCTGGCGAATACATATATAAACAAACAATTACTATAAAAATTTCTTTTGAAAACTAAAAGCAAGTGTTTTTTAAAGCTGAGGTCATTTCATTTCGCAAAAAATCTTATTTATTTTAGCCCACTTAATTCGAGCAGTGTTGTGGTTCAATATTTTGTGCACTACTCCCAACTATAGTTTTTTGGCAGTATCTATTTGAACAGCAGTGTGGAAACAGATAAATTTAATTAATTGGGCCCTTTGTACTTTTCTGTATTTATTCAACAAAAATACAGTCGTTGTATGCGTTTGAAACTAATAACGCAATTCAACTCTGGCGAGTACATATATAAACAAACAATTACTATAAAAATTTCTTTTGAAAACCAAAAGCAAGTGTTTTTTAAAGCTGAGGTCATTTCATTTCGCAAAAGATCTTAATTATTTTAGCCCACCTAATTCGAGCAGTGTTGTGGTTCAATATTTTGTGCACTACTCCCAACTATAGTTTTAGGCCAGTATATATTTGAACAGAAGTTTGGAAACAGATAAATTTAATTAATTGGGCCCTTTGTACTTTTCTGTATTTATTCAACAAAAATACAGTCGTTGTATGCGTTTGAAAGTAATAACGCAATTCAACTCTGGCGAATACATATATAAACAAACAATTACTATAAAAATTTCTTTTGAAAACTAAAAGCAAGTGTTTTTTAAAGCTGAGGTCATTTCATTTCGCAAAAAATCTTATTTATTTTAGCCCACTTAATTCGAGCAGTGTTGTGGTTCAATATTTTGTGCACTACTCCCAACTATAGTTTTTTGGCAGTATCTATTTGAACAGCAGTGTGGAAACAGATAAATTTAATTAATTGGGCCCTTTGTATTTTTCTGTATTTATTCAACAAAAATACAGTCGTTGTATGCGTTTGAAACTAATAACGCAATTCAACTCTGGCGAATACATATATAAACAAACAATTACTATAAAAATTTCTTTTGAAAACCAAAAGCAAGTGTTTTTTAAAGCTGAGGTCATTTCATTTCGCAAAAAATCTTATTTATTTTAGCCCACTTAATTCGAGCAGTGTTGTGGTTCAATATTTTGTGCACTACTCCCAACTATAGTTTTGTGGCAGTATCTATTTGAACAGCAGTGTGGAAACAGATAAATTTAATTAATTGGGCCCTTTGTACTTTTCTGTATTTATTCAACAAAAATACAGTCTTTGTATGCGTTTGAAATTAATACCGCAATTCAACTCTGGCGAATACATATATAAACAAACAATTACTATAAAAATTTCTTTCGAAAACCAAAAGCATGTGGTTTCTTTTAAAGCTGAGGTCATTTCATTTCGCAAAGGATCTTAATTATTTTAGCCCACTTAATTCGAGCAGTGTTGTTGTTCAATATCTTTTGAACTACTCCCAACTAAAGTTTTGTGGCAGTATATATTTGAACAGCAGTTTGGAAATAGATAAATTTAATTAACTGAGCCCTTTGTACTTTTCTGTATTTATTCAACAAAAATACAGTCGTTGTATGCGTTTGAAATTAATAACGCAATTCAACTCTGGCGAATACATATATAAACAAACAATTACTATAAAAATTTCTTTTGAAAACCAAAAGCATGTGTTTTCTTTTAAAGCTGAGGTCATTTCATTTCGCAAAAGATCTTAATTATTTTAGCCCACTTAATTCGAGCACTGTTGTTGTTCAATATCTTTTGCATTACTCCCAACTAAAGTTTTGTGGCAGTATATATTTGAACAGCAGTTTGGAAATAGATAAATTTAATTAATTGAGCCCTTTGTACTTTTCTGTATTTATTCAACAAAAATACAGTCGTTGTATGCGTTTGAAATTAATAACGCAATTCAACTCTGGCGAATACATATATAAACAAACAATTACTATAAAAATTTCTTTTGAAAACCAAAAGCATGTGTTTTCTTTTAAAGCTGAGGTCATTTCATTTCGCAAAAGATCTTAATTATTTTAGCCCACTTAATTCGAGCACTGTTGTTGTTCAATATCTTTTGCACTACTCCCAACTAAAGTTTTGTGGCAGTATATATTTGAACAGCAGCTTGGAAACAGATAAATTTAATTAATTGGGCCCTTTGTACTTTTCTGTATTTATTCAACAAAAATACAGTCGTTGTATGGGTTTTGTTCGATAAGAAGCTTTTTTCTTATTAATTTAAAATATTTAAGGGCGAGTGCAAAGAACGTATTACCAAATTTATAAAAAGTTATGTATCCAAAGATGGTGGAAAGAACAAAATGAGAGCGAGAGTTTATTATTCAGATCTTTTTATACAAAATGTAGAGAGCTTAATTAACAGCTAACTTAGTTAATACAGAGGTGTAATAAATCTTAGTAGAAATTGAGCAACTATGCTAATGCTAAATTCACACTAATCTATAGTATTACAAAATTCAAATAAAGATAATCAAGAAATTTAACATTGTATGTACATATGTATCTGTAAGGATAAAAATGAAGGTAAATATATCTCAACTTAAATATCTGACTGAACATCCTGGCCGCCTTGAAAGATCCCTTTCAAGATAGTAATGGTGCAAGTTTGTGTATGGGCCGACGGATGAGACCCCTTGCAGTTTTTACGTTGACGACTCGTACACGTTGATCCTTTCCTGGAATTGCTTCAGTTACTCGCCCCATTACCCAACGTTGAGGAGGGACATTTTCTTCATGTTCTAAGACAAGTGCGCCCTTAACGATATTATCGCTTGCGGTGGTCTACTTATTGCACCTCTGTAGCTCATTTAAATAGTCGGTTGACCATTGCTGCCAAAATCGCTGTTTAATGGCACTGATTCGAACATAATGGTCTAGTTGGCTGATTTCCTTGCTTGTTGTTTGACGCTCTGGAAGAGACTTAAGTGAGCTCCCAATCAAGAAGTGACCAGGCGTGAGTGCTTCCATGTCGCTAGGATCGGAAGAGAGTGGCGATATGGGTCGCGAATTGAGTATGGCTTCTATTTCAATCATGGCTGTTGTCAACTCCTCAAAGGTTAGACGTGCATTCCTAACAGTGCGAATTAAATGGCCCTTAGCAGACTTTACCGCGGCCTCCCACAAGCCGCCAAAATGAGGTGCCCGCGGTGGTATGAAACGAAAGTTGATGAATTCATTGGAACAAAATTGAGTTATGAAGTCCTTATTCTTCGGATTGAAAAGGAAAGACCTTAGTTCTGCCAACTGGTTACAAGAACCAACGAAATTAGTGGCATTGTCGCAAAAAATGTCAGTTGGTAGACCTCTTCTACCGATAAGGCGTTTCAACGATGCAATAAAAGCTTCAGTCCGAGACGACCTCAATATGTACCGCCTTGGATGATAGACACACGAAAATCGCAACATAAGTTTTGTAGGGTATCTTGCCACGAATTCGCAAATAGGTATTAATTGGTCCACAAAAATCAACTGCGCATCGAGAGAATGGGCGAGCAGGGTTGAGACGTTCGACCGGAAGGTTGCCCATCACCTGTTGCAACAGGCGGGGTTTGTAGCGAACGCAATGAGTGCATGATCCTACGATACGGCGTGTGAGATTTCTTGCGTTGACAATCCAAATTCGCAGTCGAATAAGTGCCACTAAAGCCTTTGCACCGGCATGGTAATTCGTGATGTGCAAATGACGAACATATCCTTCAACAAACTCGCTAGTGCTAGGTAAAAGTATTGGATGTTTTTGATCATACCTGACTCCTGCAAGTTCAAGGCGACCACCCACCCGTAATAAATCAAAGCCGTCAGTAGGCTCCAAAAATGGGTTTAGAAATTTTAATGAGCTTTGGAGGTCTAACTTCCTTTGTATTCGTCGGATATCCTCTTCAAAATAATGTTGCTGCAAATTCCACACAATGCATAAAAGCACCGTTTCCAATTCCTGAGGGGCGAGAGAGTGCATGTCAAATTCATTTAGTTTACGTAAGCCCATTCTATGTACCCTTGAATAAAATCGAAACATCCACGCAACGATGCGTAGAATTTTCATATGCGAGCTATATCTTTTTATAACCTCCAGGATGTAGTTGAACCTTGTCGCTATTTGGAACACCGACTTTCTTTTTTCTTTATCTACTTCTGCGTAGTCAACTTTATCGATTTTGGTTTGGGGCCAGTGCTCCTTACTATGGGATAAAAATGGCGGACCCCGATACCATATTGAATTAGCGAGCTCTAAGCAAGTTGAGCCTCTCGAAACAATGTCAGCCGGGTTGCTACTTGTTGGAACATGCCTCCAGTGGCATGCCGCTGTCAGATCTTGAATTTCTGATATCCTATTACCAACAAATGCCGATAATGTAGACGAATGTTGCTTTAACCAGTAGAGAACTATTTGGGAATCTGTCCATAAGTACACTTCTGTCGTATATTTACCCGAGCATGATTTGATTTTATTGTAAAGTTGCGATAGCAGATGTGCTCCACAAAGTCCAAGCTTTGGCCATGACTTCTTTTTAGTAGGGGCAACTCTGGATTTTGCTGTGAGAAGTTTAACGCAAGTGACGTTATGAGAGTTGATTACTCGTAGGTAAATACAACAGCCGTATGCCCGTATGGAGGCATCACAGAATCCGTGTACCTGTACGGAAACTGCATTCTCTGCCAAACAGTATCGAGGGACTTTCAATGACGGAAGTAGTGCTAAATCCTGTACAAAATTTTTCCATGCGGTATGCAAGTTTTGGGGAATAGATTCATCCCAATCAATCTCTAATAGCCAAAGTTCTTGCAGAATAGTTTTTGCTACGATAACGAGAGGGGATAACAAACCAAGAGGGTCAAAAAGTGACGATGCTAGCGATAAAATCTTTCGTTTCGTACATTTGTTATCCACAGTCGATTTCGCTTTGAACGAAAACATAACCAAATCAGTGCCTTGATCCCATTGTATGCCTAGGGCGCTTGTTACGAAGGATTCCTCTATGTTTAAATCCTTGACGGTTTTTTCCTCTCTGAAGCTTTGATGATTGGAATGCCATTTCGCTAATTCCATACAACCGCCTTTTAGAATTGCAGTAACTTCCTTCTTAATTTGAGCTAGTTGCTTCGGGGTTTCCGCCGCACCCAGAAAATCATCGACATAAAACGAAGATTTTATAACCTTCGACCCAAGACGGAACTCCGATTCATATTGATCAGCTAGGTACTGAAGACTGCGCACTGCAAGGAAAGGTGCAGCTGCTGTACCATACGTCACAGTATTTAACTTAAAGGTTTTAACTGGTTCATCCTCAGAATTTCTCCAAAGAATATATTGAAAACAATGATCGCGTGGATCTACAAGCACTTGGCGGTACATTTTGACAATGTCAGCTGTGATAGCGTAGCGAAAAAGGCGAAACTGAACGAGTAACATGTATAACTCGGTTTGAGTAGTTGGCCCTACCAACAATAAGTCATTTAGAGATTTTTGAGATGTTGTTGGACACGATGCGTCAAAAACAACTCTTAATTTTGTTGACGTGCTTGTAGGCTTTAGCACACAATGATGAGGAATGTAATAATGCGGTTCATCAAGCTTCGGTGACTTCACTTTGCTCATATGTCCTAATTCTTCGTATTCCTTCAAAAATGACGCATATTGGTATTTTATTTGCAAATCTTTAGATAAACGGCGCTCCATTGCTTTCAATCTCCTCAATGCAGTATCATATGAGAAGCCGAGAGAAGAAGGGTTATCCTTAAAGGGTAATCTTACAATAACTCTACCATCGGTGTCTCGAGAAACTGTTTCCAAATAAATTTTTTCACAGACTGTCTGCTCATCTGTCATTCTTTTTGATTTATCATCTGTATCTTCAATTTTCCAAAGATACTCCAAGTTACGGTCAACTCTTTCGTCATATGTGAGTAAGCATGTTGGCGTAGATGATTTGCGTGGAACTGAAGGTTCGTATCGGCCAGAAACGACCCACCCTAACAGAGTCTTTTGTAGGGACGGCAAATTTTCTCCGAGTTTAATTTGGCCAACTGACAAGATTTCAAAGAAGCTTTCTGTTCCTAGCAAAAGATTAATGCGTTTTGACTTGAAAAATTCTTCATCGGCCAGTTGGGTATTTGGAGGCAAATTCCACGTAGAAATGTCAATTTGAGATTCTGGCTGATACGAGATATGGGAAGTAACGCAAAAGGAAAGTTGTAGTTGTAACTGATTGAAACGAGATTTGACTGAAGTAGATATTTTATGCTTAATGTTTGTCCGTGACTCCCCTATGCTACTAATTTGTATGGAGTGTTTTTCTCTTGGCAAGCGCAACTTCTGTGCAAATTCCTCAGTAATGAGATTAATTTGTGAACAAGAATCGAGTAATGCCCTGCCTAATTGATAACCACCAGCTGAATCTCTCACGAGTACAAGTGCTGTTGCGAGAATCACTTGTTCCGCCGAAGATTGCCCACAATGAGTGTGAACTGTAGCGGCGGTACTGGCACTGACTTCATTTGACGCGACAAACGGTGATGACGATGACAACGAAGAGGGTGGTGCAGCAACAAGTGATTGATTGCGATGTAAGAGTGTATGGTGAGCCTGAGCGCACAGCTTGCACTTGAATGTAGAAGTGCAGTTTGTTACCTTATGATTTTTCGATAAGCAGTTTATGCATAGAGCGACGCGCTTAGCAAATGCAAAACGTTCAGCGACATCCATTTGTTTAAAACGGGGACATTGGTTTAGAGTGTGCTCAGCCTTAGAGCAGAGAGAGCATACACGCTTTGAGCAAGAAATTGAAAAGCTATGTTTTTGCATTTTGATTTTGCTGCTACCTTTTTTATTATCGGTTTTACGATTTTCGAAGCAAAGAGAATGAGAATTGTCAATTGACTCTAAAAACTGGCAGCGCCTTTCTAACACCTTTGCGCAGCTTTCCAGGAGGGTAGTTTTTGGAAATCCAAAGACTCCTTCCATTTGCTTTGAGACTCTTCATCTACCTTTTCCATAGCTAAGTAGATGAGCATTGCATTGCATATATCTGTATGATTTCCCAAAGATAATAGTGAACTATAGAGCGCAGAGACATTGTCGAGAAGACTTCGTAGTTCACTGGCATTTAGCTTTGACATTGAACTGAGTTGAAATAATGAAGTGATGTTTTCCATGAAAATTAAAGTATTGTTGTCATATCGAACCCTTAGTCTTTCAAGAGCCTTTGGATAATTTTCATTAGTTACTTGGAAAGCGTTGATAGTCTCTAAAGCTGCACCTTTGAGGCACTTGCGCAAGTGGTTGAATTTCTCAACATTTGACAAACTAATCTCGCGATCGATAATTTGCTTGACTGAAGTGATGAAATTTTTGTAATTAGAGTATTTTCCGTCGAAAGTCGGTAATTCTAAGGCAGGTAATTTTTTTGCATGTGGCACAGGATATGAAAAGCTTGTATCTGATACAGTGATGTTGTCCACATCTTCCCCTAACTGCGATTGAATTTCGAGTTTAATTGACACATACAGATCTTCAATTTCACCCCGTGCATTATCCTCTGGCTCTAGTTTTTCAATATTCGATTGAATAGCTAGGATTTGTTTAAAATACGACTCTAATATTCCTAGGCGGCATTTCAACTCCGCTGTTGAGAGAGTCTTCCCTTCTCCTCTGCCATTTGCATCAATAATGGTTTTTATACGCGAAATATTTCTCTTGGTTGTTGTGCGTAGACCTTTGTATTCTTCCAGACTTGTAGCCATAATGGCTTAGTACCGCGAGTAATGAAATCAGGGAATATAGCGACAGGAATATAAGCGACAGAAATAAATGAATGATCCTACTATCAATGTGATGCAGGTGGCAGATCTGACCTCTTGAATACAGTGCAATGTTCCGATGAGCTTTCCGCTAATATAATGTATAATTTGTTTCGATAAGAACTTACTTGTATAAATAGTCCTGGACCTTTGCACGAAAATGTTGCTATGTGTATACTGCGATGCAAATGTTACGATGAAATGTTCCGATGTAAAGGTTGTGCCTGTTGTCGAAGGTTAACTCTAGATCGCAGGATTCGAATGTTGGTATCGGTTGGTTGGTAGATGTCCAAAGTTGATTCCTTTGTATCGTTGATGTTGCGAAAAAACGTAAGGTGTTCAAATAGTGCCTATTTATGCTGTCTCATTTTTCGTCGTGACCTTCAATCGACTTCTGCGAATCTGGACAATTTATTATTTTGCACTGCTCCACGTTTGGGCGCCAATGATCGATAAGAAGCTTTTTTCTTATTAATTTAAAATATTTAAGGGCGAGTGCAAAGAACGTATTACCAAATTTATAAAAAGTTATGTATCCAAAGATGGTGGAAAGAACAAAATGAGAGCGAGAGTTTATTATTCAGATCTTTTTATACAAAATGTAGAGAGCTTAATTAACAGCTAACTTAGTTAATACAGAGGTGTAATAAATCTTAGTAGAAATTGAGCAACTATGCTAATGCTAAGTTCACACTAATCTATAGTATTACAAAATTCAAATAAAGATAATCAAGAAATTTAACATTGTATGTACATATGTATCTGTAAGGATAAAAATGAAAGTAAATATATCTCAACTTAAATATCTGACTGAACAGGTTTGAAATTAATAACGCAATTCAACTCTGGCGAATACATATATAAACAAACAATTACTATAAAAATTTCTTTTGAAAACCAAAAGCAAGTGTTTTTTAAAGCTGAGGTCATTTCATTTCACAAAAGATCTTAATTATTTCAGCCCACTTAATTCGAGCAGTGTTGTGGTTCAAAATTTTGTGCACTACTCCCAACTATAGTTTTGTGGCAGTATATATTTGAACAGCAGTTTGGAAACAGATAAATTTTATTAATTTGGCCCTTTGTACTTTTCTGTATTTATTCAACAAAAATACAGTCGTTGTATGCGTTTGAAATTAATAACGCAATTCAACTCTGGCGAATACATATATAAACAAACAATTACTATAAAAATTTCTTTTGAAAACAAAAAGCAAGTGTTTTTTAAAGCTGAGGTCATTTCATTTCACAAAAGATCTTAATTATTTCAGCCCACTTAATTCGAGCAGTGTTGCGGTTCAAAATTTTGTGCACTACTCCCAACTATAGTTTTGTGGCAGTATATATTTGAACAGCAGTTTGGAAACAGATAAATTTAATTAAGTGGGCCCTTTGTACTTTTCTGTATTTATTCAACAAAAATACAGTCGTTGTATGCATTTGAAATTAATAACGCAATTCAACTCTGGCGAATACATATATAAACAAACAATTACTATAAAAATTTCTTTTGAAAACCAAAAGCAAGTGTTTTTTAAAGCTGAGGTCATTTCATTTCACAAAAGATCTTAATTATTTCAGCCCACTTAATTCGAGCAGTGTTGCGGTTCAAAATTTTGTGCACAACTCCCAACTATAGTTTTGTGGCAGTATATATTTGAACAGCAGTTTGGAAACAGATAAATTTAATTAAGTGGGCCCTTTGTACTTTTCTGTATTTATTCAACAAAAATACAGTCGTTGTATGCATTTGAAATTAATAACGCAATTCAACTCTGGCGAATACATATATAAACAAACAATTACTATAAAAATTTCTTTTGAAAACCAAAAGCAAGTGTTTTTTAAAGCTGAGGTCATTTCATTTCACAAAAGATCTTAATTATTTCATCCCACTTAATTCGAGCAGTGTTGCGGTTCAAAATTTTGTGCACAACTCCCAACTATAGTTTTGTGGCAGTATATATTTGAACAGCAGTTTGGAAACAGATAAATTTAATTAAGTGGGCCCTTTGTACTTTTCTGTATTTATTCAACAAAAATACAGTCGTTGTATGCATTTGAAATTAATAACGCAATTCAACTCTGGCGAATACATATATAAACAAACAATTACTATAAAAATTTCTTTTGAAAACCAAAAGCAAGTGTTTTTTAAAGCTGAGGTCATTTCATTTCACAAAAGATCTTAATTATTTCAGCCCACTTAATTCGAGCAGTGTTGCAGTTCAAAATTTTGTGCACTACTCCCAACTATAGTTTTGTGGCAGTATATATTTGAACAGCAGTTTGGAAACAGATAAATTTTATTAATTTGGCCCTTTGTACTTTTCTGTATTTATTCAACAAAAATACAGTCGTTGTATGCATTTGAAATTAATAACGCAATTCAACTCTGGCGAATACATATATAAACAAACAATTACTATAAAAATTTCTTTTGAAAACCAAAAGCAAGTGTTTTTTAAAGCTGAGGTCATTTCATTTCACAAAAGATCTTAATTATTTCAGCCCACTTAATTCGAGCAGTGTTGCGGTTCAAAATATTGTGCACTACTCCCAACTATAGTTTTGTGGCAGTATATATTTGAACAGCAGTTTGGAAACAGATAAATTTTATTAATTTTGCCCTTTGTACTTTTCTGTATTTATTTAACAAAAATACAGTCGTTGTATGCATTTGAAATTAATAACGCAATTCAACTCTGGCGAATACATATATAAACAAACAATTACTATAAAAATTTCTTTTGAAAACCAAAAGCAAGTGTTTTTTAAAGCTGAGGTCATTTCATTTCACAAAAGATCTTAATTATTTCAGCCCACTTAATTCGAGCAGTGTTGCGGTTCAAAATTTTGTGCACAACTCCCAACTATAGTTTTGTGGCAGTATATATTTGAACAGCAGTTTGGAAACAGATAAATTTAATTAAATGGGCCCTTTGTACTTTTCTGTATTTATTCAACAAAAATACAGTCGTTGTATGCATTTGAAATTAATAACGCAATTCAACTCTGGCGAATACATATATAAACAAACAATTACTATAAAAATTTCTTTTGAAAACCAAAAGCAAGTGTTTTTTAAAGCTGAGGTCATTTCATTTCACAAAAGATCTTAATTATTTCAGCCCACTTAATTCGAGCAGTGTTGCGGTTCAAAATTTTGTGCACTACTCCCAACTATAGTTTTGTGGCAGTATATATTTGAACAGCAGTTTGGAAACAGATAAATTTTATTAATTTGGCCCTTTGTACTTTTCTGTATTTATTCAACAAAAATACAGTCGTTGTATGCATTTGAAATTAATAACGCAATTCAACTCTGGCGAATACATATATAAACAAACAATTACTATAAAAATTTCTTTTGAAAACAAAAAGCAAGTGTTTTTTAAAGCTGAGGTCATTTCGTTTCACAAAAGATCTTAAATATTTCAGCCCACTTAATTCGAGCAGTGTTGCGGTTCAAAATTTTGTGCACTACTCCCAACTATAGTTTTGTGGCAGTATATATTTGAACAGCAGTTTGGAAACAGATAAATTTAATTAAGTGGGCCCTTTGTACTTTTCTGTATTTATTCAACAAAAATACAGTCGTTGTATGCATTTGAAATTAATAACGCAATTCAACTCTGACGAATACATATATAAACAAACAATTACTATAAAAATTTCTTTTGAAAACCAAAAGCAAGTGTTTTTTAAAGCTGAGGTCATTTCATTTCGCAAAAGTTCTTAATTATTTTAGCCCACTTAATTCGAGCAGTGTTGTCGTTTAATATTTTGTGCACTACTCCCAACTAAAGTTTTGTGGCAGTATATATTTTAACAGCAGTTTGGAAACAGATAAATTTAATTAATTTGGCCCTTTGTACTTTTCTGTATTTATTCAACAAAAATACAGTCGTTGTATGCATTTGAAATTAATAACGCAATTCAACTCTGGCGAATACATATATAAACAAACAATTACTATAAAAATTTCTTTTGAAAACCAAAAGCAAGTGTTTTTTAAAGCTGAGGTCATTTCATTTCACAAAAGACCTTAATTATTTTAGCCCACTTAATTCGAGCAGTGTTGCGGTTCAAAATTTTGTGCACTACTCCCAACTAAAGTTTTGTGGCAGTATATATTTTAACAGCAGTTTGGAAACAGATAAATTTAATTAATTTGGCCCTTTGTACTTTTCTGTATTTATTCAACAAAAATACAGTCGTTGTATGCATTTGAAATTAATAACGCAATTCAACTCTGGCGAATACATATATAAACAAACAATTACTATAAAAATTTCTTTTGAAAACCAAAAGCAAGTGTTTTTTAAAGCTGAGGTCATTTCATTTCGTAAAAGTTCTTAATTATTTTAGCCCACTTAATTCGAGCAGTGTTGTGGTTTAATATTTTGTGCACTACTCCCAACTAAAGTTTTGTGGCAGTATATATTTGAACAGCAGTTTGGAAACAGATAAATTTAATTAAGTGGGCCCTTTGTACTTTTCTGTATTTATTCAACAAAAATACAGTCGTTGTATGCATTTGAAATTAATAACGCAATTCAACTCTGGCGAATACATATATAAACAAACAATTACTATAAAAATTTCTTTTGAAAACCAAAAGCAAGTGTTTTTTAAAGCTGAGGTCATTTCATTTCGCAAAAGATCTTAATTATTTCAGCCCACTTAATTCGAGCAGTGTTGCGGTTCAAAATTTTGTGCACTACTCCCAACTAAAGTTTTGTGGCAGTATATATTTTAACAGCAGTTTGGAAACAGATAAATTTAATTAATTTGGCCCTTTGTACTTTTCTGTATTTATTCAACAAAAATACAGTCGTTGTATGCATTTGAAATTAATAACGCAATTCAACTCTGGCGAATACATATATAAACAAACAATTACTATAAAAATTTCTTTTGAAAACCAAAAGCAAGTGTTTTTTAAAGCTGAGGTCATTTCATTTCACAAAAGACCTTAATTATTTTAGCCCACTTAATTCGAGCAGTGTTGTGGTTCAAAATTTTGTGCACTACTCCCAACTATAGTTTTGTGGCAGTATATATTTGAACAGCAGTTTGGAGACAGATAAATTTAATTAATTGGGCCCTTTGTACTTTTCTGTATTTATTCAACAAAAATACAGTCGTTGTATGCATTTGAAATTAATAACGCAATTCAACTCTGGCGAATACATATATAAACAAACAATTACTATAAAAATTTCTTTTGAAAACCAAAAGCAAGTGTTTTTTAAAGCTGAGGTCATTTCATTTCACAAAAGACCTTAATTATTTTAGCCCACTTAATTCGAGCAGTGTTGTGGTTCAAAATTTTGTGCACTACTCCCAACTATAGTTTTGTGGCAGTATATATTTGAACAGCGGTTTGGAAACAGATAAATTTAATTAATTGGGCCCTTTGTACTTTTCTGTATTTATTCAACAAAAATACAGTCGTTGTATGCATTTGAAATTAATAACGCAATTCAACTCTGGCGAATACATATATAAACAAACAATTACTATAAAAATTTCTTTTGAAAACAAAAAGCAAGTGTTTTTTAAAGCTGAGGTCATTTCATTTCACAAAAGATCTTAATTATTTCAGCCCACTTAATTCGAGCAGTGTTGCGGTTCAAAATTTTGTGCACTACTCCCAACTATAGTTTTGTGGCAGTATATATTTGAACAGCAGTTTGGAAACAGATAAATTTAATTAAGTGGGCCCTTTGTACTTTTCTGTATTTATTCAACAAAAATACAGTCGTTGTATGCATTTGAAATTAATAACGCAATTCAACTCTGGCGAATACATATATAAACAAACAATTACTATAAAAATTTCTTTTGAAAACAAAAAGCAAGTGTTTTTTAAAGCTGAGGTCATTTCATTTCACAAAAGATCTTAATTATTTCAGCCCACTTAATTCGAGCAGTGTTGTGGTTCAAAATTTTGTGCACTACTCCCAACTATAGTTTTGTGGCAGTATATATTTGAACAGCAGTTTGGAAACAGATAAATTTAATTAAGTGGGCCCTTTGTACTTTTCTGTATTTATTCACAAAAATACAGTCGTTGTATGCATTTGAAATTAATAACGCAATTCAACTCTGGCGAATACATATATAAACAAACAATTACTATAAAAATTTCTTTTGAAAACAAAAAGCAAGTGTTTTTTAAAGCTGAGGTCATTTCATTTCACAAAAGATCTTAATTATTTCAGCCCACTTAATTCGAGCAGTGTTGCGGTTCAAAATTTTGTGCACTACTCCCAACTATAGTTTTGTGGCAGTATATATTTGAACAGCAGTTTGGAAACAGATGAATTTTATTAATTTGGCCCTTTGTACTTTTCTGTATTTATTCAACAAAAATACAGTCGTTGTATGCGTTTGAATTAATAACGCAATTCAACTCTGGCGAATACATATATAAACAAACAATTACTATAAAAATTTCTTTTGAAAACAAAAAGCAAGTGTTTTTTAAAGCTGAGGTCATTTCATTTCACAAAAGATCTTAATTATTTCAGCCCACTTAATTCGAGCAGTGTTGCGGTTCAAAATTTTGTGCACTACTCCCAACTATAGTTTTGTGGCAGTATATATTTGAACAGCAGTTTGGAAACAGATAAATTTTATTAATTTGGCCCTTTGTACTTTTCTGTATTTATTCAACAAAAATACAGTCGTTGTATGCGTTTGAAATTAATAACGCAATTCAACTCTGGCGAATACATATATAAACAAACAATTACTATAAAAATTTCTTTTGAAAACAAAAAGCAAGTGTTTTTTAAAGCTGAGGTCATTTCATTTCACAAAAGATCTTAATTATTTCAGCCCACTTAATTCGAGCAGTGTTGTGGTTCAAAATTTTGTGCACTACTCCCAACTATAGTTTTGTGGCAGTATATATTTGAACAGCAGTTTGGAAACAGATAAATTTAATTAAGTGGGCCCTTTGTACTTTTCTGTATTTATTCACAAAAATACAGTCGTTGTATGCATTTGAAATTAATAACGCAATTCAACTCTGGCGAATACATATATAAACAAACAATTACTATAAAAATTTCTTTTGAAAACAAAAAGCAAGTGTTTTTTAAAGCTGAGGTCATTTCATTTCACAAAAGATCTTAATTATTTCAGCCCACTTAATTCGAGCAGTGTTGCGGTTCAAAATTTTGTGCACTACTCCCAACTATAGTTTTGTGGCAGTATATATTTGAACAGCAGTTTGGAAACAGATAAATTTTATTAATTTGGCCCTTTGTACTTTTCTGTATTTATTCAACAAAAATACAGTCGTTGTATGCGTTTGAAATTAATAACGCAATTCAACTCTGGCGAATACATATATAAACAAACAATTACTATAAAAATTTCTTTTGAAAACAAAAAGCAAGTGTTTTTTAAAGCTGAGGTCATTTCATTTCACAAAAGATCTTAATTATTTCAGCCCACTTAATTCGAGCAGTGTTGCGGTTCAAAATTTTGTGCACTACTCCCAACTATAGTTTTGTGGCAGTATATATTTGAACAGCAGTTTGGAAACAGATAAATTTAATTAAGTGGGCCCTTTGTACTTTTCTGTATTTATTCAACAAAAATACAGTCGTTGTATGCATTTGAAATTAATAACGCAATTCCACTCTGGCGAATACATATATAAACAAACAATTACTATAAAAATTTCTTTTGAAAACAAAAAGCAAGTGTTTTTTAAAGCTGAGGTCATTTCATTTCACAAAAGACCTTAATTATTTTAGCCCACTTAATTCGAGCAGTGTTGTGGTTCAAAATTTTGTGCACTACTCCCAACTATAGTTTTGTGGCAGTATATATTTGAACAGCAGTTTGGAAACAGATAAATTTAATTAAGTGGGCCCTTTGTACTTTTCTGTATTTATTCAACAAAAATACAGTCGTTGTATGCATTTGAAATTAATAACGCAATTCAACTCTGGCGAATACATATATAAACAAACAATTACTATAAAAATTTCTTTTGAAAACAAAAAGCAAGTGTTTTTTAAAGCTGAGGTCATTTCATTTCACAAAAGATCTTAATTATTTCAGCCCACTTAATTCGAGCAGTGTTGCGGTTCAAAATTTTGTGCACTACTCCCAACTATAGTTTTGTGGCAGTATATATTTGAACAGCAGTTTGGAAACAGATAAATTTTATTAATTTGGCCCTTTGTACTTTTCTGTATTTATTCAACAAAAATACAGTCGTTGTATGCGTTTGAAATTAATAACGCAATTCAACTCTGGCGAATACATATATAAACAAACAATTACTATAAAAATTTCTTTTGAAAACAAAAAGCAAGTGTTTTTTAAAGCTGAGGTCATTTCATTTCACAAAAGATCTTAATTATTTCAGCCCACTTAATTCGAGCAGTGTTGCGGTTCAAAATTTTGTGCACTACTCCCAACTATAGTTTTGTGGCAGTATATATTTGAACAGCAGTTTGGAAACAGATAAATTTAATTAAGTGGGCCCTTTGTACTTTTCTGTATTTATTCAACAAAAATACAGTCGTTGTATGCATTTGAAATTAATAACGCAATTCAACTCTGGCGAATACATATATAAACAAACAATTACTATAAAAATTTCTTTTGAAAACCAAAAGCAAGTGTTTTTTAAAGCTGAGGTCATTTCATTTCGCAAAAGATCTTAATTATTTCAGCCCACTTAATTCGAGTAGTGTTGTGGTTTAATATTTTGTGCACTACTCCCAACTAAAGTTTTGTGGCAGTATATATTTGAACAGCAGTTTGGAAACAGATAAATTTAATTAATTTGGCCCTTTGTACTTTTCTGTATTTATTCAACAAAAATACAGTCGTTGTATGCATTTGAAATTAATAACGCAATTCAACTCTGGCGAATACATATATAAACAAACAATTACTATAAAAATTTCTTTTGAAAACCAAAAGCAAGTGTTTTTTAAAGCTGAGGTCATTTCATTTCGCAAAAGATCTTAATTATTTTAGCCCACTTATTTCGAGCAGTGTTGTGGTTCAAAATTTTGTGCACTACTCCCAACTATAGTTTTGTGGCAGTATATATTTGAACAGCAGTTTGGAAACAGATAAATTTAATTAATTGGGCCCTTTGTACTTTTCTGTACTTATTCAACAAAAATATAGTCGTTGTATGCATTTGAAATTAATAACGCAATTCAACTCTGTCGAATACATATATAAACAAACAATTACTATAAAACTTTCTTTTGAAAACCAAAAGCAAGTGTTTTTTAAAGCTGAGGTCATTTCATTTCGCAAAAGATCTTAATTATTTTAGCCCACTTAATTTGAGCAGTGTTGTGGTTCAAAATTTTGTGCACTACTCCCAACTATAGTTTTGTGGCAGTATATATTTGAACAGCAGTTTGGAAACAGATAAATTTAATTAAGTGGGCCCTTTGTACTTCTCTGTATTTATTCAACAAAAATACAGTCGTTGTATGCATTTGAAATTAATAACGCAATTCAACTCTGGCGAATACATATATAAACAAACAATTACTATAAAACTTTCTTTTGAAAACCAAAAGCAAGTGTTTTTTAAAGCTGAGGTCATTTCATTTCGCAAAAGATCTTAATTATTTTAGCCCACTTAATTCGAGCAGTGTTGTGGTTCAAAATTTTGTGCACTACTCCCAACTATAGTTTTGCGGCAGTATATATTTGAACAGCAGTTTGGAAACAGATAAATTTAATTAAGTGGGCCCTTTGTACTTCTCTGTATTTATTCAACAAAAATACAGTCGTTGTATGCATTTGAAATTAATAACGCAATTCAACTCTGGCGAATACATATATAAACAAACAATTACTATAAAAATCTCTTTTGAAAACCAAAAGCAAGTGTTTTTTAAAGCTGAGGTCATTTCATTTCACAAAAGATCTTAATTATTTTAGCCCACTTAATTCGAGCAGTGTTGTGGTTCAAAATTTTGTGCACTACTCCCAACTATAGTTTTGTGGCAGTATATATTTGAACAGCAGTTTGGAAACAGATAAATTTAATTAATTGGGCCCTTTGTACTTTTCTGTACTTATTCAACAAAAATACAGTCGTTGTATGCATTTGAAATTAATAACGCAATTCAACTCTGTCGAATACATATATAAACAAACAATTACTATAAAACTTTCTTTTGAAAACCAAAAGCAAGTGTTTTTTAAAGCTGAGGTCATTTCATTTCGCAAAAGATCTTAATTATTTTAGCCCACTTAATTCGAGCAGTGTTGTGGTTCAAAATTTTGTGCACTACTCCCAACTATAGTTTTGTGGCAGTATATATTTGAACAGCAGTTTGGAAACAGATAAATTTAATTAATTTGGCCTTTTGTACTTTTCTGTATTTATTCAACAAAAATACAGTCGTTGTATGCATTTGAAATTAATAACGCAATTCAACTCTGGCGAATACATATATAAACAAACAATTACTATAAAAATTTCTATTGAAAACCAAAAGCAAGTGTTTTTTAAAGCTGAGGTCATTTCATTTCGCAAAAGATCTTAATTATTTTAGCCCACTTAATTCGAGCAGTGTTGTGGTTCAATATTTTGTGCACTACTCCCAACTATAGTTTTGTGGCAGTATATATTTGAACAGCAGTTTGGAAACAGATAAATTTAATTAATTGGGCCCTTTGTACTTTTCTGTATTTATTCAACAAAAATACAGTCGTTGTATGCGTTTGAAATTAATAACGCAATTCAACTCTGGCGAATACATATATAAACAAACAATTACTATAAAAATTTCTTTTGAAAACCAAAAGCAAGTGTTTTTTAAAGCTGAGGTCATTTCATTTCGCAAAATATCTTAATTATTTTAGCCCACTTAATTCGAGCAGTGTTGTGGTTCAAAATTTTGTGCACTACTCCCAACTATAGTTTTGTGGCAGTATATATTTGAACAGCAGTTTGGAAACAGATAAATTTAATTAATTGGGCCCTTTGTACTTTTCTGTACTTATTCAACAAAAATACAGTCGTTGTATGCATTTGAAATTAATAACGCAATTCAACTCTGGCGAATACATATATAAACAAACAATTACTATAAAACTTTCTTTTGAAAACCAAAAGCAAGTGTTTTTTAAAGCTGAGGTCATTTCATTTCGCAAAAGATCTTAATTATTTTAGCCCACTTATTTCGAGCAGTGTTGTGGTTCAAAATTTTGTGCACTACTCCCAACTATAGTTTTGTGGCAGTATATATTTGAACAGCAGTTTGGAAACAGATAAATTTAATTAATTTGGCCTTTTGTACTTTTCTGTATTTATTCAACAAAAATACAGTCGTTGTATGCATTTGAAATTAATAACGCAATTCAACTCTGGCGAATACATATATAAACAAACAATTACTATAAAAATTTCTTTTAAAACCAAAAGCAAGTGTTTTTTAAAGCTGAGGTCATTTCATTTCGCAAAATATCTTAATTATTTTAGCCCACTTAATTCGAGCAGTGTTGTGGTTCAATATTTTGTGCACTACTCCCAACTAAAGTTTTGTGGCAGTATATATTTGAACAGCAGTTTGGAAACAGATAAATTTAATTAATTTGGCCATTTGTACTTTTCTGTATTTATTCAACAAAAATACAGTCGTTGTATGCATTTGAAATTAATAACGCAATTCAACTCTGGCGAATACATATATAAACAAACAATTACTATAAAAATTTCTTTTGAAAACCAAAAGCAAGTGTTTTTTAAAGCTGAGGTCATTTCATTTCGCAAAAGATCTTAATTATTTTAGCCCACTTAATTCGAGCAGTGTTGTGGTTCAATATTTTGTGCACTACTCCCAACTATAGTTTTGTGGCAGTATCTATTTGAACAGCAGTTTGGAAACAGATAAATTTAATTAAGTGGGCCCTTTGTACTTTTCTGTATTTATTCAACAAAAATACAGTCGTTGTATGCATTTGAAATTAATAACGCAATTCAACTCTGGCGAATACATATATAAACAAACAATTACTATAAAAATTTCTTTTGAAAACCAAAAGCATGTGTTTTCTTTTAAAGCTGAGGTAATTTCATTTCGCAAAAGATCTTAATTATTTTAGCCCACTTAATTCGAGCAGTGTTGTGGTTCAATATCTTTTGCACTACTCCCAACTAAAGTTTTGTGGCAGTATATATTTGAACAGCAGTTTGGAAATAGATAAATTTAATTAATTGGGCCCTTTGTACTTTTCTGTATTTATTCAACAAAAATACAGCCATTGTATGCATTTGAAATTAATAACGCAATTCAACTCTGGCGAATACATATATAAACAAACAATTACTATAAAAATTTCTTTTGAAAACCAAAAGCAAGTGTTTTTTAAAGCTGAGGTCATTTCATTTCACAAAAGATCTTAATTATTTTAGCCCACTTAATTCGAGCAGTGTTGTGGTTCAAAATTTTGTGCACTACTCCCAACTATAGTTTTGTGGCAGTATATATTTGAACAGCAGTTTGGAAACAGATAAATTTAATTAAGTGGGCCCTTTGTACTTTTCTGTATTTATTCAACAAAAATACAGTCATTGTATGCATTTGAAATTAATAACGCAATTCAACTCTGGCGAATACATATATAAACAAACAATTACTATAAAAATTTCTTTTGAAAACCAAAAGCAAGTGTTTATTAAAGCTGAGGTCATTTCATTTCGCAAAAGATCTTAATTATTTTAGCCCACTTAATTCGAGCAGTGTTGTGGTTCAATATTTTGTGCACTACTCCGAACTAAAGTTTTGTGGCAGTATATATTTGAACAGCAGTTTGGAAACAGATAAATTTAATTAATTTGGCCCTTTGTACTTTTCTGTATTTATTCAACAAAAATACAGTCGTTGTATGCATTTGAAATTAATAACGCAATTCAACTCTGGCGAATACATATATAAACAAACAATTACTATAAAAATTTCTTTTGAAAACCAAAAGCATGTGTTTTCTTTTAAAGCTGAGGTCATTTCATTTCGCAAAAGATCTTAATAATTTAGCCCACTTAATTCGAGCACTGTTGTTGTTCAATATCTTTTGCACTACTCCCAACTAAAGTTTTGTGGCAGTATATATTTGAACAGCAGCTTGGAAACAGATAAATTTAATTAATTGGGCCCTTTGTACTTTTCTGTATTTATTCAACAAAAATACAGTCGTTGTATGCGTTTGAAATTAATAACGCAATTCAACTCTGGCGAATACATATATAAACAAACAATTACTATAAAAATTTCTTTTGAAAACCAAAAGCAAGTGTTTTTTAAAGCTGAGGTCATTTCATTTCGCAAAAGATCTTAATTATTTTAGCCCACTTAATTCGAGCAGTGTTGTGGTTCAATATTTTGTGCACTACCCCCAACTATAGTTTTGTGGCAGTATATATTTGAACAGCAGTTTGGAAACAGATAAATTTAATTAATTGGGCCCTTTGTACTTTTCTGTATTTATTCAACAAAAATACAGTCGTTGTATGCATTTGAAATTAATAACGCAATTCAACTCTGGCGAATACATATATAAACAAACAATTACTATAAAAATTTCTTTTGAAAACAAAAAGCATGTGTTTTCTTTTAAAGCTGAGGTAATTTCATTTCGCAAAAGATCTTAATTATTTTAGCCCACTTAATTCGAGCAGTGTTGTGGTTCAATATCTTTTGCACTACTCCCAACTAAAGTTTTGTGGCAGTATATATTTGAACAGCAGTTTGGAAATAGATAAATTTAATTAATTGGGCCCTTTGTACTTTTCTGTATTTATTCAACAAAAATACAGTCATTGTATGCATTTGAAATTAATAACGCAATTCAACTCTGGCGAATACATATATAAACAAACAATTACTATAAAAATTTCTTTTGAAAACCAAAAGCAAGTGTTTTTTAAAGCTGAGGTCATTTCATTTCGCAAAAGATCTTAATTATTTTAGCCCACTCAATTCGAGCAGAGTTGTGGTTCAATATCTTTTGCACTACTCCCAACTATAGTTTTGTGGCAGTATATATTTGAACAGCAGTATGGAAACAGATAAATTTAATTAAGTGGGCCCTTTGTACTTTTCTGTATTTATTCAACAAAAATACAGTCATTTTATGCATTTGAAATTAATAACGCAATTCAACTCTGGCGAATACATATATAAACAAACAATTACTATAAAAATTTCTTTTGAAAACCAAAAGCAAGTGTTTTTTAAAGCTGAGGTCATTTCATTTCGCAAAAGATCTTAATTATTTTAGCCCACTTAATTCGAGCAGTGTTGTGGTTCAATATTTTGTGCACTACTCCCAACTATAGTTTTGTGGCAGTATATATTTGAACAGCAGTTTGGAAACAGATAAATTTAATTAATTGGGCCCTTTGTACTTTTCTGTATTTATTCAACAAAAATACAGTCGTTGTATGCGTTTGAAATTAATAACGCAATTCAACTCTGGCGAATACATATATAAACAAACAATTACTATAAAAATTTCTTTTGAAAACCAAAAGCAAGTGTTTTTTAAAGCTGAGGTCATTTCATTTCGCAAAATATCTTAATTATTTTAGCCCACTTAATTCGAGCAGTGTTGTGGTTCAAAATTTTGTGCACTACTCCCAACTATAGTTTTGTGGCAGTATATATTTGAACAGCAGTTTGGAAACAGATAAATTTAATTAATTGGGCCCTTTGTACTTTTCTGTACTTATTCAACAAAAATACAGTCGTTGTATGCATTTGAAATTAATAACGCAATTCAACTCTGGCGAATACATATATAAACAAACAATTACTATAAAAATTTCTTTTAAAACCAAAAGCAAGTGTTTTTTAAAGCTGAGGTCATTTCATTTCGCAAAATATCTTAATTATTTTAGCCCACTTAATTCGAGCAGTGTTGTGGTTCAATATTTTGTGCACTACTCCCAACTAAAGTTTTGTGGCAGTATATATTTGAACAGCAGTTTGGAAACAGATAAATTTAATTAATTTGGCCATTTGTACTTTTCTGTATTTATTCAACAAAAATACAGTCGTTGTATGCATTTGAAATTAATAACGCAATTCAACTCTGGCGAATACATATATAAACAAACAATTACTATAAAAATTTCTTTTGAAAACCAAAAGCAAGTGTTTTTTAAAGCTGAGGTCATTTCATTTCGCAAAAGATCTTAATTATTTTAGCCCACTTAATTCGAGCAGTGTTGTGGTTCAATATTTTGTGCACTACTCCCAACTATAGTTTTGTGGCAGTATCTATTTGAACAGCAGTTTGGAAACAGATAAATTTAATTAAGTGGGCCCTTTGTACTTTTCTGTATTTATTCAACAAAAATACAGTCGTTGTATGCATTTGAAATTAATAACGCAATTCAACTCTGGCGAATACATATATAAACAAACAATTACTATAAAAAATTCTTTTGAAAACCAAAAGCATGTGTTTTCTTTTAAAGCTGAGGTAATTTCATTTCGCAAAAGATCTTAATTATTTTAGCCCACTTAATTCGAGCAGTGTTGTGGTTCAATATCTTTTGCACTACTCCCAACTAAAGTTTTGTGGCAGTATATATTTGAACAGCAGTTTGGAAATAGATAAATTTAATTAATTGGGCCCTTTGTACTTTTCTGTATTTATTCAACAAAAATACAGCCATTGTATGCATTTGAAATTAATAACGCAATTCAACTCTGGCGAATACATATATAAACAAACAATTACTATAAAAATTTCTTTTGAAAACCAAAAGCAAGTGTTTTTTAAAGCTGAGGTCATTTCATTTCACAAAAGATCTTAATTATTTTAGCCCACTTAATTCGAGCAGTGTTGTGGTTCAAAATTTTGTGCACTACTCCCAACTATAGTTTTGTGGCAGTATATATTTGAACAGCAGTTTGGAAACAGATAAATTTAATTAAGTGGGCCCTTTGTACTTTTCTGTATTTATTCAACAAAAATACAGTCATTGTATGCATTTGAAATTAATAACGCAATTCAACTCTGGCGAATACATATATAAACAAACAATTACTATAAAAATTTCTTTTGAAAACCAAAAGCAAGTGTTTATTAAAGCTGAGGTCATTTCATTTCGCAAAAGATCTTAATTATTTTAGCCCACTTAATTCGAGCAGTGTTGTGGTTCAATATTTTGTGCACTACTCCCAACTAAAGTTTTGTGGCAGTATATATTTGAACAGCAGTTTGGAAACAGATAAATTTAATTAATTTGGCCCTTTGTACTTTTCTGTATTTATTCAACAAAAATACAGTCGTTGTATGCATTTGAAATTAATAACGCAATTCAACTCTGGCGAATACATATATAAACAAACAATTACTATAAAAATTTCTTTTGAAAACCAAAAGCATGTGTTTTCTTTTAAAGCTGAGATCATTTCATTTCGCAAAAGATCTTAATAATTTAGCCCACTTAATTCGAGCACTGTTGTTGTTCAATATCTTTTGCACTACTCCCAACTAAAGTTTTGTGGCAGTATATATTTGAACAGCAGCTTGGAAACAGATAAATTTAATTAATTGGGCCCTTTGTACTTTTCTGTATTTATTCAACAAAAATACAGTCGTTGTATGCATTTGAAATTAATAACGCAATTCAGCTCTGGCGAATACATATATAAACAAACAATTACTATAAAAATTTCTTTTGAAAACCAAAAGCATGTGTTTTCTTTTAAAGCTGAGGTAATTTCATTTCGCAAAAGATCTTAATTATTTTAGCCCACTTAATTCGAGCAGTGTTGTGGTTCAATATCTTTTGCACTACTCCCAACTAAAGTTTTGTGGCAGTATATATTTGAACAGCAGTTTGGAAATAGATAAATTTAATTAATTGGGCCCTTTGTACTTTTCTGTATTTATTCAACAAAAATACAGTCATTGTATGCATTTGAAATTAATAACGCAATTCAACTCTGGCGAATACATATATAAACAAACAATTACTATAAAAATTTCTTTTGAAAACCAAAAGCAAGTGTTTTTTAAAGCTGAGGTCATTTCATTTCGCAAAAGATCTTAATTATTTTAGCCCACTTAATTCGAGCAGTGTTGTGGTTCAATATCTTTTGCACTACTCCCAACTATAGTTTTGTGGCAGTATATATTTGAACAGCAGTATGGAAACAGATAAATTTAATTAAGTGGGCCCTTTGTACTTTTCTGTATTTATTCAACAAAAATACAGTCATTTTATGCATTTGAAATTAATAACGCAATTCAACTCTGGCGAATACATATATAAACAAACAATTACTATAAAAATTTCTTTTGAAAACCAAAAGCAAGTGTTTTTTAAAGCTGAGGTCATTTCATTTCGCAAAAGATCTTAATTATTTTAGCCCACTTAATTCGAGCAGTGTTGTGGTTCAATATTTTGTGCACTACTCCCAACTAAAGTTTTGTGGCAGTATATATTTGAACAGCAGTTTGGAAATAGATAAATTTAATTAATTGGGCCCTTTGTACTTTTCTGTATTTATTCAACAAAAATACAGTCATTGTATGCATTTGAAATTAATAACGCAATTCAACTCTGGCGAATACATATATAAACAAACAATTACTATAAAAATTTCTTTTGAAAACCAAAAGCAAGTGTTTTTTAAAGCTGAGGTCATTTCATTTCGCAAAAGATCTTAATTATTTTAGCCCACTTAATTCGAGCAGTGTTGTGGTTCAATATCTTTTGCACTACTCCCAACTATAGTTTTGTGGCAGTATATATTTGAACAGCAGTATGGAAACAGATAAATTTAATTAAGTGGGCCCTTTGTACTTTTCTGTATTTATTCAACAAAAATACAGTCATTTTATGCATTTGAAATTAATAACGCAATTCAACTCTGGCGAATACATATATAAACAAACAATTACTATAAAAATTTCTTTTGAAAACCAAAAGCAAGTGTTTTTTAAAGCTGAGGTCATTTCATTTCGCAAAAGATCTTAATTATTTTAGCCCACTTAATTCGAGCAGTGTTGTGGTTCAATATTTTGTGCACTACTCCCAACTAAAGTTTTGTGGCAGTATATATTTGAACAGCAGTTTGGAAATAGATAAATTTAATTAATTGGGCCCTTTGTACTTTTCTGTATTTATTCAACAAAAATACAGTTGTTGTATGCATTTGAAATTAATAACGCAATTCAACTCTGGCGAATACATATATAAACAAACAATTACTATAAAAATCTATTTTGAAAACCAAAAGCAAGTGTTTTTTAAAGCTGAGGTCATTTCATTTCACAAAAGATCTTAATTATTTTAGCCCACTTAATTCGAGCAGTGTTGTGGTTCAAAATTTTGTGCACTACTCCCAACTATAGTTTTGTGGCAGTATATATTTGAACAGCAGTTTGGAAACAGATAAATTTAATTAATTGGGCCCTTTGTACTTTTCTGTACTTATTCAACAAAAATACAGTCGTTGTATGCATTTGAAATTAATAACGCAATTCAACTCTGGCGAATACATATATAAACAAACAATTACTATAAAACTTTCTTTTGAAAACCAAAAGAAAGTGTTTTTTAAAGCTGAGGTCATTTCATTTCGCAAAAGATCTTAATTATTTTAGCCCACTTAATTCGAGCAGTGTTGTGGTTCAAAATTTTGTTCACTACTCCCAACTATAGTTTTGTGGCAGTATATATTTGAACAGCAGTTTGGAAACAGATAAATTTAATTAATTTGGCCCTTTGTACTTTTCTGTATTTATTCAACAAAAATACAGTCATTTTATGCATTTGAAATTAATAACGCAATTCAACTCTATCGAATACATATATAAACAAACAATTACTATAAAAATTTCTTTTGAAAACCAAAAGCAAGTGTTTTTTAAAGCTGAGGTCATTTCATTTCGCAAAAGATCTTAATTATTTTAGCCCACTTAATTCGAGCAGTGTTGTGGTTCAATATTTTGTGCACTACTCCCAACTATAGTTTTGTGGCAGTATATATTTGAACAGCAGTTTGGAAACAGATAAATTTAATTAATTGGGCCCTTTGTACTTTTCTGTATTTATTCAACAAAAATACAGTCGCTGTATGCGTTTGAAATTAATAACGCAATTCAACTCTGGCGAATACATATATAAACAAACAATTACTATAAAAATTTCTTTTGAAAACCAAAAGCAAGTGTTTTTTAAAGCTGGAGTCATTTCATTTCGCAAAAGATCTTAATTATTTTAGCCCACTTAATTCGAGCAGTTTTGTGGTTCAATATTTTGTGCACTACTCCCAACTATAGTTTTGTGGCAGTATATATTTGAACAGCAGTTTGGAAACAGATAAATTTAATTAATTGGGCCCTTTGTACTTTTCTGTATTTATTCAACAAAAATACAGTCGTTGTATGCGTTTGAAATTAATAACGCAATTCAACTCTGGCGAATACATATATAAACAAACAATTACTATAAAAATTTCTTTTGAAAACCAAAAGCAAGTGTTTTTTAAAGCTGAGGTCATTTCATTTCGCAAAAGATCTTAATTATTTTAGCCCACTTAATTCGAGCAGTGTTGTGGTTCAATATTTTGTGCACTACTCTCAACTATAGTTTTGTGGCAGTATATATTTGAACAGCAGTATGGAAACAGATAAATTTAATTAAGTGGGCCCTTTGTACTTTTCTGTATTTATTCAACAAAAATACAGTCATTTTATGCATTTGATATTAATAACGCAATTCAACTCTGGCGAATACATATATAAACAAACAATTACTATAAAAATTTCTTTTGAAAACCAAAAGCAAGTGTTTTTTAAAGCTGAGGTCATTTCATTTCGCAAAAGATCTTAATTATTTTAGCCCACTTAATTCGAGCAGTGTTGTGGTTCAATATTTTGTGCACTACTCCCAACTATAGTTTTGTGGCAGTATATATTTGAACAGCAGTTTGGAAACAGATAAATTTAATTAATTGGGCCCTTTGTACTTTTCTGTATTTATTCAACAAAAATACAGTCGTTGTATGCGTTTGAAATTAATAACGCAATTCAACTCTGGCGAATACATATATAAACAAACAATTACTATAAAAATTTCTTTTGAAAACCAAAAGCAAGTGTTTTTTAAAGCTGAGGTCATTTCATTTCGCAAAATATCTTAATTATTTTAGCCCACTTAATTCGAGCAGTGTTGTGGTTCAATATTTTGTGCACTACTCCCAACTAAAGTTTTGTGGCAGTATATATTTGAACAGCAGTTTGGAAACAGATAAATTTAATTAATTTGGCCATTTGTACTTTTCTGTATTTATTCAACAAAAATACAGTCGTTGTATGCATTTGAAATTAATAACGCAATTCAACTCTGGCGAATACATATATAAACAAACAATTACTATAAAAATTTCTTTTGAAAACCAAAAGCAAGTGTTTTTTAAAGCTGAGGTCATTTCATTTCGCAAAAGATTTTAATTATTTTAGCCCATTTAATTCGAGCAGTGTTGTGGTTCAATATCTTTTGCACTACTCCCAACTAAAGTTTTGTGGCAGTATATATTTGAACAGCAGTTTGGAAATAGATAAATTTAATTAATTGGGCCCTTTGTACTTTTCTGTATTTATTCAACAAAAATACAGTCATTGTATGGATTTGAAATTAATAACGCAATTCAACTCTGGCGAATACATATATAAACAAACAATTACTATAAAAATTTCTTTTGAAAACCAAAAGCAAGTGTTTTTTAAAGCTGAGGTCATTTCATTTCACAAAAGATCTTAATTATTTTAGCCCACTTAATTCGAGCAGTGTTGTGGTTCAAAATGTTGTGCACTACTCCCAACTATAGTTTTGTGGCAGTATATATTTGAACAGCAGTTTGGAAACAGATAAATTTAATTAAGTGGGCCCTTTGTACTTTTCTGTATTTATTCAACAAAAATACAGTCATTTTATGCATTTGAAATTAATAACGCAATTCAACTCTGGCGAATACATATATAAACAAACAATTACTATAAAAATTTCTTTTGAAAACCAAAAGCAAGTGTTTTTTAAAGCTGAGGTCATTTCATTTCGCAAAAGATCTTAATTATTTTAGCCCACTTAATTCGAGCAGTGTTGTGGTTCAATATTTAGTGCACTACTCCCAACTAAAGTTTTGTGGCAGTATATATTTGAACAGCAGTTTGGAAACAGATAAATTTAATTAATTTGGCCCTTTGTACTTTTCTGTATTTATTCAACAAAAATACAGTCGTTGTATGCATTTGAAATTAATAACGCAATTCAACTCTGGCGAATACATATATAAACAAACAATTACTATAAAAATTTCTTTTGAAAACCAAAAGCAAGTGTTTTTTAAAGCTGAGGTCATTTCATTTCACAAAAGATCTTAATTATTTTAGCCCACTTAATTCGAGCAGTGTTGTGGTTCAAAATGTTGTGCACTACTCCCAACTATAGTTTTGTGGCAGTATATATTTGAACAGCAGTTTGGAAACAGATAAATTTAATTAAGTGGGCCCTTTGTACTTTTCTGTATTTATTCAACAAAAATACAGTCATTGTATGCATTTGAAATTAATAACGCAATTCAACTCTGGCGAATACATATATAAACAAACAATTACTATAAAAATTTCTTTTGAAAACCAAAAGCAAGTGTTTTTTAAAGCTGAGGTCATTTCATTTCACAAAAGATCTTAATTATTTTAGCCCACTTAATTCGAGCAGTGTTGTGGTTCAAAATGTTGTGCACTACTCCCAACTATAGTTTTGTGGCAGTATATATTTGAACAGCAGTTTGGAAACAGATAAATTTAATTAAGTGGGCCCTTTGTACTTTTCTGTATTTATTCAACAAAAATACAGTCATTGTATGCATTTGAAATTAATAACGCAATTCAACTCTGGCGAATACATATATAAACAAACAATTACTATAAAAATTTCTTTTGAAAACCAAAAGCAAGTGTTTTTTAAAGCTGAGGTCATTTCATTTCACAAAAGATCTTAATTATTTTAGCCCACTTAATTCGAGCAGTGTTGTGGTTCAAAATGTTGTGCACTACTCCCAACTATAGTTTTGTGGCAGTATATATTTGAACAGCAGTTTGGAAACAGATAAATTTAATTAAGTGGGCCCTTTGTACTTTTCTGTATTTATTCAACAAAAATACAGTCATTGTATGCATTTGAAATTAATAACGCAATTCAACTCTGGCGAATACATATATAAACAAACAATTACTATAAAAATTTCTTTTGAAAACCAAAAGCAAGTGTTTTTTAAAGCTGAGGTCATTTCATTTCACAAAAGATCTTAATTATTTTAGCCCACTTAATTCGAGCAGTGTTGTGGTTCAAAATGTTGTGCACTACTCCCAACTATAGTTTTGTGGCAGTATATATTTGAACAGCAGTTTGGAAATAGATAAATTTAATTAATTGGGCCCTTTGTACTTTTCTGTATTTATTCAACAAAAATACAGTCATTGTATGCATTTGAAATTAATAACGCAATTCAACTCTGGCGAATACATATATAAACAAACAATTACTATAAAAATTTCTTTTGAAAACCAAAAGCAAGTGTTTTTTAAAGCTGAGGTCATTTCATTTCGCAAAAGATTTTAATTATTTTAGCCCACTTAATTCGAGCAGTGTTGTGGTTCAATATCTTTTGCACTACTCCCAACTAAAGTTTTGTGGCAGTATATATTTGAACAGCAGTTTGGAAATAGATAAATTTAATTAATTGGGCCCTTTGTACTTTTCTGTATTTATTCAACAAAAATACAGTCATTGTATGCATTTGAAATTAATAACGCAATTCAACTCTGGCGAATACATATATAAACAAACAATTACTATAAAAATTTCTTTTGAAAACCAAAAGCAAGTGTTTTTTAAAGCTGAGGTCATTTCATTTCACAAAAGATCTTAATTATTTTAGCCCACTTAATTCGAGCAGTGTTGTGGTTCAAAATGTTGTGCACTACTCCCAACTATAGTTTTGTGGCAGTATATATTTGAACAGCAGTTTGGAAACAGATAAATTTAATTAAGTGGGCCCTTTGTACTTTTCTGTATTTATTCAACAAAAATACAGTCATTGTATGCATTTGAAATTAATAACGCAATTCAACTCTGGCGAATACATATATAAACAAACAATTACTATAAAAATTTCTTTTGAAAACCAAAAGCAAGTGTTTTTTAAAGCTGAGGTCATTTCATTTCGCAAAAGATCTTAATTATTTTAGCCCACTTAATTCGAGCAGTGTTGTGGTTCAATATTTTGTGCACTACTCCCAACTAAAGTTTTGTGGCAGTATATATTTGAACAGCAGTTTGGAAACAGATAAATTTAATTAATTTGGCCCTTTGTACTTTTCTGTATTTATTCAACAAAAATACAGTCGTTGTATGCATTTGAAATTAATAACGCAATTCAACTCTGGCGAATACATATATAAACAAACAGTTACTATAAAAATTTCTTTTGAAAACCAAAAGCATGTGTTTTCTTTTAAAGCTGAGGTCATTTCATTTCGCAAAAGATCTTAATAATTTAGCCCACTTAATTCGAGCACTGTTGTTGTTCAATATCTTTTGCACTACTCCCAACTAAAGTTTTGTGGCAGTATATATTTGAACAGCAGCTTGGAAACAGATAAATTTAATTAATTGGGCCCTTTGTACTTTTCTGTATTTATTCAACAAAAATACAGTCGTTGTATGCGTTTGAAATTAATAACGCAATTCAACTCTGGCGAATACATATATAAACAAACAATTACTATAAAAATTTCTTTTGAAAACCAAAAGCATGTGTTTTCTTTTAAAGCTGAGGTAATTTCATTTCGCAAAAGATCTTAATTATTTTAGCCCACTTAATTCGAGCAGAGTTGTGGTTCAATATCTTTTGCACTACTCCCAACTATAGTTTTGTGGCAGTATATATTTGAACAGCAGTTTGGAAACAGATAAATTTAATTAATTGGGCCCTTTGTACTTTTCTGTATTTATTCAACAAAAATACAGTCGTTGTATGCGTTTGAAATTAATAACGCAATTCAACTCTGGCGAATACATATATAAACAAACAATTACTATAAAAATTTCTTTTGAAAACCAAAAGCATGTGTTTTCTTTTAAAGCTGAGGTCATTTCATTTCGCAAAAGATCTTAATTATTTTAGCCCACTTAATTCGAGCAGTGTTGTGGTTCAATATTTTGTGCACTACCCCCAACTATAGTTTTGTGGCAGTATATATTTGAACAGCAGTTTGGAAACAGATAAATTTAATTAATTGGGCCCTTTGTACTTTTCTGTATTTATTCAACAAAAATACAGTCGTTGTATGCATTTGAAATTAATAACGCAATTCAACTCTGGCGAATACATATATAAACAAACAATTACTATAAAAATTTCTTTTGAAAACCAAAAGCAAGTGTTTTTTAAAGCTGAGGTCATTTCATTTCGCAAAAGATCTTAATTATTTTAGCCCACTTAATTCGAGCAGTGTTGTGGTTCAATATTTTGTGCACTACCCCCAACTATAGTTTTGTGGCAGTATATATTTGAACAGCAGTTTGGAAACAGATAAATTTAATTAATTGGGCCCTTTGTACTTTTCTGTATTTATTCAACAAAAATACAGTCGTTGTATGCATTTGAAATTAATAACGCAATTCAACTCTGGCGAATACATATATAAACAAACAATTACTATAAAAATTTCTTTTGAAAACCAAAAGCATGTGTTTTCTTTTAAAGCTGAGGTAATTTCATTTCGCAAAAGATCTTAATTATTTTAGCCCACTTAATTCGAGCAGAGTTGTGGTTCAATATCTTTTGCACTACTCCCAACTATAGTTTTGTGGCAGTATATATTTGAACAGCAGTTTGGAAACAGATAAATTTAATTAAGTGGGCCCTTTGTACTTTTCTGTATTTATTCAACAAAAATACAGTCGTTGTATGCATTTGAAATTAATAACGCAATTCAACTCTGGCGAATACATATATAAACAAACAATTACTATAAAAATTTCTTTTGAAAACCAAAAGCATGTGTTTTCTTTTAAAGCTGAGGTAATTTCATTTCGCAAAAGATCTTAATTATTTTAGCCCACTTAATTCGAGCAGAGTTGTGGTTCAATATCTTTTGCACTACTCCCAACTATAGTTTTGTGGCAGTATATATTTGAACAGCAGTTTGGAAACAGATAAATTTAATTAAGTGGGCCCTTTGTACTTTTCTGTATTTATTCAACAAAAATACAGTCGTTGTATGCATTTGAAATTAATAACGCAATTCAACTCTGGCGAATACATATATAAACAAACAATTACTATAAAAATTTCTTTTGAAAACCAAAAGCAAGTGTTTTTTAAAGCTGAGGTCATTTCATTTCACAAAAGACCTTAATTATTTTAGCCCACTTAATTCGAGTAGTGTTGTGGTTCAATATTTTGTGCACTACTCCCAACTAAAGTTTTGTTGCAGTATATATTTGAACAGCAGTTTGGAAATAGATAAATTTAATTAATTGGGCCCTTTGTACTTTTCTGTATTTATTCAACAAAAATACAGTCATTGTATGCATTTGAAATTAATAACGCAATTCAACTCTGGCGAATACATATATAAACAAACAATTACTATAAAAATTTCTTTTGAAAACCAAAAGCAAGTGTTGTTTAAAGCTGAGGTCATTTCATTTCGCAAAAGATCTTAATTATTTTAGCCCACTTAATTCGAGCAGAGTTGTGGTTCAATATCTTTTGCACTACTCCCAACTATAGTTTTGTGGCAGTATATATTTGAACAGCAGTTTGGAAACAGATAAATTTAATTAAGTGGGCCCTTTGTACTTTTCTGTATTTATTCAACAAAAATACAGTCATTTTATGCATTTGAAATTAATAACGCAATTCAACTCTGGCGAATACATATATAAACAAACAATTACTATAAAAATTTCTTTTGAAAACCAAAAGCAAGTGTTTTTTAAAGCTGAGGTCATTTCATTTCGCAAAAGATCTTAATTATTTTAGCCCACTTAATTCGAGCAGTGTTGTGGTTCAATATTTTGTGCACTACTCCCAACTAAAGTTTTGTGGCAGTATATATTTGAACAGCAGTTTGGAAACAGATAAATTTAATTAATTTGGCCCTTTGTACTTTTCTGTATTTATTCAACAAAAATACAGTCGTTGTATGCATTTGAAATTAATAACGCAATTCAACTCTGGCGAATACATATATAAACAAACAGTTACTATAAAAATTTATTTTGAAAACCAAAAGCATGTGTTTTCTTTTAAAGCTGAGGTCATTTCATTTCGCAAAAGATCTTAATAATTTAGCCCACTTAATTCGAGCACTGTTGTTGTTCAATATCTTTTGCACTACTCCCAACTAAAGTTTTGTGGCAGTATATATTTGAACAGCAGCTTGGAAACAGATAAATTTAATTAATTGGGCCCTTTGTACTTTTCTGTATTTATTCAACAAAAATACAGTCGTTGTATGCGTTTGAAATTAATAACGCAATTCAACTCTGGCGAATACATATATAAACAAACAATTACTATAAAAATTTCTTTTGAAAACCAAAAGCATGTGTTTTCTTTTAAAGCTGAGGTAATTTCATTTCGCAAAAGATCTTAATTATTTTAGCCCACTTAATTCGAGCAGAGTTGTGGTTCAATATCTTTTGCACTACTCCCAACTATAGTTTTGTGGCAGTATATATTTGAACAGCAGTTTGGAAACAGATAAATTTAATTAATTGGGCCCTTTGTACTTTTCTGTATTTATTCAACAAAAATACAGTCGTTGTATGCGTTTGAAATTAATAACGCAATTCAACTCTGGCGAATACATATATAAACAAACAATTACTATAAAAATTTCTTTTGAAAACCAAAAGCATGTGTTTTCTTTTAAAGCTGAGGTCATTTCATTTCGCAAAAGATCTTAATTATTTTAGCCCACTTAATTCGAGCAGTGTTGTGGTTCAATATTTTGTGCACTACCCCCAACTATAGTTTTGTGGCAGTATATATTTGAACAGCAGTTTGGAAACAGATAAATTTAATTAATTGGGCCCTTTGTACTTTTCTGTATTTATTCAACAAAAATACAGTCGTTGTATGCATTTGAAATTAATAACGCAATTCAACTCTGGCGAATACATATATAAACAAACAATTACTATAAAAATTTCTTTTGAAAACCAAAAGCAAGTGTTTTTTAAAGCTGAGGTCATTTCATTTCGCAAAAGATCTTAATTATTTTAGCCCACTTAATTCGAGCAGTGTTGTGGTTCAATATTTTGTGCACTACCCCCAACTATAGTTTTGTGGCAGTATATATTTGAACAGCAGTTTGGAAACAGATAAATTTAATTAATTGGGCCCTTTGTACTTTTCTGTATTTATTCAACAAAAATACAGTCGTTGTATGCATTTGAAATTAATAACGCAATTCAACTCTGGCGAATACATATATAAACAAACAATTACTATAAAAATTTCTTTTGAAAACCAAAAGCATGTGTTTTCTTTTAAAGCTGAGGTAATTTCATTTCGCAAAAGATCTTAATTATTTTAGCCCACTTAATTCGAGCAGAGTTGTGGTTCAATATCTTTTGCACTACTCCCAACTATAGTTTTGTGGCAGTATATATTTGAACAGCAGTTTGGAAACAGATAAATTTAATTAAGTGGGCCCTTTGTACTTTTCTGTATTTATTCAACAAAAATACAGTCGTTGTATGCATTTGAAATTAATAACGCAATTCAACTCTGGCGAATACATATATAAACAAACAATTACTATAAAAATTTCTTTTGAAAACCAAAAGCATGTGTTTTCTTTTAAAGCTGAGGTAATTTCATTTCGCAAAAGATCTTAATTATTTTAGCCCACTTAATTCGAGCAGAGTTGTGGTTCAATATCTTTTGCACTACTCCCAACTATAGTTTTGTGGCAGTATATATTTGAACAGCAGTTTGGAAACAGATAAATTTAATTAAGTGGGCCCTTTGTACTTTTCTGTATTTATTCAACAAAAATACAGTCGTTGTATGCATTTGAAATTAATAACGCAATTCAACTCTGGCAAATACATATATAAACAAACAATTACTATAAAAATTTCTTTTGAAAACCAAAAGCAAGTGTTTTTTAAAGCTGAGGTCATTTCATTTCACAAAAGACCTTAATTATTTTAGCCCACTTAATTCGAGCAGTGTTGTGGTTCAATATTTTGTGCACTACTCCCAACTAAAGTTTTGTTGCAGTATATATTTGAACAGCAGTTTGGAAATAGATAAATTTAATTAATTGGGCCCTTTGTACTTTTCTGTATTTATTCAACAAAAATACAGTCATTGTATGCATTTGAAATTAATAACGCAATTCAACTCTGGCGAATACATATATAAACAAACAATTACTATAAAAATTTCTTTTGAAAACCAAAAGCAAGTGTTGTTTAAAGCTGAGGTCATTTCATTTCGCAAAAGATCTTAATTATTTTAGCCCACTTAATTCGAGCAGAGTTGTGGTTCAATATCTTTTGCACTACTCCCAACTATAGTTTTGTGGCAGTATATATTTGAACAGCAGTTTGGAAACAGATAAATTTAATTAAGTGGGCCCTTTGTACTTTTCTGTATTTATTCAACAAAAATACAGTCATTTTATGCATTTGAAATTAATAACGCAATTCAACTCTGGCGAATACATATATAAACAAACAATTACTATAAAAATTTCTTTTGAAAACCAAAAGCAAGTGTTTTTTAAAGCTGAGGTCATTTCATTTCGCAAAAGATCTTAATTATTTTAGCCCACTTAATTCGAGCAGTGTTGTGGTTCAATATTTTGTGCACTACTCCCACCTAAAGTTTTGTTGCAGTATATATTTGAACAGCAGTTTGGAAATAGATAAATTTAATTAATTGGGCCCTTTGTACTTTTCTGTATTTATTCAACAAAAATACAGTCATTGTATGCATTTGAAATTAATAACGCAATTCAACTCTGGCGAATACATATATAAACAAACAATTACTATAAAAATTTCTTTTGAAAACCAAAAGCAAGTGTTGTTTAAAGCTGAGGTCATTTCATTTCGCAAAAGATCTTAATTATTTTAGCCCACTTAATTCGAGCAGAGTTGTGGTTCAATATCTTTTGCACTACTCCCAACTATAGTTTTGTGGCAGTATATATTTGAACAGCAGTTTGGAAACAGATAAATTTAATTAAGTGGGCCCTTTGTACTTTTCTGTATTTATTCAACAAAAATACAGTCATTTTATGCATTTGAAATTAATAACGCAATTCAACTCTGGCGAATACATATATAAACAAACAATTACTATAAAAATTTCTTTTGAAAACCAAAAGCATGTGTTTTCTTTTAAAGCTGAGGTAATTTCATTTCGCAAAAGATCTTAATTATTTTAGCCCACTTAATTCGAGCAGTGTTGTGGTTCAATATCTTTTGCACTACTCCCAACTAAAGTTTTGTGGCAGTATATATTTGAACAGCAGTTTGGAAATAGATAAATTTAATTAATTGGGCCCTTTGTACTTTTCTGTATTTATTCAACAAAAATACAGTCATTGTATGCATTTGAAATTAATAACGCAATTCAACTCTGGCGAATACATATATAAACAAACAATTACTATAAAAATTTCTTTTGAAAACCAAAAGCATGTGTTTTCTTTTAAAGCTGAGGTAATTTCATTTCGCAAAAGATCTTAATTATTTTAGCCCACTTAATTCGAGCAGTGTTGTGGTTCAATATCTTTTGCACTACTCCCAACTAAAGTTTTGTGGCAGTATATATTTGAACAGCAGTTTGGAAATAGACAAATTTAATTAATTGGGCCCTTTGTACTTTTCTGTATTTATTCAACAAAAATACAGTCATTGTATGCATTTGAAATTAATAACGCAATTCAACTCTGGCGAATACATATATAAACAAACAATTACTATAAAAATTTCTTTTGAAAACCAAAAGCAAGTGTTTTTTAAAGCTGAGGTCATTTCATTTCACAAAAGACCTTAATTATTTTAGCCCACTTAATTCGAGTAGTGTTGTGGTTCAATATTTTGTGCACTACTCCCAACTAAAGTTTTGTTGCAGTATATATTTGAACAGCAGTTTGGAAATAGATAAATTTAATTAATTGGGCCCTTTGTACTTTTCTGTATTTATTCAACAAAAATACAGTCATTGTATGCATTTGAAATTAATAACGCAATTCAACTCTGGCGAATACATATATAAACAAACAACTACTATAAAAATTTCTTTTGAAAACCAAAAGCAAGTGTTGTTTAAAGCTGAGGTCATTTCATTTCACAAAAGACCTTAATTATTTTAGCCCACTTAATTCGAGTAGTGTTGTGGTTCAATATTTTGTGCACTACTCCCAACTAAAGTTTTGTTGCAGTATATATTTGAACAGCAGTTTGGAAATAGATAAATTTAATTAATTGGGCCCTTTGTACTTTTCTGTATTTATTCAACAAAAATACAGTCGTCGTATGCGTTTGAAATTAATAACGCAATTCAACTCTGGCGAATACATATATAAACAAACAACTACTATAAAAATTTCTTTTGAAAACCAAAAGCAAGTGTTGTTTAAAGCTGAGGTCATTTCATTTCGCAAAAGATCTTGATTATTTTAGCCCACTTAATTCGAGCAGTGTTGTGGTTCAATATTTTGTGCACTACTCCCAACTAAAGTTTTGTGGCAGTATATATTTGAACAGCAGTTTGGAAATAGATAAATTTAATTAATTGGGCCCTTTGTACTTTTCTGTATTTATTCAACAAAAATACAGCCGTTGTATGCGTTTGAAATTAATAACGCAATTCAACTCTGGCGAATACATATATAAACAAACAATTACTATAAAAATTTCTTTTGAAAACCAAAAGCAAGTGTTTTTTAAAGCTGAGGTCATTTCATTTCGCAAAAGATCTTAATTATTTCAGCCCACTTAATTCGAGCAGTGTTGCGGTTCAAAATTTTGTGCACTACTCCCAACAATAGTTTTGTGGCAGTATATATTTGAACAGCAGTTTGGAAACAGATAAATTTAATTAAGTGGGCCCTTTGTACTTTTCTGTATTTATTCAACAAAAATACAGTCGTTGTATGCGTTTGAAATTAATAACGCAATTCAACTCTGGCGAATACATATATAAACAAACAATTACTATAAAAATTTCTTTTGAAAACCAAAAGCAAGTGTTGTTTAAAGCTGAGGTCATTTCATTTCACAAAAGACCTTAATTATTTTAGCCCACTTAATTCGAGTAGTGTTGTGGTTCAATATTTTGTGCACTACTCCCAACTAAAGTTTTGTTGCAGTATATATTTGAACAGCAGTTTGGAAATAGATAAATTTAATTAATTGGGCCCTTTGTACTTTTCTGTATTTATTCAACAAAAATACAGTCGTCGTATGCGTTTGAAATTAATAACGCAATTCAACTCTGGCGAATACATATATAAACAAACAACTACTATAAAAATTTCTTTTGAAAACCAAAAGCAAGTGTTGTTTAAAGCTGAGGTCATTTCATTTCGCAAAAGATCTTAATTATTTTAGCCCACTTAATTCGAGCAGAGTTGTGGTTCAATATCTTTTGCACTACTCCCAACTATAGTTTTGTGGCAGTATATATTTGAACAGCAGTTTGGAAACAGATAAATTTAATTAAGTGGGCCCTTTGTACTTTTCTGTATTTATTCAACAAAAATACATTCGTTGTATGCATTTGAAATTAATAACGCAATTCAACTCTGGCGAATACATATATAAACAAACAATTACTATAAAAATTTCTTTTGAAAACCAAAAGCAAGTGTTTTTTAAAGCTGAGGTCATTTCATTTCACAAAAGATCTTAATTATTTCAGCCCACTTAATTCGAGCAGTGTTGCGGTTCAAAATTTTGTGCACTACTCCCAACAATAGTTTTGTGGCAGTATATATTTGAACAGCAGTTTGGAAACAGATAAATTTAATTAAGTGGGCCCTTTGTACTTTTCTGTATTTATTCAACAAAAATACAGTCGTTGTATGCGTTTGAAATTAATAACGCAATTCAACTCTGGCGAATACATATATAAACAAACAATTACTATAAAAATTTCTTTTGAAAACCAAAAGCAAGTGTTTTTTAAAGCTGAGGTCATTTCATTTCACAAAAGATCTTAATTATTTCAGCCCACTTAATTCGAGCAGTGTTGCGGTTCAAAATTTTGTGCACTACTCCCAACAATAGTTTTGTGGCAGTATATATTTGAACAGCAGTTTGGAAACAGATAAATTTAATTAAGTGGGCCCTTTGTACTTTTCTGTATTTATTCAACAAAAATACAGTCGTCGTATGCGTTTGAAATTAATAACGCAATTCAACTCTGGCGAATACATATATAAACAAACAATTACTATAAAAATTTCTTTTGAAAACCAAAAGCAAGTGTTTTTTAAAGCTGAGGTCATTTCATTTCACAAAAGATCTTAATTATTTCAGCCCACTTAATTCGAGCAGTGTTGCGGTTCAAAATTTTGTGCACTACTCCCAACAATAGTTTTGTGGCAGTATATATTTGAACAGCAGTTTGGAAACAGATAAATTTAATTAAGTGGGCCCTTTGTACTTTTCTGTATTTATTCAACAAAAATACAGTCGTTGTATGCGTTTGAAATTAATAACGCAATTCAACTCTGGCGAATACATATATAAACAAACAATTACTATAAAAATTTCTTTTGAAAACCAAAAGCAAGTGTTTTTTAAAGCTGAGGTCATTTCATTTCACAAAAGATCTTAATTATTTCAGCCCACTTAATTCGAACAGTGTTGCGGTTCAAAATTTTGTGCACTACTCCCAACAATAGTTTTGTGGCAGTATATATTTGAACAGCAGTTTGGAAACAGATAAATTTAATTAAGTGGGCCCTTTGTACTTTTCTGTATTTATTCAACAAAAATACATTCGTTGTATGCATTTGAAATTAATAACGCAATTCAACTCTGGCGAATACATATATAAACAAACAATTACTATAAAAATTTCTTTTGAAACCCAAAAGCAAGTGTTTTTTAAAGCTGAGGTCATTTCATTTCACAAAAGATCTTAATTATTTCAGCCCACTTAATTCGAGCAGTGTTGCGGTTCAAAATTTTGTGCACTACTCCCAACAATAGTTTTGTGGCAGTATATATTTGAACAGCAGTTTGGAAACAGATAAATTTAATTAAGTGGGCCCTTTGTACTTTTCTGTATTTATTCAACAAAAATACATTCGTTGTATGCATTTGAAATTAATAACGCAATTCAACTCTGGCGAATACATATATAAACAAACAATTACTATAAAAATTTCTTTTGAAAACCAAAAGCAAGTGTTTTTTAAAGCTGAGGTCATTTCATTTCACAAAAGATCTTAATTATTTCAGCCCACTTAATTCGAACAGTGTTGCGGTTCAAAATTTTGTGCACTACTCCCAACAATAGTTTTGTGGCAGTATATATTTGAACAGCAGTTTGGAAACAGATAAATTTAATTAAGTGGGCCCTTTGTACTTTTCTGTATTTATTCAACAAAAATACATTCGTTGTATGCATTTGAAATTAATAACGCAATTCAACTCTGGCGAATACATATATAAACAAACAATTACTATAAAAATTTCTTTTGAAAACCAAAAGCAAGTGTTTTTTAAAGCTGAGGTCATTTCATTTCACAAAAGATCTTAATTATTTCAGCCCACTTAATTCGAGCAGTGTTGCGGTTCAAAATTTTGTGCACTACTCCCAACAATAGTTTTGTGGCAGTATATATTTGAACAGCAGTTTGGAAACAGATAAATTTAATTAAGTGGGCCCTTTGTACTTTTCTGTATTTATTCAACAAAAATACATTCGTTGTTGCATTTGAAATTAATAACGCAATTCAACTCTGGCGAATACATATATAAACAAACAATTACTATAAAAATTTCTTTTGAAAACCAAAAGCAAGTGTTTTTTAAAGCTGAGGTCATTTCATTTCACAAAAGATCTTAATTATTTCAGCCCACTTAATTCGAGCAGTGTTGCGGTTCAAAATTTTGTGCACTACTCCCAACAATAGTTTTGTGGCAGTATATATTTGAACAGCAGTTTGGAAACAGATAAATTTAATTAAGTGGGCCCTTTGTACTTTTCTGTATTTATTCAACAAAAATACATTCGTTGTATGCATTTGAAATTAATAACGCAATTCAACTCTGGCGAATACATATATAAACAAACAATTACTATAAAAATTTCTTTTGAAACCCAAAAGCAAGTGTTTTTTAAAGCTGAGGTCATTTCATTTCACAAAAGATCTTAATTATTTCAGCCCACTTAATTCGAGCAGTGTTGCGGTTCAAAATTTTGTGCACTACTCCCAACAATAGTTTTGTGGCAGTATATATTTGAACAGCAGTTTGGAAACAGATAAATTTAATTAAGTGGGCCCTTTGTACTTTTCTGTATTTATTCAACAAAAATACATTCGTTGTATGCATTTGAAATTAATAACGCAATTCAACTCTGGCGAATACATATATAAACAAACAATTACTATAAAAATTTCTTTTGAAAACCAAAAGCATGTGTTTTCTTTTAAAGCTGAGGTCATTTCATTTCGCAAAAGATCTTAATTATTTTAGCCCACTTAATTCGTGAACTGTTGTTGTTCAATATCTTTTGCACTACTCCCAACTAAAGTTTTGTGGCAGTATATATTTGAACAGCAGCTTGGAAACAGATAAATTTAATTAATTGGGCCCTTTGTACTTTTCTGTATTTATTCAACAAAAATAAAGTCGTTGTATGCGTTTGAAATTAATAACGCAATTCAACTCTGGCGAATACATATATAAACAAACAATTACTATAAAAATTTCTTTTGAAAACCAAAAGCATGTGTTTTCTTTTAAAGCTGAGGTCATTTCATTTCGCAAAAGATCTTAATTATTTTAGCCCACTTAATTCGTGCACTGTTGTTGTTCAATATCTTTTGCACTACTCCCAACTAAAGTTTTGTGGCAGTATATATTTGAACAGCAGCTTGGAAACAGATAAATTTAATTAATTGGGCCCTTTGTACTTTTCTGTATTTATTCAACAAAAATACAGTCGTTGTATGCGTTTGAAATTAATAACGCAATTCAACTCTGGCGAATACATATATAAACAAACAATTACTATAAAAATTTCTTTTGAAAACCAAAAGCATGTGTTTTCTTTTAAAGCTGAGGTCATTTCATTTCGCAAAAGATCTTAATTATTTTAGCCCACTTAATTCGAGCACTGTTGTTGTTCAATATCTTTTGCACTACTCCCAACTAAAGTTTTGTGGCAGTATATATTTGAACAGCAGCTTGGAAACAGATAAATTTAATTAATTGGGCCCTTTGTACTTTTCTGTATTTATTCAACAAAAATACAGTCGTTGTATGCGTTTGAAATTAATAACGCAATTCAACTCTGGCGAATACATATATAAACAAACAATTACTATAAAAATTTCTTTTGAAAACCAAAAGCAAGTGTTTTTTAAAGCTGACGTCATTTCATTTCGCAAAAGATCTTAATTATTTTAGCCCATTTAATTCGAGCAGTGTTGTGGTTCAACATTTTGTGCACTACCCCCAACTATAGTTTTGTGGCAGTATATATTTGAACAGCAGTTTGGAAACAGATAAATTTAATTAAGTGGGCCCTTTGTACTTTTCTGTATTTATTCAAAAAAAATACAGTCGTTGTATGCATTTGAAATTAATAACGCAATTCAACTCTGGCGAATACATATATAAACAAACAATTACTATAAAAATTTCTTTTGAAAACCAAAAGCATGTGTTTTCTTTTAAAGCTGAGGTCATTTCATTTCGCAAAAGATCTTAATTATTTTAGCCCAGTTAATTCGAGCACTGTTGTTGTTCAATATCTTTTGCACTACTCCCAACTAAAGTTTTGTGGCAGTATATATTTGAACAGCAGCTTGGAAACAGATAAATTTAATTAATTGGGCCCTTTGTACTTTTCTGTATTTATTCAACAAAAATACAGCCGTTGTATGCGTTTGAAATTAATAACGCAATTCAACTCTGGCGAATACATATATAAACAAACAATTACTATAAAAATTTCTTTTGAAAACCAAAAGCAAGTGTTTTTTAAAGCTGAGGTCATTTCATTTCGCAAAAGATCTTAATTATTTCAGCCCACTTAATTCGAGCAGTGTTGCGGTTCAAAATTTTGTGCACTACTCCCAACAATAGTTTTGTGGCAGTATATATTTGAACAGCAGTTTGGAAACAGATAAATTTAATTAAGTGGGCCCTTTGTACTTTTCTGTATTTATTCAACAAAAATACAGTCGTTGTATGCGTTTGAAATTAATAACGCAATTCAACTCTGGCGAATACATATATAAACAAACAATTACTATAAAAATTTCTTTTGAAAACCAAAAGCAAGTGTTTTTTAAAGCTGAGGTCATTTCATTTCACAAAAGATCTTAATTATTTCAGCCCACTTAATTCGAGCAGTGTTGCGGTTCAAAATTTTGTGCACTACTCCCAACTATAGTTTTGTGGCAGTATATATTTGAACAGCAGTTTGGAAACAGATAAATTTAATTAAGTGGGCCCTTTGTACTTTTCTGTATTTATTCAACAAAAATACAGTCGTTGTATGCGTTTGAAATTAATAACGCAATTCAACTCTGGCGAATACATATATAAACAAACAATTACTATAAAAATTTCTTTTGAAAACCAAAAGCAAGTGTTTTTTAAAGCTGAGGTCATTTCATTTCGCAAAAGATCTTAATTATTTCAGCCCACTTAATTCGAGCAGTGTTGCGGTTCAAAATTTTGTGCACTACTCCCAACAATAGTTTTGTGGCAGTATATATTTGAACAGCAGTTTGGAAACAGATAAATTTAATTAAGTGGGCCCTTTGTACTTTTCTGTATTTATTCAACAAAAATACAGTCGTTGTATGCGTTTGAAATTAATAACGCAATTCAACTCTGGCGAATACATATATAAACAAACAATTACTATAAAAATTTCTTTTGAAAACCAAAAGCAAGTGTTTTTTAAAGCTGAGGTCATTTCATTTCACAAAAGATCTTAATTATTTCAGCCCACTTAATTCGAGCAGTGTTGCGGTTCAAAATTTTGTGCACTACTCCCAACTATAGTTTTGTGGCAGTATATATTTGAACAGCAGTTTGGAAACAGATAAATTTAATTAAGTGGGCCCTTTGTACTTTTCTGTATTTATTCAACAAAAATACAGTCGTTGTATGCGTTTGAAATTAATAACGCAATTCAACTCTGGCGAATACATATATAAACAAACAATTACTATAAAAATTTCTTTTGAAAACCAAAAGCAAATGTTTTTTAAAGCTGAGGTCATTTCATTTCACAAAAGATCTTAATTATTTCAGCCCACTTAATTCGAGCAGTGTTGCGGTTCAAAATTTTGTGCACTACTCCCAACTATAGTTTTGTGGCAGTATATATTTGAACAGCAGTTTGGAAACAGATAAATTTAATTAATTGGGCCGTTTGTACTTTTCTGTATTTATTCAACAAAAATACATTCGTTGTATGCGTTTGAAATTAATAACGCAATTCAACTCTGGCGAATACATATATATACAAACAATTACTATAAAAATTTCTTTTGAAAACCAAAAGCATGTGTTTTCTTTTAAAGCTGAGGTCATTTCATTTCGCAAAAGATCTTAATTATTTTAGCCCACTTAATTCGAGCACTGTTGTTGTTCAATATCTTTTGCACTACTCCCAAGTAAAGTTTTGTGGCAGTATATATTTGAACAGCAGCTGGGAAACAGATAAATTTAATTAATTGGGCCCTTTGTACTTTTCTGTATTTATTCAACAAAAATACAGTCGTCGTATGCGTTTGAAATTAATAACGCAATTCAACTCTGGCGAATACATATATAAACAAACAACTACTATAAAAATTTCTTTTGAAAACCAAAAGCAAGTGTTTTTTAAAGCTGAGGTCATTTCATTTCACAAAAGATCTTAATTATTTCAGCCCACTTAATTCGAGCAGTGTTGCGGTTCAAAATTTTGTGCACTACTCCCAACTATAGTTTTGTGGCAATATATATTTGAACAGCAGTTTGGAAACAGATAAATTTAATTAAGTGGGCCCTTTGTACTTTCCTGTATTTATTCAACAAAAATTCAGTCGTTGTTTGCGTTTGAAATTAATAACGCAATTCAACTCTGGCGAATACATATATAAACAAACAAGGCGAATAGATATATAAACAAACAATTACTTTTAAAATTTCTTTTGAAAACCAAAAGCAAGTGTTTTTTTAAAACTGAACCCATTTCATTTCGAACAAGATCTTGATTATATTAACCCACTTAAAATCGAGCAGTGGTGTGGCTCAAAATTTTTTGCACTACTCCCAACTAAAGTTTTGTAGCTGTATATATTTGAACAGCAGTTTGGAAACAGACAAAACTAATTAATTGGGCCCTTTGTACTTTTCTGTATTTATTAAACAAAAATACAGTCGTTGTGCGCATTTCAAATTAATAAAAAAATTCAACTCTGGCGAATACATATATAAACAAACAATTACTTTTAAAATTTCTTTTGAAAACTAAAAGCAAGTGTTTTCTAAAGCTTCATTTCGCACAAGATCTTAATTATTTTAGCCCACTTAAATTCGAGCAGTGTTGTGGTTCAATATTTTGTGCACTACTCCCAACTATAGTTTTGTGGCAGTATCTATTTGAACAGCAGTTTGGAAACAGACAAATTTAATTAATTGGGCCCTTTGTACTTTTCTGTATTTATTCAACAAAAATACAGTCGTTGTTTGCGTTTGAAATTAATAACGCAATTCAACTCTGGCGAATACATATATAAACAAACAATTACTATAAAAATTTCTTTTGAAAACCAAAAGCAAGTGTTTTTTTTAAAGCTGAGGTCATTACATTTCGCAAAAGATCTTAATTATTTTAGCCCACTTAATTCGAGCAGTGTTGTGGTTCAATATTTTGTGCACTACTCCCAACTATAGTTTTGTGGCAGTATCTATTTGAACAGCAGTTTGGAAACAGACAAATTTAATTAATTGGGCCCTTTGTACTTTTCTGTATTTATTCAACAAAAATACAGTCGTTGTTTGCGTTTGAAATTAATAACGCAATTCAACTCTGGCGAATACATATATAAACAAACAATTACTATAAAAATTTCTTTTGAAAACCAAAAGCAAGTGTTTTTTTTAAAGCTGAGGTCATTACATTTCGCAAAAGATCTTAATTATTTTAGCCCACTTAATTCGAGCAGTGTTGTGGTTCAATATTTTGTGCACTACTCCCAACTATAGTTTTGTGGCAGTATCTATTTGAACAGCAGTTTGGAAACAGACAAATTTAATTAATTGGGCCCTTTGTACTTTTCTGTATTTATTCAACAAAAATACAGTCGTTGTTTGCGTTTTAAATTAATAACGCGATTCAACTCTGGCGAATACATATATAAACAAACAATTACTATAAAAATTTCTTTTGAAAACCAAAAGCAAGTGTTTTTTTTAAAGCTGAGGTCATTACATTTCGCAAAAGATCTTAATTATTTTAGCCCACTTAATTCGAGCAGTGTTGTGGTTCAATAATTTGTGCACTACTCCCAACTATAGTTTTGTGGCAGTATCTATTTGAACAGCAGTTTGGAAACAGATAAATTTAATTAATTGGGTCCTTTGTACTTTTCTGTATTTATTCAAAAAAATACAGTCGTTGTATGCGTTTGAAATTAATAACGCAATTCAACTCTGGCGAATACATATATAAACAAACAATTACTATAAAAATTTCTTTTGAAAACCAAAAGCAAGTGTTTTTTAAAGCTGAGGTCATTACATTTCGCAAAAGATCTTAATTATTTTAGCCCACTTAATTCGAGCAGTGTTGTGATTCAATATTTTGTGCACTACTCCCAACTATAGTTTTGTGGCAGTATCTATTTGAACAGCAGTTTGGAAACAGATAAATTTAATTAATTGGGTCCTTTGTACTTTTCTGTATTTATTCAAAAAAATACAGTCGTTGTATGCGTTTGAAATTAATAACGCAATTCAACTCTGGCGAACACATATATAAACAAACAATTACTATAAAAATTTCTTTTGAAAACCAAAAGCAAGTGTTTTTTTTAAAGCTGAGGTCATTACATTTCGCAAAAGATCTTAATTATTTTAGCCCACTTAATTCGAGCAGTGTTGTGGTTCAATATTTTGTGCACTACTCCCAACTATAGTTTTGTGGCATTATCTATTTGAACAGCAGTTTGGAAACAGATAAATTTAATTAATTGGGTCCTTTGTACTTTTCTGTATTTATTCAAAAAAATACAGTCGTTGTATGCGTGTGAAATTAATAACGCAATTCAACTCTGGCGAATACATATATAAACAAACAATTACTATAAAATTTCTTTTGAAAACCAAAAGTAAGTGTTTTTTTTAAAGCTGAGGTCATTACATTTCGCAAAAGATCTTAATTATTTTAGCCCACTTAATTCGAGCAGTGTTGTGGTTCAATATTTTGTGCACTACTCCCAACTATAGTTTTGTGGCAGTATCTATTTGAACAGCAGTTTGGAAACAGATAAATTTAATTAATTGGGTCCTTTGTACTTTTCTGTATTTATTCAAAAAAATACAGTCGTTGTATGCGTGTGAAATTAATAACGCAATTCAACTCTGGCGAATACATATATAAACAAACAATTACTATAAAAATTTCTTTTGAAAACCAAAAGTAAGTGTTTTTTTTAAAGCTGAGGTCATTACATTTCGCAAAAGATCTTAATTATTTTAGCCCACTTAATTCGAGCAGTGTTGTGGTTCAATATTTTTTGCACTACTCCCAACTATAGTTTTGTGGCAGTATCTATTTGAACAGCAGTTTGGAAACAGATAAATTTAATTAATTGGGTCCTTTGTACTTTTCTGTATTTATTCAAAAAAATACAGTCGTTGTATGCGTTTGAAATTAATAACGCAATTCAACTCTGGCGAATACATATATAAACAAACAATTACTATAAAAATTTCTTTTGAAAACCAAAAGCAAGTGTTTTTTTTTAAAGCTGAGGTCATTACATTTCGCAAAAGATCTTAATTATTTTAGCCCACTTAATTCGAGCAGTGTTGTGGTTCAATAATTTGTGCACTACTCCCAACAATAGTTTTGTGGCAGTATCTATTTGAACAGCAGTTTGGAAACAGATAAATTTAATTAATTGGGTCCTTTGTACTTTTCTGTATTTATTCAAAAAAATACGGTCGTTGTATGCGTTTGAAATTAATAACGCAATTCAACTCTAGCGAATACATATATAAACAAACAATTACTATAAAAATTTCTTTTGAAAACCAAAAGTAAGTGTTTTTTTAAAGCTGAGGTCATTACATTTCGCAACAGATCTTAATTATTTTAGCCCACTTAATTCGAGCAGTGTTGTGGTTCAATATTTTGTGCACTACTCCCAACTTTAGTTTTGTGGCAGAATCTATTTGAACAGCAGTTGGGAAACAGATAAATTTAATTAATTGGGCCCTTTGTACTTTTCTGTATTTATTCAACAAAAATACAGTCGTTGTATGCGTTTGAAATTAATAACGCAATTCAACTCCGGCGAATACATATATAAACAAACAATTACTATAAAAATTTCTTTTGAAAACCAAAAGTAAGTGTTTTTTTTAAAGCTGAGGTCATTACATTTCGCAAAAGATCTTAATTATTTTAGCCCACTTAATTCGAGCAGTGTTGTGGTTCAATATTTTTTGCACTACTCCCAACTATAGTTTTGTGGCAGTATATATTTGAACAGCAGTTTGGAAACAGATAAATTTAATTAATTGGGTCCTTTGTACTTTTCTGTATTTATTCAAAAAAATACGGTCGTTGTATGCGTTTGAAATTAATAACGCAATTCAACTCTGGCGAATACATATATAAACAAACAATTACTATAAAAATTTCTTTTGACAACCAAAAGCATGTGTTTTCTTTTAAAGCTGAGGTCATTTCATTTCGCAAAAGATCTTAATTATTTTAGCCCACTTAATTCGAGCACTGTTGTTGTTCAATATCTTTTGCACTACTCCCAACTAAAGTTTTGTGGCAGTATATATTTGAACAGCAGCTTGGAAACAGATAAATTTAATTAATTGGGCCCTTTGTACTTTTCTGTATTTATTCAACAAAAATACAGCCGTTGTATGCGTTTGAAATTAATAACGCAATTCAACTCTGGCGAATACATATATAAACAAACAATTACTATAAAAATTTCTTTTGAAAACCAAAAGCAAGTGTTTTTTAAAGCTGAGGTCATTTCATTACGCAAAAGATCTTAATTATTTCAGCCCACTTAATTCGAGCAGTGTTGCGGTTCAAAATTTTGTGCACTACTCCCAACAATAGTTTTGTGGCAGTATATATTTGAACAGCAGTTTGGAAACAGATAAATTTAATTAAGTGGGCCCTTTGTACTTTTCTGTATTTATTCAACAAAAATACAGTCGTTGTATGCGTTTGAAATTAATAACGCAATTCAACTCTGGCGAATACATATATAAACAAACAATTACTATAAAAATTTCTTTTGAAAACCAAAAGCATGTGCTTTCTTTTAAAGCTGAGGTCATTTCATTTCGCAAAAGATCTTAATTATTTTAGCCCACTTAATTCGAGCACTGTTGTTGTTCAATATCTTTTGCACTACTCCCAACTAAAGTTTTGTGGCAGTATATATTTGAACAGCAGCTTGGAAACAGATAAATTTAATTAATTGGGCCCTTTGTACTTTTCTGTATTTATTCAACAAAAATACAGCCGTTGTATGCGTTTGAAATTAATAACGCAATTCAACTCTGGCGAATACATATATAAACAAACAATTACTATAAAAATTTCTTTTGAAAACCAAAAGCAAGTGTTTTTTAAAGCTGAGGTCATTTCATTACGCAAAAGATCTTAATTATTTCAGCCCACTTAATTCGAGCAGTGTTGCGGTTCAAAATTTTGTGCACTACTCCCAACAATAGTTTTGTGGCAGTATATATTTGAACAGCAGTTTGGAAACAGATAAATTTAATTAAGTGGGCCCTTTGTACTTTTCTGTATTTATTCAACAAAAATACAGTCGTTGTATGCGTTTGAAATTAATAACGCAATTCAACTCTGGCGAATACATATATAAACAAACAATTACTATAAAAATTTCTTTTGAAAACCAAAAGCATGTGCTTTCTTTTAAAGCTGAGGTCATTTCATTTCTCAAAAGATCTTAATTATTTTAGCCCACTTAATTCGAGCACTGTTGTTGTTCAATATCTTTTGCACTACTCCCAACTAAAGTTTTGTGGCAGTATATATTTGAACAGCAGCTTGGAAACAGATAAATTTAATTAATTGGGCCCTTTGTACTTTTCTGTATTTATTCAACAAAAATACAGCCGTTGTATGCATTTGAAATTAATAACGCAATTCAACTCTGGCGAATACATATATAAACAAACAATTACTATAAAAATTTCTTTTGAAAACCAAAAGCAAGTGTTTTTTAAAGCTGAGGTCATTTCATTTCGCAAAAGATCTTAATTATTTCAGCCCACTTAATTCGAGCAGTGTTGCGGTTCAAAATTTTGTGCACTACTCCCAACAGTAGTGTTGTGGCAGTATATATTTGAACAGCAGTTTGGAAACAGATAAATTTAATTAAGTGGGCCCTTTGTACTTTTCTGTATTTATTCAACAAAAATACAGTCGTTGTATGCGTTTGAAATTAATAACGCAATTCATCTCTGGCGAATACATATATAAACAAACAATTACTATAAAAATTTCTTTTGAAAACCAAAAGCAAGTGTTTTTTAAAGCTGAGGTCATTTCATTTCACAAAAGATCTTAATTATTTCAGCCCACTTAATTCGAGCAGTGTTGCGGTTCAAAATTTTGTGCACTACTCCCAACTATAGTTTTGTGGCAGTATATATTTGAACAGCAGTTTGGAAACAGATAAATTTAATTAAGTGGGCCCTTTGTACTTTTCTGTATTTATTCAACAAAAATACAGTCGTTGTATGCGTTTGAAATTAATAACGCAATTCATCTCTGGCGAATACATATATAAACAAACAATTACTATAAAAATTTCTTTTGAAAACCAAAAGCAAGTGTTTTTTAAAGCTGAGGTCATTTCATTTCACAAAAGATCTTAATTATTTCAGCCCACTTAATTCGAGCAGTGTTGCGGTTCAAAATTTTGTGCACTACTCCCAACTATAGTTTTGTGGCAGTATATATTTGAACAGCAGTTTGGAAACAGATAAATTTAATTAAGTGGGCCCTTTGTACTTTTCTGTATTTATTCAACAAAAATACAGTCGTTGTATGCGTTTGAAATTAATAACGCAATTCATCTCTGGCGAATACATATATAAACAAACAATTACTATAAAAATTTCTTTTGAAAACCAAAAGTAAGTGTTTTTTTTAAAGCTGAGGTCATTACATTTCGCAAAAGATCTTAATTATTTTAGCCCACTTAATTCGAGCAGTGTTGTGGTTCAATATTTTGTGCACTACTCCCAACTTTAGTTTTGTGGCAGTATCTATTTGAACAGCAGTTGGGAAACAGATAAATTTAATTAATTGGGCTCTTTGTACTTTTCTGTATTTATTCAACAAAAATACAGTCGTTGTATGCGTTTGAAATTAATAACGCAATTCAACTCTGGCGAATACATATATAAACAAACAATTACTATAAAAATTTCTTTTGAAAACCAAAAGCAAGTGTTTTTTTAAAGCTGAGGTCATTACATTTCGCAAAAGATCTTAATTATTTTAGCCCACTTAATTCGAGCAGTGTTGTGGTTCAATAATTTGTGCACTACTCCCAACTATAGTTTTGTGGCAGTATATATTTGAACAGCAGTTTGGAAACAGATAAATTTAATTAATTGGGTCCTTTGTACTTTTCTGTATTTATTCAAAAAAATACAGTCGTTGTATGCGTTTGAAATTAATAACGCAATTCAACTCTGGCGAATACATATATAAACAAACAATTACTATAAAAATTTCTTTTGAAAACCAAAAGTAAGTGTTTTTTTTAAAGCTGAGGTCATTACATTTCGCAAAAGATCTTAATTATTTTAGCCCACTTAATTCGAGCAGTGTTGTGGTTCAATATTTTGTGCACTACTCCCAACTATAGTTTTGTGGCAGTATCTATTTGAACAGCAGTTTGGAAACAGATAAATTTAATTAATTGGGTCCTTTGTACTTTTCTGTATTTATTCAAAAAAATACAGTCGTTGTATGCGTTTGAAATTAATAACGCAATTCAACTCTGGCGAATACATATATAAACAAACAATTACTATAAAAATTTCTTTTGAAAACCAAAAGTAAGTGTTTTTTTTAAAGCTGAGGTCAATACATTTCGCAAAAGATCTTAATTATTTTAGCCCACTTAATTCGAGCAGTGTTGTGGTTCAATATTTTGTGCACTACTCCCAACTTTAGTTTTGTGGCAGTATCTATTTGAACAGCAGTTGGGAAACAGATAAATTTAATTAATTGGGCCCTTTGTACTTTTCTGTATTTATTCAACAAACATACAGTCGTTGTATGCGTTTGAAATTAATAACGCAATTCAACTCTGGCGAATACATATATAAACAAACAATTACTATAAAAATTTCTTTTGAAAACCAAAAGCAAGTGTTTTTTTTAAAGCTGAGGTCATTACATTTCGCAAAAGATCTTAATTATTTTAGCCCACTTAATTCGAGCAGTGTTGTGGTTCAATAATTTGTGCACTACTCCCAACTATAGTTTTTTGGCAGTATATATTTGAACAGCAGTTTGGAAACAGATAAATTTAATTAATTGGGTCCTTTGTACTTTTCTGTATTTATTCAAAAAAATACAGTCGTTGTATGCGTTTGAAATTAATAACGCAATTCAACTCTGGCGAATACATATATAAACAAACAATTACTATAAAAATTTCTTTTGAAAACCAAAAGCAAGTGTTTTTTTTAAAGCTGAGATCATTACATTTCGCAAAAGATCTTAATTATTTTAGCCCACTTAATTCGAGCAGTGTTGTGGTTCAATATTTTGTGCACTACTCCCAAATATAGTTTTGTGACAGTATCTATTTGAACAGCAGTTTGGAAACAGATAAATTTTTTTAATTGGGTCCTTTGTCCTTTTCTGTACTTATTCAAAAAAATACAGTCGTTGTATGCGTTTGAAATTAATAACGCAATTCAACTCTGGCGAATACATATATAAGCAAACAATTACTATAAAAATTTCTTTTGAAAACTAAAAGCAAGTGTTTTTTTTAAAGCTGAGGTCATTACATTTCGCAAAAGATCTTAATTATTTTAGCCCACTTAATTCGAGCAGTGTTGTGGTTCAATAATTTGTGCACTACTCCCAACTATAGTTTTGTGGCAGTATATATTTGAACAGCAGTTTGGAGACAGATAAATTTAATTAATTGGGTCCTTTGTACTTTTCTGTATTTATTCAAAAAAATAGAGTCGTTGTATGCGTTTGAAATTAATAACGCAATTCAACTCTGGCCAATACATATATAAACAAACAATTACTATAAAAATTTCTTTTGAAAACTAAAAGCAAGTGTTTTTTTAAAGCTGAGGTCATTACATTTCGCAAAAGATCTTAATTATTTTAGCCCACTTAATTCGAGCAGTGTTGTGGTTCAATAATTTGTGCACTACTCCCAACTATAGTTTTGTGGCAGTATATATTTGAACAGCAGTTTGGAAACAGATAAATTTAATTAATTGGGCCCTTTGTACTTTTCTGTATTTACTCAACAAAAATACAGTCGTTGTATGCATTTGAAATTAATAACGCAATTCAACTCTGGCGAATACATATATCAACAAACAATTACTATAAAAATTTCTTTTGAAAACCAAAAGCAAGTGTTTTTTTTAAAGCTGAGGTCATTACATTTCGCAAAAGATCTTAATTATTTTAGCCCACTTAATTCGAGCAGTGTTGTGGTTCAATATTTTGTGCACTACTCCCAACTATAGTTTTGTGGCAGTATATTTTTGAACAGCAGTTTGGAAACAGATAAAACTAATTAATTGGTTCCTTTGTACTTTTCTGTATTTATTCAACAAAAATACAGTCGTTGTATGCATTTGAAATTAATAACGCAATTCAACTCTGGCGAATACATATATAGACAAACAATTACTATAAAAATTTCTTTTGAAAACCAAAAGCAAGTGTTTTTTTTAAAGCTGAGATGCAAAAGCGAACCGTGTTTGTATGTCAAACAATACAAGGCAGTTATAGTTACATTGCCGTTTATGTCGACGATCTTATCTTAGCATGTCCAAGCGAGAAAGAGATTGCGAGCATTAAAAAATCATTATCGTCTAAATTTCAACTACAGGATAGCGGGGCAATGACATTTTTTCTTGGCTTCGAAATAGAACGTCAGGGTAAGACAGGTGCGATTTCTGTGTGTCAGAAGAACTATATAAACGAGTTATTGAGTATGTATGGTGTGACATCATGTCGTCCGGTAAGCACACCTCTAGATCCTGGTTTTTAAGTAAGCTGCAGAAATGACAAGTGCACTAAAATAGACGCAACAAGCTATCAATCGTTAATTGGATCTTTAATGTACTTGGCCATTTCAACGCGGCCAGACATTATGCACGCAGTAAGTTTATTAGCACAAAGAAACCAAGAACCCCACACCGAACATGAGGCTGGTGCAAAACATGTCCTACGATACTTATCAAAAACCATGAATTTAAAGCTACACTACTGCAAAAATGGTAAACCGGTACAAGACTATGCGGATGCGGATTGGGCGAGTAACGATTAAGATAGGAAGTCATACACCGGTTATTCGTTCGTTTTGGCGGGTAGCGCTTTTTCCTGGCAATCAAAGAAGCAAGATGTAGTCGCATTGAGCATCACAGAGGGTGAGGGCATCGCTTTAAGTACGGCAGGAAAAGAGGCTGTATATCTGCGGCGCTTACTTAAAGAAGTTGGTTTTATTCGCGACATCGGTCCTGTTAAGTTAAAAGGCGACAACATGAGCGCAATTCAAATTTCAAAGAACCCTGTGTTCCACAAGCGAACCAAGCACATAGATTTGAAATATCATTATATCCGAGAAGTTGTCGAACAAAAAGTAATAGAATTAGAGTACGTCTCCACAAATGAAAATGTTTCTGATATTTTTACAAAAAATCTGCAAAAAGAGAAACCTGCAAAATTTGTTCAAATGCTTGGTCTTAAAAATTAACTGAGGAAATATTTAACTTAAGAAAGAGTGTTGAAATAATAACTTGGAGTTTTAAGTTCAATATTTCCTATTGAGAACATATTTCTAATAATTAGAATGAATAAGACATATTACATATATTGATGAGTTAACTCTATATACACATGAATTTTATCTTTTAGTCCTCATTAAGTCGTTGAACTAAGAAGTGCTTTTCTTTTATTGTATCGGACATTCACACAAGTATACAAATCCCCTTCCAAATTCCTATCAACATGGTCCCTTTGTACTTTTCTGTATTTATTCAACAAAAATACAGTCGTTGTACGCATTTCAAATTAATAAAAAATTCAACTCTGGCGAATACATATATAAACAAACAATTACTTTTAAAATTTCTTTTGAAAACTAAAAGCAAGTGTTATCTAAAGCTTCAATTCGCACAAGATCTTAATTATTTTAGCCCACTTAAATTCGAGCAGTGTTGTGGCTCAAAATTTTGTGCACTACTCCCAACTAAAGTTTTGTGGCTGTATATAGTTGAACAGCAGTTTGGAAACAGATAAAACTAACTAATTGGGCCCTTTGTACTTTTCTGTATTTATTCAACAAAAATACAGTCGTTGTAATATTTCAAATTAATAAAAAAAATCAACTCTGGCGAATACATATATAAACAAACAATTACTTTTAAAATTTCTTTTGAAAACTAAAAGCAGGTGTTTTTTAAAACTGAGCTCATTTCATTTCGCACAAGATCTGAATTATGTTAGCCCACTTAAATTCGAGCAGTGTTGTGGCTCAAAATTTTGTGCACTGCTCCGAACTAAAGTTTTGTGGCTGTATATATTTGAACAGCAGTTTGGAAACAGATAAACTAATTAATTGGGCCCTTTGTAATTTTCTGTATTTATTCAACAAAAATACAGTCGTTGTACGCATTTCAAATTAATAAAACAATTCAACTCTGGCGAATACATATATAAACAAACAATTACTTTTAAAATTTCTTTTGAAAACTAAAAGCAGGTGTTTTTTAAAACTGAGCTCATTTCATTTCGCACAAGATCTGAATTATGTTAGCCCACTCAAGTTCGAGCAGTGTTGTGGCTCAAAATTTTGTGCACTACTCCCAACTAAAGTTTTGTGGCTGTATATATTTGAACAGTAGTTTGGAAACAGATAAAACTAATTAATTGGGCCCTTTGTACTTTTCTGTATTTATTCAACAAAAATACAGTCGTTGTACGCATTTCAAATTAATAAAAAAATTCAACTCTGGCGAATACATATATAAACAAACAATTACTTTTAAAATTTCTTTTGAAAACTAAAAGCAGGTGTTTTTTAAAACTGAGCTCATTTCATTTCGCACAAGATCTGAATTATGTTAGCCCACTCAAGTTCGAGCAGTGTTGTGGCTCAAAATTTTGTGCACTACTCCGAACTAAAGTTTTGTGGCTGTATATATTTGAACAGCAGTTTGGAAACAGATAAAACTAATTAATTGGGCCCTTTGTACTTTTCTGTATTTATTCAACAAAAATACAGTCGTTGTACGCATTTCAAATTAATAAAAAAATTCAACTCTGGCGAATACATATATAAACAAACAATTACTTTTAAAATTTCTTTTGAAAACTAAAAGCAGGTGTTTTTTAAAACTGAGCTCATTTCATTTCGCACAAGATCTGAATTATGTTAGCCCACTTAAATTCGAGCATTGTTGTGGCTCAAAATTTTGTGCACTACTCCGAACTAAAGTTTTGTGGCTGTATATATTTGAACAGCAGTTTGGAAACAGATAAAACTAATTAATTGGGCCCTTTGTACTTTTCTGTATTTATTCAACAAAAATACAGTCGTTGTACGCATTTCAAATTAATAAAAAAATTCAACTCTGGCGAATACATATATAAACAAACAATTACTTTTAAAATTTCTTTTGAAAACTAAAAGCAGGTGTTTTTTTAAAACTGAGCTCATTTCATTTCGCACAAGATCTGAATTATGTTAGCCCACTTAAATTCGAGCAGTGTTGTGGCTCAAAATTTTGTGCACTACTCCCAACTAAAGTTTTGTGGCTGTATATATTTGAACAGCAGTTTGGAAACAGATAAAACTAATTAATTGGGCCCTTTGTACTTTTCTGTATTTATTCAATAAAAATACAGTCGTTGTACGCATTTCAAATTAATAAAAAAATTCAACTCTGGCGAATACATATATAAACAAACAATTAATTTTAAAATTTCTTTTGAAAACTAAAAGCAAGTGTTTTCTAAAGCTTCATTTCGCACGAGATCTTAATAATATTAGCCAACTTAAATTCTAGCAGTGTTGTGGCTCAAAATTGTGTGCGCTACTCCCAACTAAAGTTTTGTGGCTGTATATATTTGAACAGCAGTTTGGAAACAGATAAAACTAATTAATTGGTCCCTTTGTACTTTTCTGTATTTATTCAACAAAAATACAGTCGTTGTACGCATTTCAAATTAATAAAAAAATTCAACTCTGGCGTATACATATATAAATAAACAATTACTTTTAAAATTTCTTTTGAAAACTAAAAGCAGGTGTTTTTTTAAAACTGAGCTCATTTCATTTCGTACAAGATCTGAATTATGTTAGCCCACTCAAGTTCGAGCAGTGTTGTGGCTCAAAATTGTGTGCACTACTCCCAACTAAAGTTTTGTGGCTGTATATATTTGAACAGCAGTTTGGAAACAGTTAGAACTAATTAATTGGGCCCTTTGTACTTTTCTGTATATATTCAACAAAAATACAGTCGTTGTACGCATTTCAAATTAATAAAAAAATTCAACTCTGGCGAATACATATATAAATAAACAATTACTTTTAAAATTTCTTTTGAAAACTAAAAGCAAGTGTTTTCTAAAGCTTCATTTCGCACGAGATCTTAATTATTTTAGCCCACTTAAATTCGAGCAGTGTTGTGGCTCAAAATTGTGTGCACTACTCCCAACTAAAGTCTTGTGGCTGTATATATTTGAACAGCAGTTTGGAAACAGATAAAACTAATTAATTGGGCCCTTTGTATTTTCTGTATTTAATCAACAAAAATACAGTCGTTGTACGCATTTAAAATTAATAAAAAATTCAACTCTATCGAATACATATATAAACAAACACTTGCTATAAAAATTTCTTTTGAAAACCAAAAGCAAGTGTTTTTTTTTAAAGCTGAGCTCATTTCATTTCGCACAAGGTCTTAATTATTTTAGCCCACTTAAATTCGAGCAGTGTTGTGGCTCAAAATTTTGTGCACTACTCCCAACTAAACTTTTGTGGCTGTATATATTTGAACAGCAGTTTGGAAACAGATAAAACTAATTAATTGGGCCCTTTGTACTTTCTGTATTTACTTAACAAAAATACAGTCGTTGTACGCATTTCAAATTAATAAAAAAATTCAACTCTGGCGAATACATATATAAACAAACAATTACTTTTAAAATTTCTTTTGAAAACTAAAAGCAAGTGTTTTCTAAAGCTTCGTGTCGCACGAGATCTTAATTATTTTAGCCCACTTAAATTCGAGCAGTGTTGTGGCTCAAAATTGTGTGCTCTACTCCCAACTAAATTTTTGTGGCTGTATATATTTGAACAGCAGTTTGGAAACAGATAAAACTAATTAATTGGGCCCTTTGTATTTTTTGTATTTATTTAACAAAAATACAGTCGTTGAACGCATTTCAAATTAATAAAAAAATTCAACTCTGGCGAATACATATATAAAGAAACAATTACTTTTAAAATTTCTTTTGTAAACTAAAAACAAGTGTTTTCTAAAGCTTCATTTCGCACGAGATCTTAATTATTTTAGCCCACTTAAATTCGAGCAGTGTTGGGGCTCAAAATTGTGTGCACTACTCCCAACTAAAGTCTTGTGGCTGTATATATTTGAACAGCAGGTTGGAAACAGGTAAAACTAATTAATTGGGCTCTTTGCATTTTCTGTATTTATTTAACAAAAATACAGTCGTTGTACGCATTTAAAATTAATAAAAAATTCAACTCTATCGAATACATATATAAACAAACACTTGCTATAAAAATTTCTTTTGAAAACCAAAAGCAAGTGTTTTTTTTTAAAGCTGAGCTCATTTCATTTCGCACAAGGTCTTAATTATTTTAGCCCACTTAAATTCGAGCAGTGTTGTGGCTCAAAATTTTGTGCACTTCTCCCAACTATAGGTTTGTGGCAATATATATTTAAACAGCAGTTTGGAAACAGATAAATTTAATTAATTGGGCCCTTTGTACTTTTCTGTATTTATTCAACAAAAATTCATTCGTTGTATGCATTTGAAATAAATAACACAATTCAACTCTGGCGAATACATATATAAACAAACAATTACTTTTAAAATTTCTTTTGAAAAATAAAAGCAAGTATTTTTTTTAAATCTGAGCTCATTTCAGTCCGTACAAGATCTTTACTATGTTAGCCCACTCAAATTCGAGCAGTGTTGTGCCTCAAAATTTTGTGCACTACTCCCAACTAAACTTTTGTGGCTGTATATATTTGAACAGCAGTTTGGAAACAGATAAAACTAATTAATTGGGCCCTTTGTACTTTTCTGTATTTACTTAACAAAAATACAGTCGTTGTACGCATTTCAAATTAATAAAAAAATTCAACTCTGGCGAATACATATATAAACAAACAATTACTTTTAAAATTTCTTTTGAAAACTAAAAGCAGGTGTTTTTTTAAAACTGAGCTCATTTCATTTCGCACAACATCTGAATTATGTCAGCCCAGTCAAGTTCGAGCAGTGTTGTGGCTCAAAATTTTGTGCACTACTCCCAACTAAAGTTTTGTGGCTGTATATATTTGAACAGCAGTTTGGAAACAGATAAAACTAATTAATTGGGCCCTTTGTACTTTTCTGTATTTACTTAACAAAAATACAGTCGTTGTACGCATTTGAAATTAATAAAAAAATTCAACTCTGGCGAATACATATATAAAGAAACAATTACTTTTAAAATTTCTTTTGTAAACTAAAAACAAGTGTTTTCTAAAGCTTCATTTCGCACGAGATCTTAATTATTTTAGCCCACTTAAATTCGAGCAGTGTTGTGGCTCAAAATTGTGTGCACTACTCCCAACTAAAGTCTTGTGGCTGTATATATTTGAACAGCAGTTTGGAAACAGATAAAACTAATTAATTGGGCTCTTTGCATTTTCTGTATTTATTTAACAAAAATACAGTCGTTGTACGCATTTAAAATTAATAAAAAATTCAACTCTATCGAATACATATATAAACAAACACTTGCTATAAAAATTTCTTTTGAAAACCAAAAGCAAGTGTTTTTTTTTTAAAGCTGAGCTCATTTCATTTCGCACAAGGTCTTAATTATTTTAGCCCACTTAAATTCGAGCAGTGTTGTGGCTCAAAATTTTGTGCACTTCTCCCAACTATAGGTTTGTGGCGATATATATTTAAACAGCAGTTTGGAAACAGATAAATTTAATTAATTGGGTCCTTTGTACTTTTCTGTATTTATTCAACAAAAATTCAGTCGTTGTACGAATTTGAAAATAATAACACAATTCAACTCTGGCTAATACATATATAAACAAACAATTACTTTTGAAATTTCTTTTGAAAACTAAAAGCAGGTGTTTTTTAAAACTGAGCTCATTTCATGTCGCACAAGATCTGAATTATGTTAGCCCACTCAAGATCGAGCAGTGTTGTGGCTCAAAATTTTGTGCACTACTCCCAACTAAACTTTTGTGGCTGTATATATTTGAACAGCAGTTTGGAAACAGATAAAACTAATTAATTGGGCCCTTTGTACTTTTCTGTATTTACTTAACAAAAATACAGTCGTTGTACGCATTTCAAATTAATAAAAAAATTCAACTCTGGCGAATACATATATAAACAAACAATTACTTTTAAAATTTCTTTTGAAAACTAAAAGCAGGTGTTTTTTTAAAACTGAGCTCATTTCATTTCGCACAACATCTGAATTATGTTAGCCCAGTCAAGTTCGAGCAGTGTTGTGGCTCAAAATTTTGTGCACTACTCCCAACTAAAGTTTTGTGGCTGTATATATTTGAACAGCAGTTTGGAAACAGATAAAACTAATTAATTGGGCCCTTTGTACTTTTCTGTATTTACTTAACAAAAATACAGTCGTTGTACGCATTTGAAATTAATAAAAAAATTCAACTCTGGCGAATACATATATAAACAAACAATTACTTTTAAAATTTCTTTTGAAAACTAAAAGCAGGTGTTTTTTTAAAACTGAGCTCATTTCATTTCGCACAACATCTGAATTATGTTAGCCCAGTCAAGTTCGAGCAGTGTTGTGGCTCAAAATTTTGTGCACTACTCCCAACTAAAGTTTTGTGGCTGTATATATTTGAACAGCAGTTTGGAAACAGATAAAACTAACTAATTGGGCCCTTTGTACTTTTCTGTATTTATTTAACAAAAATACAGTCGTTGTACGCATTTCAAATTAATAAAAATATTCAACTCTGGCGAATACATATATAAACAAACACTTGCTATAAAAATTTCTTTTGAACACCAAAAGCAAGTGTTTTTTTTTAAAGCTGCGCTCATTTCATTTCGCACAAGATCTGAATTATGTTAGCCCACTCAAGTTCGAGCAGTGTTGTGGCTCAAAATTTTGTGCACTACTCCCAACTAAAGTTTTGTGGCTGTATATATTTGAACAGCAGTTTGGAAACAGATAAAACTAACTAATTGGGCCCTTTGTACTTTTCTGTATTTATTTAACAAAAATACAGTCGTTGTACGCATTTCAAATTAATAAAAATATTCAACTCTGGCGAATACATATATAAACAAACACTTGCTATAAAAATTTCTTTTGAACACCAAAAGCAAGTGTTTTTTTTTAAAGCTGCGCTCATTTCATTTCGCACAAGATCTGAATTATGTTAGCCCACTCAAATTCGAGCAGTGTTGTGGCTCAAAATTTTGTGCACTACTCCCAACTAAAGTTTTGTGGCTGTATATATTTGAACAGCAGTTTGGAAACAGATAAAACTAACTAATTGGGCCCTTTGTACTTTTCTGTATTTATTCAACAAAAATACAGTCGTTGTATGCGTTTGAAATTAATAACGCAATTCAACTCTGGCGAATACATATATAAACAAACAATTACTATAAAAATTTCTTTTGAAAACCAAAAGCATGTGTTTTCTTTTAAAGCTGAGGTCATTTTATTTCGCAAAAGATCTTAACTATTTTAGCCCACTTAATTCGAGCAGTGTTGTGGCTCACAATTTTGTGCACTACTCCCAGCTATAGTTTGTGGCAATATATAATTGAACAGCAGTTTAGAAACAGATTAATTTAATTAATTCGGCCTTTGTACTTTTCTATATTTATTCAACAAAAATACAGACGTCGTACGCATTTCAAATTAATAAAAAAATTCAACTCTGGCGAATACATATATAAACACACAATTACTATAAAAATTTCTTTTCAAAACCAAAAGCAAGTTTTTTTTTAAAGCTGAGCTCATTTCAAATCTTAATTATTTAAAAAAAAAATAAATAAATGTAAGGCGCGATAACCTCCGAAGAGATCTAAGGCCGAGCTTCTCTTCCAATTTGCGTCGTGCTCCTCTTGATTTTTCCCTACAAATTGGCCGGACGGGACCTACATGTTTTATGCCGACTCCGAACGGCATCTGCAAGGCAGATGAGTTTTTACTGAGAGCTTTTCATGGCAGAAATACAATCGGAGCACTTGCCAGACACTGCCGAGGGGCGACCCCGCTTAGAAAAAATTTCTTCTAATTGAAAAATCTTATTTCTAAAATTTTGATGTTGCTTTGCCCGGGAGTTGAACCCAGGGTATACGGTGTGATAGGCGGAGCACGCTACCATCACACCACGGTGGCCGCTTAATTATTTTAGCCCACTTAAATTCTAGCAGTGTTGTGGCTCACAATTTTGTGCACTACTCCCAGTTATAGTTTGTGGCAATATATAATTGAACAGCAGTTTAGAAACAGATTAATTTAATTAATTGGGCCTTTGTACTTTTCTGTATTTATTCAACAAAAATACAGTCGTTGTACGCATTTCAAATTAATAACACAATTCAACTTTGGCTAATACATATGGGGTATTCCATCCCATTTCGACCAATTTTGAACCCGACCCCTTTAGAATTGGCTGAAAGTTTTTCTTCTTTTTCTAGCTAACGAAAGACGTTTTTCAGAATTTTTTCAAATTTTTTCATCCAACTCAAAAAAAGTTATGAATTTAAAAAAAACACCGTTTTTGTTTTCAAAATGCTATAACTTTTCAAAAATTGACCGTTTCGGAATTTTTTCTTTTTAAGAATTTGTTTTTAAATGTACTTTTCGGAAAAAATACAAAAAAAATTTAAAGTTTTTTTTTTTTAATTTTTCAGTTTTTCGAGATTTTTCGAAATTCGCCATTTTTTATTTTTTTTTTTTTGTCATAAAAAACTTCAATCAATTCCCCACTAATCCCGGAGTGGGCCGATTTTTTTTTTAATAGTTTTTTTTATTTAATTGAAAAAAAAATTTTCAAAAATAAAATTCTTTTTTTTATCAATCTTATTTATATAACAAAAAAATGTAAGAAAATGATTTTTAAGTATTCTTTTCTTTATATATTATGGTAATCTACGATTAAGATAACCAGGATTAATGACTAACACAGTAAACATGTCAGTTTTCTAAAAATAAAATATAAATAAAAAAAAAGGATAATTAAAAATCATTTTCTTACATTTTTTTGTTATATAAATAAAATTGAAAAAAAAAAATTGTATACCTTTAAAAACAAATTTAAAAAAAAAGATCCCAAACGGTCAATTTTTGAAAAAGTTATAGCACTTTGAAAACAAAAACGGTGTTTTTTTAAAAAATCATAACTTTTTTTGAGTTGGATGAAAAAATTTGAAAAAATTCTGAAAAACGTCTTTCGTAAGCTAGAAAAAGAAGAAAAACTTTCAGCCAATTCTAAAGGGGTCGGGTTCAAAATTGGTCGAAATGTGATGGAATACCCCATATATAAACAAATAATTACTACAAAATTTGCTGAGGTCATTTCATTTCGCAAAAGGTCTTGATTATATTAGCCCACTTAAATTCGAGCAGTGTTTTGGCTCAAAGTAGTGCCTAATATGGTTTTGGGGATATATATATTTGAACAGCAGTTTGGAAACAGATAAAAGTAGTTAATTTGGCCCTTTGTATTTTTCTGTATTTATTCAACAAAAATACAGTCGTTATACACATATCTAATTAATAACACAATTCAACTCTGCAAACGCGTATATAAAGAAACAGGTCCTAGAAAATTTTCTTTTGAAAACCAAAAAGCAAGTGTTTTTTTTAACACGCTTTTATTAGCTTGGCCTGTATGTAACGGAATCTTTGAGCCTAATTTTCACCGGTTTCTAGAAGTCTGATTAATTTGAAACTTTGCATACGTATCAAGGACCGATGATAGTGCATTAATGTGGTGGTGTGGTGACATAAGGTCAATTGGCCTTATTACCACTTTGTATGGCCATAAGTTTGATTGAAACTTTGCACACGTATCAAGGCTCGATGACAACGCATTAATGTGATGGTACGGTGACATAAGGTCAACGGCCATAAGGTCAATTGGCCTTATTACCCCTTAGAATGGCCATAAGTTTGATTTAAACTTTGCACACGTATCAAAGCTCGATGACAATGCATTAATGTGATGGTGCGGGGACATAAGGTCAACGGCCATAAGGTCAATTGGCCTTATTACCACTTTGAATGGCCATAAGTTTGATTGGAACTTTGCACACGTATCAAGGCTCGATGACAATGCGTTAATGTGATAGTGTGGTGACATAAGCTCAACGGCCATAGGATAAATTGGCCTTATTACCACTTTGAATGGCCATAAGTTTTATTGAAACTTTGCACGCATGTCAAGGCTCGATGACAATGCATTAATGTGACGGTACGGACCGCTGGCGTTTCGACATTGCATCACTCTCGACTAAAACTTTTAAAATTACTTGAACTTAAAAATTAAAAATAAATAATAGTTAAAAAAACAAAAAAACACGCTTTTATAGCTAACCGAACTAAAAAATAGAAAATAATTTTCAATTAAAAAGAGTTCATATAACAGTAGTAGAAGGCAAACGATCATTTTAGTTAATCACCTCAAAATAAAATTATAATAAAATTTAAGTTATTAACAGAATAATTTAATTCACAGCAAAAATCGTGGGGTGCATGATATCGAATGTTACAATCATTCTATTGGCAACTATCTGAGAGGAAAGATATGAAATGTAGTCAAATGCACCCCGCGCTTTTTAATCTGAATTAAATTATTCTGTTAATAACTTAAATTTTATTATAATTTTATTTTGAGGTGATTAACTATAAATGATTGTTTGACCTTCTACTATTCTTTTTAATTGAATATTATTTTCTATTTTTTAGTTCGTTTAGCTAAAAAAGCGTGTTATTTAGTTTTTTAAACTATTATTTATTTAAAGCTGAGGTCATTTCATTTCGCAAAAGGTCTTAAATATTTTAGCCCACTTAATTCGAGCAGTGTTGTGGCTTAAATTTTGTGCACTACCCCCAACTATAGTTTTGTAGCAGTATATATTTGAACAGCAGTTTGGAAACAGATAAAACTAATTAATTGATTCCTTTGTACTTTTCTGTATTTATTCCAAAAAACACAGTCGTTGTAAGCATTTCAAATTAATAACACAATTCAACTTTGGCGAATACATATATAAACAAACAATTACTATTAAAATTTCTTTTGAAAACCAAAAGCAAGTGTTTTTTTTTTTTTAAAGCTGAGCTCATTTCATTTCGCTGGAATTTCCATAAATTCCTTAAGTTTTTTATATAACTAGAACAAAATCTGTTTGTTCAACTAATTAAAAAAAGTTTTGATTTATTTTTTATTCACACGACTCCGTTAGGTATAAATAGCGCCCACAAAATTTATCACGTAGTTCTTTATACCTAAAAAGTAGTGCAAAAGTTCTTAGACTATAATGAATTCACGCAATTGTTTCGTGTTCCTGATTGTCTTTGTTTGCTATTTTTTGAACTGTACGAAGGCGCAATTTCGCATTTTAAATGGCGTAGCTATAGGAATAGAAAAAAGCCCACATTCGGTGGCAATTTTTTATGAAAACAAATATTATTGTGTTGGTTCCTTGGTCAGTATGAATTCGGTGGTAACAGCTGCGCATTGCGTAATAAAGCGTGATCTGAGGGAGTTCGTCCTTTTAGCTGGTGTAGCCGATATACGAAACATAAAAAGTGGTCAACAACGCAATGTGCTGAATATACATATTCCTTGTGACTATGATAGACAGTCAGCATTTATAGACATAGCTGTGATTAAAGTGGCTGAATTCTTCTCGGAGACAAGTCGAGTAAAATCAATATCTCTTTGCGAAAGTCAATTAAAACCGGGCAAAGCACTGCAAATTAGTGGATGGGGTTCGGTAGCACCAAATAGTAGAACTAGTTATTTTTTTCTCCAAACTGTTGTATTGTACATAGTAACCTTGAAGCAATGCAAGTTTATTTATGAGAATAAACAACCACCGCGACATTTACGAGAAACACTCATTTGTGATGGATATCCTGGAAGAAATACATATTATGGAGATTCTGGAGAGGGGGCCCTTGTGGAAGGAAAACTTTGTGCGGTGGTACAGAGTGGTTGTCAGAGACCAAATATTCCGAGTTTATATACAGATATAACAAACCCAATAGTTAAGGATTTTTTAATATCCGTGATATGAAGTAATTGAAGGCTGTTTTGATAAATTAACTGTTGTGTGGAATATCACCCTAGCTCGACTGAACGCCGAATTTTGAATTGTTTTCCAAACAGCAGTTGAGATATTGTGATATTCCACTCAGCAGTCGAAATTCCAATATTTTTTTTTGTATAATGTGCAAATAAATTTTAATGATTACGAGTCAATAAATATTTTTGATTGTTTGCACTAAAAGTGTGGTGCATGTAAATGCCTTTAGTTAGTCTCAAGCCAGCAAACACTTGTGAAAACACGATGCACAGCTCCCGAACGACTTAAATAATTTATATCGCACTTTTGGCAATTTAATTTAGGTCAGCGATATTCTACCAAAATAGGATTTTACTTTGGTAATAAGTAACAATAATCACTGCGATGATTGAACTATTTGGAAAACCATTGGAAAACGATGCCGCTGTTTAAAAAAAATACTTGGAGCGATTTAGCTCCGTGGAGATTTATGCCTAAACTCTGCTTCCATTTTACGTTGTGCTTCTTTTAAGTTTTTCCTACAAATTGAATTGACGGGACCTACATGTTTAATGCCGACAGAAATTCACTCGGAATGTTTGCAAAACCGCGGCCGAGGGGTGACCACGCTTAGAGGAACCTGTTTTCTAAATGAAACAACTTTTTGCCGGTGTCGAAATCAGAGGGCAGAGGCATGCCGTAGGGCGGGGTATTATCATATCTGCTGTGGACGCTGGTTATCCACCAACTGTTTAGGTGGTTCTGTGAGGGATGCTCAATGCTTACGGCTTACGCAGGTGAAGTTGCAATTGGCACAAAATATCTAAGGATCATTATAGACAGTAAGTTGTCATAGAAGAGAGGGTGAAGAAGGTCTCGACGGCACTTTATTCCATTCTGCACAGCGTACAGCGACGGTTCCAAAGTAGCGGGGGGAGTAGTGTCTGCAGTAGCCTGTGCTGATCCGGAAATAGATCGACCCTACAACCTGCTGGATCACTGTAGTGTTTTTCAGCCGGAAGTAACCAAATCAGTAGAAACACTGGAAGAAAATTGCTTAAACTCCAACCCCGTCAACTCCTGTATTGACAGGCAAGCAGCAATTAAGGCAATAATCTCGCATAGCACAGCATCTGAATGCTTGTTAGAGTGTAAGCTTTCCCTGGAAAAATCGGTACAGGGAGCAGCATATATCTATATTGGGTGCCAAAACATATGGAAATAAATGGGAATGAAAAAGCGGATGAGCTAGCTAAAAAGGGTGCATCCCTCGAAGCTTCCTCATAGACGTCCGAATAAGATAGTGCGAGATTAATAGTAGGCGAGAGGTGTACATGATCCACAAAGCGGGAAAAGCTTAGATCCAAGTGCGGAACAGCGGGTAAGGGGCTTAGCATATACCTTTGCAATTCAAATTAATGATCTCAGCTACTACACAAGACTGATACTTCATAGCGGGGGGTAACGGTTTATTTCTAAATAGGCTTTAACTAAAAACATTCCGTGCGTATAATAAATAAGGCGTTGTAAGCTTTTTCTTCTCGTTAAACTAGTTTTGAACGATCACGCCTCTAGACCTAGAGACTAGCATTCAAAGCCCGGATATCGGAGACCAGAGACGCCACCTTAAAATCCTTAGTAGCCGGGCGAAAATCGGAGGCCTAGGAGTCCAAGTGAGAGCAACTGTAGGACTTTTGCATTCGAAAAGAAAGCAATCTGTGACAAAGCTTTTTAAGAAGTAGGTAGTTACCCAATTTTTTAGAGAATGAACATTCAATCAAATGCAAATATAATTCAATTCTACCTACTAGTGGATTTTGAATCACAGATTTCGCTGAAATTTAAGCACATTTTTACCCTTCGAAAAAGATTATATTCTTTCCCGGTCTGGGCAAAATGAATAGGGTGCTGTTATGGAGAATGATATCATGAATAACCCTTTCCTAGATATATTAAATAGAGACTCTATTCTTTTCTGGTTGGAGTCAGGCAATGTTTTTTTGGTGATATTATAGGTATCCTTAGTGCACCAACTGCGAATTTCGGTTGTCCTGAGATTGATAAAAATATCCCTTTTTATTGATTCGACTGCCTCAGTGATGCCTAACGATGCACCGGTCTTTGCTAGTTCATCTACTTTTTCATTACCGTTTATATTCGTGTACCCGGTACCAATATGAGAGCAATAAGCGATAAGTTTTCTGCATTGCGCTGCACCTTATTACAAATGTCGATGCCCTTGGTGGTTGCAGGTGTTGAAACTAACACCATAAGCGCGAATAACGATGTCGAACCCTCCTTACATAACTTGGCGGCGGACCAATTCATCCCTGAGGTCTCCTCACTTTAAAGTTTTTGTAAAAGTTCAATGTAGGCTAACGTTGATCTGTTGTCGAATCTACAACTAGAAGCCTTATGATACCGATAGGATCATATTATCTCTAGTGCTCGCATATAAATTTCCTGAGTCTAGTGACAGAGACAGTAGCTGTAAGGCGTAGGTAGAATCTATGCCATAATAGGAAAAGTATTTTTGAAATACGGAATGGGCATGGAAAAACTTTGACCACTTCTGTAATAGTTCTGAAACCGCAAGTTTATGATAACCCAATTGAAACCAAGTACCTCTTTAACAACTACGCTATTTAGTATCAACCTAACAACAAGACTATAGAAGAAAATATAGGAACAACAACAAAAATGCCAAACATCGAAAAAAGGGAGAAAAATAAAATTGATAACGAATCACAACGAAGAAATAGTAGAATGACGGAAAAGGCTCACAGTGTACCCCAAGATGCGGAAATGTGGAAAAACAGCAAAGCCAATAAGCTTAAGTCGAAGCAAATAAGTTATGTCAGTTTAAATTATCCAGTTGCAAATATTTTAGCGTCAATTGAGTTGTGCGTCTGCTTTGCTGCTGATACCACTCTCAAACTATTCCAGCTGTTTTGACAGCATTGTTAACGTTTTCTCACACGTTCGGGTTGCTATGAGATATAGTTCATATTTAATACCTGTCCAACACATTTAACAACCAAGTGCAATAACAACAATAACAAAGCATTTACTGCAACTAGCTAAAATGTAAAATTTTTGTTATTAACCCCTCAATTCCCGTAGCTAGGTTTGCGAAAAATTAAACAGCGTATATAACTGAATGAAATAGTTATACATAGTATAGACAAAAAAAAACATGAAATTTGAGGGTGGGGGGTTACCGTGACACTGGGCATTTTGTAATATATTTGAACTTATTTTTCTTTTATATCTGTTGAAGGAAAACATTGCTTTTTTTTTAATATTTATTTATAAACAAACAAACAATTGAATGATTTACGGAACTATGCAGTAAATAAAACGCTTCATTGATTATGGAAAATGTACCAACACTTTACGTGCTAACCGATATTATACTTCGAACACATTTTCCGTGTACGTTGGGGACAATGTCCGCATCGTCGCTGGGAACAGTCCATTTCTTTGTGTTCTTCGGCTTCACCGGCAGATCTTACGTGACTCGGAACTCTGATTTGTAATTACGCTACAAGAAGGATCACGCATTGGAGGATTACCATATTTTTGTAAATAAATGGCAGCAACGTTTCGGTGAAAATCACAGTGGGTTAAGTTGTTAGCTGACTGCCTTTTTATAAGCCATGCATTTTGACAAGAATCATCTAAACCAAAAGCAAATAGAGGGTACCACCACTTCTTACCACGAAAGCCTACTCCCATGGAGTCGATATTTTTATCAAAACGGTCAAATCCACATTCTAATTACTGCGGGAAAATTTACTTGAATTTTCAACCTTTTTTATTGACAAACCCAATAGATCAACTTTTGTTATAGGAGTTAAACCATGGAAGTTGGATGCAATTGTCACTATGATATTGTCATGCCACTTTGCGGCAATAATTTCTTTAGACATTTCAGGACATAGCTCACCTCTAGGCTTTTCCTTCATGTCTTTAGAATTTAACAGTTTGCAATTTTCTAAACGGTTTTCGTGAATGGTACCAGTTCCACCAACATTCTGGTCAAGTAAAAAATTTAGAAGGGCTAATACTGTTTTCACACAGGCGGCTTATTGAATAATAAAGGCAGTTTTCTACATTAAGACGCTTATTGAGCTCAATCTTCCCTACAAAATTCGAATCTATTATTATTTCATTAGTAGCTAATCGAATGCCTAATGAAGTAAAAGCACAATGCAACTCTGTTAGCAGCGTTCCGCTTCCGTTTCCGCTTCTTAGTTTTTGGTGTGTTCAGTGCTTAAAAATGTCATTTGTCAAAGCAAATGTCATTGTCTGCATGGCGGAACGATACAATGTGGCCGCATCGAACAGCTGATTATAACCTTTTTTATTTGATTTGATACATCAACTACCGGCGCAGTACGATTTTGACATTTGCCCATCGAATTTACAAGTACATGGAATTTTTTTTGTTTCTAGGTATGTCACATGCTCCCAACTTGTATCGTTCCGCCATGATTGTCTGTCTCATCCTTCACACTAATCGAGCAGTTACTTCTGTGTGAAAGCAAAAAATTTACGATTTCATTAGCAGGTGAAATGAGATCATTAAGTTTCTGTGTGAAAACAGTATAAGCCAGTAAAAAAATTATCAAAGTACAAATTGTATGGACCCAATTCTGGTGGTAATCTGGAATGGAGTTCCAAAATAACTGCAGCACCTAATCCCATATCTGACTGCATTTTAAGGGTAGGGCCAGCAGCACCTTGATATAGGTCAATATTCAATAGATACCTATGTGGAGTGGCTGTTGAGCAAAGCTTGTAACAAATCTACGAGACAAAACAAGCACTAAAATTTCACTTCCACAAGTACAATAAACAATAAAAAATGGTCATACAATGCCCAGTGTCACCCCCAGGTGACACCACATATTTTGAGCTACGTAATAAACATAGTATGCATTATTTGTATACCATAATGCATGTATCATATACTCTATTTATTTATTTACTACATGCAATAATAAAAAAATTAATACCTACGGTCTGGGCATTTTTATATCAATTTATATCGTAACAAATCACAAAAAGTAAGAAAACTTCAAGTTCGTGCGTAACAAGTTAACGAGTTGGACAGATAAACGCATAGCTAGTGTTGACATAGATTTTTATTAGAAACTACAAAGCGCCGTCTACATTTCAATAATATTAGGATCACAAACTGAATTGCCAGCTGGTAGAAAAAATGTTTAACAATCTGTCACCTACAGGAGACACTGAGAATTGATGGGTTAACAAAAAATTAACGGAAGAGAGGCGTGCATGCAGAAGACGGATATGCAGCAGACTTAAAGCCAGTGTAGCAAAGGTAGACGTGAAGGATTACTGTGCGCATAAGTAAATACTACAGATGTTACAAGTTTATGTGTGTGTGTGTCTTTGTTTTTGTATGTAAGCAGGGAAATCTCTTCAGTGAATGTATAAAAAACTGAGTAATACCCACACACATCGTGGTGGGCGTACATCGATGGAGCTACATTGGTGAAGTAACATCAGTTCCCATTAAGCTACGCTAGAAGATCATCATTTCGTGCACCTAAGCTTTAGGAAATACGTATTTAAACAATCAATTACTGGAAAATTTTCTTTTGAAAACCAAAACAAGTGTCTTTTTAAAGCTGAGGTCACTTCATTTCGCAAAAGGTCTAGATTATATTAGCCCATTTAAATTCGAGCAGGGTTTTGGCTCAGAGTAGTGCCAGCTACGGTTTTGGGGATGTATATATTTGAACAGAAGTTTGGAAACAGGTAAAACCAGTTAATTGGGGCCTTTGTATTTTTCTGTATTTATTCAATAAAAATACAGTCGTTGTACGCATTTCAAATTAATAACACAATTCAACTTTGCAAATGCGTATACAAAAAAACAGTTACTAGGAAATTTTCTTTTGAAAACCAAAAGCAAGTGTTTTGTTAAAGCTGAACTCATTTCATTTCGCACAAGATCTTGATTATGTTAGCCCATTTAAATACGAGCAGTGTTGTTGCTCAAAATTTTGTGCACTACTCCCAACTATGGTTTGGGGCAGTATAAATTTTCACAGCAGTTTGCAAGCAGATAAAACTAGTTAATTGTGCCCCTTGTACCCCCCCCCCCCCCCCTTTCAATTGTTCTTTTTTTTTTTGTTTTGATCGAACTATTTATAAATTATTCGAGCTCAAGGCCAGAACAATGGTTTTTTCTAATGACAATTATTGATATTTTTTAATTTTTTTAAATTTGAAAAATTGTATTTTGTTTTTGGAATAGTAAGTAGAAAATATTTTCAGACAATCTGCCATAGCTGAGCAGATATATCCATTTCGAAGGGTTCTAAGCATTGTACAGGTCTACAAGTAGGATATGTAGCAGCACGCACATACACAGCCACGCTCACCTGATAAAATGCGTGTTCTTGTTCGTTTTTTTTGTGGATGCTATTTGGCACAGTTGTACTTCTTAGGACCAAAAAAAGTTTAGTAGCTGCTATCGAAAACTGCTTAAATTTTTTTTTTCTTATATTACAAAGAAATATACTTATTTACTTTCAAACGAGCACTTAATTACATCTCTCTTTAATAACCATATATTTTGCACAATTTTAATTAACAAATTCTGATACTTTATTACCGGGGACGATTGCTAAAACACGACCAAAACCGTCGGGGGAAGTATTAATAGGCGCGTTTTTGCCTCGCTTCCAATAATTCGAATACTTTTTCTCTTCGGATTATTGACAACAGGACAAAACGCGTCTATTCATTTTTCTTTCCGCTTTTTTGGACGGGTTATTGCAGTCGACCTCGGTTTCAAACTGTTTTTCGCGGAGAACTTTTGAACGGGTAGAAAAACTTAACTCCCGTGTTTATATTGTTAATACTGAAATAACTACGCGTCCTCAGATACCCCAATTGAAGACTTTTTTTATAATTTTCTGAAGGACCCAAATGGGTGCACTTAAAATTTCCTACTAAATTCGTTAAAAAAAATTTACCATCACAGCAACCCATATCTGATATTCCGATCCCTTTTTTGCTTCCCTGTGTCGCTTCCGACGAAGCAACCCCCGGTAATTTTGACACTTCGTTCAGTGTCAAAAACTCATGTTCCACGCAGGTTCCACTGGGTTCCACGCTAGTTTGACACTGACCGAAGTGTCAAACTGCCGTGTGTTAGAAAGGGAAAGAAATTGTTTCCCTCTCATACATATCATACTTGTAAACCTGTACAATGGTTCTAAGCCTTCATCATCAGCACGCTTTAGGCACGCTGCGCTAACCATTTAGCTATACAGCGGTGGTTTGCTTAACTGACAGATTGCTACTTCTATCCTTCTTACCAGCTATATTTATTCAGTGTTGCGCCCATCTGTTGCAAATCACTGATAATGTTGGATTTGTTTACTGTCAATTCCTTTTGTTTGACATTCCCAAGTGCTCATGGTTTATAAACAATTGCTTTGTTTTGTTTTTATCGGGATTGATAAGAATGTCCCTTTTTATTTATTCGACTGCCTCAGTGATGCCTAACGATGCACCGGTCTTTTCTAGTTCATACACTTTTTAATTTCCGTTTATTTTCATGTACCCGGTACCAATATGAGAGCAATAAGCGATAAGTTTTCTGCATTGCGCTGCACCTTATTACAAATTTCGATGCCCTTGGCGCTCGCAGGTGGTGCAACTAACGCCATAAGCGCGAATAACGATGTCGAACCCTCCTTACATAACTTTGCGGCTGACCAATTCATCCCTGAGGTCTCCTTACCTTAAAGTTTTTGTAAAAGCTCAATGTAGGCGAACGATGATCTGTTGTTGAATCTACAAAGAGAAGCCTTGTGATACCGGTATGACCATACTATTTCTCGTTCTGGCATATAGAATTCCTGAGTATGATGACAGAGATAGTAGCTGTATGGCATAGGTAGAATCTATGCCATAATAGGAAAGTATTTTTGAAATGCGGAATGAGCATTGAAAAACTTTGACCACTTCTGTTATAGTTCTGAAACCGCAAATTTATGATAACCCAATTGAAACAATTTACCTCTTTAACAACTACGCTATTTAGTATCGACCTAAAAACAAGACTATAGAAGAAAATATAGGAACAAAAACAAAAATGTCAAACATCGAAAAAAGGGGGAAATATAAAATTGATAACGAATCACAACGTAGAAATAGTAGAATGACGGAAAAGGCTCACAGTGTTCCCCAAGATGCGGAAATGTGGAAAAACAGCAAAGCCAATAAGCTTAAGTTGAAGCAAATAAGTTATGTCAGTTTAAATTCTCCAGTTGCAAATATTTTAGGGTCAATTGCGTTGTGCTTCAGCTTTGCTACTGATACCACGCTCAAACTATTCCAGCTGTTTTGGCAGCATTGTTAACGTTTTCATATTAATAGTTCATATTTATTACCTGTCCAACATATTTAACAACCAAATGCAATAACAACAATAAGAAAGCGTATACTGCAACAAGCTAAAATGTAAAAGTTTTGTTATTAGCAAAAAATAAACGGAAGAGAGGCCAGACGACGACGGATATGCAGAAGACTTAAAGCCAGTGTATCAAAGGTAGACGGGAAGAATTACTGTGAGCATAAGTAAATACTACAGATGTTACTAGTTTATGTGTGTGTATGTGTTGGCTTTTGTATGTAAGCAGGGACCTCACTTCAGTGAATGTGTAAATTACTAAGTAATACCCACTAGAGTTTTACGCCGATCACCTTATCGGCGGCGGCTGCGTAGGCGGCGCGCCGGCCTACGCCGGTGTTCTTACTTTAAAAAGCTTGATTTTCTAATTTAAAAAAATAATATTTAGGAAAGGTTTTGTTTGTATGTATTTAAGGAAATTAACGTATTGGCCATTTCGGAAAGATCCAGGGTTTTTGCTTCAAGATCTCGCAGAACGTTCAAAAATTTTCAGGGGTAGCTCCTTGCTGAGGGATTGCCCCTCGTTCGCTTACTCCAGAGAGCCTTCGAACCTAACCCCGGTCTTTGGAATTGGTACTCCTGCGTCTGCTGAAAATAAATAGAGATATATAAAATAAGCACACTTTTGTCTGTATATCTCGTGAAAAGCGTAGTTTCACCTAGGGTTAACTCCTAATAATCGTCGCGAACACAATTCCTTTAAATCATTTATGGCTCCTTGGCGGCCGCGCACAAAGGCGACTAACGGTTGCTATTAATGGTCTTTTAATACACATGACTCTCGTGGTACAGGGCGCCTCCAGTTGTTTCGGCTGTTTTTAAGAGCTATTCCCGATGTGCGAACAGTAGCAATCCCGACCACCAGTATCTACTACGCCTCCTGACCCTCACACCATATACCAGCACAGAAGCTATAAGACTGCGACTTCCAACTCATACCTTCGTTGACGTCACTTTCCTAGAAGCTCTAGGTGTAGCTCCAAAGACTTTCCAACGGATGCTTTTGTCGCGCTATGCTGTCGAGCTTCATCAGATAAACACCTTGAAACGTTATGGAGTGGCTATTCGGCCAAAGATAAATATATGTGCCTACATATTCACATTTTTAAAGGAGCCGTAACGTGTAGGTGATATTTAAACTTGGTTGATAGGCTATAATCAATGAGATTCACTCCAAGGGACTAGTTTTGGATAGGGCCGCCAACTTTAGGAAATTTCAAACCGGGAGACTTGGGTGTTGAAGGATTAAGTGTGAAAATCAAAATTAACATTTCAGACCCTATTGTATAGTTTCGCAAATAGACAACAGATAATTGAATGTAAGCCCAAGTGATTTTTCAAACCCTTATACGTACATATATCCTCAACTTAAGTATGAGGTATGAATCATTTCAAAGGATATTTTTGACATTCGGCGGCGGCGTGCAAAAAACAACCCTAATCGGCGGCGGCGGCGTCGTTTATCGGCGGAGTATATCTCTAATACCCACACACGTCGGTGTGGGCGTACATCGATGGAGCTATATTGGTGAAGTAACATCAGTCCCCATTAAGCTACGCTAGAAGATCATCATTTCGTGCACCTAAGCTTTAGCACGAATACATACATGTTTATACGGCAACAAATATTAGGGCGGTGTAAAATATTATTCGAAATTTTAATATTTTTGAAGTCGCTATCGAAAGTAATCTAATATATAAAATTCTTCTGTCACGGATTTAGAGGCTTAACTCCTCCAAAACGGCTGAACCGATTCTCGTGAAATTTTGTGAGCATATTGGGTAGGTCAGATAATCGGCCAACGTCTACCCTTTTTTTCGCTACGTGCTTCGGGTCTTGAGATCAAAACGTGGACCCGGGTACCCCTAGAATGTGTTTATACAATACGGATATCAAATGAAAGCTTTTGATGATTCCTATAGTATAGGATAGTTTTCATACAACTGGGAGGCTAGGGTCTCGAGATATATCCCAAAACGTGGACCCGGGTACCCCTAGAATGTGTTTATACAATATGGATATCAAATGAAAGCTGTTGATGAGTGCTATAGCACAGGATAATTTTCATACAACTGAGAGGCTAGGGTCTCGATATATAGGCCAAATCGGCGACCCGGATACACCTAGAATGTGTTCTTACATTATGGGTATCAAATTGAAGCTGTTGATGTATGCTATAATACAGAGTAAGTTACACTGCTGATAAACTAGGGTCTCGAGATATAGGCCAAAACATGGACCCGGATACCCCTAGAATGTGTGTGTATTATGGATATCAAATGAAAGATGTTGCTGAGAGCTCTAAAGTTCATTGTGATATTCGATTTAATCGCATCAAACTGATAAATATGCATGCGAAGCCGAAATAAAGACAAGAATTAATAATACCCACATACCTATTTACATACGTCCTATTCAATTTGCCTGAAATTTCGTATATAAATTTGCCTATATTAGTATTTACGATGCTTTTTTTCCGGGAAGTATTTCCAGACCCTCTGGGACTGGCAATAAGAGATGAAGAAAAAGGAGAAAAACTTGAGAGAAGAGAAAAGAGAGGAGACTGATAAAGAGATAGAATGAGACGAAGATGGAGATGGAGCGAAAAAGATGGAGGGAGGAGTGAATAAAAAGACTAGGAAAAAGTGTAGAGGGGTAGGGCAGAGTTAGACGGAACAAGGTTTTTAAAATGTATGCAGATAGGCCAAATTTAGGGCAGAAAAACGTCCGCCGGGTCTGCTAGTAGAGAATAAAATGAGGAAAAGGAAAAGTTTGAAGTCAAAATTGAAGGCCAAACCAAAACCAGACGGCGTGTTATCAATTTGTTATTGAAGTGTTGACAGTTTGGTATAGATATGGATTTGTTATAGGTGTGTTAACGACGAAGTATAGAAAATGTATCGATAACAAATGTTACCATTGGTTTACTGATTGTTTGCCGACGAATAATCGATCTTTTACTGAAAATTTATTGATTTATTATCTTAAAGTTATCGATAAGTTACCAAAAATGTATCAAAAATTCACTGAAAAACCATCGATCTGTTATAAAAACGGCACCGATATTTTGTGTAAAAACTATAGAAAATTTTAAAGATGTTATCAAAAAATTTACGATTTGTTATCGGAGTATTGCCAATTTGTTATCGGCGTGTTATCGATGAGTTATCAAAAAGTTATCGGTTTATTATCGAAAATTAATGGATTTTTTTATAGAAAAATTATCAATTTATTATCGGTGTGTTAATCGTTATGAAATTGATACTACAAAATCGGTGACACATCTGTAAATCTTATCAGTATGGCTCGTTACATATAAGCAACCGACGAAATTCTTGTTAAAAAGGCCGAAGTTATTTGTTTCTGCCACAGCTGCCTCTGTTAACTTAGAAATATTAGTTTCCTTGACATACACCTGCATCTTTAGACATCGATAATGAATATTGAGCACTTGCGCAGCCCCTGCCTTAAGTTGCTCAGAGAGAGGGATATCGGTCCTTCCTGTACACCCAGTCCATTCTTCGGCCTTCTCTAGAAGGTACTACATTTTCAAACTTCCGTTAAAATTCAGCGATGTCGTGTGATAATCTGATCATGCAGCCGCACTGAAGAGCCCCTTGTATTTTACGAGAAGTTAGAGTTTCATGTATATTAAGAGGTATGTATGCAGATGTTAAATAGGCACTTTGTATAGAATCATTTTCAATGCGTCAGTTAGATACAATCATAGTGCTCTTGTGACCCTTCCGAAAGCAGCTTGCTGCAATTTAGATATTTTTTTAATATTGTATTGTCTGTCAATATCTGACCAGTGACCACCATAATATTGTCCCACACATTAATATGAGTCTGATGATGGTCGCATATGGCCATATCACGAGTTTGGGTTTTCCACCCCAGTTTCTACCAACGATTCTTTTACACGAGTAGTAGGCTACTTAGCTCTAGTAGAAAGGAGGATCCCAGCACCATTTAGAGATGGCGAATAAAATTGTGGTATTTTGTTCTGGTTTGTAAACAGTGCCAGCTTCGTCTAACTTGGGTTTATATTTTGGTCATCTTAAACGGTCAAGACGTGAAGCCTACGAAGCGCTCCTCTTAGTCTTCGACCTAATATTTAGGACAAGGGACCTGATATACCGACTATGACGACGTCTACGAATGCGACTATCTTCACTCCGTTTTTTGTATGCTATGTGTTTATATATATATCCCATGTATTTAATGTTACTTAATGTTATTTTCTATATGTATGTTATTTCATGTTATGCTACCTTAGTTTATGTTATTTTTTGTTACTTCATGTTATGGTATGTTATATTATGCTATGTTGTGTGATTCTATGATATGTTTTATTATGTTACGCTTTTTTATATTTTGCAATATTTTATAATGTTATGTTACGTTAATATTAAGTTATGTTATGTTATGCTATGTTATGTCATGTTATTTTGTTTTGCTATGTGATTTTATGTTGTGTTTTTGTATGAAATGTTCTGTTATTTTATGTTGTGTTGTTTTATAACATTAAACTGAATGAAGATAAGGGCGAGGAGTTATCGCATGATGAACATCCTTTTATTCAATTTATACGAATAACCAAATTTTAATAAAATCTGGAAACTCGTTTTGACCTGCTCATGAAGAGTAATTTTCTCTTTTACAATTTTTGACTATCCATATCTGCTTACTTAGTAATTTTCCTTTTTAAACAATTTTTGACCATCCCAAACCCATACGCACGTACTTTGCCTCCAGACGTTTGAGGATGACCCTAATTCATGATATAACAACTACGCTTGGTCACTTTTTGTTGTTTTTCTTTCTATGTCAGTGCATGTTCCTTGGTTAGTAGAGAATTTGTGTTTTGGTTGATAAGCATAATTGATGATGCTGCTATGTAGCTTCCGCTGCTCTGTTGTTGCCTTCCACTCATACTCTTACTTGTGTGCTTGTCCCTTCAGGTTGGGTTGTCAGTTTTATTGCTTTTACAATAGTAGTAGTTGTTATGTCGTTTGCTGTTTCCGCATATTTTTCGGTTGAGTTTGCGTATGTCGCACGCTTAGAAGTCAAACGAAATATTTGATCTGTAGGTATATTTTTAGAGAAATAATGGCGGGAGCTTCTAATGCTGTGTAATTAGTTCGTATTTTACAAAACCCCTTCGAAGGAGAATATCTCCATCAAAAGAGCATCAGGACTAATAGAGTAATTAAAAAATGTTACGTCAAATTGCCACTTACAAAAAGACATTTTCTTCTTATTCTTCTTACAGCAAGGCACACCTGTAGTGGAATTCACTAACTTTTTTAACGATATTTGCCATCGCTTTATATGCGAATCGATAACTATAACGATTTCGTTATTCAGTAACTATTTTGTATCGATATTCGTTAATCGACGATCAGCTGTGTTGTTAAATAAACGGCAAGTGAATTGGCTGCGTTAAAAATCACGAAATTTACATTTCTGACAATTTTAGTTAAAAAAGAAAATCGGAGCTTTAATTAAATACCTTCAAACACGAAAAGCTGCTTCATTTATAAATCAATTGGCATTTGAGTACTTGGCGTACGTTTTATCACAAGATGAAGAGTTACTGAGGCCATCGCCAGTGGACAGACGCCTTCTTAGAGAAGTAGATAATCCATTCCACCTGAATTCAACGGAGTTTCGAAAGCTGTACCGACTAACCCCAGACTTGGCTCATGATATTATTTCTCAATTTGGTGGTCAATTAAGGGCTACAAGAATAACTGCGATATCAACAGAGAAACAGGTAAATCATGGAATTTCATATAATTTTCAATTGAACACTATTATAACAAGTAAGGAAGGTTAAGTTCGGGTGTAACCGAACATTACATACTCAGTTGAGAGCTATGGTGACAACATAAGGGAAAATAACCATGTAGGAAAATGAACCGAGGGAAACCCTGGAATGTGTTTGTATGACATGTGTATCAAATGAAAGGCATTAAAGAGTATTTTATGAGGGAGTGGGCCATAGTTCTATAGGTGGACGCAATTTAGGGATATAGCCATAAAGGTGGATCAGGGTTGACTCTAGAATGCGTTTGTAGGATATAGGTATCAAATGAAAGGTATTAATGAGTATTTTAAAAGGGTGTGGACTTAAGTTCTATAGATGGACGCCTTTTCGAGATATCGCCATAAAGATGGACAAGGGGTGACTCTAGAATGCGTTTGTACGATATGGGTATCAAATGAAAGGTGTTAATGAGCATTTTAAAAGGAGTAATCCTTAGTTCCATAGGTGGACGCCGTTTCGAGATATCGCCATAAAGGTGGACCAGGGGTGACCCTAGAATTTGTTGGCACAATATGGGCATCAAACGAAAGGTGTTAATGAGTATTTTAAAAGGGAGTGGGCCTTAGTTCTATAGGTGGACGCCGTTTCGAGATATTGCCATAAAGGTGGGCCAGGGGTGACTCTAGAATTCGTTTGTGCAATATGGGTATCAAACGAAAGGAGTTAATGAGTATTTTAAGAGGGAGTGGGCCTTAGTTCTATAGGTGGACGCATTTTCGAGGTATCGCAATAAAGGTGGACCAGGGGTGACTCTAGACTTTGTTTGTACGATATGGGTATCAAATCAAAGGTGTTAATGAGTATTTTTAAAAGGGAGTGGGCCTTCGTTTCATAGGTGTTCGCCTTTTCGAGATATCGCCATAAAGGTGGACCAGGGGTGACTTTAGAATTTGTTTGTATGATATGGGTAACAAATGAAAGGTGTTAATGATTATTTTATAAGGGCGTGGGGCTTAGTTCTATAGGTGGACCCCTTTTTGAGATATCGCCATAAAGGTGGACCAGGGGTGACTCTAGAATTCGCTTGTGCAATATGGGTATCAAACGAAAGGAGTTAATGAGTATTTTAAGAGGGAGTGGGCCTTAGTTCTATAGGTGGACGCCTTTTCGAGATATCGACATAAAGATGGACCATGTGTGACTCTAGAATGCGTTTGTACGATATGGATATCAAATGAAAGGTGTTAATGAGTATTTTAAAAGGGAGTAATCCTTAGTTCCATAGGTGGACGCCGTTTCGAGATATCGCCATAAAGGTGGGCCAGGGGTGACTCTAGAATTCGTTTGTGCAATATGGGTATCAAACGAAAGGAGTTAATGAGTATTTTAAAAGGGAGTGGGCCTTAGTTCTATAGGTGTTCGCCTTTTCGAAATAACGCCATAAAGGTGGACCAGGGGTGACTCTAGAATGAGTTTGTAAGATATGGGTATCAAATTAAAGGTATTAATGAGAGTTTTAAAAGGGAGTGGTGGTAGTTGTATATGTGAAGGCGTTTTCCAGATATCGACCAAAATGTGGACCAGGGTGACCCAGAACATCATCTGTTGGATACCGCTACTTTATTTATATATGTAATACCTGGTTTTAAGGGTTTTTTATTTCGTCCTGCAGAACTTTTTCATTTTCTTCTACTTAATATGGTAGGTGTCACAACCATTTTATAAAGTTTTTTCTAAAGTTATATTTCGCGTCAATAAACAAACACCTTACCATATTTCATCCCTTTTTTCGTATTTGGTATAGAATTATGGCATTTTTTTCATTTTTCGTAATTTTCGATATCGAAAAAGTGGGCGTGGTCATAGTCGGATTTCGTTCATTTTTCATACCAAGATAAAGTGAGTTCAGATAAGTACGTGAACTGAGTTTAGTAAAGATATATCGATTTTTGCTCAAGTTATCGTGTTAACGGCCATGCGGAAGGACAGACGGACGACTGTGTATAAAAACTGGGCGTGACATCAACCGATTTCACCCATTTTCACAGAAAACAGTTAACGCCGTAAAATCTATGCCCCTACCAAATTTCAAAAGGATTGGCTAATTTTTGTTCGACTTATGGCGTTAAAAGTATCCTAGACAAATTAAATGAAAAAGGGCGGAGCCATGCCCATTTTTAAATTTTCTTTAATTTTTGTATTTTGTTGCACCATATCATTACTGGAGTTGAATCTTGACATAATTTACTTATATACTGTAAAGATATTAAATTTTTTGTTAAAATTTTACTTTAAAAAAAAAATTCCTTTAAAAGTGGGCGTGGTCCTTCTCCGATTTTGCTAATTTTTATTAAGCGTACATATAGTAATAAGAGTAACGTTCCTGCCAAATTTCATCATGATATCTTCAACGACTGCCAAATTACAGCTTGCAAATTTTTAAATTACCTTCTTTTAAAAGTGGGCGGTGCCACGCCCATTGTCCAAAATTTTACTAATTTTCTATTTTGCGTCATAAGCTCAACTCATCTACCAAGTTTCATCGCTTTATCGGTCTTTTGTAATGAATTATCGCACTTTTTCGGTTTTTCGAAATTTTCGATATCGAAAAAGTGGGCGTGGTTATAGTCCGATATCGTTCATTTTAAATAGCGATCTGAGATGAGTGCTCAGGAACCTACATACCAAATTTCATCAAGATACCTCAAAATTTACTCAAGTTATCGTGTTAACGGACGGACGGACGGACGGACGGACGGACATGGCTCAATCAAATTTTTTTTCGATCCTGATTATTTTGATATATGGAAGTCTATATCTATCTCGATTCCTTTATATATGTACAACCAACCGTTATCCAATCAAACTTAATATACTCTGTGAGCTCTGCTCAACTGAGTATAAAAATTGCAGGTTCTAACTGCTTTACACTTCTTCGCAACTGGTTGTTTTCAACGGCCCGTTGGAGAACAATGGGGCATATCAATGAGCCAGTCGTCTGTAAGCCGCTGTATACATCGCGTAACAAATGCTACAAACTTTACCAATGACTCAAATAGAGCGGCAAGCTGCGAAAGAAATTTTTTCTGCGTCACCTGCACCATTTGTGGGAGGTACTATTATGGCTATTGATTGCACTCATGTGTCGATCATGAGCTCCAGAAATCATGAAGAGGCATATGTAAATCACCATGGATACTATTCAATAAATGTACAAATGGTAAAAGCAATAATTCAAAGAAAGGTATTGTACTTTTTATACTCAGTTGAGCAGAGCTCACAGAGTATATTAAGTTTGATTGGATAACGGTTGGTTGTACATATATAAAGGAATCGAGATAGATATAGACTTCCATATATCAAAATAATCAGGATCGAAAAAAAATTTGATTGAGCCATGTCCGTCCGTCCGTCCGTCCGTCCGTCCGTTAACACGATAACTTGAGTAAATTTTGAGGTATCTTGATGAAATTTGGTATGTAGGTTCCTGAGCACTCATCTCAGATCGCTATTTAAAATGAACGATATCGGACTATAACCACGCCCACTTTTTCGATATCGAAAATTTCGAAAAACCGAAAAAGTGCGATAATTCATTACAAAAGACCGATAAAGCGATGAAACTTGGTAGATGAGTTGAGCTTATGACGCAAAATAGAAAATTAGTAAAATTTTGGACAATGGGCGTGGTACCGCCCACTTTTAAAAGAAGGTAATTTAAAAATTTGCAAGCTGTAATTTGGCAGTCGTTGAAGATATCATGATGAAATTTGGCAGGAACGTTACTCTTATTACTATATGTACGCTTAATAAAAATTAGCAAAATCGGAGAAGGACCACGCCCACTTTTAAAAAAAATTTTTTTTTAAAGTAAAATTTTAACAAAAAATTTAATATCTTTACAGTATATAAGTAAATTATGTCAAGATTCAACTCCAGTAATGATATGGTGCAACAAAATACAAAAATTAAAGAAAATTTAAAAATGGGCGTGGCTCCGCCCTTTTTCATTTAATTTGTCTAGGATACTTTTAACGCCATAAGTCGAACAAAAATTAGCCAATCCTTTTGAAATTTGGTAGGGGCATAGATTTTACGGCGTTAACTGTTTTCTGTGAAAATGGGTGAAATCGGTTGATGTCACGCCCAGTTTTTATACACAGTCGTCCGTCTGTCCTTCCGCATGGCCGTTAACACGATAACTTGAGCAAAAATCGATATATCTTTACTAAACTCAGTTCACGTACTTATCTGAACTCACTTTATCTTGGTATGAAAAATGAACGAAATCCGACTATGACCACGCCCACTTTTTCGATATCGAAAATTACGAAAAATGAAAAAAATGCCATAATTCTATACCAAATACGAAAAAAGGGATGAAATATGGTAAGGTGTTTGTTTATTGACGCGAAATATAACTTTAGAAAAAACTTTATAAAATGGTTGTGACACCTACCATATTAAGTAGAAGAAAATGAAAAAGTTCTGCAGGACGAAATAAAAAACCCTTAAAACCAGGTATTACATATATAAATAAAGTAGCGGTATCCAACAGATGATGTTCTGGGTCACCCTGGTCCACATTTTGGTCGATATCTGGAAAACGCCTTCACATATACAACTACCACCACTCCCTTTTAAAAGTCTCATTAATACCTTTAATTTGATACCCATATCTTACAAACTCATTCTAGAGTCACCCCTGGTCCACATTTATGGCGATATTTCGAAAAGGCGAACAACACCTATAGAACTAAGGCCCACTCCCTTTTAAAATACTCATTAACTCCTTTCGTTTGATACCCATATTGCACAAACGAATTCTAGAGTCACCCCTGGCCCACCTTTATGGCGATATCTCGAAACGGCGTCCACCTATGGAACTAAGGATTACTCCCTTTTAAAATACTCATTAACACCTTTCATTTGATATCCATATCGTACAAACGCATTCTAGAGTCACACATGGTCCATCTTTATGGCGATATCTCGAAAAGGCGTCCACCTATAGAACTAAGGCCCACTCCCTCTTAAAATACTCATTAACTCCTTTGGTTTGATACCCATATTGCACAAGCGAATTCTAGAGTCACCCCTGGTCCACCTTTATGGCGATATCTCAAAAAGGGGTCCACCTAGAGAACTAAGCCCCACGCCCTTATAAAATAATCATTAACACCTTTCATTTGTTACCCATATCATACAAACAAATTCTAAAGTCACCCCTGGTCCACCTTTATGGCGATATCTCGAAAAGGCGAACACCTATGAAACGAAGGCCCACTCCCTTTTAAAAATACTCATTAGCACCTTTGATTTGATACCCATATCGTACAAACAAAGTCTAGAGTCACCCCTGGTCCACCTTTATTGCGATACCTCGAAAATGCGTCCACCTATAGAACTAAGGCCCACTCCCTCTTAAAATACTCATTAACTCCTTTCGTTTGATACCCATATTGCACAAACGAATTCTAGAGTCACCCCTGGCCCACCTTTATGGCAATATCTCGAAACGGCGTCCACCTATAGAACTAAGGCCCACTCCCTTTTAAAATACTCATTAACACCTTTCGTTTGATGCCCATATTGTGCAAACAAATTCTAGGGTCACCCCTGGTCCACCTTTATGGCGATATCTCGAAACGGCGTCCACCTATGGAACTAAGGATTACTCCTTTTAAAATGCTCATTAACACCTTTCATTTGATACCCATATCGTACAAACGCATTCTAGAGTCACCCCTGGTCCACCTTTATTGCGATACCTCGAAAATGCGTCCACCTATAGAACTAAGGCCCACTCCCTCTTAAAATACTCATTAACTCCTTTCGTTTGATACCCATATTGCACAAACGAATTCTAGAGTCACCCCTGGCCCACCTTTATGGCAATATCTCGAAACGGCGTCCACCTATAGAACTAAGGCCCACTCCCTTTTAAAATACTCATTAACACCTTTCGTTTGATGCCCATATTGTGCAAACAAATTCTAGGGTCACCCCTGGTCCACCTTTATGGCGATATCTCGAAACGGCGTCCACCTATGGAACTAAGGATTACTCCTTTTAAAATGCTCATTAACACCTTTCATTTGATACCCATATCGTACAAACGCATTCTAGAGTCACCCCTTGTCCATCTTTATGGCGATATCTCGAAAAGGCGTCCATCTATAGAACTTAAGTCCACGCCCTTTTAAAATACTCATTAATACCTTTCATTTGATACCTATATCCTACAAACGCATTCTAGAGTCAACCCTGATCCACCTTTATGGCTATATCCCTAAATTGCGTCCACCTATAGAACTATGGCCCACTCCCTCATAAAATACTCTTTAATGCCTTTCATTTGATACACATGTCATACAAACACATTCCAGGGTTTCCCTCGGTTCATTTTCCTACATGGTTATTTTCCCTTATGTTGTCACCATAGCTCTCAACTGAGTATGTAATGTTCGGTTACACCCGAACTTAACCTTCCTTACTTGTTTGATTATAATATATTTTTATATACAGATTTTTGACCCCAACCTAAAGATATTGAATGTCAATGCTAAATTCCTAGGAGCAAGGCACGATGCATTTATCTGGAGCTCCTCTGCAGTACGGAAAGTGATGCAGAGAAATTTTGAAAATGGTAGCCGCAACATGTTTTTGATAGGTAAGTGTGTTTAATGCACTGAACTTTCCCAGAAAATAAAATCGCACACAAAACTACTTGCAGGTGACTCTGGATACCCTTTAGAACCCTGGCTGATGACTCCTTTACCTAACCAACCCGAGGGGATCCCAAAATTTCGGTACAATGAGGCATTGTGTAAAGCTTGAAACCCAGTCGAGAGACTTTTTGGTGTTCTCAAAGGAACATGGCGACGCCTATCACAGCAAAGGACTCTTTTGTATCATCCAAGATTTACTGGTAGAATAGTTAACGCATGCGCAGTGTTGCATAACATCCGATTAAGTGAACCCATACACGAGCCTGGCACTGAATACTTAGATCAAAGCCCAAGTGATAGCAATGTTAATCAAGGCGCACCTTCTTCAATAGCGAAACGTGTTCAAGACCGACTTATTGCTAATTACTATACTTAAGTACAGACTTAACAAACTTATAAATAAAAAAATCTACAGCAATGTAAAGCAAACATTTTGGCATTTTATTTTATATTTGGTCTACTTTGGTAGGGAAAACTTCCATCATACCGAACAGTCAAACTTAACAATATCATTTCAATAGAAACGAACTTCGTGTCCTTTAAAATTAAAATAAATACTTATGAGGTTTTAACACAGCTCAATTTTATACATAATACATTTTTTTGAATGTAAAAAATTCATTCATTCGTTTACATAGATCGATTTCTTTTGGAAATTATTTTAAAAGCTACCTTGGTAGTAAAAACTTCGATTCGGTATCGTCAAACTTAACAATATCACTTCAAACAATATCAATAACCCGCTAATCCCGGAGTTTCCATTAAAAAGCCCACCATTCGACTTAACTGGTCGGCTGTGGTACGGCTTCTCCTTTGATTGGTATTAATTGATGACGCCATTCTATTTTAATATGAGAAATTTGTTATGTCGAGAAATATGAAATTAATTCCGCATTTACTTACCTTTTGTTGATAACGCAAACTGTATCTCAAAACTTGCACAATCATAACTTTTAAAAGCAGTTAGTATACGGAATTTGTTTATTTTTGGCATTCCTTTTGTGCTTTTCACATTGTTTAGGTTTCGTTAAGCTGTGCTGCCAACTTTCTACTATTTTAAATGTCTTATCTTGTTTGATTGATTTTCCGACAGGGTGGTTAATGATGTATATTGGAACGATTTTCCGTCATCCCTTGTCAAATTTGGTTTTGAGAAAAACCGGTTTCGGCGTTGTGCCATCATCAGTGACGATTTTCGTTCTGATCTGTTGTTGTCGTTTGTCCTGTATTTATAGTTCGTATGTATATGAGCAGGTATTGTCAAATTGATGCTTGTGTATATTTAGTTATGTGTATGTGCTGTGTGTTCATTCAGAACAGAGGGTGGTTTACTAATCGATTTGTGTGGCTGACTAGGGTAGGTAGAAATCTGTGATTTTAGTCGTTTAACCTTCTTTGTCGGTTTTTTGTTTTGGTGTGTTAATTGTTTTGTGTTTATTTGTTGTTGTGTGTTTGTCTGTTGTACCTGTGTGATTAAGTTGTTTCCTGTATACAAGTTTTAAAGGCTCGAATATTGTGTCAGAAATTGTGTTTATCTGTTCGTTTATTATTCTACCGTCGAATGTTTTCTGATTGTAGATTTCCATGTTTTCGAGTACGCTGAGACGTCGGCCCTTTTCTTGTATGTGAAGAACCCTAACTCTTTTATTGATGTTTGCTGGGGAACATTCATTCTCGACCATGTGATTCGCGAAGTTAGACTCGGGTATAATGTTTGGATTCCGTATTTTTCTGTTGTAATCTCTAATATGTTCTCTGAACCTCGTTCTTATTTGCCGTCCTGTTTGTCCTATGTAACTATGCTGGCATCCGCAGGTAAGCTTGTATACGCCGTGGCTGCTAAACGGATCCTCTGAGTTAATGTTAGTTCTTAGTTTTCGCTCTAGATTGTTCGATGTTTTGAATGCTGTGTTAATGTTGTATTTTTTAAAGAAGTTTGCCAATTTATATGTTGCTTTTCCAGTATATGTCATAGTCGGCCAGCTATTATTTTCCTTTTCATTATTTCTTTTTGGTTCTCCAATTGTCCTTCTGAGCTTATCTACTAGTGCTTTTTATATCCGTTCTTTGCAGCGATATTATATATGACCTGAAGTTCTCTCTTATATGCCTCTTGTGTAAGAGGTGTTCTTTCAAGTCTATGTATCAAGTGCTTTAATGCTGCATTTTTATGTTGTTGAGGGTGATTTGAGGTATAGTTTATTATTGTGTCGGTGGCCGTTGACTTTCTATACATGTCATAGTTAAATCTTTTGGCTTCTTTATCAATATTTATCGTGAGGTCTAGATAGCTGATTCCTCCGTCTTTTCGGTTTCCGTTTTAAATTTTATATTTCCGTGCTGCTTGTTGAGGTACTCCAGTACAAGCTCTTCGTTATTAGTAGTTAAAACGCATATTATGTCATCCACGTATCTAGCATAAAATGACACGCCTAATTTGGACTTCCGCTCCTGTATGTACCTTTCTTCCAGATTTTGCATGAACACTTCCATAAGAATTGCTGATGTGGGGCTTCCCATTCCAAGACCGTTTGTTTGTCTATATATTTTATTGTTGAATTGAAAATAGTTTTGACGTAAAGTGGTTCTTAGCGTATTTGTGATTTGCATACTTTTCACTTTGTTTTTGTGTTATGAACTATTGTTGAGCTAACTATGTCCAAAGTCTCCGATAGTGGTATAGATGGGTATAAATCTTTTATGTCAAAAGATACCAATTTGCCGTTTCTTGTTAGCTCTACGGTCTCGAGTCTCTCTATTAGTTCTGTTGTGTTAGCTATTGCATATTCGTTCCTTAGCTCCAGAGTATCTATAAATATCGTTTTTAAATATTTGGATAGTTTGTAACATGGTGCCGATTTAAAATTAATGATGGGCCTCATTGGCGTGTCCGGCTTGTGGATTTTTGGTAGCGCAACCAGTGGAGTAGCCGAAGGGTTCATTTGAACCAATCTATGTGCCAGGTTAGAATCTACTATATTTGTTGCACTTTTTATAGCAACTTTGATTTGGTTTTGGTATTCATCTGTGTGATCCTCTCTCATTCTACGCATTTCATTTCCTCTATGAGATCCTCGGTTTTGGATATATATTGCTCTTTTTCGATTAGCACAGTAGTGTTTCCTTTGTCCGCTTTCGTTGTGGCAATATTGTTTTTCCTTAGTTTATGATGTAGGTTCTTTATTGTTTTCTCCTCTGTATTCGATTTTTGTCCGTCCTGTGCTTTCACCTCCTTTTTTATGATTTCCCTGCTCATGTGTCTTGCGTGCTCCTGTTCTTCCTGTGGTATCAATGATATTTTGCGATCTCCGCATCTACAATCGCTTGCTCCGTTTTTCTTACTGTATTCTGGTCCATGATATTGTGCTTCAGGCCCTTTTCGAGAAGTTGTACCTCTTCATTGGTAATGGCCACTGTTGTGAGGTTAAAGAACTTGTCATGAAACTGGTGAGTGTTTTGGTTTTGGTTACCCTCTCGTCGTCCTGCCAGCTTGTCCAATTTTCGGTTCAGCGACCTGTATTTTTGTTGTAGTTCCTGATCGACCTCTGTCTTAATGCGGTCGAAACATTCCATTAATGCAGTCGTAGGTAGTTTTCAGCCAATCTTAAATGGATAGATAATAACTCGGCATTTATCTCATCCTTCTTCGAGTATAAGCTTTCCAACTATATTTTAAAAATTTATTATTGCGAGTCGTTAAAACTAAGTTAGTGAATAGTATAATCGATAAGGCAAGCGACAAAATGTTTAATTAAAATCTCGACAAATCGCACCGTTATAAGTCTGTGAATTCCACTACTGGTAATTAATGATACAAATTTGTATAATTATTAACCATATTGAGAGATCTTTAGGGAATTGTTTAGTAAAAAATTGACAGCAGGTGTGTTTTTTAAAGGGTTAATAACTAATTAAATTCACACAAAAATTAAACAGTAAATTATTTTTGATTGCACGATTAATAAATTTATTCGATTACTTTAATAAGTCTAGATAATTTTTAATTACAAATTTTATATAATTATTTGATTAATGTCAATTAAATTTGATTAATATCAATATAAAACTAATACCATTAAATTATTATTCTTGATTAATTAAAATTTTTTTAATTTTCTATTTCATACTTATAATTGAACTTAATGTAATAATTGTTTTGATTATTATTAATTATTTTACTATTTTTATATTTTTGTTTAATTTCAATTATATGATTATTTTTAATTACTTGATTGTTTATAGTCTAAAACAATGATAAATTTTTTGATAATTTTTTTAATGGTCAATAAACATGAATACTTAAATTTTTTTTTATTGAATTAATCACTGAAAACAAAAATGGCAAAGAAATTAATAATTATAAATGTTTATTAATATTAATGAAAAGTTAACAGGTCTATCGGAAGGTGCGCCCAAGTGCATAGTACCACAAAGGTAGTAGCCCTACCATCTTGTAATCGATTTGCTTTGACCACGCGGAACCTTCTACGTCATACAACAACCTCTTTTTATGAGAAGATTCATGATTCATGATTTTTTTATTTTATCATGATTCACCACAGACTAGTGATGCTGAAAATGAGGTTGAGCATCAGCAAATTTTTCCTAACCGGTTTAGTTGTGGGATTTTATTTGATTTCTTCAGCATCTGGATAACAATGATATAGGTAAAATTCGGTAGGAACTCCCGATTAATTTTGCCGGCAGAGGTTACATATTCCATTACTATATCTTAAAATCTTCTACATATATCCCTAAGAATGGGCTGTTGTGACAGAAACGTTTTTAACTACCTTTAATCGGGCTATCCTTTTGTTACAAAAAAGCTCCTGTTCATAGGCGGCGTTCCCCAATGATCCTTGGTCGATCCTCCTATGTGGGACACTATGTATGACGGAGTGTTGCTGCTCAAAGTGAATGGAGTTTAAGACATTGAATTCCTGGATGAGATAGCTCCAACACAAGCATAGCCAGAGTTCAATCGTCGCTTAAGCAATAAAAACTACAGCACACGGAGCAAAACACAGAGGCAATGCTCATATCAAGTAGCAAAAAAAGCAGAGCAACCTGCAGTTAAAAATCTGTGTATTATAGGAGATAAGCGCCTTTCATTCAAAATCCACCTAGAGTATGCAAATGAAAAAGCGTCAAAAATAATATCACCATTAACAGAAATATTGTAAAAAGCACGAGGACTAAGGCAAAAAGACGCTGACGGTGCTTTACGGTGGCACCAGATAATAGAGTACTCACCATGCTTGCGTAGAGGTAAGTCAATGTACCATATTTTCGCGCTCCGATTATGCAGAGCGTTCGGAAAGTCTCAGAAAAGGCGGCACAGCTAATAGCAGAAATATAACTAATCAACATTTGGCATTGAGACAGCGTTGTTTTCTAAAAAGGAAAATCGTACACAAAACTGGCACCAGAGATGGAGTAACTCTGTGAATAAGATGTAGACTACATATTTGAAGAAGATAACACCACCGAGACAATGTTGGGCCATATACTCAAAAGTATTGAAAAATGGACCAAATCATGCGATGGCATCGCACACACAATGGGGTGGTTAAGAAGCCTCGAAAGGCTGTGTCGAAGAAATACCGACTAGGCAACAAAGCAAACCGTACAATCATAGGCACGTTTTGGAGACTAGGCTTCTCTAACCGCGCAAATAAAGCATTGGGGTAAACGACTAATACAGGTTGGATACAAGCCTCTTCACCCGTTCAAACTGCCGAGAGACGCGCTTTGAAAAAGAGACTTTGTTATCTCTAGCCGTTTAGAACGAGATTGGTTTCGGATATCGGAGCGATACACACTTAGGCGAATGTGTTATAAAGTAGCAGGAAATACAATAATTTTATAAGAAAACGTACGAATATTTTGTTTACTATAACATAAGTAGGTTACTATATGTCTGCTATGTCACTTTTATCGAACTACAACGTGACCCCAACGGACGTATAACCTAGTGCTTAACCCACCTCTCTACGGAATACCTTAGAGTAGTAGGAGGGGAGTGGGGGAATGGTTCTAACGTTAGGAGGTCGTTCTCACACTTATGCTTTCTATTCTTAAAAAGAAGCTTTTTAAACCCAACAGAGCATTAGCTGCTGCTGAACGTCATGCAAGAAGCCATATAAAAGAAGAACAAATAGTCACACAACAAGTCAGCTTTTAATATCCTCGCGTCTATAAAAAACGAGAATGCATCGTATTTCCTTTTACACTCGCTCAATTTCTAAGGTAGTCTATCTCTGTGTAAAGCGCCAAATACACGACATGAACATTTCCGCGAACATTCCGCAATCTTATTCGCAGCTTTGGCCATACACCATACGAACTTTTGGCCGAATATTAATTCTCTTTCAGACAGCGATGAATACGGACAACAATTGTGCTGCAGCAATATTGCTCGCTGTGGCAATTAAGCGTAAAAAAAAGAGAGAAGATCGCAAAAAAAGAATTTGGTGCAAAGAATGGTTTAATGTTCGTATGAGCAAGGCAACATTTGACCAACTTTTACAAAAAATTTTGCCATAATCATTATTCTTTTTAATTCTATTACAATAATCTTTGCTTTTTACTTGCCACAATGATGGCAAAGATTTATACATTTCAATAAATACACTCAAAAACTTTTTATTGTCCATTTTACTTTTCCGCGCACGTCTGTTCCGTTCAGAAATTACTACGATTATGAGCTATTTCGCCATACACTCACGAACAGTTCGCGCAAATGTTCGCCAACACCACTACCAAACACCACCATACACGACAGAAAAGGTCGCAGAAACATGACATAACGGGAATGTTCGCGGAAATGTTCGTGTCGTGTATTTGGCGCTTAACTAGGCAATTTGTGTATAAATGAAAAAGTAGCTCACCTTTGTTTTTGTTAGCGTATCTATATTCAAATGATTTTTATGCTCTACTTGCACAATACTAAGTGAGTCGTATGTAAAGAGCTTTCGTGCTGGATCATATGTAAGAGTGAGGACTTTCTAGGCGTTTATAGCACACATAGGAGTATGCATGAATATACTTTTCTATGTGTTCGTATGTCAATAGAACTAAGATCCGTTTTTACGCCATCAGCAGCTATTGTATTAAAAACGCCGTCGATGGTTTTTCCGCTCCCTTCCGTGCAAATTTTCGAAAATTCATTTCTGGCTAACTAACGTGGCATCCCAATCATGCATCCAACTTTCCATTGAGCCAACTTTGAAGCATTAAGTGATTTCTAAATGGGAGAAAAGCTACTACACTTCACTAACACATTAGATTAGTAAGCACGAAGTATATGTCTGTTTACCTTATGGGTGTCTTAATTTTTTGGTGCCGTTATACTGTCATAAGAGTCGCATCCTCATCAGTTAACTAACCGTATTATTGAAATACTTCACCTCAATTTTGTGAACGCTTCGAAGATTTTGAACTATAAACAAGTTCTATATTATTTATATGTAATGTATGACGGAGATAATATTTTAATGTATGCCAACAAAAAAATGTGTAAGCCATTGTAAGAAAAATATTTTTTAAGCCGTCTCTTTGACTCAATCGACGACACGGCTTTTATTGAAATGTTACGCACAGATTATTAAAAGGTTTTAAAGATCTTCTTTCTGATGTGTAAGTTAACGGTATGGGTATATGCAAAGTATAAGCAAGGTAAGCGCAAGCGTAGTCTATGTAAGTAGAAAGCTATATGGAGTATATATGCACTTAAAATGTAAATGTAGACGCAGAATGTGAAATAAGTATGCTGTACGAAGTAATAAAGAATGTAGGCGTAAGTGTAGGTACAATACTGTAGCGTGGTAGCAATGTACATAGTGGAATTGGTAAGATATAAAAGTCGTGTTTGGGGACTTAAACGCCAGGGCGAGCAAAGAAGTTACTTATGGCCCCACAGTCGGAAAGTTCAGCTACACAATGAAACCAATGGTCATGTCCAGCATAAGGTACATGCATAAAAATAAAACCAACATGCTACATGGCAACCCCCCAATCGAAATACACGCAATCAGATCTACCTAATTGCAGTATACGGACGGCATACTTCTAGCTACTTGGATTACTATCTCGTTGCAGCCCGCCACCGCGCAAGGAGCAAGAAATACGAAGAACATTTAGTCGTTGAAAGGCTGAAATCGTAACAAAGAGCACAAGTCAACCCGATAGAATGCAAGAACAGTGCGATCATACCTCTAACACATTTTGCACCGCCACTGAGGAAAATACTGGTTACCGAAGACTACGGAAAAAAAATGTCACGATGAAGAACACCACCTTGCAACTTAGGGAAAATAGGCTGCTTGCAGGGCTACGTCAAAAGCGGGGGCAACAATTATAGAGTGTGAACGCCATCGCGGGTGGAAAAGGGAAATGAGACGCCTTTAAAAGAAGACAAAATCAGAGGCAGAAAGGCTTGTTCTCGCGATCTTGCTGGAAGCCTATCGATAAATTCAAATAAGAGTTAAATGAAGTGTGCGTTTTTTGGCGGTCATACATATGTGTAATCTCCTATCATATTTTGTTTGAGGCTTCGTCTTTACCCTTCACTAGTCTACGTTACAGCTGCCATACCTTAAGCTCCAAGTAAACAAATTCCTTCTTTTACTATGTCTTCTTAAGAGCATTTTTTTTTGCATTACTGCGCCTTAAACAAATATTTATACATTTTATGTAGACCAGATTGTTTAACATATTTTCAATATCATAATTATGCTGGGGGCGCAATGCATTCAAGCGTTAGCCTAATTAATTTTTGTCTTATTAATTTATGTTTTTAATTAATCATATTTAATTTCCTACTCGCTGGTATTTAGCTGCGGATTATAAATAATTGATGCGCTACTCATACGCTACAATTTTAATTAGTTCTAATTTAAGTATAATCACTGCAACTGTTCTCATTTTTCCATATTTAACGCCAATAGGAAGCAGCAAGGGAAGTTGTGTTTTCCTCCACCTGACTCCTAACTCAGTGGAGATCGATAAATGTACTTTTATATCGGAGCGTCTTTGTTCGTCATTATACCTCCTCTGATATTCGCCATCGATACCGACATATCGGATAGGACCATAAATCTTACATTGCCCTTGAACACTCCAAGAGCCATCTCCTCTTCTCTCGACACCTTCAATGATTCCGAGACATTCATCATTATAGGTATGATGAGTGCATTGTAGAGCATGATTTTTGTTCAGCAAGAGGGGAGTTTAATTCGCAATTGCCTACTTGCGCTCTTGCCAGAGCTATTCTGAATATTAGTCTAAACTCAGCCCACATAAGACTACTTGTGCATTCCCACACACAGCATGCATCATACCAAGGCATATAATATTAAGTCAGCGGCGGAGGCCAAATGCTGTATATGCGTTTCTATTTACCACTTCGTAGATGTACTGAAATCGGCAAAGAAACCCCCAAACCGTTTAGCACATTGCATCATATTTTCAAGATATACAGCCGAAACCTCTGTCAAATGCTGTATCATGACAGTTTAACCTCTGAGGCTCTTAGCAAATGCGACTCTGCTGGTAAACATTGTGGCATCCGCATCTGTCGCAGAAATTCAGAGTTACATTAACTTCCGTGCTGCAGTTTGCCAAACTCAAATTCAGTTCACGCCAAGATCTATGAAATTTTATTTTCCCAACTGATGAAATGGTAACAACGTCAAATTTGAATAATATTATTAAGATATAAAGATTATGACCAACCTGACCTTCCGAAACGGTCATATATTCGACTCATTTTTTCGCAAATTTCCATAAGATCAATAATTTTGATTCGTACCTCCACGTATGAAAATGTTAACAATTGTTGAATAACAGTTACGTTTAAAAAGTTTTCGCTACTTTTATTTTTTATATCAACTTTTCCGATACGGTGCTCGTTTTCCTTTTTCTTCTATCGCCGCTCCTTGTTGTAATTCTGTTTTCACTATAAATCTGCAAAATTGGCCCTGCGATGATAAGAAGGACATATTAAACTAAACGTCTTACCAATCCAATAGAGCTTTTTTGGGCTTATGCTGATCTTAGATTGCTGTATATGGCTATTGTTTTTCCCGGAATGGTTATAAGTTCATACAGAAATAGCCTAAATGGTTATGAAGTTAAGAAACGTCATAAAGTAAATTGATATTTTGGCCATTTGAAGTGGTAATAACATCAATTGATCTTTCGTGGGCTTATCTTAAGATAAACAACCAAATAATAGAAATCAAGTTGACGAGCGTAATACAAAACACAGCTTCCACAACCCAAATGCCATTACCCTCTACCAGAGGCAAATTTCCTTACAAATATGAATAAATCATACGCATATTAAGCAGGCTGGGCTTTGGCGAAAGAAGTTCCTCGTGAAACTTGAGAGTGCGGACGAAATGATATAGAAGGTTCAGCATACTTATATTTAATCGTTTTCGGGATGGTCTGGTACATTAAAGGTGTTTGTTACCGGAACGTATCAAACCTATATCTGACAACATCGGTAATACTCCCCAAAACATTTGGGAAGTATTCTATTTTGTTACAATAGGAAGCAGACGGAAACAGCTAAACCTATAGACAATCCGGTGGGGAGCACAATGATTGCATATATATTGAATGCGGATTGTGACCAATGCTCAGTCTTTCATATTTTATACGATTATTATTATCATTAGGTCTGTATGCACTCTGACCTTTATTTAAATCTATTGTGCTTGAACTTTCAGCCTATTACTGTATTTGGAGACTTTTAATGTATAAAAGGACCTCGTCAGGCCTTTAACTCCTTATAAGGCGGGATAAAGAGCCACACTACCTTGAGGGGAGAGTCTCTGCCTTTCCAGAGCGATACATTTGTGGAGAATGTGAAACAAAGTTTCATTCACCATCTCACACAAAGCAAAAGGTATGTGTATCGGATAGAATTCACGTACTTAGCTGATATCGTAGGCTACAGTGTCCGGTATAGTACCCTATGAGATTAAGAGTATGACATGTATTTGCTCTGAGCATTCAACCTAGTGTTGACTTAACTGCTTTATTTCCTAGTTACTTATGGTTTCCCTGGTGTGTTCCTTTGTGGCGAACGAGGCAACTGAGGGTATAAAAGCAGCATAAGCTAAGTAATATTCAATAAGTTTGATTTTAAAACGCTGTAAGTGAAGAAGTGGCGGTCGCTGTGGTGTGATGGTAGCGTGCTCCGCCATCCACACCGAAGATCCTGGGTTCACGCCCCGGGAAAGACAACATCAAAATTTTAGAAACAAGTTTTTTCAATTAAAAGAACATTTTCTTAAGCGGGGCCGCCACTTGGCAGTGTTTGGCAAGAATCCCGAGTGTATTTCTGCTGTGAAAAGTTCTCAGTGTAAACTCATCTGCCTTGCAGATGCCGTTCGGAGTCGGCATAAAAGTCGGTCAGTTTATAGGAAAATATAAAAGGAGCACGTAAATTGAAAAAAAAAAATGAAGAAAAGCTCCGTCAAAATTCTCTTCGGAGGTAATCGCGCCTTACATTTATTTTTTTATTAAGTGAAGCTTGCAAATAGTTCCAATTGTGAAGTACTACTACCTAAGTAGTGTTGTAAATAAAGAATAATTTGGTATAATGAAAATAAGGGTTTATTTATTCGACAGTTCTGCAATTTGTAGGAAAGCAGAAGGTAGAATTATCGAGTATTCTTAAAATTCGGTACAATATTAAATACGAAGGTACATCTCGCATACGTCTATAAAATTGAAGCGTTATGTTAAATCAAATACTCTAATTGACCAATTAAAAGTAATCCAATTTGATTTAGCTTAGAATGGTTCCATGCTCCAATTACCAATGCTGACATTAGAAGATATCAGCACTTTAAAACTGAAAAGCAGTCTAACCCTTTTACACCAAAGCTTTTACCTAACAACCAGGGGCTGAAAATGTTATTCCTTTTATAATATAAGTCCTTGCAAAACTATTAATTTTGGACTTTAAATATATCTGGATCAAGATAAAAATTATTTTCGGATTTTTATTTTTTGGGTCCGATAGAACTAGTTAAGCTCGGACTTTTAAAAATAAAAGTCCCGAAATAAAAGTTAAATCAAGACTTTTATTAATTTTTCCAAAAGGAGCTTTTCGGCCGATAAATAAAAAGACAAAAACTTTTGTTTTTTCTTTATTCTCCTACGAGTTTCGATGTTTTTTATAACATCTTCATCAGGGAGTCTGGTTTATTCTAATAAAACATAAAACGAAAAAACAAACATTAAAAAGTTATTAATAACTATCATCAAGCAATAACATATTTTCCAACAGTTCTTTTAAATTTAACATAATACAATAACATTTGAACTGCAATTTTGTCTTTAGACGTAACATTTAACATAAAACGTTTACCTTTAACATAAAATTTTTCTTATTTATTATTTAAGGCGGAAATAAAGATCCCGCTTGATAACAAAGAAACGGATTATCTGAATTAAAAAAATTTGTACCAATCGATTCTCCTGGATTCCTAAAATTTAAAACCTTATGTGCTTTTGAAAATTTCTGTCAATAATATTAGAAATTTATCATAAACCAAATAGATCGAAAATCTCGTAGTATAAATGGTGAACTTGCAGTGGATTTTTGCAATAAATTTCGTTCCAATACAACTATTAGAGTGAAAATTGGTAAACAGCATTCTGCTATGATAGGAAAGCTTTCCAAAAAAAGAAATGGTCGTAATCGGTCAGTAGCCACGCCTCTTTCTCTATATAGAAATTTCCGCACAGAACATGAAATATTTGAGTATCTAAAGAAGCCACGTTATTTCAATTTGGCACGTAAATTACTGACACTGAATGTAGTTGATCCACATAGCTTTTTTGGACAATGGGCGTGGCACCAACTACTTTCCAAATAAGATTTTTTGGACTTTCAAGTGCGATAACTCGTACATACTTTGAGCAATATTTTTGCAAATTGGTAAGCGAACTTCATATTTATATTTGTACATGCCGCCGGAAAAAGTTTTAAAATCGAATTAAAGTCACACCCACTTGTATATGAAAATATCAAAACTGGCTACTTGAATTCATTGCTAAGTACGTGAATATGTCAGGGTCATTTCGGGACTTTTTCGGGATCATTTGGGGATCATTCCGGCATCATTTCTGGATAGTATTCGGAATCCGTCCGGGATTCCGTGAGGATTATTTCGGGACTTTTTCAGGAGTATTCCGGGATCATTTATGAATGGTTTTCGGGATCGCGTCGGGTTTATTTCGGTATCACTTGGGGACTCTTCCGGTATAATTTCTGGATGGTTCTCGGGATCCCGTTAGGGTAATTTCAGGACTTTCCGGGACTATTTTGGGATGACCTTGGGGCCCTTCCGGCATAATTTCTGGATAGTTTTCGGGATTTGTCCGGGACCCCGTCGGGATCATTTCGGGACTATTTTGATATCATCTTGGGGCCCTTCCAGAATCATTTAAGGACTCTTCGAAACCTGTAGTTCAGCACACATGATTTTTTAAATTATAAGCTTTTCTTGCCATGGAATTGCTGCAAATGCCTAATGTTTGTTATTCGTAATTTTGTGTTTTTCTAGTCCTGAGGATGGTTTCAGATTGAAACCAAAATATCGACCAATTATATAAATTATAATACCACAAAATATATGGTGCTTTATTTATCTTTGCGGCCTTGAGCTCAATAATTAACCAAGAAGTTAAAATTTTGTTTTTAAGTTAAATTAATTGATATAACAGGGGTGTAGTAATTACTATTCATAGAACAAAGGAGTAAAACTACAATAAGTTAAAACAAAAGAGAAATTTTTAGATGAAAATAGTGTTGCTTTTTCATGTGTTTCATGGTTAAAATAATACAAAAAGTGTAGTTATAGCTAAAATAGTTCGTTACTGGATTCATTTAAAATAATCAAAAATAGAACGAAAAAGGTGTGTTAGATATTAAAAAAAAACATACCGAACTTTAATTACGAATAATTTGCAGCAAATCCATGGCCATAAAAGCTCATAATTTAAAAAATCATGTGTGCTGAACTACCGGTTTCGAAGAGTCCTTAAATGATTCCGGAAGGATTCCAAAGTGATATCAAAATAGTCCCGAAATGATCCCGATGGGGTCCCGGACAAATCCCCAAAAACCATCCAGAAATTATGCCGGGAGGGCCCCAAAGTCATCCCGAAATAGTCCCGGAAAGTCCCGAAATTATCCTAACGGGATCCCGAAAACAATCCAGAAATTATACCGGAAGAGTCCCCAAATGATACCGAAATAAACCAGACGCGATCCCGAAAACCATCCATAAATGATCCAGTAATACTCCCGAAAAATTCCCGATATAATCCCCACGGAATCCCGGACGGATCCCGAAAATTATCCAGAAATGATGCCGGAAGGATCCCCAAGTAATCCCGAAAAAGTCCCGAAGTGACCCTGACGGGATCCCGAAGGTCATCCAGGAATGATACCGGAAGGATCCCCAAATGATCCCGCAATAGTCTCAAAATAAATCCGACATATTCACGTACTTAGCAATGAATTCAAGTATCCAGTTTTGATATTTTTATATACAAGGGGTGTGACTTTAATTCGATTTTAAAACTTTTTCCGGCGGCATGTACAAATACAAATATGAAGTTCGCATACCAATTTGCGAAAAAATTGCTCAAAGTATGCATGAGTTATCGCACTTGAAAGTCCAAAAAATCTTATTTGAAAAGTAGTTTGTGCCACGCCCATTGTCCAAAAAAGTTATGTGGATCAACTGCATGCAATGTCAGTAATTGACGTGCCAAATTGAAATAACGTGGCTTCTTTAGATACTCAAATATTGCATGTTCTGTGCGGAAATTTCTATTTAGAGAAAGAGGCGTGGCTACTGACCGATTACGACCATTTCTTTTTTTGGAAAGCTTTCCTATCATAGCAGAATGCGGTTTACCAATTTTCACTCTAATAGTTGTATTGGAACGAAATTTATTGCAAAAATCCACTGCAAGTTCACCATTTATACTACGAGATTTTCGATCTATTTGGTTTATGATAAATTTCTAGTATTATTGACAGAAATTTTCAAAAGCCCATAAGGTTTTAAATTTGAAAAATCCAGGAGAAACGACTGGTACCCAATTTTTTTAGTTCGGATTAGCCATTTCTTTGTTATCAAGCGGGACTTTTATTTCGGCCTTAAAAAATTAAATTCTTGATTTAACTTTTATTTCGGGACTTTTATTTTTAAAAGTCCGAGTTTAACTAGTTCTATCGGACTTAAAAAATAAAAATACAGATTTTACTTTTATATGTTGACTTTTATGGAAAAAGTTCGAAAAATAAAAATGATGCATGATTCGACATTATATTGCTATAGGGATACCTGGGAACTCAAACATTTTCACCTAGGACTATTTTTTAACCAGAACTTTTTCGACTCCGAAAAAAAAAATTATTATTTTCCGTCCCTGCTTACAACCTTAGCTAGAGCCATAGGCAGAACTACAACGCATTTCGTGTGAATATAAAACAAGTATATCTACATAAATACATATGAATAAGAATTTACTGCAATTGTAGGGTGCTGTGATAGCCACTTCCCCTTTGTACATGAGTATGCACCTTGCAGAAAGTGCTTTGAAACTTGGTACTAAGTGTACAGTACAAATGGTTTTTACGTACTCCGTTTACTGGTGCTACGTATTTTTATTGACCCACGGTTTTAGTTTCCCTTACCACGTAACACAAAGATGCTCGTGGGCTCAGTGACAACATTGTTGAGTGCACTTGCACATACTTTTATATGCAAACATGATTTTTTAAGCCTTTACATTTCTTCTTCTTCACAACTAAATTGTTTGTTGTGTTATTTTTGCTCCCTAACTTAGTAGATACATTTGTATGTACTTATAATGGAAATGCTTGCTTTTTCGTTTCTGGCTGTTGGGGCATGTCATTTGTAAAGTTGCTAAGTCGTCGCAAGCAAATAGTATTAGCGACAAAAAATAACAAAAACAGAATGATGTTTGGTGATGCTCACTATATGCAGCTTAAACGAGCTGCTAAGACTTACTTGCCTGCGCAAATCAGAAAGTCCCATCATAAAATCGACTTCCACATATATATTTAGTTTCATATATTTGTAAAGTTTTCAGACATCAGCGCACTACTCACTTGCGATAATTGCATTATCTTAGGCGATTTCAATGCACACCACGATCTGTGGCATTCCAACCTACAGGCGAACAGCAGGAGCGAGAAATTTGCGGACCGAATAGAAGAAGCGACGTTCTGAACGATAAATGGAGACGTCCCACTCGTATGATATGAAGCGGTCACAGTTCGCCAGATTTATCAATCGTGAGCGCAGAACTCGTAAACTGCGTCAACAGGCAGCCGATGGTAACGTTGGCATCCGACCACCTACCCATACTTATTCTAGCGATCTGCCGACTTCATCACTACTGAAAAACGCATTTTCATCAATTTTAATAAAGGACGGGAAGATTATAAACTTATACTGACAATCGTTTTGCTGCCCTCCCTATCCTTACTGATGCTCGTCAAAAGGAGCGTGAGTTCCGCTTGGTCATTAAATCCTCTTCGACTCGTTTTATTCCCGCCGGAAGAATCCGGGAAATCTGTCTACATTTTGCAGCGGAGGACACAATTCAAGCGAGAGAGAGGGTGGATATAAGCCAACGCATCAGATCGCTTGTGGATGAGCACAAGCGGGCGAAAGGGCAGTTGTTTTTTTGGTGGCTTCAATCGATTATTATTTTTTTTTTATTATACCAGTACGGTACATCCGGTAGAATATCCATCCAGTGGCTCATTCACAGAACTTTTTTGCAAAAACAAAATTTGACATATTTCTTCTTCCGAATTTGAGTAAAATTCACAAAAAAAATGGGATAATCGGTATATACGCACTCCCTCTTTTCATATATCAAACATTACGTTTAAATAAAATCTTTTCCATATTTTAATGCCTTCGGCGTTAAGGTTGTCTACATAGATCTTGTCTAATATGTATCACGATTTAAAAATGTGGTTGAGAGAGCGTCTATTTATTAAAATTCCGAGTTTTTTATCACATTTCGGTAGCACTATTTTCAGAACGGCTAAAGTTATGGTACCGTTCAAATTTGGTGTGCTTCTTCCCTCTTCTAAGTGGAACTGTTTTGTAAAAAGTAGTGTAGTTCTTAGATAACCTGGCCCACTTTTTGTATAAAAATACAAAAATACACGTTTAACGTGGTAACGTACAAGGCCACAAGGCTAAAATATTAGAGCATTATTCTCGTCTGGACGACTACCAATCGGTTTATTTTGTGACCATTGATGCTAAAAACATCGCTATTTGCTAAAAAGTTGAATAGAAACATATAAGCAGTGTCCGACTACCATATAGACTTGCCTCTAATGTCATACTCACTTTGATTTTCATAAGTCATTCCTAATTCCCAAGTGACTCGTGTATCAGACGTAGCCTTTACATCTTTAGCTTATAGAACGCAGGTATGAACATTTAAAAAAGTTAAAATTTTCATTTACATGCCATATAAGTAAAAACTTCTACTAAACTTGATTGGTGAAAGGTGAAAAAATATTGCAAATTTCACGAGGACGCGAAAGATCAACATTTAATACTTAAGTAAATTATTATTTGAAATTTCGCAGAAAGACATGACTTAAAAAATGTATATGCTACCAGAAACTACTGACCGTAAGATGCAAATAAATAGACCACCTACATACGCGTACATTAAACTACTCATTAAAAAAATATAATAATAAGAACAAGTAAGGAAGGCTAAGTTTGGGTGTAACCGATCATTACATACTCAGCTACCAAATTACAGCCTGCAAAACTTTTAAATTACCTTCTTTTAAAAAAAGTGGGCGATGCCTCCCCATTTTCTAAAATTTTACTGATTTTCTATTCTGTGTCATAAGGTCAACCCACGTATCAAGTGTCATCGCTTTATCCGTCTTTGGTATGAATTATCGCACTTTTTCGGGTTTTCGAAATTTTCGATATCGAAAAAGTGGGCGTGGTTATAGTCCGATTTTGTTAATTTTAATTAGCGATCTGAGATGAGTGCCCTCGAACTTATGTACATACAAAATTTCATTAAAATACCCCATAATATACTCAAGTTATCGTGTTTATTGACATACGGACATGTGGACGGATGGACGGACAGACACGGCTAAATTAATTTCCCAGATAATTTTGATATATAGAAGTCTATATCTACATATTTCGATTAGTTTATGCCGTTACCGGTACCGTTATGCGAACAAAATTAATATACTCTTTGAGCTCTCCTCAGCTGAGTATAAAAATCTTGGGACGTTACTCTCTGTATTTGTAAAGTTCTATTTGAACTGGGAATTAAACTTTTAAATTCATCGGGAAGTCATCTGCTTTTTTGAAAAAGTTTCACTGCTTGCAATAGATAGGTAACAACAGCCAAGAAAAGCGGCTTATATGAATTCAAAAGTAAGTACGAATAGCCGTTGGCTATCAGAGAGAAGGTATGAATAGCAAGCAACAAGAGCACAGTTGGAGAAGAAGCTTCAGCTGATGAACTGCAATTGTTGCTCAAGGGACCAAAGAGCAATGAAAAGTATAAATATACTTATAAAGATACGCATGAATGTACTTATATATGTATGTATGTAAGTATGAATGTGTGTAGAAGAAATGCTAAGCCAGCGTTTCCTTTGAAAAAAGTTCACACGCCATCAGTTCTCGCTATGAACATAAAAGCATAGAAGTGCTATTTATCGTAAATAGAAAAGCAGTAACATTAGTACTTGTGTGTGTGTGGTAAAGTTTTAAAAAGAAAATTATAATAATTTATAAAATACTAAGAGAAAAGTAAGTATTGAGAGGTCTCTGCTGACAATCAAGTGTAAAGCAGAATGGAAAAATAACAAAGACGTAGTTTTTGAAAAGCGTGAGTTATCCACTTAGATCCAACTGCCACCTACAGCAGGTGAATAAAGGCATTCATAGGGTTGATATAAGAACAAACCAAAGCTTTATAACTTAAGAGTATCTGCGGCCCAATTGTGAACCTCATTTAAGTGAGGGAATCCTGTTACTAATATGAATTTATGTAAACATCATACACATATTCAGCAGACGAGGCTTTGATGTACCCAAGTTCCTCATGGAACGATGGGCTCGGGTGAATGTTGTTATAATAAATCGGTCCCAAAATGGTCAGGCTTAAGAACCTTAATGGTACTTGTTACCGGAACGTATGCGATATATATACGGCAAAAGATCAAAAACATCAATACAACACCCCAAAACCTTCGGGAGTATCTCTATCGCTACAACAATAACAACAACAGCGAAACAAATTTGAATGCCTCGAAAAATAGCTTTAATTTGGCAAAACTTGCTATTTTAGTGGCATTCCTTCGTCCTTGATCTGGAAGAACTAAGCAAAATATTGATTCTAGCCTCAATTGGCGTCAGATAAAAAAACAAAGAAGCGACTGGCAATCTTACTTGTTTTTGGAAACAAACACTGAAAAATATTTCTTCAAAATACCTTCAAATGTTTTAAGAGATTTTATTACAGTTTTTATATTCAGCGTGCTTTGCACACAGAGTATATTAACTTTGACTGATTAACGGTTGGTTGTAGAGGTATACAGGAATCGAGATAGATATAGACTTCCATATATCAAAATCATCAGTATCGAAAAAAAATTTGATTGAGCTATGTCCGTCCGTCCGTCCGTCCGCTAACACGATAACTTGAGTAAATATTGAGTAAACTTCACCGAATTTGGTACGCGAGCTTAACTGCACCCAGAATATATTAGTATTGAAAATGACCGAAATCGGAAGATAACCACGCCCAATTTTTATATATATAACATTTTGGGAAACACAAAAACCTGATTATTTAGTAAATAATACACCTAGAATGTTGAAATTTGATATGTGAACGATATGGAGACTCTTGATTAAAATTTGGAACATTTTTTTTAAATGGGCCTGGCACCGCCCACTTGTGATAAAATCAATTTTACAAATATCATTAATCATAAATCAAAAATTGTTTTTTTTATCGGCCTACTGAAAAAGGATTCAAGGTTCGAAACGAGCTCAAAGCCAGAACAATAATTTTTTGTAATGATTTTTGTTGTTTTAATTTTTCTGTAATTGAAAATTTGGTTTTTGGAATAGTAAGAAGAAAATTTTTCAGACAACATGCCATAGCTGCGCATATAGATCCATTTCGGAGGGTGCTAACCCTTCATCATCAGTACGCTTTAGGCACGCTGCGCTTACTATTTAGCTTTACAGCCGTGATTTATTTGACTGATAAATTGCTACTTCTTTTCCTCTTTACCAATTATATTTAATCAGCGCTGCGTCATCTGTTGCAAGACACTGATAATGTTGGACTTGTTTATTACCAATTATTTGGTTGACATTTCCCAAGTGCTCTGTTCTGGCCGTGAACGCGTTTCGAACCTTGAATCCATAAATCAAAAATCGTTAAACCTATCATAACAAAATTCGGCAAAGAGGTTGCCTTAACTATAAAGAATGCTTTGAAGAAAAATTAACGAAATCGGTTAACGGCCGCGCCCACTTTTATATAAAAGATTTTTAAAAGGGTCGTAGATGAAAATAATAAGCTATAACTTAGCAAAAAATTGTTTTGAATCAATGATATTTCACTTATCAAGTTTTATTGTAAGAGGAGATGGGGAGGGAGACATTTTTTTTTTAAACGGGGGTGCCACGTGTTATGAAGAAAAGTAATTTATCTGAAATGAAATGTACCATTGAAGCTCACGCTGAGTATATAATGTTCGGTTACACGCGAACTTAGACAATTTTACTTGTTTTTTTTTTTATATTTTCTCTAAACTTTTAGTTTGTTAAGTTTTTTAGGGAGCGCCGGATGCGAAGATTTGAAATAAATTAAACTTATTTTTTCATTTGACTGAGCAAAAATGTAGTAAAAGCAATAAAATATAAACTTTATTTTAACAGTTGTTAAATTTTAATACGTGAAGGCATGACATAAGATAAGTGACCTTATGGCCACATGCGGAAAAGAAAAGTTGAATTTATGACCACTTCGAAAAGCGGGATGTTAAAAATGTCAATATCGTTGACATTCTAACCATTTAAGATTTGATAAATTCGAAATTATTTAGGTAGCATTTTGAAAAAACCTGCAGAAATTTATTTAACATTATACCGAAATTTCGAAGGCCAACTCAGGACTGTCATATGATCATTTCAACATTATTTTTTAAATCATTTCAAAATAGTTGTGGGATCAATTTGAAAAAATTTCAAGATCTTTTCAGCATTATTTTGGTTTTAATTTCGGGACAAGTTCTTGATCATATCACATCATGACAGTTACTGGATAAATTCATGTTCACTTTGGCACTACATTCGGAGTTATTTCGAGAATATTTCGGAACCATTATAGAACAAGTTCAAATAAAATAATTAAAAAAATATTTAAGTCAAACGGTTTCATTGAAAACAATACTTACATGAAGTAATAATAATACTAAAAGCTAGAAAATAATTAGGAAGGTCCTAGGTACTTGTCATCACATGCCTCATCCATCTAGGACCTTGATCAGACAATTAAATAAAAGCGTTGGGCGCCTGAAATTTCTATAAATGTGAGGCGTAGCTTAACCCGATTAAGGTTCAGTTAGTCTTGTATATGACTATAAATAGAAATTTGAGGCGTCCAACGCTTTTATTTAATTGTCTTATCAACGCGCTCGATTGATGAGGATAGTACCTAGGACCCACCTAATTATTTTCTAGCTTTTAGTATTATTATTACTTCATGTAAGTATTGTTTTCAATGAAACCGTTTAACTAAACATTTTTTTTTTTTTTCAATTATTTTATTTTCAAGGATGTGCTTGTAGGCGTATGAGTCGTGGCACAGTGGCTGACGTACCCGACCAAACGCCCGGGGTTGCGGGTTCAACTCCCACCAAGCATTCCTTTTTTTTTAATTTATAAATTATTATTATTAATGGACTGTATTGAGTTTATGGGGTTTTTGATTTAATGTATTCCATTTATTAAGTTGGGTAGTTTTAGCGTTATTGGCGTGTTTAAGTCATGGGAGGATGCATAGCATCAGTACACCTTTTATTTATTTAATTTGGGGGCGAGCACTGGGGGCTCTGAGGCTTCGCTCTACTGAGCCACCTCATCCTCTATTTGAAGAACCCTCTAAAATGTGATATGGAGGCGAGCACGGGACGGCTCTGAGGTATTGGCACCCCATTTTCTACAAGAAAAACCTCTATTTATTTAATTTGGGGCGAGCGTTAGGCACTCAGAGGTTTCGCTCTAATGAGGCACCTCATCTTCTATTTGAAGAACCCCTTCAAAGTGTGATATGGAGGCGAGCACTGGGCTCTGATGTATTAGCACACCATCCGAAGAACCTCGCTTTTAATTAAAAAACTCAAACTATGTCTTTAGAATATTTTACTTACCAGTTGAGAATTACAAGCACACTCAATGGCTACTGAAACAAAAGAACGAAAAATGTTCATAGTTTAAGTCGCTTAAACATAGTCTTTATTTTATTGCCTATTATTTCTCATTCTATTTAGTTCATTTAGTGACTCATTATTACAAGGATTCTTTCCTGACAATTAGTTACAATCTAAGTCTTCAATACATAATCCTTCCAAAGGCTTTACTCGACTCTGCGCCACGTACGCTTTTCCCTCCTCCAACTCCAAAATATTTTGATTTTGATGTCACTTCTAAGGGCTGTATGTAATATTTGTTCCAAATAAGAGCCTAATCGGACATCATAGGTCGCTTTCTATTCATGCGTGTATTATGTGTTCCCAATATGGGCCAAATCGGACCACAAATACGATTTTTGTGAATATCTCGATCCTTGCGCCACCTAGCGACGATTTTTTTTCATAGGTCGCATTCTATTCTTGTATGTATCATGTGTTCTAAATATGAACCAAATCGGACTACAAATGCGATTTTTATGAATATGTCGATCTTTGCGCCACCTGGCGGCGAGTTTTTTCTTATTATTGCATTGTAATCGGGTTGTGAACTATATTCCAAGTTTCAAACTGGTAGCTTATCGGGAAGTTGCTTAAATTAAAATTACAAAATTCGTGCCAGCCAGCCAACCAGCCATCCAACCAACCAGCCAGTCAAATCAAGCTGAATAAAACCGTTTAAAAACATGTCAAAACTTTCCGAAAATAGTCCCGAAATTATCATTAAAAAGTCCCAAAACTCTCTCAAAATTATCATTATGTAGTCTCGAATTGATCCTGAAATTGTCCCACATTGGTCTTGAAACATTTTCGAAATTATTTCGAGTTAGGCCCAGAAGTAATTCTGAAATTGATCCCTAATTGCAATAAAATATATTTAAAATGTTTCGAGGTGTTCCTGAAGCCATTTCAAGATATTCACCAAGCAGTCCAAAAGAAGTCAAAATGGTTTAAAGACAAACAACTCAATTCCATCCCCTCTACAAGTGCTTTGAGATGGACAGGGATTGGCCGCTTAGGGAGTCCAACATATAGAAATAAACTGAATACGGGCACACCACGGTATTATATGACATGAATAGGGGACGATGAAACCAAATCAGAACCGACCTAATATAAGAAACCAACCAGATCACGCAGATTTTTGACTTCCAGGTTCAGAATAAAAGATATCCTTCAAAGAAAGGATGTGAGGAAGACCTAAACAGGCGGCGCAAAAATTGCAAATGTAACTGGAACTGGAATGAACTTAAAGTATCTGGTGGCAAATCAATCGTACCGACTCCTCCCTCACGCAGTCTGCGCCACGATAGTACGGTCTCAGACATCATTTGTCAGCAGCCAAGTTGCCTGAAAGGTATTTGAATCCAACGTAAATAAGTAAAGGTGTCTAGGTTCGGGTGTAACCGAATATTATATACTCAGCGTGAGCTTAAATTGTACATTTCATTTCAGATAAATTACTTTCCAGCCCGTTTAAAAAAAACTGTCTCCCTATTTCCTCTTAAAATAAAAGATGAGAAGTGATATATAATTAATTCAAGCCTATTTTTTGCTAAGTTATAGCTTATTATTCTAGTCTACGGCCCTTTTAAAGTGGTCTTTAACCAATCTCGTCCATTTTTTTCAAGTAATATTTCCTGCTATAGGAAAAATCGTGTACCAAACTTGGGGAAGATATCTCAATATTTACACAAGTTATCGTGCTAACGGACAGACGGACGAACATGGCTCAATCAATTTTTTTTTCGACTCTGAAGATTTTGATATATGGAACAACCAACCGTTATCCAATCAAAGTTAATATAATCTGTGTGCAAAGTACGTTGGATATCGTAAGGAGGTGCGAAACCTCGTTGGCGTCCATAGGTACCTAAATGAATCTCTTTTCTGGGTTCCAGGGCATCGTGATAGTGAAAGGAATGAATTGCAGATAAAATGGCCAGGGCCTCCCCTTCCGAGATGAATTTAAGCTAGGCGTACAGCACCGTACGAACCTCACTGCGTTGTCTCCTGAGATAAATCAAGGAATATGAAATTGCGGCAACAAGATTGCTGGGGACCAATCGGGATGATTGTGAGATCCGAAGGTCTCTATGGCCATTTTTGAATTGGTAAGCAACTAGTTTCATTCTCTGTAAAATGTCAAATACTATGTGAAGGTCTTATAACCTTAGACTAACAAAGTTGTTTCTATTACTAAAAAGAGAGGACTGCAGACTCATAACGGGTATTCTGACTGGACTTTGCCTTCTGGCTCAAATTTAAATAAGGCTTGGTCATTGATAACAGGTGTAAAAAGAGCAAATTGGAAGTGGAAACGTTTGGGTACATTTTGAGCTCGCGCCCTGCGCTTGCCAGGGTAAGACTCTAGCTATTAAGAGTGATACAGATGTCAGATGTAGAAGAAGCATGTCGCATAGGTCCTAGAATGTTTCCAGTATTCGCCAAGAGGACGGAGTTATTTTATAACATAGGTAATGGTTTTTGATAGGGTTTTTCAGCTTGGTCGTTAAAGAAACTTCTATTATGGCTATGGACTCATTAAGTGTATGTAAGGTCATCATGGGCCGGGTTAACCTCTAACTTAGCTTCTTTCTCAAGCTAAACAAATCTGCAGTAAGAATATTTGCCCCAATACTCCTACGGTGGCGCATACCAACAACCTCCTTTTGAAGAAGCTGTCAGGTTTAGGGAAAGAAAATTATTCGTTGAGGATTCGTTGAATAATCTGGTTGGACGAATGAGAGTCCACCCAATACTCACTGAGAACACCCACAATGGAAAAAAATGTCGCCGAATGAAGTGTGAAAAAAATATTACGCACGCATAACTCAGTCTAAGTAAAATCCTGCCTACGACCATGAATTGTACATCAAAGAATGAAAAAGTCTCTTCACAAAGATTATAAGTTGAAAATGAATAGCATAATAGTTGTTCTATAATGTTGTGCCAGCATACATAAACACATATGCGCAAGTGTGCAAAGTACAGCGTAGCATTCGCCGGCAGCCCCCATCAGCATAGCGCTACGGAAGTGAAATGTGCTGTTACAAACTTTTTCCATTATCAAAAAGTTCATGAAATTGTTATACTTTCACATGATAAAACAAGAAAATTTATGACCACCGCATTGAACTCTGCTGAACTGTGTGTCGGACAAGTGAACAGACAGTTGCAGTATGCTCAATATATCGGACGGAAACGTAAACAGGGGCTTTTCAACGTGGTCAGTATGTACACTAGCCACATTCATGACGATTACAATATTGTTGTTGTCATTTAACTCGCATACGTATTTCTTATTCCTTAAATTGATAAGTAAAATAAAAAAAATATAAATGTAAGGCGCGACAACCTACGAAGAGATCTAAGGCCGAGCTCCTCTTCCAATTTGCGTCGTGCTCCTCTTGATTTTCCCTACATATTGGCCGGACGGGACCTACATGTTTTATGCGGACTCTGAACGGCATCTGCAAGGCAGATGAGTTTTCACTGAGAGCTTTTCAAGGCAGAAATACACTCGGAGCACTTGCCAAACACTGCCGAGGGGCGACCCCGCTTAGAAAAATTGTCTTCTAATTGAAAAACCTTATTTCTAAAATTTTGATGTTGCTTTGCCCGTGATGCAAACTCATGGCATACGGTGTGGCATGCGGAGCACGCTACCATCACACCACGGTGGCCGCCAAATTGATAAGTAATACTTAAAAAATAAACTTTAATTTACCGTTTAATATGTATATGTAAATAACCATACGATAGAAATGAAAACGATATGAAGTATTCATAAATCTGTTTTTTTATACGTACTAATGTAATGGGTGATGGTTGGGCCGGAAATCCTACTATACCGCGCGTGATGAAGTCGGAGGATATGCTGCAACCTTTGCAGGGTCAGAAGCCGATTATACCCACAATTGATTGGAAGGATCAAAATAACCTCTTCCTCTTCTTAAAACAAAGGGAAAAGAGAAGAACGCAAACATCACGACAACAGTTTTAGACGTATACATACAGCATAACAATGCTCCGGGTTTTACAAAACAACCTCCAACACAGCGTTTTCACATCAGGAAGGAAAGTCCGGAAGGAATAGAAGAACACCTCAAAAGCTTTAAGCCAAAGGGGAAAGAAGAGGATGTAGACGTTTATGCAAGTCATTTAGATAAACCTCCAACACAATAAAATGGCAGCGAGCGAACTATTCTAAACCCTTGTGGAGTGTCCTTATGATATGGCGATTGTCGTGTAGCCATGGTTTTCATTAGGAGGATAGATTTCTGGACCAAGCGCGGCCAGATCTGGCGTTTAAAACACGGAAACGGAATGAAGGTTGCGAGCTGCAATCATGGTAAGAAAACAGGTATACTCATATATGTTGCCTCATTACACTTTCTCGAATCTCGCAGTGGTCGTGGCAGTTGAACAGAAGAATAAGCAAGAATTCATCCTGGCATCCTGTTATATGGCCTCTACTACGCAGAAAGGGAGTGCAACAGGTTTGTGAAAAGGAAAAGCGGTTGACAATAGGCGAGGATAAAACAACAGTGTCACTAAGCATTTGTTATTAACAACCGTCTTGAAGAACCTCGAAGCACGACAAAAGATAGTGTTAACTCCGTACTTGCTTGCTCTACCAGAGGTCCACCTTTCTAGAAACAGAGTGTATGTGCCAAACCGATGCCTATAGTCGTTCACTTCCCGTTCACATGTACCTGCTCTAGCTAAGAGATCCGCCTCTTCCATCGCATCCTTGATAGCGGAAACTTCCGTTAAGACGCCGAAAACAAGTTCACAAGACCTTTCCCACTCCCGCATTTCAGTTATTAGGCTAATAGCTAGGGCAAAACCTGGTGCACAGAAATATTTCCCAGTTTCAGATAGTATAAGTCCGGTGTATCGAAGGCTAAAGATATCGCAGTTGCGAACGGGAGGGTTATCGTGGGATAATATTGATAAAATGCACCACATAATTTTGATAAACAATTTAATTTGTCTTTATAAAGCTTGAAAATTTTCAAAGTGAGCTATACTGAGCTTACCTTGGGTAAACGGACCACATAGTTTTTATGCAAATATTCGCGTTTCGGGGTGCCACCTACGCAGCTTCGATAACACGTTCCAAGGGTGCACTAACAAAAACGAAAAAAAACGGGGTTGGACCATCCTGGGCTAGTTTTCCTCAATTGAATTACCTCGCTTTTTTGCAAGCTACACACATCCCTCTGGGCCGCAATTCGACCAAAATCCATTTCGACAGAATTTTTGTACTCAGCGTGCTTTGCACACGGAGTATATTAACTTTGATTGGATAACGGTTGGTTGTACAGGTATAAAGAAATCGAGATAAATATAGACTATCCTATATCAAAATCATCAGTGTCGAAAAAAAAACTTGATTGAGCCATGTCCGTCCGTCCGTCTGTCCGTTAACACGATAATTTGAGTAAATATTGAGATATCTTCACCAAATTTGGTACACGAGCTTATCTGGGCCCAGAAGAGATAGGTATTGAAAATGAGCGAAACGATAACCGCGCCCGCTTTTTAAGTATATTTATAACATTTTGGAAACCAAAAAACCTGATTATTTAGTAAGTAAAAGACCTAGAATGTTGAAATTTGACGTGTGGACTGATATTGAGACTCTTGATACAAATTTAAAAAAAAAATTTTTAAATGGGCGTGGCACCGCCCACTTGTGATAAAATCAATTCTACAAATATTATTAATCATAAACCGAAAATCGTAAAACCTATTGTAACAAAATTCGGCATAGAAGTTGCCTTTACTATAAGGAATGCTTTGAAGAAAAGTTAACGAAATCATTAAGGACCACACCCACTTTTATATAAAAGATTTTTAAAAGGGTCGCAGACGAATAAAATAAACAATATCTATGCAAAAAAGAGCTTTATATCGCCCTTTTTATGACTAAGCAATTTTCTATATTTCGCGAGCCATAACTCGAAGAAAAATTAACGCATCGTAATAGAATTGGGTACACAGATTTTCCCTATAGCAGGAAATATTGCTAGAAAAAACAGACGAGATCGGTTAAAGACCACGCCCACATTTATACAAAAGATTTTTGAAAGGGTCGTAGACGAAAGTAATAAAGTATAACTTAGCAAAAAATAGTTTTGAATCAATGTTATTTCACTTATCAAGTTTTACTGTAAGAGGAAGTGGGGAGACATTTTTTTAACCTTCAAGAAGTCGCGCGTAGTCTTTTCGACCGCCCATGGTGAACAAAGTATTATAATTTTGTTGTATATAATGCCAGATATTTGGCAGCTTTAGTAGCTTGAGGTTAGTCCATTTCCAATCGAATGCACTATTTCCGTCTCTTTTTTACGCTTTTCGGCTGTTTATAGCAAGCATTTACTTCAGTTGCCTCTCGTCGTCGAAAAGACTACGCGCGCCTAACGTCTTTTAGTTTACGCGCGACTCTCTGTGCACATTTCCTGATATAATAAGGTGTTGCAATTATTTCTAAAAATGGCTAAAACAAGAATGAGGGAAAGTGAAATAATGAAAATTCTGCTAGAGGAAGATGATAAAAATGATGAAACCTTAGGTTATGAAGGATCAGAAGTCTCTGACCACTCATCTGATGTGGAATGTAATGAGGAATCAGAAATATCTGAATGCAGTCCAGACGTGGAATCTGATGAAGAAATCGAACATTCAAACGAAGAAAGTAACTCGGAAGAGGAAAACATACCTTTGGCTGATAGAGCTGCATACTTCACGTCACGTGACAATGTTACAAAATGGAAAAAGGGGTCAGATATCCACCCCATAATATTATGACTCAAGAGGCTGGTGTTCTTGGAAAAGGCATTGGCGTAACACCATCTATAAAAGCATGGGATTTGTTCACATGCGATAAAATTATAACGACAGTAGTAAAATATATTAACGAATTTATACAGAAAAAATAAAGCGCATACTCCAGAGCTCGAGATTGCAAAACTACCTATTCTGTTGAGATTCGAGCACTGTTCGGATTATTATACATTTCTGGAACCTCACGAATGCCTCATGGAAACTTGGAGGATGTGTATGCTGATGCTACTGGTATTGCCATATTTTCAAATACTATGCTCTGAAAAGGATGAAATTTCTTCTAAACTATCTCCGGTTTGATGATGCATCCACAAGAAGTTTTCGCCGAGCCCAAGACAAATCTGCGCCCATACGAGAAGTGCTAAATATTTTCACAGAAAACTGCCTTTCTCCTTATTCTGTTAGTGAGAATGTTGTAATAGATTAAATGATGTGCGGATTCCGCGGAAAATGTCATTTTAGACAATAAAACAAATCAAAGCCTGACAAATATGGGTTAAAAATGTATGCACTAGTGGATTCAAGAAACTTTTACACGTTGAATATTGAGCTTTGTGCTGGGAGACCAGAAGGACCGTTTCAAATCAATAATTCGGGAAGTGATGTTGTAAAAAGGTTAATTTCACCAATTTCTGGAACCGGACGAAATTTGACCATTGATAACTGGTGCACCAGCATTCCTTTGGTAAAAGATTTAGCCACAAATGATAAAATGTCTGTTGTTGGCATTTTGCGTAAAAATAAAAAAGAAATTCCCCCGTGTTTCATTGCGAAGGGAAAGCCAGAGTATTCTAGTCAATTTGGGGTTTCAAATATTTCTAACCGGGTATCGTATGTACCTAAAGTGATTTCATCACTTCATCGTACAGCTGAAATTGACACCATATCTAACGAGAAGATAAACTAACTATTATAATTTATTTAATAATTTGGGAAAAATTTAAACAACGTGACATCAGGACGGACAAGGCGACAGCTGTTTCGAAATTTTTCCCAAATTATTAAATAAATTATAAAATTAAAAAAAATTGCTTCAAATAAATGTTTTCATACATTTAAAAAAAGCAATACGGGCAACAATCCCCGATTAAAATCATACAAACAGACAAAATTGGTTAATTGGTTGTAGTTGTATAAATAGAACAAAAACAACAACAAATACCAAGTTTCTCTGAAAACCGCCCTACAAACAGGCAAAGCTTCAACATATAACTACATACGAATTATGTAATATGTGGAAGATAATATATGCGAAAAGAAGGCAATTGGGAAAAACTTTACAACAACTAAGGTGTGACGTAGCTGAATGCGTTTATAACCATTTCAACTATCGTAGGAGTGCGGGTTCAACTCCCACTCCGGGAGAAAAGGCTTTGAAGAGATTTACAAGGTATAATCGAAACAGCTGTCGCCTTGTCCGTCCTGATGTCACGTTGTTTAAATTTTTCCCAAATTATTAAATAAATTATAAAATTAAAAAAATTGCTTCAAATAAATGTTTTCATACATTTAAAAAAAGCAATACGGGCAATCCCCGATTAAAATCATACAAACAGCTATTATAACTGTTTACAACAAAACAAGAGGTGGAGTTGATGAAGTAGATAAAAAGGTAAAATTGTATTCCGCGTCAAGAAAGTGCAATAGGTGGCCATTGACACTCTTTTTTCGCTTGTTAGATATTGCTGGAGTAAACCCAATGGTAATTTTGAGAGAAAATGGTGTAGTTATTGAAAAAAGACGTAAATTTCTACGCGAATTGGGAATGGAAATGATGAAAGAACATATGAAAAGAAGAACTGATAAAAACTTACCAAGAAATTTTAAAAGAAATATAAGAGGTTTTTTGAAATTAGACGATGAGCCCAATAGTGAGGCAAGCAAATCCGAAGCCAGTAGAGGAAGCTGCAAAATATGTCCAGCAAAAAAAAAGAAGGCAGACAAAAACCCCATGCAAAATCTGCGAAAGAAATATTTGTCGAGACCATACGGTATTTATTTGCAATGAGTGTTTTGTGACCGATGAATCTGATGATTCTGATTATTGAACTATTCTAACTTTCTATAAGATATTAATGTATTTACATTCTATTCAATGTATTATATGAATTTTTATGTTTTCCCCAAATTTTGAAAAAAATATGTTTGGTTTTTTGCTAAGATTAATGAATTTACTTTGCATTCAATGAATTATATTACTTTTTATGTTTTTCCCTCATTTAAAATGACAAAAAAAAAAAAACACTTTTCCTGTAAAATATTATTTTATGATTACATAAATAACTAAAACTAAGAAAAAAAATTTATTCCACAACTTAAACACTTTAAATCTCGCATTTCAATTGAGGCGTCGAAAAGACTACGCGCGACCGCTTTTGTTACAAAAGATGGCGCGCCCTCTTGAAAGTTAAACGGGCGGTACCACGTGTTATGGAGAAAAGTAATTTATCTGAAATGAGATGTACAATTGAAACTCACGCTGTGTATATAATATTCGGTTACACCCGAACTTAGACACATTTACTTGTTTAATTAAAATTTAAGTAACTTCCCGATAAGCTACGAGCTTGAAACTTGGAATATAGTTCAGAACACGATTACAATGCAATAATAAGAACAAAAAAAATTTGGTAAGTGGCGCATGGATCGAGATATTAAAAATACTCGTATTTGTGGTCTGATTTGGCTCATATTTGGAACAAATATTACATACTCGTACAGTCCGGTAGAAGTGACATCAAAATACTTTGGATTTCGAGGAGGAACAAGCATACGTGGCGCCGAGTCGATTGAAGTCTTTGGAACGATTATGTATTGAGAATTTAGATTACAAAAAATTGTCATGGAAGAGTACTTGTAATAATGAGTCACAAAATGAATTAAATAGAATGGGAAATATTAGGCATTTAAATAAAGACTAAAAACTTGAAAATAAAATAATTCCAAAAAAATGTTTAAGTTAAACGGTTAATGACAAAAATACTTACATTAAATAATAATAATACTAAAAGCTAGAAAGTAATTAGGTGGGTCCTAAGTACTAGTCAGCAGACTCCTCATCAATCTAGGGCGTTGACCAGACAATTAAATAAAAGCGTTGGGCGCGTGAAATTTCTAAAAATGTGAGACATAACCTGATTAAGGTTCTGTTGATCTTACATATGACTAAAATTTTTTTTTTTTTATTATTTTATTTAATATATTTTAAAGCTTATCTATAATGAGCTCAATAATAATGACACATTATATCTAGATTGTTTTCACATGTATCTTAATAAATAAAAACTCATAATAAATAATAAATAAGTATAATAATAAATAAATAATAAATAAGTTACATCCCCAAACTTAAACAACATTATGAGGGGAATGTGCATAAGGGAATAAAGGGAAGGCACTTCACTGCACAGAAAATAAAATACGCAACAACTTTCGTTTTAAATATCAAACTACGAACTTTATTATTTATTATTTAAGTATTTATTTTAACAATTTTCACTTTAGCAAATTTATTTTTGAGGCGATTAATTTATTTAATTTAAAGGATGTTGATAGTTACCCTGCAAAAATCGCGAGTAATCCATGCATGCATGTATGGAGTACTCGCTATTGACCAACCGAGTGCTCCAAAATTAACCACAATTCATACAAAAAATATGGTCCAATTAACATTACGATGTCCTAGGACGGGGCCATATACTCCAGCTCCCCATTACATCAGAGTAATCCATGGAGTACCCACAGTCCAATAAACATCGTGTAGTAATTACAATCGTTAAAAACGAGCAATGATCGGCTTACAATATGTTCGTGTATGGGTTGGTCCATTGTTGCATTACAGTGGAGTACTATGGTAAGTACCCCAGTGGACCACATGATCCAACGATTTTTGCAGGATAGGCGAATGACGATTAACTAAAGTAAAAGCGGTCCAGTGCATTCCATTGGACCGCTTACTTGTTAACTTAAAGAGAGAGGAAACGGTAAGTATATGAATAGGTAAGTATGTATGCATTTCTTAAATATGCATACTTTATGCAAACGGTAACTTAGTAATTGATACAGGGTGAATGTAAAGTATGAGTATGAGTATGTAAAGATTTTATACAATCTATGTATTTCAAAAAGGTAAGAATTTTAATGTAAGTATTGTATATATATATTAATATTTGTATCTGTATATATTTTGGTCCTGGTACTTGATGGTATTTGATTCATGTCTTCAACATGGCGGCCAGCCTGCAAAGCTGAGGGATGTAGGAGCTCGTCGAGATCCTCTGAGGTTCCGTCGACTTTGTTGACGATTCTTCGCTGACGTAGAGAATAGCTATGGCGGCAATTCTTGAGATGGGAGGAGGCAGAGTTTGGTAATGTTTCGTGTGACTATGCCTGCTTGGGTGCGGACATCTACCACACGCATCCGTTGATCTCCGCCCACATGGATTTTGATAACTCGACCCAAGCACCATTCATTTGGGGGGTGTAGGTCGTCTTTGAAAACGACCATATCTCCTTCGCGAACGTTTTCTTGGCTATGTTTCCATTTATATCTCTTATGCAAGGCTTGTAGGTACTCGCTCTTCCAACGTGAGCTGAACTGGTGATGCAGAACCTTTAATCTTTGCCATTTCGTAGTAGGGGTTACGTTTTCGGCATTCGGTTCTGGCAAGGAGGTTAAGGGGGCTCCTCGAAAAAAATATCCAGGAGTTAGGGCTAATAAGTTGCTTGGATCCTTTCACTTGGGAGAGAGAGGGCGAGAATTAAGCACTGCTTCGATTCGAATGAGGACAGTGGTGAATTCCTCAAATGTAAACCTTTGATTTCTAGCTACTTTTGTGAAATGGGTTTTGAAGCTTTTTACTGCGGCTTCCTATAGGCCGCCCATGTGTGGGGCAGACGGCAGTATGAATTGCCAAGAGAGGCCCTGTACCACTTACCTTTGTGCAATATCCACAGCTGCTTCTTTGAGGTGTAGGGCTATCTCCCTCTGTATCGCTCGTTGAGCGCCAAAAAATGTCTTTCCGTTGTCAGATATTATTTTTTGGGGTATTCCGCGTCGCCCTACGAAGCGAGCCAAGGCTGCTCTGAAGGCTTCCGTTGTCAAATTTGTGCATGATTTAAGATGTACTGCTCTAGTGGAGAAGCAGACGAATACACATACGTACGCTCTGGTGTGAGAAGCTCGTCGTAAGAGGGACGTTTTCACCATTAATGGGCCAGCGAAATTAACTCCTGTTACGTGAAAGGCCCTGAGTAAGTGGCACGTTCGGGGGTAGAGAGGCCTTTATTTGTGAACGCATTTGTTGTTTATATATCGTGCACGTCTTGCATTGGAGTATGCATTTTTTTACTTACTGCTTGATGCGGGGAATATAGTATTCCGCTTGTATCATGCGCATCATCAGTTGCACCTCAGCATGAAGCAAGACTTTGTGGAGAAAGTCTAATAGCAGTGAGCATAGCTTGGAGTTATCTGAGATAATTGTCGGGTACCGTTCATTCTCGCTGAGGTCGGCATTAGCTAAACGACCCTTAACTCGCAGGATGCCAGCTTTATCTAGCACGGGATTGAGGGTCAACAATGAGCTTTTATTGCTGATGGGGTTTGAGGCTTCCAGTTCAGCGATTTCTGCTGGGAAATGATGGCGTTGTGTTAAGGGGTTGGATTGAAAGGCGTGTATCTTGCCCACGATGTATTCGGCTTAGAGAGCCATTGGGGACCATTCCACCATTACGAGCAGTCAGCTAAATCTTGCGGCTTGCAATCTCGGGTTCCTAGGTCTGCGGGATTATTGCCACTGGGTACGTGGCATTGCTGACATTTTGAAGAATATGGGTGATCATATTTGCCACATATGTTTTCCATGTATGTGGGGGTTTTTCTAGCCAAGCCAAAACGATGGAGGAATCTGACCAGAGTGTCAGCTCGTGGGGTGGCAACTTCAATTGAGATTAAGTTTGAGTTATTAATTTCGATAGTAACATGGCTCCGCAGAGTTCAAGTCGTGGCAAGATAACTGTTTGCAGGGGTGCGACTTTAGTTTTTGCCAAAAATAGGTGGGGTGAGACAGAGTTCTGATCGTGCTGCACTCTAATGTAGACATATGCGGCAAATACTTTTTCGGAGGCATCAGAGAAACCGTGCCTGTTCCCTCTAACCAGAGATGTTGGAGCAGAATTTTGGCTGAGATCAAAATTGGCGATAGCCATCCTGCCGGATCAAAAAGTTTCTCTAAAGCCGAGAGTATTTGCTGTTTTGTATTTGACTTAGAATCGGGAATTGGGTCGTATGAGTACGAAAACGAGTCAGTTAATGCGTTTCATCTTATTCCCAGAATTTTAGTGGAACTTGTGTCGTAGAATTTGAGGAATTCCGCATTTAAGACATCAGAGTTTGGGATTGATTCGAGAATTTCTGTTCTGTTTGCAGTAATTTTTTTCAATGGAAAGCCCGCCGAGATAGTTTGAGTCATAGAGTTGAATGTGGACTTTATGTCATGCCCGCCAGAGAGGACATCATCTACATAGGTTTCTCGTAGAATGATGTTTTTGGGGAGTGGGTATGTTTCTGCGCAATACTGAACGAGTTGGTGGAGTGTGCGGATTGCGAGGTATGGAGCGCAGTTAACACACTAAATAATAAAATAATAATAATACTAAAAGCTAGAAAATAATTAGGTGGGTCCTAGGTACTAGTCAGCAGACTCCTCACCAATCTAGGGCGTTGATCAGACAATGAAATAAAAGCGTTGGGCGCGTGAAATTTCTAAGAATGTGAGGTGTAGCATAACCTGATTAAAGTTCAGTTGATCTTACTTATGACTAAAAAAAATTTTTTTTTAAATATTTTATTTAATATATTTTTAAGCTTAACTATAATGAGCTCAATAATAATGACACATTATATCTAGACTGTTTTCACATGTATCTTAATAAATAGAAACTCATAATAAATAAGTTACATCCCCAACAGTAAACAACATTTAAAGCGAACTGCACACATTAACATTTATAACAATTTTTCGAATAAGTACATAAATAACCGCATTTCGTGTTACGCATTTATGTAAAACTTTTACTATGTAAACGCTCGTATTTCTCAGATTCAAATATAAGAAAGTCATACTTTAGTGTAATTTGTATGCATGAAATGTATTGAGTTTCACATGTTAGTGCAACCTTTTATGTATTTATTATTACGTGACCAAAACGACAAACGCATTTAGATACGTAGACACTTAATTGAAACTACCTGCACTTGATATTCAATTTTTACGAAAGCAATGTACAAGAAAACTTTTGATGTTGCAAAAACAAATTATGCAAAGTAGAAGGGCAGAAATAGAAAAGAGCAAAGTCACATATGCCAGACAGTACTTTGACTAGCAAACTAACTTGCTGACTGACTCACCAACAAACTAAGCAAACAGTGCAACAAACCACAGACCACCAACCAGTAATTATTGTTGTGCCCTGCAACCACGGCAAAATCGACTTTACCACGTTTATGCAACACTTCCGACTGATGAAGCTATAAAATTAAACAAAAACCTGTTGGATAAATGCAACAATGAAGAACAAAAAATTATCGGTATAACACGAAGAAAATATCATTCAAGCTTGACTTGGTGCCTACGTGCTGGATGGTAGCAACGCACGCATTATTTAAACATAGAATGCGATTTACTTACTTACTGAATTGCCACTTAACCGTTTAAGGGGTTGTGGCCGTCCACCAAAGTGCGCCATTCGTTTTTTCGTTATGCCAATTGGTAACATCAAAGGGATATAAATCGTTTTCCACTTTGTCTTTCCAGCGGAGTTGGGGCCGGCCTTTTTTTCTGCTTCCATAATCGGGTTTCGATAAAAATACTTTCTTAGCCGAAGCATCAGCTTTCGTTCGCATAACCAGCGTAGCCGCTGCGCTTAAATACGCTGGTTACATGTGAACAGTTCCTAGAGAACAATCCAATAACTCTTCGATATCGGTTGTTATTAATAACAAACCGTTAACACTTCGATATCAAATCGATCAAACGCCATTCGGTTTTGGTTCAATTCTTAGGTATTGCTATGTATTAAAGCAGGATCACCTACTATATTGAGCACTTCATGAAGCACATACGATCAATTCAAAAAGCCGTTTACTCCGCCACATGTTTAGCAATGCACCATCTATAAAGACGAATGCGTAATACTAGGTACAAACACACGCCAAATTGGCAATTTATACCATTTGGGCAATTTATTGCGCCATTTATCATATAATAAATTGTAATAACAAATTGCCAATTTAAAAAAAATTGCGTAATAAATTGTTTCAAACTGTAAATACAACCTTGTAAAGTGTGTTTATTGAGTAGATTTAAACGTTACTTGCGCATGGCTCAACTATATGGTTGGGTCATCTCATCAGCTATTAATATTTTTTTTCATTTCACTGGGGTAGGAATTGTCAAAAGAGGATGGCAAACTCCAAATGAAACCAAAACATTGAACACATTATCTTACAACACACAAAAATTTCAAAGTTTTATGTTTTCATTCCATTCCATTCACCTAATTCCAACACGCACATTTTGATATTCTGAACACAGGTATGTTGTTGCTGTAGAGATGAACCAATCGGCCATCAAATAACTATTGTGTAAGCTAAATTGAGTTGTATGAGCACCACACAATTTGAATTGATATTGCCTCAAATTATTTTTCTGTTTGAACATAGTATAACCTTAAACAAGCCTATACAAGAAGACATGGCGTATACGTAACTATCAAAACGATTCAGTACTAGAGATGGGAAAATAGTAAATACAGAAATATTAGTTAAATACCCGGTAAATTGGTTATACGTGGTAAAAATGGATAAACACCCATATATTTACCCAAAAGAAGAGTAAAAATAATCTTTTGGAGAAAATGGGAAACAAACACACAAATTCAATTCAAAATGTACCCGATTTGTAATGTATTGGTGGGTAGTTATCCATTTCGCTACCGGTTGAATTAGTTTTAATCTGTAATCCAGCGTTTTTAATAAATCTCTACTCGATTATGCATACCTTGTCCAAATTTTAGTTAACCCAGCCAAAATTTTAAGTAAAAAAAAAACTCATTTGGGATGCCGAAACCAATGTATTTCCCTTCTTGCAATTGTCGTCCTATATGAGCCTAGTAACGTATATCATTTCAGCCTAAATAAGAGTCCGATATGAGTCTTAAGAAGCTTTTAAACAGCTCATATTATACTCTTCTGGAACTCTTTAGGGCGTCAGTTTTAACTCTAATAAACTCTAATATGCCACCTATTTGGCCTATTTATTAGGCATCATCAGCGCTTAATGGGGGGCACATATAGTTCGACACACCAGAACAAAGCGTGGCTGCTTTGCGGTCACATTGAAAATATCGAGAAGCGTCCATGAGCGGAAAAACATCGAATATCAATATTTGTTCCAAACTCGCTTTGACAAACATAAATATTTGATAAATTATAATTTTTGCATGCTAGGTTAGGAGCTTTTAGGCCGTTAAATAAAAATAAAAAATTCAATTTTTTTTACCCCCCTACGTGCTTCGACGCTTTTCTGATTCCTACATTGCCCACTTATCTCTGACTCGTTACGGATTCTTAAATTATGAACGTCGTGAGCATGTTTGACGGGTTGCATTGTATGTGTAAATATGTCTACTCTATAAACGTTCTCGAAGCACTTACAGTTCTGGAGTTCAATATGTGTCCGAAATATGTGAAAAATATCAGCCTCAAAAATGCTATCACCTAAAAGTCTTTTATTACTCCAATTTAATGAAATTATCAACAAACGAAAAATATTAAAATTAGTAAACTAGGCCGATTCGGAATAAAATTTCATAAATTTTTCTGCGACAATTTATTCTTAATTAAAATTTAATTCAACTAATACTAATTTCGTTTCTATCTTATCCTCGTGAGAGATTTATCACAACAATTTTCTAACCTATGTTTTCCATTTCGGATATGTGTCAAAAATTCTTCCTAAAAGCCCTGAAGTAGTGTCATTAAAGAACTCATAACTATCAGGATATGAGGTCAATAAGGCTCATATATGATATCGGAAGGAGGCCTGTATAAGACTTAGGTTATGGGAAAAATTTTATCGTGCTAGGAGTAACATAGCATTCATTTCAGGCTCCTACATGAGTTCATAACGCATGCAAACGATCCAAAGTTTGGACTCCCTTCAGACTAGTTGTTCACTCCGAGTGTTTGCTGGATTTTATGTTTAAAATCGAAACGAAATTTTTTTAATTTCAAATGACATATAAATTTAATTGCTGAATTGTAAGGCCAAGCAGCCTCGATTCAAATGATTTTTAAATATCCAAAAAAAAAAAAAAGGAATATTCCGGGTATTTCTCTGGTATTTACCCAAAAAAATTGTAAAGACCCGGTACAATCCCACCTTTATTCATTACATATATTTGTTATTGTTTGTAAACAAGTACGAGTACAACTATTGATGCATCAGTGTTTGTATGTCCACTTTCACGTTGGTGAGGTGTTGAGTTTTCAATTTGCATAATTGCATTAGTTTCCACTGCCAAGTATGTTCACAAAAAAATGGCCTTGAGCAGTGGTGTAGGTGTTATATTCGAAAACGGTGGAGTATAGAGCAAGTTGAGAAGTGTAAGTGAGTCATTTCTATTAAGCCGAACTACATAATTAACTTTGAACTTGAAATATGAGATTGAAGTCAAGTACGTAAACCTTAGGAGGCGTAAAATGTACATGTGTAGTTATAATTAATTTCCTTTCATTACAATAATACCAGAATTTTTCGTTCATTATCATCTTTATTATAAAATTCGTTTCAACTAAATTTTTCTAAAAAAAAAAACAGAACGGGATAGTTTTTCAGAACTGGGTAATTTTTCGGATCCGGGTACTTTTTCAGAACTTGGTAATTTTGGATATTATTAAAAACCGAGTACTTATTTGAACCTGGGCACTTTTTTGAAGCTGGATCTTTTTTCGACGCGCTTCCTTACAATTTTTTTGGATGCTACTTCTGCACATGTTGTTGAAGGGGATTCACATTCCTGTGTCCTGTAATTATTGCTGTCATTCCAGATGTTTATTTTGTAGACAATTTTAGTAAATCCTATTTGTTTTTTTTTTTGGTTGTAGTCCGGTCATGGAATATATGTCACCCCGCCCTATAATGACGAAATTAGAATAGCAATAAACAGATTGAAAAATAACAAGGCCGTTGGCGCTGATGGATTAACTGCGGAGCTATTCAAGTACGGCGGCGAGGGGTTGATAAGGCGCATGCAGGAGATTCTTAGCAAAATATGGGGGATGTGTGCATGCCCAACGATTGGAATCTAAGTGTTCTTTGTCAAGTTCACAAGAAGGGGGATACTGCAAAATGCACCAACTATCGTGGAATCAGCCTTCTTAATATCGCATATAAGGTCATTTCAAGTGTATTGTGCGAAAGATTGAAGCCCACCGTGAACCGGCTGATTGGACCTTACCAGTGCGGCTTCAGACCTGGTAAATCTACCATCGACCAGATTTTCACAAATGCGCTAAATCTTGGAAAAAACCCGTGAAAAGAGAATCGATGCACATCACCTCTTCGTCGACTTTAAAGCTACCTTCGATAGCACGAAAAGGAGCTGCCTATATCCGCTATATCTGAATTTGGCTTCCCCGCAAAACTTATATGGCTGTGCAAAATGACGATAAGCAATACCATCAGCTCAGTCAGAATTTGGAAGGACCTCTCCGAGCCGTTCGAAACTAAACGAGGTTTCAGACAGGGGACGATTCAGGGTGAGATTTCTTTAGTTTGATGCTGGAGACAATTATACTAGCTACAGAACTTAACCGCACTGGAACCATATTCTATTAAAACCGTGCAATTACTGGCATATGCTGATGACATTGATATCATCGGCCCAAACACCCGCGCTGTTAGTTCTGCTTACTCCAAACTGAAAAAAGAAGCTGCTGTCATCGAGCAAAGAGTTAGCGCATACGCGCCTCGGCAACCGCGCTTAGAGACTTCGTTTATTTGGGAACCAGCAACAACACTAGCGAAAACATGAGCACTGAAATCCAGCGAAGAATCAAAATTGCAAATAAATGCTACTTTGGACTTGGTAGGCAATTGAAAAGTAAAGTCCTCTCTCGGCGAACGAAAATCATACTCTACAAGTCACTTATCGTACCCGTCCTGTTATATGGGGCAGAAGCATGGACCATGACAACAGCAGATGAAGCAGCTTTAGGAGTGTTCGAGAGAAAAGTTCTTCGAAAGATTGATGGACCTCTACGCGGTAGCGATGGCGAGTAACGAAGAAGATTTAATGATGAGCTGTACGAGCTATACGCAGACATCAACATAGTCCAGCGAATTAAAACGCAGCGGCTGCGCTGGCTAGGCCATGTTATGCGAATGAAAGATGATGCTCCGGCCAAGAAAGTGTTTCTACCAGAACCCGCCTATGGAAGCAGAGGTAAAAGGCGGGCTCCACTCCTTTGGAATGACCAGGTGGAAAACGATTTAAACTCCCTTGGTGTGGCCAATTGCTGCCGGTTGGCGGAGCGAAGGAGCGACTGGCGCGCCTTGTTGGACGGCCATAATCATTTAGATGGTTAAGCGTCAACTAAGTAAGTAATTAAGTCTGGTCAAATATTTTTGGTTATCTTACATGAATCCCTAGAGTACCAGTTTTGAATAGCAGTTTTCTTGAGATAGGTAAGAACGTCACTTTTTAGCAATTTAAACGGTCGATATACTTCGACTTTTAAAGTGATGTCCAACGTTGCACCAGTCTTTGTCAATTCGGCGGTTCGTTTTCATTGTCGTCTTCATTCTTGGTCGCATTGCGCAGCACCTTCTTACAAATCAGAATCGATGACTTCTGGTGGACATAAGTGGCGAATCAAATGCTATGAACGCTGCTTGGCTGTTCAGGAATATGCATACCTTTCGACCGATTACAGGTCTCTCCAATATGAAGCAATAGGCCTTCTGTATTCCTAGTAGCTATACTTAAAAGATACTAGCTGAGTTTGGAAGACGGATTGAGAGTGCTACTTTTAGCTGTTCATGCACATGCACCAGTCCATTTTGAAGCCAAGTGAATATTTAGGTGACTATACTTCCATATCATATTGGCTGACCCAGCCGTATCCTCACCTCTAAGTTCTTATTACTGTTCCATGTAGGGAATGATAGTGTGTTGTAGAATCTCTAACGGGTAACCTTCTTAGGATACCGTTTTGGTCATACTGCATCCTTTCCATTACCTTAGTCTGTAAGGCGTATATGGAGGTTCAATGGCAGCTGGTGAAAGATAGCAATTATCGCGTCTGTTGGACACAACCTAAGTGAACCTATTACTCTTGCACAGGCTGTCTGTTGTTTTTTATACTCAGTTGAGTAGAGCTCACAGAGTATATTAACTTTGATTGGATAACGGTTGGTTGTACAGGTATAAAGGAATCGAGATAGATATAGACGTCCATATATCAAAATCATCAGTATCGAAAAAAAATTCGATTGAGCCATGTCCGTCCGTCCGTCCGTCCGTCTGTCCGTTAACGCGATAACTTGAGTAAATTTTGAGGTATCTTGATGAAATTTGGTATGTAGGTTCCCGGGCACTTACCTCAGATCTCTATTAAAAATGAACAATATCGGACAATAACCACGCCCACTTTTTCGATATCGAAAATTGCGAAAAATCGAAAAAGTGCGATAATTCATTACCAAATACGGATTAGGCGATGAAACTTGGTAGGTGAGTTGAACTCATGACGCAGAAAGAAAACTAGTAAAATTTTGGACAATGGGCGGGGCACCGCCAACTTTTAAAAGAAGGTAATTTAGAAGTTTTGCAAGCTGTAATTTGGCAGTCGTTGAAGATATCATGATGAAATTTGGCAGGAACGTTACTCTTATTACTATATGTCTGCTTAATAAAAATTAGCAAAATCGGAGAACGACCACGCCCACTTTTTAAAACAAAAATTTTTTTTAATTCAAATTTTAAAAGAAAAGTTAATATCTTTACAGCATATAAGTAAATTACGTCAACACTCAACTCCAGTAATGATATGTTGCAACAAAAAACAAAAATAAAAGAAAATTTCAAAATGGGCGTGGCTCGGCCCTTTTTCATTTAATTTATCTAGGATACTTTTAATGCCATAAATCAAACAAAAATTTACCAATCCTTGTGAAATTTGGTAGAGGCTTAGATTCTAGGACGATAACTGTTTTCTGTAAAAAAGGGCGAAATCGGTTGAAGCCACGCCCAGTTTTTATACACACTCTACCGTCTGTCCTTCCGCTCGGCATTTAACACGATAACTTGATCAAAAATCGATATATCTTCACTAAACTCAGTTCACGTACTTATCTGAACTCACTTTGTATTGGTGTAAAAAATGGCCAAAATCCGACTATGACCACGCCCATTTTTTCGATATCGAAAATTACGAAAAATGAAAAAAATGCCATAATTATATACCAAATACGAAAAAAGGGAAGAAACATGGTAATTGTATTGGTATATTGACGCAAAATATAACTTTAGAAAAAAACTTGGCAAAATGGGTGCGACACCTAATGAATGAAAAAGTTTTGCAGGGCCAAATCAAAAGCCCTTGGAATCTTGGAAGGAATACTGTTCGTGGTATTACATATATAAATAAATTAGCGGTACCCGACAGATGATGTTCTGGATCACCCTGGTCCACATTTTGGTCGATATCTCGAAAACGCCTTCACATATACAACTAAGGGCCACTCCCTTTTAAAACCCTCATTAATACCTTTCATTTGATACCCATATCGTACAAACAAATTCTAGAGTCACCCCTGGTCCACCTTTATGGCGATATCTTGAAAAGGCGTCCACCTATAGAACTAAGGGCCACTCCCTTTTAAAATACTCATTAACACCTTCCATTTGATACACATGCCATACAAACACATTCCAGGGTTACCCTAGGTTCTTTTTACAACATGGTGATTTTCCCTTACTTTGTCTCCACAGCTCTCTACTGAGTATGTAATGTTCGGTTACACCCGAACTTAGCCTTCCTTACTTATTTTTTTTTAGTTTTTTCATATTGTGTTGCTTGTTCAGGGCTGACCACCACACTATCTCTTCGTGAAACAACATCGTAAATTTTGATCTTAGGCTCCAGTTTCTGCTAACTATTCTATTATTCGAATACTAACCAACGCATTCCTTCTCTATTGTTATTTAAATATTGAATTGCCAGCTTAGGTAGACGTTTTCGACTCCGAGATACTTAACCCTAGTTGAGCGCAAGAACTCTGTGCGGTATGATAAAGACACCACCATCGGATGTTCCTCTTTTCACATTTGGGGTCCATGTTCTATATCTGCCTGTTCAGCTCTGTGCTGCAGCATTAATTGGGCCCAGCTATATAAGTGGTTGTTTACACTGGCCCTTTGAAGGGCTTTAGCAATAGCTCTGGTTTTTATATTAATGAATGCACCCTATATATCTGGGAAGGCAGCTAGGTTGTAGTGTTTGTAGTGGAGTGATTTTTCCACAGAGCCAGTGAGCTCATAGTCGACGATTTCTATTGACCTGCCCTTCATGTAAGCATGATGCAGCTTAGAAAGTTTCGGTTCTGTATTGTTGACACAATGTATATGCCCAAAACTTTTCAAGAACCTTAAGTTTAAAGGATGCAAGGCTATTTAGTCTGTAGTATATGGCACTTTCGGGCGTTTGTCTGCCCCCCTTGGGGGGGGGGGGGGGGGGGGGGGGGCGTTCAACGCCCTTCTTAGTGCTGCTCTATGTTTCCTAAGTTTTCTATTACACCAAGGTGTGGACTAGTTCCTTAGACTACTAGCTCGGCTTGACTTGAGGTATGAGGTTGGTTGTTGGCGCGAGATGCAACACAAAATTGCAATAAAAATTTTTTTATTGTCACAAAATACGTCTACATTCTAAATATGCTCCTTTTTTTCTATCTTCGAACATAGGTTTAAGTTATAGCCTTGCTTCTGGCTTACAAACAAAAATAAGAAATCGTCACCTTTGTCATCGGCCAATTTCGCCATTATATTCGTTGGCCATACCAACGAGCGTGATCCCGGAGCCGCTTATTTTCTACTACCTTCCGTGTGGCGGATTGACGCGCTCTCCTTGTCCGCGGTTGAATTATTGTTTTATATATTTTCCATTTAAAGAAAATACGTTAGCAATTTTATTTCCTTTTATATTCTTGTTTTTTATCTGTGCTTTCGTTGCAGCATCGAACCACAAACAAACATGCATGTGTCCCTTCGAATAGTATACTTGAGACGTAAAATTTATTAGGACTGCGTACACTAGACTGGGTCGAAAAAAAAGTTGCTAATGTTCGCCCCTAAATTTAAAGATTATGTTCAGGGTTTCGGAAATATTTTTTTATTTTAATATTAAATATGATATGTCATTATTTTGGCCTTGAGAAGCTTCACATTTCCGTTTAATGTCCTTTTAAGCTATGAAGTCATTTTCACATGATCAGGTCAGCTAATAAAGTTTTTGGAGGGAAAATTATTATTAGGGTTTGCATTGAAAATTTAATAAAGATATGCGAAATATCATGAATAGGGGAAGTCAAAGTAAATAAGTGCGTCAAACCTGTTATTTCGTATTTATAATAATATCACTATGCGACAAAATCAACTTTTTTCTGGGTATTGGACAAAACCCACTTTTTTGTAAAGATTGAGGCTTAAGTAAACAAAGTACTATCTCCGTTTTTCGAAGTTAGCTTCCAAAAAATAGATATCGGCTTACGAAGTTCGAAGTTCGAAATTCTACATTTCGAAATTTTATTTTTTTTAAGGCGTTCAGCAAATTGAAAAAGTAAAAATGTGGGCGTGGTCCGCTCATTTCCCTTATTTGAAAAGCTGAATTCTTTTTTGAGAAATTTGGTATAACAGCTGTTATACGAGGTGAAAAGTCAGACTCTGATTTCTGACTACAGTCTTTGTTAGTAAACCTAATCATGTGAAAACGAATTCATAGCTTGAAAGGACATTAAACGGAAATGTGAAGCTTCCCAAGGCCAAAATAATGACATATCAATTTTAAAAATCGGACGTCAAATAACCAAGTTACAAAGAAAAAACCTTTCGGCTGTATTTCGAAGGATCTAAAAAAATAAAAAAAAAATTTCTGAAACCCTCTCAACATAATCTTTAAATTAAGGGGCGGACATTAGCACCTTTTTTTTTTTTGTTTGGGGACCAACCCAGTCTAGTGTACATATGCTTATTTATATGGAATGTATTTATGCGTGCAGATGTTTCTTATACACCGTGCACTAGTACTAGTTCAGGATTCGCCACTTTTAATGCTTTTACTTTTTTTGTATTTTTACACTTCGGTAGCCTCAGCTTTTGTGCTTTTGCTAATATTTTTTTTGCTGTTAGTTTTGTAGTTGTCTCTGTTGCGGGGGTGTTGTACGAAGGTCAAATTTTGCATGCGGCGAATGTATAAATTTTCTAACAAACTTTTTTTTCTATTTCCTACATAAATTTTCTTTGGTTTTGATTTATTATCATGTCTGACTTTTTTGCTTATTTTGTTTCTTATTCTTATTTTGTTTTGCCTCGTTTTACTTGGCTTTGTTTCCGGTGACATTTTTTTTTATCTTGGTCACAGTTTGATTGTATTTAATGTTCACTTGCTTAGCTTTTTTATTTTATAGAAATAACATTACAAGAATCTACAAATTAACCATTTTTTTTTTTTTTGTTAAAACAGATTTAAAAGATAGTATCATTTAAAAGTGAGTTTAAAGAAAACTTATTGTGGAATTTTATATTCGAATATAACTTTTGCGAATGGCGCATTGCTTTGATTAGCGCCCGCATGTTGGCCGCCTTTATATGCTTATGTAAGAGTGCTAATAATGCAGTGGCAGTGAGCAACGCGAAACAAATTCAAGCGTTCCGTCTCAGTCAAATCCTTATCCAAACTATCCAGCCTTGCTTAAGGAAAAATGGTTGGCTTTTAGTGCGAACTGATTTTATTAGTAAGAAACCACCTTAATTTACAAAACCGACACAAAACATACTAAACGAAGTGAGGTAGATAAGACCAGTAAAAATAAAAAAGATTTGGATACCAAAAACTCGTGAAGCTCGATGTGTAAACATTCAGATGTACGACGAGGAAACTTTTATACAGGATATTATAACTTTGATTGGATAACGTTTGGCTTTACAGGTATAAAGGACTCGATATAGATATATATCAAAATCATCAATATCGAAACAATATTTGGTTAAGCCACGTCCGTCCGTTAACACGATAACTTGGGAAAATATTAAGATATCTCACGGGCTTACGGGCTTACGGGCTTACCTATACCCAGAATAGATTGGTATTGAAAATAAAATAATTAAAAAAAAAACATTTTAAGTTAAACGGTTTTGTTGAAATAGTACTTACATTAAGTAATTATAATACATATTAAAAGCTAGATAATATTTAAGTATATCTTAGGTACTAGTCATCACACTCCTCATCAATCTAGGACGTTGATCAGACAATTAAATAAAAGCGTTGGACGCGTCAAATTTCTATTGATAGTCATAAGTAAGACCAACTGACCCTTAATCAGGTTATGCGACGCCTCACATTTTTAGAAATACACGCGCTCAACGCTTTTATTTAATTGGCTGATCAACGTCCTAGATTGATGAGGAGTGTGATGACTAGTACCTACGACCTACCTAATTATTATCTAGCTTCCAGTATATATTATTATTACTTAATATAAGTATTATTTTCAATAAAACTGTTCATCTAAAATTTTATTTAATTATTTTATTTTCAAGTTTTTAGTTTTTATTTAATTACCTATTATTTCTCATTCTATTTAGTTCATTTAGTGACTCATTATTACAAGGACTCTTTCCTTACAATCTAAGTCCTCAATATATAATCCTTCCAAAGACGTTACTCGACTCGGCGCCATGTATGATTGTCCCTCCTCGTACTCCAAAGTATTTTGATGTCACTTCTACCGGACTGTATATCATATTTGTTCCAAATGTGAGCCAAATCGGACCACCAATACGGTTTTGTTCAAATATTTCGATCCACGCGCCACCTATCGCAGTTTCTTTTTATTATTATTGCATTGTCATCGGGTTTTGAACTATATTTCAAGTTTCAAGCTTGTAGCTTATCGGGAAGGTACTTAAATTTTAATTACAAACCGAAATCGGACGTAAACCACGCCCATTTTTTCAATATCGCAAATTTAGAAAATGCAAAAAATGAGATAATTCAAAAGCGAATACCGCTAAACTAATGAAAATTCATAAGTGGATTACTTAGTTTAATAACGCAAAACCAAACGGAACCGCTCACATTTAGAAGAAGAAAATTTGGAAGTTAAATAAGCCATAATTATCAGAAGCCGTTAAAGATATTACATTGAAATTTTGCCAGAGATACTATCCTTGCCAAACTATATATAGACTGAGTGAAGATAATTAAAATTGGTTGAAGGCCGCGCCCACTTTTCCTAAAGGCTTAACATTGCAATATCTCTTTGGTATTTAATAACATTTGACTAATATTCAGCGTTTCAATTGCAAAGCTGGGTATGTAATATTCAGTTTCACCTTGTCGTTCGTGTGAGGGCTTAGCCGATTTCCATAGCGCCCGACTATGAGGCGGAATTGTTTAGGACTGACATCTACGCCATTTCGCCTCATAGGAGGGCGGCGCGATGTCTTTGACCAAGAACTGCCAACCCCCAACCCCCCGCCAACACCTTAATCCAGGGTGTTATGCGGACCATGTCTATTGGACGATTTTCAGCCAGGGGATAAATTCGGCTGTATTCGAACAGAGCCACCTCGAGAAGTATTGATGGCCTTACCACAGTAAGGGGCGCTGCTGTGGCTGCCGGTTCTTTCCCCGTATATAATACTGAACCGCTGAGCCCGCCTTGTCGGGCAGGTGGTCGTACGACCAATATGAACGATTCATTACAAAATTGTAATAAGGAGGATGATAAGATGAGGATTGAGTTGCAAGCCAAGGACGACAAATACGCATTAAGCGATGTGTCGGAATCGGGGAGCGAGAGTAGTGCTGATTCTGTGAACTCCGTGTTGGAAAAGCACACAAATGAAAACGGAGTAGAAGAGTGGAGAAGGGTAAGGAGCAGAGGAAGTAAAAGAGCTCTCTCGCAGTACCGTGCAGCACTAAGAATTGCCCAATGCCTGGGAGCAGTGGTCGACCCAACAGTAGTGGAGATCGAGCGATTGGAATGGGCCAATGAGACGGTAGAAGTAGGTCGAAATCAGTTCAAAAGGTTTGCTGCTAGAAACCCTCCGTTCTGCAATCGGTACGAGGATAGAGAAGTGTATAATGGCAAAATGAAGACAAGCCTGCTTTCAAGAGGCAGAAAGGAGCCAGTCCCAGAGCCGCGAGGCAGACGGAAGTTCCAAATACGGAAGTAGGAGATAAGCCAAAGTGAGATAACGCTAAGACTCTGGCTTTCTCGGAGGTGCTAAAGGGAGTTAAAGCTAAGGCTCCGGCTTTCTCGGAGGTGCCAAAGAGAGTTAACATTAAGACGCCGGCTTTTCCCGAGAAGATGAGTGATGTGGCAAAGTAGTCACTAACTGTGGCACTGGTTGATCGTAGCAGTCTTTAGGACAGGTGACCACTGAATGGTGGAGATCTGTAGAAAGGGAGCTTATTAGCTTGATGCTTAAGATGATGCGGGAACAACCAAGTAAGCCCCTTCCAACTCTTGATTCAGGGGGATGGTATAATGGTGTGAAGAAGATAGCGTGCGACAACATCGCGGGCTTGCGGTGACTGGAGGAAGTAGTTCCAAACCTCCAAAGGCAAGGCACGAACGCGCGGTGTGAGGTGGTGGATAAAGCGCAAACCCTCACTGTACCAAAACTTAAGGTATGGATATCATGCGTGATGAAGTCGGAGGATACACTGCGACTTATACAGAATCAGAATCCGAACATACCGACACGGGATTGGAAGGTACTTACTTACTCGGCCTACGGAGGAAGGTCAAATCTATATCTTGCAAATAAACAAGCAGGCGGAGGATATATTGTACACGCTGCTTGGAAAAATGACCTTTGGTACAGGCAAAATTTATATGCGAATCAGGAAAAGAAGTCCGAGGATTAAAATTCTAACACGCTGGAAGTGGACGAAGTCGAAAAGAACCTCAAAGCCTAAGAAAGAATAGACAGGTGCAGGTAGCCTACGTCACCATGAAGGTGTTAGAAGAGGACCAACAGCCAGATGGTGCTGTTAGTCTAACAGAGGAACACCCGGCACAACAATTACAAGAGGCTGAAGGGGGCTTCGAACACTCTAAACCAAAAGTACAAGGGGGGACGATGACGTCAAAACGAAGGTGCTGGAGGGAGACAAACAGCCCAATGATGCTGCGAGTTCTACAGATAAACCTCCAACACAGTAAAGTGGCGTTGAGCGAACCCCTCCTAACCCTTGAGGGGGGTTCGTTTGACGTGGCGCTGATCTAGGAGATGTGTCTCTCATCGGGAGGAAAGGTTTCTGGACAAAGCGCGCGCGAATTTGGCGTTTACTATGCGCAAACGGAAGGACGGGTGTGAGCTGTAGTAATGGTAAGGAAACAACTTCATTCATATATGCTGCCTAATTACACAACTTACGACTACACAGTGCTGGCCGTTTAGCAAAGGAATGAGCAGGCACTTATCCTGGCATCCTGCTACATGGCCCATGCTGCGGAGGTTCCACCGATGGAGTGCAAGAGGCTGGTGCAGAACGAAGGGCGCAAAGGGCGGTTGGTCACAGGCGCGGATTTACCACAATGCGTGGGGAGGAGCAGATACGAACGAGAGAGGCGAATCTCAATTGTGTTACAGGGCAAATGTCCCTACATACATTGGTCCAATATCCAGCAATGTTTTTGATATTACACTGAGCTCCGAACGTGATATATCAAGGTATGATTGGATGGTTCTTGATAGACCATCCTTCTCCGACCATGCGTATATCAGCTTTAGCATCCCCCTAAAGGGGGTAGAGAAGGGAGGAACCTTTATAAACCTTAGGTTAACAAACTGGACTATATTCCAGAAACAGGTTGAAACGAAACTGAGACAACCCAAAGAGGTTGCCAATGTGGAAGAACTGGAGGAATCAAATGAATTCCTAATAAGGACGCTTATGACTGCGTATAACAAAGCTTGCCCTCTAAGAAGAATGAGAGCAAAAGCAAAGAAGCCGTGGTGGAGCAATGAGCTGAGTCTTCTAAGAATACAGCTAAAAGAAATGTTTAAGCTAGAAAAGACTGCGGAAAGCGAAGCATGTCGGGACGAGTAAAGGGATCTACTGAGGATCTGCAAGCGTGAAATTTCCAGGGCGAAAGGAATCTCATGGAAAAGCTTCTGTACGTACATAGAGTGCTCCAGAGAAACAGCACGGTTGAGAAAAGTCCTAGTAAGGGGAAATATAGTCCGGGGACTAATAAAGAAAGAGAACGGGGAATGGTCACGTAATAGTGAGGAATCTCTTGAGGTGCTTCTGGATACACATTTTCCATCGAGAGATGGTTTAGAAGAGCCAGCAGACAGTACTCACACTTCGATCACGGAGCAGGTAGTGCCGGGCTTGGTGACCGATACCAAGATCGAATGGGCAGTGAAGACGTTTTCTAAGTTTAAATCGCCGGGCCCAGATGGTATATTCCCGGCCATGCTACCAGTTTCAAGTAGGGATGCCGTAGAATGGCTTAAAATAATATTCGATGGGTGCATAAGACTGAATCATGTACCGCACTATTGGAGAACTGCTCGTGTAGCTTTCCTACCAAATGCGGGTTAGATCGGTCACGTGTATCCCAAGGATTGTAAACCCATTAGCTTAACATCATTTCTGCTCAAAACCTTTGAGAGGCTGATAGATGTGTACATAAAGCCCAATGTGGATGAACAGCTGCTCTCCACAACAAAATATGCGTACACCAAAGGCAAGTCGGTAGATACCGGATTGCATACGGTGGTAATAAGCATAGAGAAAGCCCTGGAATATAAGGAATATGCTCTTGGAGTCTTCTTAGACATTGCCGGGGCTTTCAATAATGTTTATAACTGGGCGATTATGGATGGTCTTAATTACATTAAAGTACATCCAGCCTTAACGAGATTGATTGGCTGTATTTTAAATTGCAGGAAAATTACATCACAATGGGGATTGTACGAGGCCAAGAAATCAGTGGACAGGGGAACGCCGCAGGGAGGGGGGCTATCACCTCTGCTGTGGACGCTGGTCATCAACCAACTACTCAGGCGATTTGATGAGGGACGCCTAAAACTTACGGCTTACGCAGATGACGTTGCAATAGTCATAAGTTGAAAGTGCCTTCCAACGATTAGCTCTTTGATTGATCGGGCGCTTCGGGATATTCATACCTGGGCATCAAATGTCAGGTTGAAAGTCAACGCGGATAAGATGGATATGGTCTTGTTTACAAAGAGGTACAAGGTCCCAAATTGGATCAGGCCTAAGTTAGGTGGGGCGATCCTACAGGAAAAACCTTGCACCTAGGTATAATCCTAGACAATAAGCTGTCATGGAAGCTCAACGTGGAGCAGAGGGTGAAGAAGGCCTCAACGGCACTTTGTGCATATAACAAAATGCTGGAGTGTACGTGGGACTTACCGTCCTCTTTTTCTCATTGGGTTTTCACAGCGATTGTAAGCCCTTTCCTATACTATGTTGTTCTTGTTTGGTGGAAAGCCAAACAAAAAGCAACCTACCTCAAAAAATTAGAGAGGGTATGCAGACTATCAATGCTTAGCATTACGCGAGCCCTGAAAACAACCCAGACGGCTGCAATGTATGCCATTATGCACATTCCACCTGTAGACCTGATAGCAAATAACATAGCGTTAACAACTGGAACCAGGCTCGGTGCTCCGGGGCAGCTTGAGCGCCAACCCGTCGACCATAGTAGTATAGCGTCATCAATCACAAGACGAATAGACTACCTGGTTCCCTATCTGCGCTGCGAGGGCGATCTTAAGGCCACAAAGAGGTGTACGAAACGATTGGACATGCAAACATCGTTTCGCCTTCCGGATCCTGTATCGTATTTCAGGCCGAGCTTGTGGTCATACAAGACACAGCCTTAGTCTCTCAGAAGTACATTTATATTTTCTCAGATAGTTAAGCAGCGCTGAAAGCACTTTACTCTATCACAACTAATTCTGAAACTGTAGTAGGCTGTCGCAGATCACTTTACCAGGAAATGATACGTCGGTTCCTGCAAGAAAGGGTACCTCCCATCCACTTTCGCTATCCTGGAAGAGGTTGGGCATGTCGCTCTCCACCTGCAAGCTCAAAATAAAGGAGGCCTACTGATGGAAGCCGGAGCCAAGTGGAAACACCATGATAGATGCTATACAGCAAAACTCACATGGCCGGAATGGAATGAGAAGAGAACGCGTGAGCTTCTCACCCTCCGTAAAGAAGATCTTTCCTTACTTGTGGGTCTCCTCACTGATACAGTTTGTATTGGACCGCATGCGGAAAGATTAGCCCTCCATTTAATGGATATTGTAGAAGCTGCTGCAAGGAAGAAGAGCTTGAAATTCTTAAGCATCTACTCTGAGAATGTCCAGCGCTAGGCAGAAGAAGGCAGCGATTTATGGGCAAGATGTTTCTCGAAGAGTTGACTGATATAGCCGAGGTCAATGCACGACGCTTAATTAGCTTCACAAACTCAACGAAGAGGTATGATTAGGAGAGTAGGAACAAATCCGTATGTTTTCACAATGGGCCTATAAAGGCCTGGGTGTACCGCTCTGACGCAGACGGCAGCCACTTGAACATAACCTAACCTGTCCATTGCTCCACACTTTTATTCCTCATTAATTTTTTTTCTTCATGACATATTTTAGAATTGTCGTGTATGAGAGCCAAAATCAATAGTTTCCATGGAAATCCAGCACAAATATTTAATTTTGCAACAATAAATTCCAACCTGCCATATCCCTAAGTATATTTTTATGCGTATCTTAACCTTTTTGTGAACCCTATCTTGTTCTTAATACGCTTGCCCCACACCTTCATTATACCTTCTGCCATATCCATCATCTATGCAGCCAATTCTCTTTGCGTATAAGGGTGCATTCCTTGTACCCTCCTCCTGTATATTCCATAGCCAGCATACGTAAATATATCCGTCATATCCAAAACTGCAATGGCAAAATTATTTTTCTACTCGAAATTATGAAACATGTCGAATGCTTGCTTAAATGCCTTACATATTAAATATGGAATTAAGTGAAATTTGACCTCCAGGCGTGTTTTAAGGAAAAACAAATACAATTTTTTTTTTGGAAAGTTGTATATTATTTTTTTGTTGTTTCATTTTCGTTTGCTTTAAGTACGAAAACGCATTCCCATTTGGATTTGCATATGCAATATTTGCACAGGACATAAGAGCATATAGAGATATATAAATTTGTATATTGTACGTATGTATGTTCTTATGAATGTAAGTCCATATACTTATTTCACAAAGTTCTACATCCACTTGGTCTGTCTTTCCATTTCCGTGCTTGTACAAATATTTACATTCTATATTTTCATATTAAAGTGCACATCATAACACAGCGGAGACTTTAATACTTTCATTTCTTTCTTGATCATTTTCTAGACTCTTAAAAGAAACAAACACAAAACAAAGAATAATAATAATTCAGTAATAAAAATGCATATTTGCGTTATCAGTGAGTTTTCCATTCGATTTATTCTTCCACTTTTGTTGGTGCCAGAAAAAAATTATCTGTAATATAAAAAAATACTACATCATTTATAAAATAAAATACAAGGCAAAATTTACCCGCAGAGAGATTAAGATAGAGCTTACCTTCCAATTTGCATGGTGCCACTCTTTACTTTTGCCTACAAACTAGCAGGGCTTGGTTAATGCAACTCCGAACCGCAGCTGCGTCAGAGAGATGATTTTTCGCTTGGAAGAACAGAAATTCATCCGGAATGTTTTCCAAACAACTGCCGAGAGGCTGTTGCTTTTCCAAGATCTTCAACTCTAGAATTTTGATGTGGCAGGCGTATAAATTATCACCCCACCAAGTTGGCCTCCAAAATAAAGCTCAACTTTCTATATATATAAAAATGAAATTCTGTGTGTGTTGTGTTCCCTACGGAAACGTATTTCCCAAATTTTGGCTATAGGTTCTCCCTATCAAGACGAAGGTTTTTCATATTTCAGAACTAAGATTTTAAATTAAAAATTTTAATTTTTTCAATTTCACGTGCGCCGCTGGGTGGTGCCACAAATTTTGTATGTCAGCAAAAGTTACTCATACGCCATGTACGTACTTAAGTGCAGAACTTTTGGTTGGTCATAGCATTGAATTCATAAAAACTAAAGCAATTGCATTGAGTGATTTAAAAGTTTTTATTAAATTTAATCATTCCATTTTAAAAATAGCTATCTTTATGGGATTAAATTAGGTGATTTTGAGTATGAATTGTGTTTGACAAGATAGAATTTTAAAAATAAGGCAAATAATGATAAATTAGAGGAATGAGGGATCTAATAAAAAAGAAGGATAGAGGTAGAGGGTACAACAAAAGAAGAGGAAGAGATAAGGAAATTACAAAGGGTAAGAATGAGAAAGATTGGGAGATACATTGCGTTAAATACACCTTCTTATTTAGATTAGTATCTGCCCGACCCGACCAACACCGGGTAACCTGCTAGTATAATATTAGCCTTAACTTTTTTTCTTCACAAGGTCTTTAACCAGAGGCACCACATGAAATGACGCCCTTTTCTGCCTAGATTTTTTTTTTAGTCTGACTTCCACTGTCATGAACGGGCTATAGTGGGACGCATCGCTTCATTTAAGCGAACAGTAAGGCTCATCTAGTATAAATCAAAGCTGGATTGGGCTGCCAAAGAGCTTCTTGAAACAACAGACCAAGATATGTTCTAACAAATACGATATTTTCGTAACAATAAGAAAAGCCTCTAAAGCCTACTTGAGTTCATTTCATTACCGCTTCTATGTTGTTAACCCCTCTATTCTTTCCTAATAATACAATATCTAGAGTAAAGCAAAAACTCCGGAGCGAGCATGCTTAAGCTGCAATTACGTCCATATTTAAATATATTGTAACGAATTCTGGGCAACTCGGATTATTTTGCACCTTCTGCTAATGTTCGTATTGCTGAACTGTCGAATAAATAACTCCAATATTCAGTATTGCAATATGATATTTATTAAGTCTACTTTGGGAGTAGTATAATTATACTTCAATATCACGTACTTCACAAAAGTGTGTATAAATCAAACTGATTAGTTATTCCTGAGCTTGCGCTGCTTTTATACTCTCTGTTGCCTCGCCGCATATTTCTACTAAGGTCTAGACTTATCTTCTAGAACTGTTGTATCTCCTGCTTGGTAATTTAGCTATTTGCAAGGGCATGTGTGAGTAACAACTTCGGCTGATGATGTGTGTGTGAGATATTTCTTCATTTCAAGCTGATGGTTATGTGTGTACATATACACAAATTTGGCTGTTTACTGTATTTGTTGTTATGATTATTTACTAACAGCAAAATTATGCTAATATTCGGCACAATATGTTAATAGTTAGGCAGCGATCGAGGCAATAATCTCAAAAAATAATTCATCAAGAAGTGCCCTGTAATGCAAAGAAGCATTGGAGATACTTCTTTCAGGTCGTCTCATATATCTGTACTGGGTTCCCGGTAATAAAAGTATAGAAGATAAGAAAAAGGTCGTTGAGTTTGCAAAGGTAGGCGAAACAATATATTAATAAACGGTAGATGTTCCAATCCGTTTGGAAGAGACAGGAATTGCATATGGTCCATGAAGTAAAAAAGGCGTAGACAAAAGATCATATGCAAATCCTACAATGTTAAACTCCCATAGTTGCTCATATCTCTAAAGGGACGAGACTTAATGCTCACGACGCGTTTACAAACAGACATCGCATGCTTATGAACAAGACCTCGCCAGTAACAGCAGATATACAAATTGCAAGCTGCAGGTAGAAACGGCTGTGTGGGTTCTGCGTTCTTGTTCTCGCGCTCGCGTGGTAAAGGCTCCAGCGTTTAGGGCTGGCAGAGTGGCTAGACCTCGAGACAGCAATTAAGTTAGGTCGCTGAAAAAGTCAAGTATTTGCAAAGAGCTCTATAACATGAATACTTGTGCCTTATTGTGGGTTTTCCGTTTGGTCGTCAAACTAATTCTAGTGACAATATGGGCACATTTATTCCATGCCCGGTCTTTATTGACCCATCCTAATCTTCGCTTTGCTTATCTTGCAAATTTTTTCTGTAAAAGAATACATGTTCGCGAACAATTCAATCATCACAGGAGTGTGGGTTTCAATCATACTCACGGAAGAAAATGCTTTAAGGATTTGCGTTATTCACATTCGAGGATTCGCAATAGTCACACATCAGGTTGTGTAATTTCCAAGTTCACAAGAGGAAAAACATTTGTATTTATTTTATACAGAATGAGCGCGAAGCATTACAGCTTCTGGTCAGCGAAAAGGCGTGGATACCACACGGTTCGCTTCACTAGCTTAAAACAGGGATACTGGGTTCAAGCTTTTTATAACAGCATATTGACTTGTTAACTTGCGCAAGTATGTTTCAAGTGATTTTTATGCGAGAATCTTAAGAGCGACCTCTCCAAGCCATTCGAAGCTTCAGACAAAGCGACTCCCTTTCGTGCGTCTTCCTTGGCATAATGCTGTAGAGGATAACACCAGCAGCAGAACTTAACCATGATTGTACAATTACTGGCGTATGCTAATGATATTGACATTATTGGCCCAACCAAATGCGTTGTGAGTTACGCCTTCTCTTACTTACTTACTTAATTGGCGCTTAACCGTCTAAACGGTTATGGCCGCCCAACAAGGCGCGCCAGTTGCTCCTTCGCTCCGCCAACCGGCGCCAATTGGTCACACCAAGGGAGTATAAATCGTTGATGCCTTCTCTAGATTAGATAAAAAAGCAAAAAAAGTTAGCTCGTGGTAAAACTGTTGATGAATATCAATTCAAGACTGTAAAGGACTTCGTCTATTTTAGAACCAGCATTAAAGCATAAACTTTGGACTGACTAGCCGATTGACAAGTAAGGTTTTCTCCCGACAAATAAATAATAAAATTAATTGAAGTGGTCCTTTCCGTGTTGCTGACAGCGTGTATCGAAGGTGGTATAGTGATGTCATGTTTGCGCTTTATGTATATGTGACCCGGTCTATGAAAAGGTGGCTTATGACTAAAAAAAAACAGCTGTTTACAGCTGTTTCTCGCAAAAAAAAAAACAGCTGTTAACAGATGTTTCTCGCAATTTCTTTTTTGAGTCATAAGCCACCTTTTCATTGACCGGGTCACATATATGACCATAGTGCGGCAAAATGGCTTCACTGGCAAGGTCGTGTAATGCAAATGGGCGAAAATTCTTCTATCAAGAAAGTATTTCAATCGACAGCACAGTTTGAAAGCAGAGAAACGTAGAGACATCTACTGAGTTGGGGGAGGTAGGTGAACGAAATACTCACCTCCTTTGGGGCACCCAATTGGCGTCAGTTATCGAGAATCAGGGATAGCTGACGTGAGTTTTTACGAATTAGTTAAAATAACTTAGTGGTTAAGCACCAATAAATGATAATGATGATGATGATCCTAAGGGTGATCCAATTGATTATCCTGGGCGTTCCTTGTGTTAAAGTAAGTTGAGTGCGTTTTTGTGATGGCATCAAGTGTCATATATATTTGAAAAATATCCCTATAAAACACGCTTTGTATCATTTTTCATTTTCTCCTTTCTACTTCTCTATAAACTGACCTACAACATTGTAAAAGGTTAAACGCCTGAGGTTGAGAATATGTAATTCTGCAGAAATTTTGTTAATTACGCAAATAATGACGTCAATTATCCTGAGGCTTACTTGCAAGCGACACAAAAACAGGCTAATAAGAACAATAAAAATAAATACTAATTAACTTTTTTAAACGTTTGAATGTTTTGAAAATGAGAAGGGATTAGAGAAACAAGCAAAATTAATACAAATACCCGCTGGGTCATTGCAAAATACTCGGATCCCAAAAGACTCATTTTCGCAATTTATCATCATATTTTTAAACATTTTTAAAACAATGAATTTTAGCCAAAGACAGATTGGTTTGAGTGTGAAAGATAAAAAGTAAAATGTAAAAGCGGAAACCCAAAAATTACGGTAATATAGGCGACAGTTTATATTTACACAACAACACACACATACATTTGAAATTTGTAGTTCCACATTCTTAAAATATGCATATATATATGGGGTATTCCATCCCATTTCGACCAATTTTGAACCCGACCCCTTTAGAATTGGCTGAAAATTTTTCTTCTTTTTCTAGCTTACGAAAGACGTTTTTCAGAAGTTTTTCAAATTTTTTCATCCAACTCAAAAAAAGTTATGAATTTTTTAAAAAAAACATCATTTTTGTTTTCAAAATGCTATAACTTTTTTAAAAATTTACCGTTTGGGATCTTTTTTTTTTTATATTTGTTTTAAATGTACTTTTCGGAAAATATTCAAAAAAAATTAAAAATTTTTTTTTTGTAATATTTCAGTTTTTCGAGATTTTTCGAATTTCGCCCTTTTTTTCTCATAAAAAACTTCAATCAATTCTGCAATCATCCCCACTAATCCCGGAGTGGGCCGAGAATTTTTAAAAAAACACCATATTTGTTTTCAAAATGCTATAACTTTTTCAAAAATTGACCGTTTGGGATCTTTTTTTTTTTTTAATTTGTTTTTAAATCTACTTTTCGGAAAAAATTCAAAAAAAATTTTAAATTTTTTTTGTAATTTTTCAGTTTTTCGAGATTTTTCGAATTTCGCCCTTTTTTCTCATAAAAAACTACAATCAATTCTGCAATCATCCCCACTAATTCCGGAGTGGGCCGAGATTTTTTTTCCGAAAAGTACATTTAAAAACATATTTAAAAAAAAATTGATCCCAAACGGAAAGTTATAGCATTTTGAAAAAAAAACACCGTTTTCCAACTCAAAATAAGTTTTAAATATTAAACGGGTTGAAAATTGGTCGAAATGGGATGGAATACCCCATATATATATTTTTTTTTATTTTTTATTAAAACACTCGCATATTTATGCTACTTATGTTAGAGGTCCAAAGACATCGACATACTCCCATGAGATTGTAAGCGAAAACGAGCAAAATAAAATATTGAAAATGAAAAGGAAAAAAATCTAAATAACAACAACAAATACATGGAAATAAGTAACATGAATGAATATAAAGCTCAATATTTAGATGAATTGTTAGTGGTTTTTCGGTTTGCCAGTCAAGGGCACATCATAGGTAAGTGGCTGCTTTGTTTAAATGAGTCCACTGTGAGTTGGTTATAAGATTTTTACTTATATAACACGGCAATAGCTTTATATTTTCCTTTCACTTGAACTATATTTACCCCACACGCCATAACACTTCACGCAGAATGAATGCCACAAATGTAATGAGATAAACAAAGGCCGCATAATCAACCAACGAAGCAGCAAAATTTAAACACAAAGGAAGTGGAGTGAAAAAATTAAGCTTTGGCGCCTTAAATTAGGTTGCAAAAAATATATTTGCACCAAAAGTTTGATACATTTATGTTAACTTGAAGCAAACGCAATGAAATTTACCAAATTAATGTATGAATTTTTAATCACAGAAATTTTAAAATAAATTATAGTTGAAAGAATAATTTAAGTTCGGATAGGATTGCATCTGTTCATATTGATAACCAACTGCTTAACTTGACGTTAATGGAAAATTATATATAGCTCCACAGACATCTTCATAGTTAGCGCAGGCCATGTAAGCCGACCACCGACCACTACCCCTTTCGTTTGCGCGATCAGCCGAATTCATCCCATTTGAGAAACGCGCTCTCTTCAACTTTTAAAAAGGAAAGTGGAAAAATATAAAGTATACGCAGATATATTTTCCCGTCAAGGAGAACATACTTTTAACAAGGTCTTAGAATCTGTGTCGGATCTTTCAAAGAATTGCGGAAATACAGTCGCAATTTCCTACGGAGGCCACAACTTTGGCGAGAGAATGTGACCTTGTAAGACAGCGAAAACCTGGCGCCCCTTAAATCAGGAACATAAACATTGGTAAACTTTCATCAACCGTAAAATTTATGTTTTACTATCATCGCAAAAGAGGTTGAAGAAGCCATCAAACTTGCTTAACAGTAAAGCATTAGGCCCGAATGGAATAGCCATTCCGATGCTTAAAAATCTTGGCTCTGTGAGATTAAAATATCTTTCACTCGTTTTCAACTTCTATCGGTCCAATTTTATCTTCTCTGAAAAATGGAGGGTGGTACCGGTAATAAAGCCAGGGAAACTATTTAATGTAGAAAGCTTATATCCTCCCATCTCTTTTCGCCAGTAATTGAAACGCCGCTGCTTCCTTAATTCAGCGCAAACCTGCGACTTGCCCATCAGAAATATGTCTTCCAAAATTTACATAACACCGCGCTAAATGCCAGCAATGCAGAAATAAATTGCGGATTGAACCCCATCATTTAAAGTACTTGTAGAGCTAAACTCTCAGCCTAAAAAGGTGGACCGCCAATAATTTTGTAACGATTTTACTGCAAATCCTCTTATTTGCAATCTTCTGCTAAGTTCGAATCACTAAACTGTTGAATAAATAACTCCAATATTTAATAATGCAAAATGGCCTTTATTCAAGTACTTCACATTAAATAACTCTACTATTGCCTGACAGATAGCGTGCTTAATCGAAATTGATTTCAGCGCCTCAACCGTTCATGCCTTTTATACTCTTTGATCTCCTCGTTGCTTCTTCTAGGCGCCTCTGCTCTGTAATCTACTAGTTAGTCTGCTATAATTATAACTACAGATGTACGTGTATAGCTCTCATATGCGCGCGTGTTTGTGAGCGACACTTCCACGATTATAATTGCATATCTCAGGTAAGATATCTGCCTGTGTTTGTACGTTGCTTCTCTGCTGCGTGAACGTACATATGTGTAGTCGTAATGATTGAATTATTGATGTGACTTGAATCACTGCTTAGCATCGGCTTAGAGATGATAAAATCCCTTAGTGCTGCTAATATTCGTCACAATATGTATGGTTGGCAGATATTGGCCCGATTCAGGAACATTACGTCAAAACCTTGAGTAATTAAAAAAGCGGTGGCACAGGGTAGTGTCCTATGTCCACTTTTGTTTTATTTTATTTTTACATATCGAAGTTCCCTTCTCTACGAGAATCAGGGTTCTCAACAAGGCGTGAGGTATTATATTAGGTTTGTAGCTCAATTGGGAGTCCTCAAAAACGTGTAGCAATATTCTATCCGATTCTGTATTCATTTAGATTGGTTCAAAAAAACGTATGGTATTTGCGGTCAGTCTACAAAACCAACGAACGAGCCAGTAGTGGTTGACTTTGTTAAAACAGGCCAAGCTGCACCATCACCATCCTGTGATGGGCGTTAATGGAGTTCAGAACGGTGGTAGTGATATGCACTTTATGGAAGTCATGCTGGTGGCTGGACAAACGAAGAATTTCATTTAAATGAGGGTATCATAACGGCTTTAAACGTTTTCGCTACTGACTAAAGGGATAATAACGGTAGATACTGAATGGGTTTCCAGTATTTGGTAGTGTGTTTATCTTTGCCATTCTCCGTTATTCTGAAATGGCAAAGGCTTTTAACAAGGAGTAGAAAACATGTGCTAGACTGATCATGCCCTTATGGCCAATGTGTTCTTGCATTGGCATAGGTTTTCTGTCTGGGACTATTGATATGGAAAATTTGGCCTTTTCAATGGCTTCTCTCACTGCTGAGGTAACGGTGAGATGCGAATCGCCATGCTTGTGTTTATGCGCCCGTTGATTTGGACGATATCTGACTTTGTCAACTGAAGTATGTTTTGCAAATTGGCTGCAGAATGCACTCACGCATTTCCTAGAGTCGAAATTCTAGTCGAATAAATTATTAAAATACTAACTAGTATGAATAACACCACAAAGTTATAGCCAATGAACTATTCTAAAACTGACTAGTATGATGAAAGCCACAAAATTCTAGTCAATGAACGAATGTTCGCTGACTACTTTGGCGTTTGACTGCAGGGTACGAATAAACTTCAGAACTGATATTGATAATATTTCGCAGTCATACAGGCACTTGTTAACAAAAAATAAACAGTATAATACTCCACGACAGACGGTGCAAGCGTGAAAATAAATCTATGTAATTAGTTTTAAATGCAAGTTATTAATATTTGTGATATATTGTTCCATATAATTCATATTGTTTTTTACTGTTCATAGTTGCGCCCTGTGTACGATTGACTTCGGTAATCGAAATATATCCGTTTTACAAGAACTTCTTGTGTTTGTATTACACCTGACCTCGAGCACTCTTAACTCAAAGATCAATTTTTTTAATTTTTATCCGGTTGTTATTCAATAGCTTCCCACTGAATAAAAATTTGATGTTTTTAATCAAACACGCAAGCCACGAAAATTTTAATTCACAAATGACTGATTGCAAACAATTAGAAATAAGATCCCTTACAGTTGTTGCGGCAACAGTTGGTTGTACAGGTATAAAGGAATCGAGATAGATATAGACTTCCATATATCAAAATCATCAGTATCGAAAAGAAATTTAATTGAGCCATGTCCGTCCGTCCGTCCGTCTGTACGTTAATACGATAACTTGAGTAAATATTGAAATATCTTCACCAAATTTGGTACACGAGCTAATCTGGACCCATAATAGATTGGTATTGAAAATGATAACCACGCCCAATTTTATATATATAACATTTTGGAAAACACAAAAACCTGATTATTTATTAAATAATACATCTAGGATGTTGAAATTTGACAAGTGGAAGTATTCAAATTTTTTTTAAAATGGGCATGGTACCGTGTGATAAAATCAATTTTACAAATATTATCTTCTATATATAAAAAGAAGTGTACATTTTGATTGTCACTCCATAACTCGAGAACGTTTTGACAGATTGGTATGAAATTTTTATGAAATATACAGGAAGGAGAGATGATGGTTAGTTGATTTTGAAATCCCAAATCGGTTTAGCCATATATATATATATAAATCAAATTCTATGTGTGTGTGTGTGTTCGCTATGGAAACGTATTTCCCACACATCAATCATCACCAAATTTTGGTTATGGGTTCCTTCGATCAACGGGAAGGTTTTAGGCTAAAAATAAATTCGATATATAAAAGGGGCGTGGCACCTCCCATACAAATGGAATCTTTGGTACTGCATACCTTTGAAGGTATACATGCCAGAACATTGAAATTCAACGAGGACTTATATGAGGTCAATCCCTAACATCACCAAGAAAATGCGGAATTTGGAGAAAGGGGGCGTGACACCTCCCATGCAAATGGAATTTTTAGTAATGCATAACTTTGAAATGCCAGATCATTGAAATTCCGTAAGGAGTTATATGAGGTCAATCCCTAACACCACCAAGAAAAGGCGGAATTGGGAAAAAGGGGGCGTGGAACCTCTCATTCAAATGGAATATTTGGTACTGCATAACTTTGAAGGTATACATGCCAGAACATTGAAATTCAGTAAGGAGTTATATGAGGACAATCCCTGACACCACCAAGAAAATGCGGAATTGGAAAAAGGGGGCGTGGAACCTCCCATTCATATGGAATCTTTGGTACTGCATAACTTTGAAGGTATACATGCCAGAACATTGAAATTCAGCAAGGAGTTATTTGAGGACAATCCCTGACACCACCAAGAAAATATGGAATTGGGAAAAAGGGGGCATGGCACCTCCCATACAAATGGAATATATTATACTGCATATATCTGGATGTCGTAATGGTAGGATAATTAAAATTGGTAAGGAGCTATGTGACGTTAAGTCCTAAAACCTCCAGTAAAATGTGGAATGGGGAAAAACTATGGCTGCCGTACAAACTTAAGTTATTTTAACACCTAAAGTTTGACTGCATTGTTCAGTTTAGCTGTTATGCCTTTTAGACGTTTAGTAATCTGCCGCTGTTAAAAAAATTGTTTAGCTTCAGTCTATCTACATCTTCTATAAAAATCAAATTCTGTGTGTGTGTTCCCTATGAAAACGGGTTTGCTATATTTCGATCATCACCAAATTTTGGCTCGAGGTTCATTTGGTCAAGACGAAAGTTTTTCATATTTCAGAATTAGGAATTTTAAATTTAAATGTTTTTGTTTTTTTGCTATGCGAAAGAACTATCTTAGCTCTCAAAAATGATCATGTTAACAAAATCAATGATCTCTTTCAAAATCAATTTCCTGGTGAAATGACGAAATATAAATCGATCGACACAGTTACAGATGAAGATAAAATTGTGAATTATTCAAATGAATTTCTATACTCCTTAGAACCAAAAGGAATGCCTGCGCATATATCAACTTTGAAAATTGGCTCACCAGTCATGCTTCTTCGGAATGTAATCAAAGCAATAATCATCTGCGGTAAAAGCAATACAATACTATAAAATCAGATACAATAAGATACAAGAATAAAATATTTTAACAGAAAATTTCACCAAATATGCGTACAAAATTCAGTTCAATTTACAGAACAATAAATTAAATTATCAACAAACAAAACAGAAAAAATAACGATCTCGGGCATTACAAAGTGCGTGGTAAAGCTAGTTAATCATAAATCAAAAATCGTTAAACCTATTATAACAAAATTCGGCAGAGAGGTTGCCTTTACTATAAGGAATGCGTTGAAGAAAAATTAATGAAATCGTTTATGGACCACGCCCACTTTTATATAAAAGATTTTTAAAAGGGTCGTGGATGAACAAAATAGGTTATATCTTTTCAAAAAAGAGCTTTATATCAATGGTATTTCATTTCCCAAGTTTATTTATAACAGTAAATAAGAAAAACTTCAAACTATAAAAAAATAGGCGCGGCATCGCCCCTTTTAAGACTAAGCAATTTTCTATGTTTCGGGAGCCATAACTCGAAGAAAAATTAACGGATCGTAATAAAATTTGGTACACAAATCTTCCTTATAGCAGGAAAAAATGGGCGAGATCGGTAAAGACCACGCCCACTTTTATATAAAATATTTTTAAAAGGGTCGTAGACGAAAATAATAAGCTATATCTTAGCGAAAAAGAGTTTGGAATCAATAGAATTTTATTTTCTAATTTGAATTATAACATTAAATTGGAAAACACTAAAATTTTTGAAAATGGGGGTGTGGCAGCGCCCCTTTTATGACTAAGCAATTTTCTATGTTTCGGGGGCCATATCTTGAAGAAAAATTAACATATCGTAATGAAATTGTGTACATATATTTTCCTTATGGCAGAAAATATTTCTAGTAAAAATGGACGGGATCAGCAAAAGACCACGGCAACTTAGGTATAAAACAAGTTTAAAAGGGTCGTAGACTAGAATAATAAGCTATAACTAAGCAAAAAATTGTTTTGAATCAATGATATTTCACTTATCAAGTTTTATTGTGAGTTTTATTTGCGACCATGATGTAATAAAGCCAGATGTTCTATGTAGTGACAACTCATTCTGAAAACTCCCATATAATGCGAATGATGAGAGAATGGGGAGAACAGAAGAGGCCGTTTTCTGAAATAGTATTAAATTTGATACTTTTTTTTTTTTAATAAAAGCATTCAATCCTTGATGGTAACGAAAGTGGAATTTTTTTTTTTTTAATTTTTATATTAAAATATAACTTATTAAAACTTAAAATGTTTTTTTTTTTTTGTATATTTGCTTCTCTGAATATTTGTATATTCTCTGAATCGCTACAACCGATTTGGATGCAATTCGGTTTATGGATAGAGTATTATTTATATATGTAATACTCCTATATTTCTGGTAAAATGTGCTCACGGTGAGTGTGCTGGAGGCTGATAGTTAAATGATTCATGTACGGAACAAGATTTGAAATATAAAATTGAATATGTTCGATCGCTTTTCAATAATATACTTCAGGTATGCTGTATCTTCCTAGTTACTTTCAATATAATTAACTTGTACGTCTATTTTGAATTTTAAAAAAATGTGGAAACTGCTGGATTTGGTATGGCATGTCAATTTACAGAAAAATTCGAAAAATATCTCTCTTATTAGAGATTAAACTCTGTCGCCTGGTTTTTCTGTGCGACCTTAAGTTAACTATCGTTAAATATTATCATTTTGGCCCTTTAACTGACAGGAACGGTAAAAATAATGCCTAGGGCCAAAATAGCAGGGTTAGATTGAAATTATTTCTCTGCCGAAGCTGCCCAGCCCTGCTCTAAAGTGAGATCGACAGTTTTTATAGGAGTTTGTATGTTATCTACAAAGTAGTCTAAGAAGTTCAGTGGCTTCTAATTTTTCAATTACTTTAGTTTATAATTTCGATTTGTGTATTTAACTTGTCCTTTAAAATAATATTTCCATTAATAATAAAAACAGATACACAAATACACAGTAAGTGATTACATTTCGGTATATGATTTTGCTAGGATAAAATTTACAAAAGACACAGTAAAAGATCTATACAAAGTTATTAGTCGGTCATATACTAAAATTGATTATTTTCCTTTCCTCTCACCAGTGTAAGTTTGCATTCAATTTACGTACGACTAGGCTTCGTCATTTGCTTCGTCGTTATTTTCTGTTGTGATAGTTTCTGGTACCAATACTTTATATTCAGATGTGTTCACCTCAGTTGTATTGTTTGGCATATACATTACTCTATGCGAAGGATGAACTTTGCCTATACACGTGCAACGTGTAAGTTTTCACCTAATTCCGAATAACCGCCAACCACAGCTCCTTCCATTACATGTCCATTTGAACTCGACGTTTCGAATAAACCATTACCGCCATGTGAAGCGTATGCGATACCTTTTGCTGGTCCATAGGCAGCAGGCAATAGATCTTGAAAACAGACACGTGCCACATATGTTGGATTACCACCTGGATCTGTTTCAGTTTGTATAGCATCATATGGTTCAGTGTGGATGGTTGCGTGTGCATGGCCGTCTACATTCTGGGCAATAGTTTGAATGATTTAATACCTCGAACAAGCAATGGGAATAAGTGGCTTCTCTTCGCAACACTTTACACTCCAACAATAAAGAGGTTTATAGGTTTTTTCTTAAAATGTTATAAATTTCACTTTTTCAATTTATTCTATAAATCAGTTAACAATTAGGGAAATCTAAATATGTATATTTCAAAAACTTGTTAAAAACTTTAACTTTTGACTTTAAATATGTATATGCACTAGAGTGGCCCTTATTTGTATGGAAAAAAAATTGTCAAATTTTTAAGGTCTTACCCCCTGAAATGGTTATATATAAGGAGCAAAACGTTGACTTAATTGACCTACGTAAACTCGTGCCACAAACGTGTTGAAATAAAGAACCAAGCCATTTACCACTATTGGGTGCTGATATGAAGGCGATTCAGCAGACATATATGTTTATATATTACAGGAATTAGATCCTCTCAACTTTACATTTATTTAGCAATAAATAATTCATGTACATATAGGTAAAAAAATGTATAAAATAATTAACTTAAATCCTGCTGAAGCTTCATTGAAAGCGTTTGTTTTTGATAATTTGGATAGTTTTTTCTGTAATCCGACACAACTTGTATGATAAACCATTTCTGATCTTCATCCGTGCTTAACTTGGAGTTATACTCTTCGATCAACCGTACCCCTCCCTCAGCCGTGTCATTTACAACGTTAATTTTTTCAGCAATTTTTTTCGCCTCTATACTCTTTATTCGACTCCCATCCGAAGGACGCATTTCTTCTTCCGGTTCAACTACATTATTTATATTTGTTCGCATCTTCTTCTTCATTTCAAAGTCAATTTCATCATCAAATAAGGAAAATACCATTGCTGCAGGACTTAGATACCATAGATGATTAAGCAATTTACCTAAAACTGTACCCGATAATTCTTCATCTACATTTCGAAATTCATGCAAATCCATAATAAGCTTAAAGCCAGTCTGTGGCGCTTTCATAGAAAGTTGACATAAAAACCAATACTCCACATAAATTCTTACTACGAAGATGCAAATATCACGTAACGCTGAAGAAGTAGAAGCATTAATTTTAAATTCAGTTCTAGATACATATATTTTTAAAGTATAAATGGCCTTGGACATCCACCGAGCGTGATGCATTGCTCCTGGGTATTTAACGCTTATATTTTTCTATGGAAATTCGCCCAAGAAAATCAAACAAAGTACAGAAAATCCTTCATAATCATTTCGAGTAAAATTGTGTAAGGATCTGAAAAAATCCACTATCGTGCATTTATCCACATTGAAAATATCAGATATTTGTTTTTCTTCAACTCCAGGTAGGAATTTACTTTTGTCAATATTCGGCCAGGCATCTTGAAATCTTTTAAACAATGGAACATTGGGATCAGACGATTTGAGAAGTTTACACTCAAAAGCTGCTCTTAACAATAGGTAAAGAAGTTGTCTCTCTAGAAGGCCTTCTAGAAGAACGCACGCTCCATTCAGTGCGCCAGTGTTAGTCGCAGTTGTGTCGAAACAACAAGCTTTTACAGAACTATCCAAACCCCAGTCAGACAAGGCGTGAAAGACAGCTTCTGCTTGCATTTTCCCAGTACCATTTGCAAGAGACGGCATATGTAGAATTTTTTCTGTATCCCTATTATTTATAATAATAGGAAGTCTATCAACTATTTCACGACCCATTAATCCAGGTAAAAGCCTTTCATCCCAGTGAACTACTGCCGCATTCAGATCAATGTTACTGAACATCTTTTTTATTTTTTCAGCTTTTTTCTTTCGAAGTGCCCGCCGGCAGCTTTGAAGGGATGTTCTATTTAAAACCAAAGTATTCAAATCATGGCCCGACGCATCAGCAATAGCGGAAATTAAGTACATTTCTTCTCGATCACTTATTTTACACTTGTCTAGGGCACATATTACACGATCATTGATCACCTGCTTTCTGCCACGTCTTCTTTGTGGAACATGTTCCTCAATTTTTCTATCTAATGGTTTTCTGACACAAATGGTTGCCTCACTTTCGCTTGTATCATAAAGGTCAACTTCTTCAAGTAAAAAATTGTATTGCGTCATAAACAGAATAAGACTTATTTGTCACGGAAAGCCGAAACAACTTACCTGACTCCTCCAATATTTGATTCCACCTGTCATTATTTTCAATAATTTCAGCTTGCTCTTGCCTTGCTAGTTCATGGCCAATTCCGTGCATATAACCTGGACGTCCCTTTACCCTCTGTTTTTTTAAAAACTCAATGTCCTCTTTATTTTTGATAGAACTTAACGCATTTTTCAAAGCGGTGTCAAAAAGATCGTCAAGTTCACTAACAAACTTAGATTCCTTCTCTTTTTGCATCACGGACTTTTTGTCTGGAAGCTTGAAAGAAAATTTTTGGATATTCCTCCATTCGTCATACAACAATTTCAATTTTGGAATACCATTATATTCACTTTGAGTAGGTATTCTTGCTTTTTCCCAAAACAGCAAAGCTTCTCGTATCGCTAACCTCGCACTGTCTTACAATCTTGCAACTCTTAAGTTAAAAAATAATACTTTCAGTACTTGCCTTTTTGATGGTAATTTGCTACCAATAATTTGGGAAGAAAATGTTCCTATAAACAATATCTCCGAATCTTTGCGCAAATTTCTTCGTGAAGATTTAACAAAAGCCATTTTATCTTTCAACGCGCGCACTTTAAGTGTCACAACAACGCGTACTGAGCAACGACTGAAACTTAATTTCTTATAAAGAGCTCAGCGTTTGTTTTGCATGCAGTGTTACCATTTTGGTAAAAAAATTATAATTTTTTAGAAAGATCAGATATTTCCATTTGGTAGATTTTTTGTAATTTTACAAAAAGGATATTACAATAAGTTTATACGACATGGATTAAAAAAAAGCTATTTTCTTGAATTAACCCATTAATGCCCGGCATCAAATCTGCCGGCAGGAATACGTTTTTACACAGTTAATTCATTTTTGGTTAAATAATAAACTAAACACAAAAAAATATATTTTTTTCCAATTTCCACCAAACGGGTGTTCCCATAAGGGGTTCAGGGGCATTTTAAGTCTGAAGCTTATTAATTCACTTGCGTTCTAAGCCGTTTATGTCATAGCTGTATCAACATTATATGTCTTCGAAGTTTAAAATGCAGTTTTCCATATTTGAGGAGGTTTACTCTTATGGGTAAAGTAAGCGTTAATAGGTTAACTGATATATAGATAAGGCTAGATTTTTTCCAAATTTGAAAGTTTTTTTCACATGAATGGTAGATCTTTTTTCTTTACAGTTACCCCTGTTTGCATGCACAACAGCGAAACGTTTGCGTGACTAGCCAAAGCAGCACTTACTAGAAGTGATGCTCGAATTTCGGGCCGTTTGTGGCACCGGTTAGAGTTGTTCAATCGGGTGGAAATTTTTAGTGAACTCTTTTTTATCACATACAACCATTTCAGGGGGTAAGATCTAGACATTTCCGATTTCGCAAAATAAGGGCAACTCTAATATGCACATATGTAAATAAACAGGATCGCGTCCGCGTTTGCCGGCTATTAGGACTTGTGTGCCTCGTTGAAAATTGGTTGGCCATCGCCATCGGTGTTGGCGCCTTCTAGGTCGCCGCGCAGGCTGCGCGTGAGGGGGGCGCACGCCGCCGTCTAATTTTGGAATGTAGGCGGCTGATACACAATGATTGAGAAATATGTGACCACGACGTATTGAGTATATTCGATCAGTTTTCTCATAAAACTCAAAACATATAGGAAATTCTGATGTTTTTGTTGAAAAACAAATTTTTTTTGGAGAATAGAATTGGAGAAAAAGTGATGCTGTTGCATACTTTTTCAGGAAAATTGATTTGTTTCGTTTTTACTACTATTTTTCCTCTATATGAAAAGGTAGTTTCGCAAAGAGGCAAATTCAGATTCAGAGTGGGAGTTCAAGATGGCAGATTAGAAATAGAAGCTGCCAACGTCAATCACAATGTAATTGCATCATGGCCGCGACTATATTAAGAAAATATCGAGTTGCACCCCAACTTCATGTCATATTTTTTTATGGTGAACCACCAACTTCACGTGAATATGAAATTGTTTTTTCCGAATCTATTAAATATGCCACTTATCTATGGCAGCTCATCTGAAAGGCTTATTTTCCTAGCTGGTCTTTAAAGTGATTTTCGAAAATTCGAATTCGCGGCTATTTACTCAATTTGGTATTTTAACAGCTTCTTACAACAGGTATACCTGCCGCGGGTATATTCTAACTAAGCCCCTCAACCCGGGGCAACGTTCATGTCCGGCATATTGGACGTTGTCAGTGAGGCTTCAAACCTGGTAAATTTACCATCGACCAGTCAATCAATATATACCGTGTAGTTTATTTTTTCCTTCCTTCTTTTGTTTTTGTAGTATTTTATTTTAGAAGATTTCATTTAAGCTCTCTAATTTTAATAAAATTATTATTTTCCATAGAACTAAAATAAAACCAATAAATAAGGAAGGCTAAGTTCGGGTGTAATCGAATATTACATACTCATTTGAGAGCTATGGAGACAAAATAAGGGAAAATCACCATGTAGGAAAATTGACCTAGGGTAACCCTGGAATGTGTTTGTATGACATGTGTATCAAATGGAAGGTATTAAAGAGTATTTTAAGAGGGAGTGGGCCATAGTTCTATAGATGGACGCCATTTAGGGATATCGCCATAACGGTGGACCAGGGGTGACTCTCGAATTTGTTTGTACGACATGGGTATCAAATGAAAGTGTTAATGAGTGTTTTAAAGGGGAGTGGGCCTAAGTTCTATAGGTGGACGCCTTTTCGAGATATCGCCATAAAGGTGGACCAGGGGTGACTCTAGAATTTGTTTGTACGATATGGGTATCAAATGAAAGGTGTTAGTGAGTATTTTAAAAGGAAGTGGGACTTAGTTCTATGGGTGGACGCCTTTTCGAGATATCGCCATAAACGTGGACCAGGGGTGACTCTAGAATGCGTTTGTACAATACGGGTATCAAACGAAAGGTGTTAATAAGTATTTTAAAAGGGAATGGGCCTTAGTTATATTCGTGGACGCCTTTTCGGGATATCAACATAACCGTGGAACAGGGGTGACTCTAGAATGCGTTTGTACAACATGGGTATCAAACGAAAGTTGTTCATGACTATTTTAAAACGGAGTGGGCCTTAGTTCTATGGGTGGACGCCTTTTCGAGATATCGCCATAATGGTGGACCAGGGCTGACTCTAGAATTTGTTTGTGCGATATGGGTATCAAATGAAAGGTGTTAATAAGTATTTTAAAAGGGAGTGGGCCTTTGTTCTATAGGTGGGCACCTTTTCGAGATATCGCCATAAAGGTGGACCAGTGGTAACTCTAGCATTTGTTTGTACGATATGGGTATCAAACGAAAGGCGATAATGAGTATTTTAAAAGGGAGTGGGCCTTAGTTTTATATGTGGACGCCTTTTCGAGATATCGCCATATAGGTGGACCAGGGGTGCCTCTATAATGTGTTTGTACGATATGGGTATCAAATTAAATGTATTAAAGAGGGTTTTAAAAGGGAATGGTGGTAGTTGTATATGTGAAGGCGTTTTCGAGATATCGACCAAAATGTGGACCAGGGTGACCCAGAACATCATCTGTCGGGTAACGTTAATTTATTTATATATGTAATACCACGAACAGTTTCCTTCCAAGATTCCAAAGGCTTTTGATTTCGCCCTGCAAAACTTTTTCATTTTCTGGTACTTAATATGATAGGTGTGACACCCATTTTACAAAGTTTTTTTCTAAAGTTATACATATATTGCGTCAATAGACCAATCCAATTACCATGTTTCATCCCTTTTTTCGTATTTGGTATATTATTATGGCATTTTTTCATTTTTAGTAATTTTCGATTTCGAAAAAGTGGGCGTGGTCATAGTCGGATTTCGGCCATTTTTTACACCAATACAAAGTGAGTTCAGATAAGTACGTGAACAGAGTTTAGTAAAGATATATCGATTTTTGCTCAAGTTATCGTGTTAACGGCCGAGCGGAAGGACAGACGGTCGACTGTGTATAAAAACTGGGCGTGGCTTCAACCGATTTCGCCCTTTTTCACAGAAAACAGTTATCGTCCTAGAACCTAAGCTGTACTAAATTTCACAAGGATTGGTAAATTTTTCTCGAATTATGGCATTAAAATATCCTAGACAAATTAAATCAAAAAGGGCGGAGCCACGCCCGTTTTGAAATTTTCTTTTATTTTTGTATTTTGTTGCACCATATCATTACTGGAGTTGAATGTTGACATAATTTACTTATATACTGTAAAGATATATAATTTTTTGTTAAAATTTGGCTTAAAAAAATTTTTTTTTTTAAAGTGGGCGTGGTCGTTCTCCGAATTTGCTAATTTTTATTAAGCATACATATAGTAATAGGAGTAACGTTCCTGCCAAATTTCATCATGATATCTTCAACGACTGCCAAATTACAGCTTGCAAAACTTCTAAATTACCTTCTTTTAAAAGTGTGCGATGCCACACCCATTGTCCAAAATTTTACTAGTTTTCTATTCTGCGTCATAAGTTCAACTCACCTACCAAGTATCATCGCTTTATCCGTATTTGGTAATGAATTATCGCACTTTTTCGATTTTTCGAAATTTTCGATATCGAAGAAGTGGGCGTGGTTATAGTCCGATATCGTTCATTTAAATAGCGATCTGAGATGAGTGCCCAGGAACCTACATACCAAATTTCATCAAGATACCTCAAAATTTACTCAAGTTATCGTGTTAACGGGCAGACGGACGGACGGACATGGCTCAATCGAATTTTTTTTCGATACTGATGATTTTGATATATGGAACTCTATATCTATCTTGATTCCTTTATACCTGTACAACCAACCGTTATCCAATCAAAGTTAGTATACTCTGTGAGCTCTGCTCAACTGAGTATAAAAAGATAACAAACTTTTAAAAAATGAGCTGCTAAACAGAAAATAGTAAAGCATATTTCAAGGCGCATAACAGCATCCTTTGGCATGAGTATTTTAATTTATATATTTTTGTTTTTGTTGTAAAACGCAACGCCTCAAAGTAATTTTCTTCTTTTCGCATGCACATATATAAGTATTTGTAATTCGCTTGCCCGGTCATTGCGAGCATTTCGAGTGTTTTGTGTTTATATCGAACCGTTCGCTCGCTTGCTCTTTGAATGCCCGAAAGGCCCGTCAAGTCCGCTTTCATGTCTTTCATTGTATGTTTATGTTATTTTGTCATTGTTATTACTTCTTTATCCATCTTGTGTTGTTTTTGGGTATAACTCTCACTACTGAGAGGTACGCTATCATTACATCTTTGCCTTCGCTATGCATTGTTGTTGTTCATATTTCAGTGTTTGTTGTTACTATTTTTGTTGTTTCTGTTGTCGCGTTTTTCCATTAAATTGTTTACAAAATTTAATTCTTTTGTGTCTCAGATCCATTTGGAGCTTCACAATTTAGCCTCGAGCTTTTATTTGTTTGCGCAATTATTTATTTCTTATGGTTTTTTTTTTGTTCTTTTGTCGTGCCTTTTGTACTTTATAAATTACATTTGCGTCAGTTTATTTATTCGTCAAATTAAGAAGCGGCACAAAATTAGCGTCGTTTCGTCAAGTCGTTTATTATGGCTGGGCGCGTTGCAATGTAAATAACTTTGGATATGCGCACTTAATTTCGATAATTCATATGGCCATTGACGATATGCGGGATAGCGCAGGCGACAAATGGAAATTTTAGAATAATTGTAATGGGGGAAAACAATATTGCCATATTAATTTATTATACAATGCGTCTACTCACGCTTTAATGACACAACAGATTTTCACATTGTCCGAAAGCTGCTTTTTACAATGCGGTATGTTTTAAGATATTCGAGGCATTCTAGAGGATTGGGTTTTTCATAATTCGCAAAAGTTGCAAATATTGATTGGTTTGTAGCTGTGGTGCCTGGGCAAGGAGATCGGTCTCATGCTGCGGTCTAGACGCCATTATAATGCACATTCTCCTGGTACCAATTTCATACTGTACGCTGTGTGTTTACTTAAACAATTTGGTTAGATCAGTAAACCTTCTGATGTCCTTTATGGAGCATTTTTACACAGTCCCTAGGTTGGGCAGCGCAAAAATCCCTCATGTTTGCAAGCGCTGAGCACTCGCTGAGAAAATGGGTGACTATCTCCTTTAGATCGTTCGCACTACAGCTCCTGCATCTGTTGTTGAAGAGGATTCCCATTCTGCTCCGTGTGTGAGGCAAATTACTAGTTTCCTGTTATGGTGGATATTAAGCTGAATAACTCTTTCCTAGACATTTTCAGTGGATTCTCTGTTCTTCTCCGGTGATAGTCAAGACGTGTTTGCTTGGCAGGTTTGGAGGTATTCGTAGAGTACCAATTGCGAATTGTGGTTTTCTTAAGGTTGATAAGGATGCACCATGACTGCCTCAGAGGTGTTTAACTATGCACCGGTCTCTGATAGTTCATTCGCTTTTTCATGCCGTGAATGGCGCAAGGTTTACATCCTCTTATAGTTTTCGATGGCTTTAGAGAGCTTATATTATGAATCTAATGCTTTGAGAGTTGCTTCTCTGAGGATAACCTATGCTGGCCACCACTCTAACGCTCCTTATGCTAGAATGGGTCTTATTTCCACTGTGTAGAGCCTAATAATTGGCCTTAGGCTTCAGCTTCTGCTAACTAATCTTTTACACGATTATTATGCAATGTACGCCTCCTCACTTCATTGATAACGAGGTCGTTCCCTGCTACCCAGGTAAGTAATCTGCTTGGCAGAAACTGCGTTTACTACCTCGTATGCATATACAGCTACCTGTACTCTATTCTCATCGAGTTCAAGTAGTATATCGTGCAATAACCCAGAGGGGAGAAAACATCACCCTGGGATGTTCTTCTTCCCATGTTTGTAAATATTATTAGTGCTACAAATCTTGATTTTTTTTATTGCATGGGTTATTATAATGATCATTCTGTAACTACCAAAAATCTTTGCACTACAGTATATTTATGGCTCTACATGAATAAAGGCGGAAGCCATGCTGTGGTGGTATAGTGATGCGCCATATTCAGTTAAAAAAAAAAAAGTTTTTTTAAGCGAAGTCGTCCTTCGGCAGTGATTTGGAAACGCTCTGAGTGCATTTCTGCAATAATAATAAGCTTGTCAGTGAATTTATGTCTGTTTTGCAGGTGATTTTCGGATTCGACATAACAAATGTAAATTTTGTCGCGCCAATTCGTAGGAAAAATTAAAACGGGGCACCCAGTTGGAAGATAAGCTCGGGCTTGGTCTTCCCGGATTTAAATTGCGCCAAGTATAAATTACTGTTATTATTTTTTTATACCTTTCATGGAAATGAAATGATATATTAACTTCGTCACGAATCTCAAAATTGTAAATCCTTAAAGGAAAATAGATAGACCCATCAATAAGTATACCTAAATAATCAGGATGAGGAGCTGAGTTAATTTAGCCATGACTGTCTCTCCATCTGTTTATTTGTATGCAAACTAGTACCTCAATTTTTGAGATAAAAAAAAAATTTGGTGAGCGCGAGTATTTAGGTGTCCGATTAGGCATTTGTCGGAACCGGCCGGATGGGACGAGTATAGCATATATCCTCCATACAATTTATTTTTCAGAAAAAGTGGAGTTTTTTCATATCTTCCTCAATTTATCAAATTGAAGTATTCATTATTTTTCTGAAAAATGCGAAGAGATCGGTCTTGTATATAGTATATGTCCCCCACAACCGATTGTTCAGATAAGAAAAAAAAATAAAAATAAAAAAAATGTAAGGCGCGATAGCCTCCGAAGAGATCTAAGGCCGAGCTTCTCTTCCAATTTGCGTAGTGCTCCTCTTGATTTTCCCTACAAATTGGCCGGACGGGACCTACATGTTTTATGCCGACTCCGAACGGCATCTGCAAGGCAGATGAGTTTTCACTGAGAGCTTTTCATGGCAGAAATACACCCGGAGCGCTTGCCAAACACTGCCGAGGGGCGACCCCGCTTAGAAAAATTTTCTTCTAATTGAAAAACCTTATTTCTAAAATTTTGATGTTGCTTTGCCCGGGAGTTGAACCCAGGGCATACGGTGTGATAGGCGGAGCACGCTACCATCACACCACGGTGGCCGCAGATAAGAAACTTTTCGCAACTTCTACACAATTTGAACAGCTAGAAACTTCAAATTTCTGCAATTGCCTTTATATATAGCATATGATGTTGTCTGAAAAAATCATAAAGATCGGTGGTATATATATTATATACCCCATATAAACTGCCATTTTTGCTCCCTTTTTAGGGCTTACTTACTCTTGCATCATATATTGTTGAAATAAGTGATTCGTGGTCATAATTTTTACATGCAGACCACAAAAAACGCGAAATTTTGCATCCTTGCATAAAGTACCTACCTATTTGTATGCTCAGCTGTACTTGTACACATAACTTTGATTGGATAACGTTTGGTTGTACACCGTACAATGTTGGACATATTTTGTATGAAAAAAAATAAAAGTTTATTAAAACGCTGTACCGCCCCATCAAATTATTCCGTTCTATGTAGGTAATTAATTTCCAAAGTCTTGGGCAGATAACTTCAGGTTAAGGCGTGGCACATAGCCACTTAAAATGCTCAGGGTGGGTTTTAGGTAATGTTCGAGTCATACCCAACAAAACCTTATAAAAAGTTGTTAATATGCTATTTCTCCCATAAAGCGTATTTATAACAATTAAATGAATCTCAAAATAACTGTAAAAATCCTTCATTATTTCCATACTCATTTTTTCCATTTATTCAAATAATAAATTTTAAATCACTCCATGGCTCGTTTTGCGTCAATTCGAGCTTCATGGCCAGGCCACAATAAAATTTTTCATATAGATGCGTTCAACGCAATCTTTTGCATGCCAGTAAAATCGCCACAATCACGCAAGATGTTGCGCTTGTAAATATAAAGGCACTTCAGACCTAGCAATTGAAGTTTATTTGGCCTTGCCCCATTCACATACAAAATTTTACAAAGCATTGTTTTAAATATTCTCACAATACAAGAAATATACATATTTGATAACATATTTCGTGCCTTGCTTTTATATTTTGAAAAATTTTAAAACCAACGAGTGGGAAAAATAATTTTTCTTGCTGAGTGTGAAAGCACACTTATTCAAAGCAAATGTCGAATTCTTCTTCTTATGCTTTGCTTGTAATAAAAGTTGGAACTTGGAAACTTTTTCATGTCAGATGCGCCAGTGTCACTTGATCTGCCGTTCTCCATAAAAATACGTGCAATCTACTAATAATGCATAAGCTTTCGTTAAACGCAACGCCCTACCTCATTGCTTTTTTATCAACAACTAAACCACTACCCCTACGATGATTTTATTCTTACTAACACAGCCACGGTTTTAATTTTAATGACCAATGGTCTAAAGTAAATGTTTATACTCAGTTGAGCAGAGCTCACAGAGTATATTCACTTTGATTGGATAACGGTTGGATGTACAGGTATAAAGGAATCGAGATAGATATAGACTTCCATATATCAAAATCATCAGTATCGAAAAAAATTTGATTGAGCCATGTCCGTCCGTCCGTCTGTCCGTCTGCCCGTTAACACGATAACTTGAGTAAATTTTGAGGTATCTTGATGAAATTTGGTATGTAGGTTCCTGGGCACTCATATCAGATCGCTATTTAAAATGAACAATAACGGACTATAACCACGCCCACTTTTTCGATATCGAAAATTTCGAAAAACCGAAAAATGCGATAACTCATTGCCAAAGACGGATAAAGCGAAGAAACTTGCTAGGTGGGTTGGCCTTATGACGCAGAATAGAAAATTAGTAAAATTTTGGACAACGGGCGTGGCAACGCCCACTTTTAAAAGAAGGTAATTTTAAAGTTTTGCAATCTGTAATTTGGAAGTTGAAGATATCATGATGAAATTTGGCAGGAACGTTACTACTAGCACTATATATGTGATAAATAAAAATTAGCAAAATCGGATGAAGAACACGCCCACTTTAAAAAAAAAAATTTAAAAGTAAAATTTTAACAAAAAACTGAATATCTTTACTGTATATAAGTAAATTATGTCAACATTCAACTCCAGTAATGATATGGTGCAACAAAGTACAAAAATGAAAGAAAATTTCAAAATGAGTGTGGCTCCGCCCTTTTTCATTTAGTTTGTCTAGAATACTTTTAATGCCATAAGTCGAACAAAAATTTACCAATCCTTCTGAAATTTGGTAGGGGCATAGATTCTATGACGGTAACTGTTTTCTGTGAAAATGGGTAAAATCAGTTGAAGCCACGCCCAGTTTTTATACACAGTCGACCGTCTGTCCTTCCGCTCGGCCGTTAACACGATAACTTGAGCAAAAACCTATATATCTTTACTAAACTTAGTCCACGTACTTATCTGAACCTACTTTATCTTGGTATAAAAAATGGCCGAAATCTGACTATAACCACGCCCAATTTTCCGATATAAAAAATTACGAAAAATTAAAAAAATGCCATAATTCTATACCAGATACGAAAAAAGGGATAAAACATGGTAATTGGATTGGTTTATCGACACAAAATATAACTTTAGAAAAAAACTTTGTAAAATGGGTGTGACACCCACCATATTAAGTAGTAGAAAATGAAAAAGTTCTGCAGGGCGAAAACAAAAGCCCTTGGAATCTTTGCAGGGATACTGTTCGTGGTATTACATCTAATATCTAATCTAATATCTAATATCTAATCTAATTCTAATCTAATATCTAATCTAATATCTAATCTAATTCTAATTCTAATATATATTATAAATGGCAAAGTTTGGATGTTTGGATGTTTAGATGTTTGGATGTTTGGATGTTTGGATGTTTGGATGTTTGGATGTTTGTCCAGACGTTTGTCTTTGTGACACAATCACGCAAGAACGGCTGGACGGATTTGTATGAAATTTGGCATGCATATAGCCAATAGTCTAGAAGGATCTACTAGCTATATATTTTTCAAAAGGGGCGTGGTCTGCGCCCGCTAGGAACAGTTATAATTTAATTATTATATTTTTTTGTCTTTGCGACTTAATCACGCCAGAACGGCTTCACGGATTTTGATGAAATTTGGGACAGAGATAATAGGCTACTGGCGAAATTTTTTTCGAACATGGAAAGGGGGAAGGGGGTCCCACGACCCCTTCGAATAATTACTTTTTAACAATTTTTACACATTATAACTTTACGTATACTAACCTTCACCAATATTACAAACTCAATGGGTAAAATAAGTCGAGGGCTTACAAAGTGAGCAGTGATACACCCCCCCCCCCCCCCCCCCTTTCCTCTCTCGTGCAAAATCTATAAATTGTTATAACTCAATGTAAATTTTGTCCGAAAATCAATAATTTTTGGTATCTGGCACATACAGATCGAGATCTAAACAATTTTGGAAAAACGATCAGTGGTACTCTCCTCCTCCCGCCATCCGCCCTCCTTCAATTGCTTTTATTAGCACGCTTTTATTAGCTTTACCTGTATGTTTCTTTGTAAATCTTCATTCGCTCCAACGCGCCTGTTGCCTTATTAACATGGTTTTATAATTATCTTCACCCTATTTGTAATCCCGTTTGGGTCATCTCGAGACCCTTCAGGGATCATTTCTGGATGGTTTTCGGGATCCGTCCGCGATCCCGCCGGGGTCATTTCTGGACTTTTTCGGAACTATTCCGGGATTATTTTGGGACCCTTCCGGGATCATTTGTGTATAGTTTTCGGGATCCGTCCGGGATTCCGTCGGGATTATTTAGGGACATTTTCGGGACTATTCCGGGATCATTTCGGGACTATTTCGCGATCATTTGGGGACCCTTCCGGCATCATTTCTGGACGGTTTTCGGGATCCGTCCGGGATCCCGTCGGGGTCATTTCGGAACTTTTTCTCGACTAAGACGGAATCATTTGGGGAGCCTTTCGGCATCATTTCTGGATGGTTTTCGGGATCCGTCCGGGTCCCGTCGGGGTCGTTTCTGGACTTTTTCTCGACTGATACGGGATCATTTGAGGACCCTTTCGGCATCATTTCTGGATGGTTTTCGGGTTCCGTCCGGATCCCGTCAGGGTCATTTCGGGGCCCTTTCTCGACTAATACGGGATCATTTGGGGACCCTTTCGGCATCATTTCTAAATGGTTTTCGGGATCCGTCAGGGATCCCGTCGGGGTCATTTCGGGACTTTTTCTCGACTAATACGGGATCGTTTGGGGACCTTTTCGGCATCATTTCTGTGTGGTTTTCGGGATCCGTTCGGGATCCCTTCAGGGTCATTTTGGGACTTTTTCTCGACTAATACGGGTTCGTTTGAGGTACCTTGCGGCATCATTTCTAGATGGTTTTCGGGATCCATCAGGGATCCCGTCGGGGTCATTTCTGGACTTTTTCTCGACTAATACGGGATCATTTGGGTTAGCTTTCGGCATCATTGCTAGATGGTTTTAGGGATCCGTCCGGGATCCCGTCTTGGTCATTTCGGGACTTTTTCTCGACTTATACGGGAGCATTTGGGGACCCTTTCGGCATCATTTCTCGATGGTTTTCGGGATCCGTCCGGAACCCGTCGGGGTCATTTCGGGACTTTTTCTCGAATAATACGGGATCATTTGGGGACGCTTTCGGCATCGTTTCTGGATGGATTTCGGGATCCGTCCGGTATCCCGTCGGCGTCATTTCGGGACTATTTCGGGATCATTTGAGGTACCTTCCGGCACCATTTCTAGATGGTTTTAGGGATCCGTCCGGGATCCCGTCAGGGTCATTTCGGGACTATTTCGGGATACCTTCCGGCATCATTTCTGGATAGTTTTCGGGATCCATCCGGGATCCCGACGGGGTCCATTCAGGACTTTTTCTCGCCTATTACGGGATGATTTGGGGACCCTTTCGGCATTATTTCTGGATGGTTTTCGGGATCCGTACGGGATCCTGCCAGGGTGATTTCGGGACTATTTCGGAATCATTTGGGGTACCTTCCGGCATCATTTCTATATGGTTTTGAGGATCCACCCGGGATCCCGACGGGGTCAATTCAGGACTTTTTCTCCACTAATACGGGGTGATTTGAGGACCCTTTCGGCATCATTTCTGGATGGTTTTCGGGATCCGTACGGGATCCTGCCAGGGTCATTTCGGGACTATTTCGGGATCATTTGGGGTACCTTCCGGCATCATTTCTATATGATTTTGAGGATCCGTCCGGGATCCCGTCGGGGTTATTTCGGGACTTTTTATCGGCTGGTATCGGATCATTTGGGGACCCTTTCGGCATAATTTCTGGATGGGTTTCGGTAATTTCGGGACTATTAGGGGATCATTTGAGGACATTCCGGCATCATTTCTGGATAGTTTTCGGAATCCGTCTGGGATCCCGTCGGGGTCATTTCAGGACTTTTTCGGGACTAATACGGGATCATTTTGGGACCCTTCCGGAATCATTTCTGTATGGTTTTCGCGATCCGTCGTGGATCACCTAAGGACCCTTCGTGGATATTTTCTGGGTGGTTTTTGAGGACCGTCCGGGAGCCCGTCAGGGTCATTTCGGAACTTTTTTGGGACTATTTCGGGATCATTTGGGGTATTTTCCTGCATCATTTCTGTATGGTATTCGGGATCATTTGGGGTCCCTTCCGGCATAATTTCTGGATGGTTTTCGGTAATTTCGGGACTATTAGGGGATCATTTGAGGACATTCCGGCATCATTTCTGGATAGTTTTTGGGATCCGTGCGGGATCCCATCGGTAATTTCTGTACTTTTCAGACATTGTTTCGGGATTATTTTGGGCCTTTCCAAGATCATTTCTGGATGGATTTCGAGATCAGGGTCATTTAGGAGTCCGTTCGAGATCCCGTCAGGGTCATTTCGGGACTATTAGGGGATCATTTGATGACTTTTCCGGCATCCTTTCTGGACAGTTTTCGGAATCCGTCTGGGATCCCGTCGGGGTAATTTTAGGACTTTCTCGGGACTAATACGGGATCATTTTGGGACCCTTCCGGAATCATTTCTGTATGGTTTTCGTGATCCGTCGTGGATCCCCTAAGGACCCTTCCTGAATATTTTCTGGATGGTTTTTGAGAACCGTCCGGGAGCCCGTGAGGGTCATTTCGGAACTTTTTCGGGACTATTTCGGGATCATTTTGGTACCCTTCAGGCATCATTTCTTTGTGGTTCTCTGGATAAGTCTAGAATCGTGTCGTTGTCATTTCGGACTTTTCCGGGAACTTTTGGGGACCCTTCCGTGGCATTTCTAGATGGTTTTCGGGATCTGTCCGCGATAGCGTCGGGGTCATTTCGTGGATTTTTCTGGATAATTTCGGGATCATTTGGGGATCCTATCAGGTTATCAGCTCATTTAGTTCTTTTTTTACTCAATTACAAAAATAAAATGTATTAGACAGAAACATCTTTTTAAACAGATAACTTGATAAGCAGGCTAACGTGAATATCCCATATATTTAACTTTCTCCTTGCGGACGGGGCTGCGGGTAAAGGCTAGTATATTATAAATGGGAAAGTTTGGATGTTTGGATGTTTAGATGTTTGGATGTTTGGATGTTTGTCCAGACGTTTGTCTTTGTGACTCAATCACGCAAGAACGGCTGGACCGATTTGGATGAAGTTTTGCACACATATAGCTAATAGTCTAGAAGGATCTACTAGCTATATTTTTTTGAAAAGGGGGAGGTCCCCGCCCCCTAGAAACAGTTAAAATTTAACTATTGTATTTTTTCGTCTTTGTAACTGAATCACGCCAGAACGGCTACACGGATTTTGATGAAATTTGGTACATAGACAATAGTCTACAAGCGAAATTTTTTTCGAGCATGGAAAGTGGGTGGGGATGCCACGACCCCTTCAAACAATTACTTTTTAATAATTTTTACACATTATAATTTTACCTTTACTGACCTTCACCAATATTACAACTCAATAGGTCAAATAAGTCGAGGGCTTATAAAATGGGCAGTGACACCCTCCGTGCCCCCCTCCACCCTTCTCCCACCTCCGGTGTAAAATCTATAAATTGTTCTCACTCAATATAAATTTTCTCCAAAATCAATAGTTTTTGGTATCTGGCACATACAGATCGAAATCTAAACAATTTTGGAAAAACGAGCAGTGGTCCTCTCCTTCTCCTCCCGCCATCCGCCATCCGCCCTCCTTCAACTGTTTTTATTAGCACGCTTTTATTAGCCTGTATGTTTCTATGTAACTCTTCATTCGCTCCAACGCGCCTGCTTCTTTTTTAATATGGTTTTATAATTAGCTTCACCCTATTTGTAATCCCATTAGTGTCATATCGAAAGCCTTCCGGGATCATTTCTGGATGGTTTTCGGGATCCGTCCGGAATCCCGTCGGGGTCATTCCAGGACTTTTTCGGAATCATTTTGGGTACCTTCCTTCATCATTTCTAGATAGTTTTGGGGATCCGTCGGGGATCCCGACGGTGTCATTTCGGAACTATTTCGGGATCATTTGGGGTACCTACCAGCATCATTTCTGTATGGTTTTCGGGATCCGTACGGGATCCCGTCAGGGTTATTTCAGGACTCCTTCGGCATCATTTGGGTCCCTTCCGGCATCATTTCTGCATGGTTTTCGGGATCCGTAAGGGATCCCGTCGGGTCATTTCGGTACTATTTCGGGATCATTTGGTGTACCTTTAGGCAACATTTCTGGATGGTTTTCGGGATCCGTCCGGAATCCCGTCGGGGTCATTTCAGGACTTTTTCGGAATCATTTTGGCTGCCTTCCTTCATCATTTCTAGATAGTTTTGGGGATCCGTCCGAGATCCCGTCGGGATCATTTCGAGACTTTTTCGGGATCATTTAAGCATGGTTTTCAGGATTCGTCCGGGATCCCGTCAGGGTAATTTGTGGACTTTTCCGAAACTACTTCCGGCCAAAATGATTCCCGGGACTTCTTCGGGACTATTTCGGGATCATTTCTGGATGGTTTTCGGGATCCTTCCGGGATCCCGTCGGGGTCATTTCGGGACTTTTTCAGGGATAATACGGGATCTTTTGGGGACCCTTCCGGCATCACTCCTGGATGGATTTCGGGATCTGTACGGGAACCCATCAGGGTAATTTCGGGACTTTTTCGGGACCATTTCCGGATCATTTGGGGACCCTTTAGGGGTCATTCCATGATTTTATCTGTATTATTTCGGGATTATTTGAGGACCCTTCCGCCATCAATTCTTGATCATTTGCCGGATCCATCAGGGTCATTTCGGGACAATGTTGGGATCATTTCTGGATCCGCCCAGGATGCCGTAAGATTAATTTTGAAATTTTTTTAGTTACTTTTTCGGGATAGGTTTGAAACCCTTCCGGAATCACATCTGTATCCGTGCGGGATTCCATCGGGGTTATTTTCGGACTATTTCGGGATCATTTTGGGACCCTTCCGGAATCATTTCTCTATGGTTTTCGCTATCCGTTGTGGATCCCTCGTAATTCCGGAACTTTTTCGGGACTATTTCGGGATCCCTTTAGTACCCTTCAGGGATCGTTTCTGTGTGGTTCCCGGAAGTCTAGAATCGTGTCGTTGTCATTTCGGGTTTTTTGGGACTATTTCGGGAACTTTTGGATACCCTTCCGGGGCGTTTCTGTATGGGTTTCGTGATCCGTCCGCGATAGCGTCGGGGTCATTTCGTGGCGTTTTCTTGATAATTTCGGGATCCTTTGGGGATTCTATCAGGTTATCAGCTCATATAGTTCTTCTTTTTACTCAATTACAAAAATAAATTGCATTAGACAGACACAAATTTTTAAACAGATAACTAGATAAGCAGGCTAACGTGAATAGCCCATATATTTCATTTTCTCCTTGCGGACGGGGCCGCGGGTAAAGGCTAGTATATAAATTATAAATGTGAAAGTTTGGATGTTTAGATATTTGGATGTTTAGATGTTTGGATGTTTGGATGTTTGTCCAGACGTTTGTCTTTGTGACTCAATCACGCAAGAACGGCTGGACCGATTTGGATGAAGTTTTGCACACATATAGCCAATAGTCTAGAAGGATCTACTAGCTATATATTTTTCAAAAGGGGCGTGGTCCCCGCCCCCTAGGAACAGCTATAATTTAATTATTATATTTTTTCGTCTTTGCGACTGAATCACGCCAGAATGGCTACACGGATTTTGATGAAATTTGGGACACTGACAGTAGTCTACTAGCGAAATTTTTTTCGAGCATGGAAAGAGGGGTGGGGGTCCCACGACCCCTTCGAGAAATTATTTTTCATAATTTTTACACATTATAACTTTACGTATACTGGCCTTCACCAATATCACAGACTCAAGGGGTCAAATAAGTCGAGGGCTTACAAAGTAAGCAGTGACACCCTCCGCCCGCCCCCTTTATCTCCCCCTCTGGTGTAAAATCCATAAATTGTTATAACTCAATCTAAATTTTCTCCTAAATCAATAGTTTTTGATATCTGGTACATACAGAACGAGATCTAGACAATTTTGGAGGAACGATCAGTGGTCCTCTCCTCTACTCCCGCCATCCGCCCTCCATCAATTGTTTTTATTATCACGCCTTTATTAGCTTTACCTGTATGTTTCTATCTAACTTTTTATTCGCTCCAATGCGCCTTCTGCCTTATTAACATGGTTTTATAATTAGCTTCACCTTATTTGTGATCCCGTAAGGGTCATATCGAGACCCTTCCGGGATCATTTCTGGATGGTTTTCGGGATCGGTCCGGGATTACGCCGGGGTAATTTCGGGACTTTTTCTGGACTATTCCGGAATCATTTAGGGACTATTTCGCGATCATTTGGGGACCCTTCCGGCATCATTTCTGGATGGTTTTCGGGATCCATGCGGGATCTCGTCGGGGTCATATGGGGACTTTTTCGGGATCATTTGGGGGCTCTTCCGGCATCATTTCTGGACGGTTTTCGGGATCCGTCCGGGATATCGTCGGGGTCATTTGGGGACTTTTTCGGGATCATTTGGGGGCTCTTCCGGCATCATTTCTGGATGGTTTTCGGGATCCGTCCGGGATCTCGTCGGGGTCATTTGGGGACTTTTTCGGGATCATTTTGGGGCTCATCCGGCATCATTTCTGGATTGTTTTCGGGATCCGTCCGGGATCCGTCCGGCTAATACGGGATCATTTGGGAACCCTTTCGGCATCATTTCTGGAAGGTTTTCGGGATCCGTTCGGGATCCCGTCGGAGTCATTTCGGGACTTTTTCGCGACTAATACGGGATCATTTGGGAACCCTTTCGGCATCATTTCTGGATGGTTTTCGGGATCCGTCCGGGAACCCATTAGGGTAATTTCGGGACTATTAGGGGATAATTTGGGAACCTTTCCGGCATCATTTCTGGATAATTTTCGGGATCCGTCCGGGATGCCGACGAGGTCATTTCGGGACTATTTTGGGATCATTTGGGATACCAACCGGCATCATTTCTGGATGGTTTTTAGGATTCGTCCGGGATCCCGTCGTGGTCCTTTCGGGACTTTTTTTCGACTAATACGGGATCATTTGCGGACCCTTTCGGCATCATTTCTGGATAGTTGTCGGGATCCCGTCACGGTCATTTCGGGACTATTAGGGGATCATTTGAGGACCTTTCCGGCATCATTTCTGTATTGTTTTCGGAATCCTTTCGGGATCCCGTCAGGGTCATTTTGGGACTTTTTCGGGGCTAATACGGGATCATTTGGGGATCCTCTAGGGGTCGTTTCGTGACTTTTTCTGTTTTATTTCGGGATCATTTGGGGACCCTTCCGGCATAATTTCTTGATGGTTTGCCGGATCCATCAGGGTCATTTCGGGACCATTTTGGGATCATTTGGGGACCCTTCCGAGATCATTTCTGGATCCGTCCGGGATGCCGTAGGAGCCATTTCGGGATTTTTTGTTACTTTTCCGGGATAGTTGTTGGACCCTTCCGGGATCATTTCTGGATCTGTGCGGGATCCCATCTGGGTCATTTCCGGACTATTTCGGGATCATTTTGGGATCCTTCCGGAATCATTTCTGTATGGTTTTCGCGATCCGTCGTTGATTCCCTCGGAGCCATTTCGGAACCTTTTCTGGAGTATGTCGGGGTCATTTGGGGACTTTTTCGGAATCATTTGGGGCTCTTCCGGCATAATTTCTTGATGGTTTGCCGGATCCATCAGGGTCATTTCGGGACCATTTTGGGATCATTTGGGGACCCTTCCGAGATCATTTCTGGATCCGTCCGGGATGCCGTAGGAGCCATTTCGGGATTTTTTGTTACTTTTCCGGGATAGTTTTTGGACCCTTCCGGGATCATTTCTGGATCTGTGCGGGATCCCATCTGGGTCATTTCCGGACTATTTCGGGATCATTTTGGGATCCTTCCGGAATCATTTCTGTATGGTTTTCGCGATCCGTCGTTGATTCCCTCGGAGCCATTTCGGAACCTTTTCTGGAGTATGTCGGGGTCATTTGGGGACTTTTTCGGGATCATTTGGGGCTCTTCCGGCATAATTTCTTGATGGTTTGCCGGATCCATCAGGGTCATTTCGGGACCATTTTGGGATCATTTGGGGACCCTTCCGAGATCATTTCTGGATCCGTCCGGGATGCCGTAGGAGCCATTTCGGGATTTTTTGTTACTTTTCCGGGATAGTTTTTGGACCCTTCCGGAATCATTTCTGGATCTGTGCGGGATCCCATCTGGGTCATTTCCGGTCATTCCGTTCGGGATCCCGTCGGAATCATTGCGGGACTTTTTCGGAATCATTTGGGATCCCTTCCGGCATCATTTCTGGATGGTTTTTGGGATTCGTCCGGCATCCCGTCGGGGTCATTTCGGGACTTTTTCTCGACTAATACGGGATCATTTGCGGGCCCTTTCGGTATCATTTCTGGATAGTTGTCGGGATCCGTTCGGGATCCCGTCAGGGTCTTTTCGGAACTATTGGGAGATCATTTGTGGACCTTTCCGGCATCATTTCTGGTTAGTTTTCGGGATCCTTTCCGGGTCCCATCAGGGTCATTTCGGGACTTTTTCGGCATCATTTAAGATTGGTTTTCAGGATTCGTCCGGGATCCGTCAGGGTAATTTCTGGACTTTTCCCAGACTATTTCGGGATAATTTTGGGACCCTCCCAAGATCATTTCTGGATGGATTTCGGAATCTGTCCGGGATGCCGTCAGGGTCATTTTGGGACTATTAGGTGATCATTTGAGGACCTTTTCGGCATCACTTCTGGATGGTTGTCGGTATCCGCTCAGGATCCCGTCGGAATTATTGCGGGACTTTTTCGGGATCATTTGGTGTCCCTTCCGGCATCATTTCTGGATGGTTTTTGGGATTCGTCCGGCATCCCGTCGGGGTCATTTCGGGACTTTTTCTCAACTAATACGGGATCATTTGCGGGCCCTTTCGGCATCATTTCTAGATAGTTGTCGGGATCCGTTCGGGATCCCGTCAGGGTCTTTTCGGAACTATTAGGTGATCATTTGAGGACATTTCCGGCATCATTTCTGGATAGTTTTCGGGATCCTTTCGGGGTCCAGTCAGGGTCATTTCGGGACTTTTTCGGGATCGTTTAGAGATGGCTTTCAAGATTCGTCCGGGAACCCGGACAGGTAATTTCTGAACTTTTCCGAGACTATTTCGGGATAATTTTGGGACCTTCCCAAGATCATTTCTGGATGGATTTTGGGATCAGTCCGGGATGCCGTCAGGGTCATTTTGGTATTAGGTGATCATTTGAGGACCTTTCCGCCATCACTTCTGGATGGTTTTCGGTATCCGATCAGGTCCCCTCGGAATCATTGCGGGACTTTTTCGGGATCATTTGGGGTCCCTCCCAAGATCATTTCTGGATGGATTTCGGGATCTGTCCGGGATCCCGTCAGGGTCATTTAGGGGTGCATTCGAGATCCCGTCAGGGTCATTTCGGGACTTCTTCGGGACTATATCGGGATCATTTCTGGATGGTTTATGGGATCCGTCCATGACCCCTTAAGGGTCATTTCGGAACTATTATGTGATCATTTGAGGACCTTTCCGGCATCACTTCTGGATGATTTTCGGTATCCGTTCGGGATCCCGTCGGAATCAATGCGGGACTTTTACGGAATCATTTGGGATTCCTTCCGGCATCATTTCTGGATGGTTTTCGGGATTTTTCCGGGATCCCGTCGGGGTTATTTCGGGACCTTTTCGGGGCTAATACGGGATCATTTGGGGATCCTCTAGGGGTCGTTTCGTGACTTTTTCTGTATTATTTCGGGATCATTTTGGGACCCTTTCGGCATAATTTCTTGATGGTTTGCCGGATCCATCAGGGTCATTTCGGGACCATTTTGGGATCATTTGGGGACCCTTCCGAGATCATTTCTGGATCCGTCCGGGATGCCGTAGGAGCCATTACGGGATTTTTTGTTACTCTTCCGGGATAGTTTTTGCACCCTTCCGGGATCATTTCTGGATCTGTGCGGGATCCCATCTGGGTCAATTCCGGACTATTTCGGGATCATTTTGGAATCCTTCCGGAATCATTTCTTCCGGATCATGTGGGGACCCTTTCGCCATCATTTCTGGATGGTTTTCGGGATCCGTCCGGGATCCCGTCAGGATCATTTCGGCTCTATTTGGGGATCATTTGGAAACCTTTCCGGCGTCATTTCTGGATAGTTTCCCGGATCCGTAGGGGATCCCTTCAGGGTCATTTGGGACTATTAAGGGATCATTTGAGGACCTTTTCGGCATCATTTCTGGATAATTTTCGGGATCAGTCCGGGATCCCGTCGGGGTCATTTCGGAACTAATTCGGGATCATTTGGTGTACCTTTTGGCATCATTTCTGGATGGTTTTCGGGATCCGTAAGGGACCCCGTCGGGGTCATTTCGGGACTTATTCTCAACTAATACGGGATTATTTGAGGACCTTTCCGGCATCAGTTCTGAATAGTTTCCGGGATCCGTAAGGGATCCCGTCGGGTCATTTCGGTACTATTTCGGGATCATTTGGTGTACCTTTCGGCATCATTTCTGGATGGTTTTCGGGATCCGTCCGGAATCCCGTCGGGGTCATTTCAGGACTTTTTCGGAATCATTTTGGGTACCTTCCTTCATCATTTCTAGATAGTTTTGGGGATCCGTCCGAGATCCCGTCGGGATCATTTCGAGACTTTTTCGGGATCATTTAAGCATGGTTTTCAGGATTCGTCCGGGATCCCGTCAGGGTAATTTATGGACTTTTCCGAAACTATTTCCGACCAAAATGTATCCCGGGACTTCTTCGGGACTATTTCGGGATCATTTCTGGATGGTTTTCGGGATCCTTCCGGGAGCCCGACGGGGTCATTTCGGGACTTTTTCAGGGATAATACGGGATCATTTGGGGACCCATCCGGCATCACTCCTGGATGGATTTCGGGATCTGTACGGGAACCCATCAGGGTAATTTCGGGACTATTTCCGGATCATTTGGGGACCCTTTAGGGGTCATTCCATGACTTTATCTATATTATTTCGGGATCATTTGAGGACCCTTCCACCATCAATTCTTGATCATTTGCCGGATCCATCAGGGTCATTTCGGGACTATGAACCATGATCATTTTTGGTCTCTTCCTAACCGGTAGTCCAGCACACATGCCTTTCGAAATTATGAGCTTTTATGGCCATGGATTTGCTGCAAATTATTCCAAATTAAAATTCGGTATGTTTTATCTATTTTTGAGTGTTTTAAATTAATCCTGTAACGAACTGTTATAACTATAATTACACTTTTTGTAATATTTTAACCAACTAAATACCCGAAAAAGCAACACTATTTTCATTTAAAAAATTCTCTTTGGTTTTAAGTAATTGTAGTTTCACTCCTTTGTTCTATGAGTAGTAATTCCTTCACCCCTCTCATATCAGTTAATTTAATTTAAAAGCAAAATGTATTTCTTTTTTTAATTCGAAAAAACTGTATTGTAATTGGGGTAATTTCGGGAATTTTTCGGGATAATTTGGGGTCCCTTTCGGTATCATTTCTGGAAGGCTTTCGGGATCCGTCCGGGATCCCGTCGGAGTTATTTCGGGACTTTTTCGGGACTATTTTGGGATCATTTTGGGACCATTTCGGGATAATTTCTGGACGATTTTTGGGATTCCTCCGGGATCCCGTCCGACTTATTTCGGGACTTTTCTGGGATCATTTGGGGATCCCTCCAGATTCATGGATGGTTTTCGCGATCCCGTCAGGGTCAAATCGGGACTATTTCGAGATCATTTGGAGAACCTTCCGGCATTATTTCGGGATGTTTTTCGGGATCCATACGGAATCTCGCCAGCGTGCTTTCGGAACTTTTTCAGGGCTATATCGGATTCCGTCAAAAACATTTGGGACTTTTTGGGAGTATTTATTTGAGGATAGATACTTCAGGGGCAATTTCCGGATGATTTTCGGGGTTCCTGCAGGATCCCGTCAGGATCATTTTGGGACCCCTCAGGGATAATTTCTGGATCCTTTTCGGGATCTTCCCGGGATCCCGTCGGAGTTATTTCGGGACTATTTCGGGAATTTTTTCGGGATTATTTCGGGATCATTTTGAGACCCTTCCGGGATACTTTTTGTATGATTTACGGGATCTGTCCGGGATTCCGTCGGAGTTTTTTCGGGGCACTTTCCGGACTATTTCGCAATCATTTGCGGACCCTTCAAAGATCAATTCTAGATGGTTTTCTGGATCCCGTCAGGGTCATTTCACGAATTTTTCGGGACTATTTCGGATTCATTTTGGGATCCCTCCTGGTTAATTTCTGGATGATTTTCGGGATCTGTCCGGGAATTTTATTACCATCTTGGGACCGTTCCGGGATCATTTTAGGTCTCTTCGCAACCGGTAGTTCTGCACACATGCCTTTTTAAATTATGAGCTTTTATGGCCGTGGATTTGCTGATAGTTATTCGTAATTAAAATTCGGTATGTTCTATCTTTAATATCTAGCACAGCTTTTTATACTCAGTTGAGCAGAGCTCACAGAGTATATTAAGTTTGATTGGATAACGGTTGGTTGTACATATATAAAGGAATCGAGATAGATATAGACGTCCGTTAACACGATAACTTGAGTAAATTTTGAGGTATCTTGATGAAATTTTGCATGTAGGTTCCTGAGCACTCATCTCAGATCGCTATTTAAAATGAACGATATCGAACTATAACCACGCCCACTTTTTCGATATCGAAAATTTCGAAAAACAGAAAAAGTGCGATAATTCATTACAAAAGACCCATAAAGCGACAAAACTTGCTAGATGAGTTGAACTTATGACGCAAAATAGAAATTTGGTAAAATTTTGGACAATGGGCGTGGCACCGCCCACTTTTAAAATAAGGTAATTTAAAATTTTGCAAGCTGTAATTTGGCAGTCGTTGAAGATATCATGATGAAATCTGGCACGAACGTTACTCTTATTACTGTATGAACGCCTAATAAAAATTAGCAAAATCGGAGAGGGACCACGCCCACTTTTAAAAAAAAATTTTTTTTTAAGTAAAATTTTAACAAAAAATTTAATATCTTTACAGTATATAAGTAAATTATGTCAAGATGCAACTCCAGTAATGATATGGTGCAACAAAATACAAAAATAAAAGAAAATTTAAAAATGGGCGTGGCTCCGCCCTTTTTCATTTAATTTGTCTAGGATACTTTTAACGCCATAAGACGAACAAAAATTAACCAATCCTTTTGAAATTTGGTAGGGCATAGATTTAATTGCGCTAACTGTTTTCTGTGAAAATGGGCTAAATCGGTTGATGCCACGCCCAGTTTTTATACACAGTCGTCCGTCTGTCCTTCCGCATGGCCGCTAACCCGATAACTTGAGCAAAAACCGATATATCTTTACTAAACTCAGTTCACGTACTTATCTGAACTCAGTTTATCTTGGTATGAAAAATTAACGAAATCCGACAATGACCACGCCCACTTTTTCGATATCGAAAATTACGAAAAATTAAAAAATGCCATAATTCTATACCAAATACGAAAAAAGGGATGAAACATGGTAAGGTAATTGGATTGTTTTATTGACGCGAAATATAACTTTAGAAAAAACTTTATAAAATGGTTGTGACACCTACCATATTAAGTAGAAGAAAATGAAAAAGTTCTGCAGGGCGAAATAAAAAACCCTTAAAATCTTGGCAGGTATTACATATATAAATAAATTAGCGGTATCCAACAGATGACGTTCTGGGTCACCCTGGTCCACATTTTGGTCGATATCTGGAAAACGCCTTCACATATACAACTACCACCACTCCCTTTTAAAACTCTCATTAATACCTTTAATTTGATACCCATATCGTACAAACTCATTCTAGAGTCACCCCTGGTCCAACTTTATGGCGATATTTCGAAAAGGCGAACACCTATAGAACGAAGGCCCACTCCCTTTTAAAAATACTCATTAACACCTTTAATTTGATACCCATATCGTACAAACAAATTCTAGAGTCACCCCTGGTCCAGAAAGGCCACTCCCTCTTAAAATACTCATTAACTCCTTTCGTTTGATACCAATATTTCACAAACGTATTCTAGAGTCACTCCTGTTCCACCTTTATGGCGATATCTCGAAAAGGGGTCCACCTATAGAACTAAGCCCCACGCCCTTTTAAAATAACCATTAACACCTTTCATTTGATACCCATATCATACAAACAAATTCTAAAGTTACCCCTGGTCCACCTTTATGTGGATTATCTCGAAAAGGCGAACACCCGAAAAACGAAGGCCCACTCCCTTTTAAAAATACTCATTAACACCTTTCATTTGATACCCATATCGTACAAACAAAGTCTAGAATCACCCCTGGTCCACCTTTATTGCGATACCTCGAAAATGCGTCCACCTATAGAACTAAGGCCCACTCCCTCTTAAAATACTCATTAACTCCTTTCGTTTGATACCCATATTGCACAAACGAATTCTAGAGTCACCCCTGGCCCACCTTTATGGCGATATCTCGAAACGGCGTCCACCTATAGAACTACGGCCCACTCCCTTTTAAAATACTCATTAACACCTTTCGTTTGATGCCCATATTGTGCAAACAAATTCTAGGGTCACCCCTGGTCCACCTTTATGGCGATATCTCGAAACGGCGTCCACCTATGGAACTAAGGATTACTCCCTTTTAAAATGCTCATTAACACCTTTCACTTGATACCCATATCGTACAAACGCATTCCAGAGTCACCCCTGGTCCATCTTTACGGCGATATCTCGAAAGGGCGTCCATCTATAGAACTTAGGTCCACGCCCCTTTAAAATACTCACTAATACCTTTCATTTGATACCCATATCGTACAAACGCATTCTAGAGTCAAACCTGATCCACCTTTATGGCTATATCCCTAAATGGCGTCCACCTATAGAACTATGGCCCACTCCCTCATAAAATACTCTTTAATGCCTTTCATTTGATACACATGTCATACAAACACATTCCAGGTTTACCCTAGGTTAATTTTCCTACATGGTGATTTTCCCTTACTTTGTCTCCATAGCTCTCAATTGAGTATGTAATGTTCGGTTACACCCGAACTTAGTCTTCCTTACTTGTTTAATTTTTCATTTTCTTCTTATAAATACACTATAAGTAAAACAGCATACTTAGAACTTTTTATAAGATTTTTTCTGGCATTATTTTCGAAAATTATAAAAAGGGTTTCGACATTTTCAATGGCAATGTGCCGTCCCTTGAGCTGGTGTAATCTGCCTAAGAGTTGCCATATTAATTACTTACATGCAAAGGAATAATTTGAGTGGGCGGTAGAATTTTTTGCGGAAATCAAATTTTTAAGTCCACTCTAATGTACAGGTATAAAAGAATCGAGAAGGATATAGACTTCCATATATCAAAATCATCAGTATCGAAAAAAAATATGATTGAGCCACGTCTGCCCGTCCGTTCGTCATCCCGTTAACACGATAACTTGAGCAAGTATTGAGATATCTTCACCGAATTCGGTACACGAGCTTATCTGGACACAGAATAGATTTGTATTGAAAATGTGCGAAATCGGATGATAACCACGCCCACTTTCTATATAAAATTTTGGAAAACACAAAAAAGCTGAATGTTGTAATATGACGTGGGGACTGATATTGATATGGACGTATTTAAAATGGGCGTGGCATCGCCCACTTTTGCTCAAATCGACTTTTTTACAAATATTATTAATCCTAAATCAAAAACCGTTAAAGCTATCGTAACAAAATTTGACAGAGAGGTTGCCTTTACTATAAGGAATGCTTTGAAGAAAAATTTACGAAATCGGTTAAGGACCACGCCCACTTTTATATAAATGATTTTTGTTAGGGTCGTGGATGAATACAATAAGCTATATCTTTGCAAAAAAGAGCTTTATTTCAATGGTATTTCATTTCCCAAGTGGATTTATAACAGTAAATAGGAAAAAATTAAATTTAAAAATTTAAAAAAATGGGCGTGGGACCTCCCCTTTTATGACTAAGCAATTTTCTATGTTTCGGGAGCCATAGCTCGAAGAAAAATTAGTTCAGAAATGAATTAAATGAACGATATCGGACTATAACCACGCCCACTTTTTCGATATCGAAAATTTCGAAAAACAGAAAAAGTGCGATAACTAATTACAAAAGACAGATAAAGCGACGAAACTTGGTAGATGGGTTGACGTTATGACGCAGAATAGAAAATTAGTAAGATTTTGTACAATGGGCGTGGCACCGCCCACTTTTACAAGAAGGTAATTTAAAAGTTTTGCAAGCCGTAATTTGGCAGTCGTTGAAGATATCATGATGAAATTTGGCAGGAACGTTACTACTATTACTCTATATGTGCTAAATAAAAATTAGCCAAATTGGATGAAGAACACGCCCACTTTTTAAAAAAAAAATTTTTTAAATTCAAATTTTAACAAAAAATTTAATATCTTTACTGTATATAAGTAAATTAAGTCAAAATTCAACTCCAGTAATGATATGATGCAACAAAATACAAAAATAAAAGAAAATTTCAAAATGGGCGTGGCTCTGCCCATTTTCACTTAGTTTGTCTAGAATACTTTTATTGCCATAAGTCGAACAAAAATTTACCAATCCTTCTCAAATTTGGTAGGAGCATAGACTCTATGACGGTAACTGTTCTCTGTGAAAATGGGCGAAATCGGTGGAAGCCACGCCCAGTTTTTATACACAGTCCACCGTCTGTCCTTCCGCTCGGCCATTAACACAATAACTTGAGCAAAATAAGATATATCTTTACTAAACTTAGCCCACGTACTTACCTGAGCTCACTTTTTCTTGGTATAAAAAATGGGCGAAATCTGACCATAACCACGCCCACTTTATCGATATCGAAAATTACGAAAAATGAAAAAATGCCATAATTCTATACCAAATACGAAAAAAGTGATGAAACATGGTTTATTGACGCAAAATATAACTTTGGAAAAAACTTTGTAAAATGGGTGTGACACCTACCATATTAAGTAGAAGAAAATGAAAAAGTTCTACAAGGCGAAATCAACAGCACTTGGAATCTTGGCAGGAATACTGTTAGTGGTATTGCATATATAAATAAATTAGCAGTACCCGACAGATGATTTTCTGGATCACCTGGTCCACATTTTGGTCGATATCGCGAGAACGCCTTCACATATACATCTAAGGGCCACTCGCTTTTAAAACCCTCATTAATACCTTTAATTTGATATCCATATCGTACAAAAACATACCAGAGTCACCCCTGTCCCACCCTAATGTCGATATCTCGAAAAGGCGTCCACCTATAGACCTAAAGCCCCCTCCCTCTTAAAATGCTCAGTAACACCTTTCGTTTGATACCCATATCGTACAAACATTCTAGAGTCACCCCTGGCCCACCCTAATGGCGATATCTCGAAAAGGCGTCCACCTATAGACCTAGTGTCCACTCCCTCTTAAAATGCTCAGTAACACCTTTCGTTTGATACCCATATCGTACAAACATTCTAGAGTGACCCCTGGCCCACCCTAATGGCGATATCTCGAAAAGGCGTCCACCTATAGACCTAATGCCCACTCCCTCTTAAAATGCTCAGTAACAGCTTTCGTTTGATACCCATATCGTACAAACATTCTAGAGTCACACCTGGCCCACCCTAATGGCGATATTTCGAAAAGGCGTCCACCTATAGAACTAAGGATTACTCCCTTTTAAAATACTCATTACCACCTTTCATTTGTTACCCATATCGTACAAACACATTCTAGAGTCACCCTGGCCCACCCTAATGGCGATATCTCGAAAAGGCGTCCACCTATAGACCTAATGTCCACTCCCTCTTAAAATGCTCAGTAACACCTTTCGTTTGATACCCATATCGTACAAACATTCTAGAGTCACCCCTGGCCCACCCTAATGGCGATATCTCGAAAAGGCGTCCACCTATAGACCTAATGTCCACTCCTCTTAAAATGCTCAGTAACACCTTTCGTTTGATACCCATATCGTACAAACATTCTAGAGTCACCCCTGTCCCACCCTAATGGCGATATCTCGAAAAGGCGTACACCTATAGACCTAATGCCCACTCCCTCTTAAAATGCTCAGTAACACCTTTCGTTTGATACCCATATCGTACAAACATTCTAGAGTCACACCTGGCCCACCCTAATGGCGATATCTCGAAAAGGCGTCCACCTATAGAACTAAGGATTACTCCCATTTAAAATACTCATTACCACCTTTCATTTGATACCCATATCGTACAAACACATTCTAGAGTCACCCTGGCCCACCCTAATGGCGATATCTCGAAAAGGCGTCCACCTATAGACCTAATGCCCACTCCCTCTTAAAATGCTCAGTAACACCTTTCGTTTGATACCCATACCGTACAAACATTCTAGAGTCACCCTTGGTCCAGCTTTATGGCGATATCTCGAAAAGGCGTCCACCTATAGAACTAAGGATTACTCCCTTTTAAAATACTCTTTACCACCTTTCATTTGATACCCATATCGTACAAACACATTCTAGAGTCACCCTGGCCCACCCTAATGGCGATATCTCGAAAAGGCGTCCACCTATAGACCTAATGCCCACTCCCTCTTAAAATGCTCAGTAACACCTTTCGTTTGATACCCATATCGTACAAACATTCTAGAGTCACCCTTGGTCCACCTTTATGGCGATATCTCGAAAAGGCGTCCACCTATAGAACTAAGGATTACTCCCTTTTAAAATACTCCTTACCACCTTTCATTTGATACCCATATCGTACAAACACATTCTAGAGTCACCCCTGGCCCACCCTAATGGCGATATCTCGAAAAGGCGTCCACCTATAGACCTAATGCCCACTCCCTCTTAAAATGCTCAGTAACACCTTTCGTTTGATACCCATATCGTACAAACATTCTAGAGTCACCCCTGGCCCACCCTAATGGCGATATCTCGAAAGGGCGTCCACCTATAGACCTAATGCCCACTCCCTCTTAAAATGCTCAGTAACACCTTTCGTTTGATGCACATATCGTACAAACAGATTCTAGAGACACCCCTGGTCCACCTTTATGGCGATATCTCGAAACGGCGTCCACCTATGGAACTAAGGATCACTCCTTTTCAAAATACTCATTAACAGCTTTCATTTTATACCCATATCGTACAAACAAATTCTAGAGTCAGCCCTGGTCTACCTTTATGGCGATATCCCTAAATGGCGTTCATCCATAGAACTATGGCCTACTCTCTCTTAAAATACTCTTTAATACCTTTCATTTGATACACATGTTATACAACCACATTCCAGGGTTACCCCATATTGATTTTCCTTATTTTGTCTCCATAGCTCTCAACTGAGTATGTTATGTTCGGTTACACCCGAACTTAGCCTTCCTTACTTGTTTTATTTTATATTTATCTTAAAACGCGCTTAGGTATGTACATCTGTTCACTTTATATTTCATATCTTATACAGCCGATTATTTGAATATTACGAATGGGATAAGGTTATTGTTCAGTCCCATTAATGAAAGGTATTGGTATTTAATTTTTCAATATTACGGTTTCCATCTGAAACCATCTTCAGGACTGTGGAAAACATAAATATATAAAAAGGAACATTAATTTTGGATATATGGTAATTAAAAATTATTTATTCAACTAGGTATACATATAAACGAAACACGACTTACACTGACATATTTTTAGGATACCTACAATAACGCAATTCAACTGTACAAATATAGAAACGAGCAATTAAATACAATTAAAATTTCCTTTGAAAAAGAATAGAATATACCCGCTAAATTCATTTCGCTTGAATAAAGAAAACAACCTTGAATTTGATATTTTGGTATATCAAAAGCTATTTGTTTAACTGATTAAAATTGGTATTATGTTTGACGCCGTAACTATAAAAAATTAAAAAGAAAAAAAAAACTAATTAATACTTGGGGCGATTTATCTCCGAGAAGATTTAGGCCGAACCTCTCTTCGAATTTGATTCTTGCTCCCTCTTAATTTTCCCTACAAATTGGCGGATGGGACCTATATGTTTTATGCCGACTCAAAACGGGAGCTGATGCAAGGAAGATGAATTTTCACTGAAAAGCTTTTCATAGTATAAATACGCTTGTACTGTATACCAAATCACTGCCGAGGGGCGACCGCGCTTGGACATATTTTATCCAATTGAAAAACTTGTTCTGTTCGGACCTTCGGTGTGGTATGCGAAGCACGCTCCCACCACACCATGACGGCCACTTTTTATCAATAAGTGGTGTGTTCATTATGTGGAACATTTCCAAGGTGGAGAGCTTGTTACATTGTTTTTCTATGTTCAATATAGTAATATTTTGGAATTCGGGATAATGACCCGTATCCTTACAATGGGCCATTAATGCGGTTTTATTTTCCGATGCGCTGTTCCTAAGTTTAATATTGGACTTGTGGCCGGAAATCCTTGTCTTTAATATTAAATTGGTTGTATAGACATAAAACCTTCTCGCATAAGTGAGACCCGTCACTGTTGCATGGGATTCTGCATATTACGTTGGATTTCTCATCCTTTGGAATTCTGTCCTTTGTATTGCTGCAAATATTTTTTAAAGTATTGTTGTACGTAAAAGCTATTTTGACCTTTTCTTGGTCATATAAAACCGATCTGTCAATCCTCTTTGCTACTCTTGGAACATATCGCTTTGTATATTCTCTTATTTGTTTATTAACCAATCTATTTGGAAACTTATTTTCCTCTAGAGTTTTTTTGATGATAGTAATATTCTTCTAGTGATATATTCTGTCGCTTATTGTATGTACCCCTCTTATGAAGCTTTTGGCGGTATTTAATATTGTCCTTTTTGCATGTTTTGAATAAAAGTTAAATAGTCTTCCCGAATCTTTGGGTTTTCTCTACCAGTCAATATATAATTTGTTGTATCTCCTGTTGACTAACGTGTCCAAGTACGGTAGTTGACAATCGTTCTTCACCTCTATTGTAAATTTAGTACTTCTGCTGCAAATAAATCATCTACATACTTTGTAAGTAGGCGTGGTTTGCTAGTAGCTTCCGTCTCGAATCTTGTTAGCACACTTAAACACTTTAAATGAAAATCGGTTCGGACGTGCACATTCAGATAAGATTAAGTAACTTATAACCAAAACACTAGTAAAATATTGCTAGCCCTCTTGCTATACAAGGAAATATTTTTTGAACACCGGTGTCCCATATGGGTTAAAAATACGGTCATATTGTATACGTATAACTTAACCTCTGTGAACTTAATATTTATTTATTTATTTATCAGTCTACAAATTAAACAATTACATAGACCAAATATACCGGCACTTAAATCTCAGATGTAATACATGATATAAACAACATAAGCAGTCATCAATTTTAAAGTAATATTTAAACAGTATTGAACCAAACGCTTGTCAATTAAAGACTTAAAAGTAAGCAAAAGATAAAATGTTGTAAATGTGTTAAAATATACTTTTGAAGGAGCTAGTAAATAATAATTTATGAAATTGACAATAAAGCAAATTAATAGTAGATAAAATATATACAGAATAGAATTTATATAGAATTTCATTACATATAAAAATAATGATCACTACGCAATTTTGCAAAAAAGTTTCAAGTAACTGGTGCTTCAAATTTGAAACAGAGGGTTGAACAGTATATCACGGTTTAGCGTTCTTTGCTTCATTTCGAATTACAAATTTAATGTAGTTAAAAGGTATTTTTTAATACCAAGAAACGAGTCGCTGACGTCTAAATATTTACAGTATTTATTAAAATCACGACATAAACAGTGAAGTGGTTGGTGCATTTCATAATTCGACCTGCATGTAGCTACAAAAATTGATTGAAAATGTCTAGATGGCCTAATAGGAACGTTAAACTTAATTTCGCCAAGCAAAAATGGACTATTTATTGACCCTCTTATTAATTTAACAATAAATATGACGCCAAGCATCTCCCTGCGGCTCTGTAAAGTGGGCAGCTGTATTAGTTTTAACCGGCTGCAATAGGGGGGAAGATTTTTAGAAGGGTACCATGGTAAGTGTTTTAAAGCGAAAAGCAAAAATTGTTTCTGGACCGATTCCAGCTTGTCAGAATGAACCTGATAACGCGGATTCCAAATTATTGAAGCATATTCCAAAGTAGGTCTGACCAATGATTTAAAAAGAGTTTTTGTAACGTATGGGTCATTAAATTCTTTAGACCAACGTTTAACAAAGGCCAAAGCACCTTTAGCGCTATTCACGCAAGTTTCAATATGAAGTTTAAAATCGAGTTTTGGGTCCATAGTAACGCCTAAATCAATAAACTTAGTGACTTGCTTGATTACAAAGTCGCCAATAACATAATCATGGGATTGGAAGGACTTCCTTGTAAAACACATGAACTTACATTTAGGTAGGTTTAGTGACATGGCGTTTACATTACACCAGTCGCCAAGACTATACAGATCAGCCTGAAGACATGCCCTATCCACGGGTGAGCGGATAGGCATTACAAGTTTGACATCATCAGCGTACATCAACGGCTTGCAGCTCTTCAACACACTAGGAAGGTCATTAATGAACAACAGGAACAAAACCGGACCAAGATGGCTGCCTTGAGGAACACCAGAAGTTACGTTTATGAACCGAGACCGACAATTATTAAATATAACTGTTTGTTTTCTTTCCTTCACATAAGAAGAAACCCAAGATAGAAACAAAGGAGGAAATCCTAACCGATCAAGTTTGAGTAAAAGTATAGAATGAGAAACTTTATCAAATGCCTTACTAAAATCAATATAAATAACATCGACTTCACAATTAGTCTTAAAACTGTTGGATACAAAGGTTGTAAACTCGACAAACCAACTATGACAAACCAACTGTACAAACATAGAAAAGAGCAATTAAGTACAACTAAATTTTCTTTTGAAAAAGAATTGAATATAAGCGCTAATTTCATTTCGCTTGAATAAACATAGTGTAACGAATGTTAGCAGCACTGAGCGATGCTATCGTCTCTAAGCCGATGCTAACCAGTGACGTGAATGCACATCAATAATCCATCATTATGTATCTACATAAACGAATAAATAATTGCGTCTACACATATGTACGTATACGAACATCTGAGCGGCAATGCACAAATACATGCATATATCTTATCTGAGTTGTCACAAGAGAGAGCAATAATTTGTGCACGTAGTTGTGGCTGGCGATTTTGTAGCCGAAACAACTAGTAACTTCTGGAAATCGAAGAGCCTAGAAGTATGCAGCGTAAACTATAAAAGCAGTGCAGGCGAGTAAGAAGTAATTCAGTTTGATTTGAATTGTCAAGCAGTTACGAGTAAGACGATATCTAGCGAGCAATAGCACTATTATTTTGAAAGTCAGTTTCCTTTAAGCTATCAGTTTGGTTATTAAGCTATTCGTTGTACAGTTGGAGTGTTATTGTGAAGTACTTTAATAAAGGCCATTTTGCATTACTACAAATTGGAGTTATTTATTCAACAGTTTAGTGATTCGAACTTAGCAGAGAAAAAGCAAATAAGAGGATTTGCAAGTAAATTCGTTACAATTGGTGTCAGAAGAGGAATTGTTGAATAAATTCTAGAGGACAACAAGGACATGGCAAAGTTAAGTGAATTGAAGATCCCGCAACTGAAGAAGGAGTTGGAGAGCCGTGGATTGAATACAAGCGGCGTTAAACTCGAACTTCAGGCACGGCTACGAGAAGCAATGGAAGCAGAAGGAATTGATGTGGAAGAGCATGTCTTTCATCTTGATGGCGAGGAGACAACAAAAATTGAAGAGAAAAACGAAACATCGCAGACGGTTACCAGCACAGACTTGAACATGATTTTGGCTGCAATATCTGCTCAAACATCGACAGTAGCATCAATGTCGTCACAAATGTCATCACAACTGGAAGAGCAGAAGACATATATGGCATCACAATTGGAAGAACAGAAAACGTATATGTCATCTCAACTGGAATCGCAGGAGAACCGTATAACATCGAAGATTGAAGCACAAGAAACACGTATTTCAGAAATGTCGACACAAATTTCTTCACAACTGGAATCGCAGGAAACCTGTATAACATCAAAGATTGAAGAACAAGAGGAGCGCTTATCATTGCAGGTGGCACAAATGTCTTCACAGTTAGAAGCACAGGAAGCAAGGGTAACATCAAAGCTGGAAGCGCAGGATGCAAAAATCGCTCAACTTCAGGCAGAAGTAGATGATTTAAAAGGTCGTATGGAGCAGTTACAACTAAATCGCCCAGCTGTTTCAGCGAGTAATCCAAAGGTAAAGACACCATCCTTTGACGGTTCTGTTCCTTTTCAGGTCTTTAAGCTACAGTTTGAGAAGACCGCAGCAGTGAACCAATGGAATGCTGAAGATAAAGTTGCAGCTCTGTTCGTGGCACTGAAAGGGCCTGCCGCGGAAATCTTACAGACCATCCCAGAGTACGAGCGGAACCATTACGAAACATTGATGAGCGCTTTAGAGAGACGTTACGGAAGCGAGCATAGGAAACAGATATTCCAAATTGAGTTGCAAAACCGCTACCAAAAAGCAAATGAGACATTGCAGGAGTTTGCTTCAGATATTGAAAGATTGGCTCATCTTGCAAATGCGGACGCACCCGTGGAATACACTGAAAGGGTAAAAATCCAGAGTTTCATAAATGGCATACGGGACGTGGAAACGAAGCGAGCTACATACGCAAACCCAAAGCCAACATTCGCAGAAACGGTGTCACAAGCTCTGATTCAGGAAACAGCGTCGCTTCTGTGTAAGCCAGTTTTCAAAGCACGCCGTGTGGAAGTAGAAAGGCCAGAGTGGGTAGACCCAATTTTGGAAGCACTGAAGGGATCTCAACAGAAGAATGCCGGAGTTATTAAATGTTTCAAGTGCGGCAACCCAGGTCACATTGCACGTCATTGCGATCTTGGTGCTAATAGTTCCAACAATGTGGGTGGCCGTAAACGCAAAGCTGGCGGAAATGAGCAAGAGCGTGTCGAATGTAAAGAACGAAAACTTGCCCCGGCTATTGAATGTCCTGTGATATCTGTGTCGCAAATTGGAAGGAAATCAAGCAGTCTTACCGTCAGAGGGAATGTGGATGGTAAAGAGCGTGTACTGACTGTAGATAAGGGGGCATCTCATTCCTTGATTCGATCTGAATTAGTCAACAGGAGAGTTAAACCGTTACCTGGAGCAAGGTTGCGTACGGTCACAGGCGAGTATAACCAAGTCCAGGGAGAAGTGATATGTGAAGTACTGATTGGGAAGGTCATGGTTTTACACAAATTCATTGTGGCGAAGATCGTTGATGAAGTCATATTGGGAGTGGACTTCTTGGTTGACCATGGCATCAAGATCGATATGCAGAAAAGGGTGATGCTTTATAAGAACCAGGATGTGCCAATTAACTTCAGTTTGGAAAAAGGTTTCAGCAGTAATCGAGTACTGGTGGAGAAAAGTCGACAAAGGCCACGAAAGTCAAAGGTAAAGGTTGATGAAACGAATGGGCCAAACAAAGCGAAATCAAAAGTACCTGCGACAAAAACACCGGCATTGACAAACCCTAATGGACGCACTAAAACGACTGCAAGAATTTTGCAGGAAGCATGCAAGGGTGGTTTCAAGCCATCGCGCACTTCTGTTGGGAAACGGCGGAACGATACTGTCAAGCCAATCCGTCAAACGCAAGCTCTGCGAAGTAGTTCATTGGTCAAACAACAGAGTGTGAGGAAACGACTAAGGATAATGAGTAGTAAGATCAAACGCAGGTACAATGAGAACAATAATTCGGAAGGGTTCTTGGAGGGAGATTTGGTACTGTTAAACAACCCTCTCCGGCGGAAAGGTGTTCCAGCCAAAATTCGGTGCATTTGGGAAGGCCCGTACAAGGTTGTGAAGAAGATCAGTAATTCCATCTACCGCATACAAACCATTGGGAAACCACGAAATAGAAAGGTGGTTCATTTGGAGATGCTAGCGGCGTTTAGATCGAGAGATTTGTCTGATCGGGACGATCAGACTTAGGTGGAGGGCAGTGTAACGAATGTTAGCAGCACTGAGCGATGCTATCGTCTCTAAGCCGATGCTAACCAGTGACGTGAATGCACATCAATAATCCATCATTATATATCTACATAAACGAATAAATAATTGCGTCTACACATATGTACGTATACGAACATCTGAGCGGCAATGCACAAATACATGCATATATCTTATCTGAGTTGTCACAAGAGAGAGCAATAATTTGTGCACGTAGTTGTGGCTGGCGATTTTGTAGCCGAAACAACTAGTAACTTCTGGAAATCGAAGAGCCTAGAAGTATGCAGCGTAAACTATAAAAGCAGTGCAGGCGAGTAAGAAGTAATTCAGTTTGATTTGAATTGTCAAGCAGTTACGAGTAAGACGATATCTAGCGAGCAATAGCACTATTATTTTGAAAGTCAGTTTCCTTTAAGCTATCAGTTTGGTTATTAAGCTATTCGTTGTACAGTTGGAGTGTTATTGTGAAGTACTTTAATAAAGGCCATTTTGCATTACTACAAATTGGAGTTATTTATTCAACAGTTTAGTGATTCGAACTTAGCAGAGAAAAAGCAAATAAGAGGATTTGCAAGTAAATTCGTTACAATAGCAACCTTAAATTTGTCCTTTTGGTAGATCAAAAGCTGTTTGTTTAACTAATTTAGAGTTTGTATTACGCTTGACGCATTTACCGTAAGAAATTAAGAAGAAAAAAAAATTTATGTTTGTCGCGATTTATCTCCGAGAATATTTAGGCCGAACTTCTCTTCGAATTCGTGTCTTCCTCCCTTTCTTTTTTCCCCACTAATTGGCAGACGGGACGCATATGTTGTTTGCCAATTCCAAAGGGAAGCTGATGCAAGGAAGATAAATTTTCCCTTAAAATCTTTCCATGGCAAAAATACACTTGAACTCAGGACCTTCAGTGCGATATGGAACCACGCGCTCACCACACCCACTTTTTATCAATAACTGGTTTGCGAGTTTGGGAGGCACACGGTAAAAAGTTTGAGCCTAAATTGAAAATTTTTGGATATAACCAAATTTTGTTTAAATATATATTATAATGATCTTCCTGAGAATGTGTGGATAAAACTGGGTTTCAACGTGAAACTGGAGAAGTCCATACTTAAATTTATACAAAAAAAAAAAAAAAAATTGTGGGCGGTTCCCTTAAATCCTTTCAGTCAGTAACTAGTGATATACATTTCTGGGTCGGAACTAGACCTCAATTGCCAAATAAGTACAAGTTCGGTACTAGCAAGATTTTACCCAGTTATAAAATCGACAGCTTGGATTCTTATTTTTCATATTTAATTTGAGAAGTATGGTATCTACAAAAAACTGCTACCAGCTTTAATTAACTTGGACTATGACTATGATTTCTTTCCTTCTAATGTCGTACTAGAAGCAGCATTTAGAATTTCTGAACAAACGAAATAGTAACAAGAAAACAAGTAATCTGTCATTTTAACACCAGTTTGAAACTACCGAATTAGTTCCAATAAACCAAAACTAGTTCCAAAGCGGAAATGTGAATCTAGTTGGGAACTATTGAAAAGTTAATGCAAATCAAAGAAACTAGGACATCGCCATTTTAAATTCGCCAGTTGGAAGCATGTAAAAGAAATAGAGGGCGAACTAGTAGAGGTACTATAAACGCACCAGTTTTGAACTATAGATTTTTCCTACAACGTTGCTCAACCCACTATGTAAGAAATCGTTTCATAACACTTTATATGTATAACAAAATATTTTGAAAAAGATTCGAAAACTTGCAACACTTTTCACAAACAAAATTTGTTATTTTTGAATTTTCAGCACCAAATTTAAACTCTTAAGATAAGTTTTAAAACCAGCCGTTTGAAATTCCAGTTTTATTTTTAAGTTTTGAAACCTTTTGCTTTTGTTTCAAACCGAGTTTGTATTTTTGGATTTTTTGAAACTTTCTTGGTTTTATTTTAAAATAATTTGAATATTTTAAACATATTGTTTAAACAAGTTTTAAATTGAAATTGCATAAAATTAAACTAGTAAAGGTGTCTAAGTTCGGGTGTAACCGAACATTGTATACTCAGCTTGAGCTTCAATTATAAATTACATTTCAGATAAATTAATCTTCTACATAACACGTCGCACCGCCCGTTTAAAAAAAATGTCTCCCCATTTCCTCTTTTAATAAAACTTGATAAGTGAAATATCATTGATTCAAAAATATTTTTTGCTAAGTTATAGCTTGCTATTTAAGTCTAACACCCTTTTAGACTTGTTTTATATCTAAGTTGTCGTGGTCTTTAATCGATTCCGTTTATTTTTACTAGAAATATTTTCTGCTATATCGAAAATATGTGTCGGTCATAAAAGGGGCGCAGCCAAACCTATTTTCAAAAATTTTAGTGTTTTCCAATTTAATGTTATAATTTAATTTAGAAAGTAAAATTCTATTGATACAAAGCTCCTTTTCGCTAAGATGTAGCTTATTATTTTCGTCTACGACCCTTTTAAAAATCTTTTACATAAAAGTGAGCGTGGTCTTTAACCGATCTCGTCCATTTTTTCTAGAAATATTTCCTGCTATAGGAAGATTTTTGTACCAAATTTTATTACGATCCGTTAATTTTTCTTCGAGTTATGGCTCCCGAAACATAGAAAATTGCTTAGTCATAAAAGGGGAAGCGCCACGCCCATTTTTTAAATTTTTTTCTTATTTATTGTTATAAATGCACTTGGGAAATGAAATACCATTGAAATAAAGCTCTTTTTTGCAAAGGTATAGCTTATTTTATTCGTCCATGACCCTTTCAAAAATCTTTTATATAAAAGTGGGCGTGGTCCTTAACCGATTTCATTAATTTTTCTTTAAAGCATTCCTCAGAGTAAAGGCAACCTCTCTGCGGAATTTTGTTACGATAGGTTTATCGATTTTTGATTTATGATTAATAATATTTGTAAAATTGATTTTATCACAAGTGGGCGGTGCCACACCCATTTTAAAAATTTTCTCAAATTTTTATCAAGAGTCTCAATATCAGTTCACTCGTCAAATTTCAACATTCTAGGCGTATTATTTACTAAATAATCAGGTTTTTTTGTGTTTTCCAAAATGTTATATATATAAAAAGTGGGCGTGGTAATCATCCGATTTCGCTCATTTTCCGTAAGAATCTATTCAGATAAGCTCGTGTATTAAATTTGGTCAAAATACCTCAATATTTACCCAAGTTATCGTGTTAACGGCAGACGGACGGACGGACGGACATGGCTCATTAAATTTTTTTTTCGATACTGATGATTTTGATATATATATTTATCTATCTAGATTCCTTTATACGAGTACAACCAACCGTTAACCAATCAAAGTTAATATACTCTGTGTGCAAAGCACTCTGAATATAAAAAGACTGTCTTGAATTGAGAGATTTCCAATTTAGTAGCGAAATATTTCAAAAAGTGTTTAAACCGATTAATGGTTAAAAATTTAGGCTCATATTTCTAACCGTGAACATGCACCCGAAAATTTCATCAAGCTTAACCACTGTATATAAATAGCTCCCACAAAACTTGTATGGTATTAGTTACTTTATACATAACGAACAGCGATTAACGTCAGAAACTAAAATGAATTTCCACAATCATATCGCGATCCTGGTCATCGTACTTAGCGGTCTTTTGACCCATATAAATTCGCAACCTGGCGAGTATTTGTTATTTCTCTATTATGAAAGAAAATATCATTGTGGTTGTTCATTAGTCAGTAAGAATGTCGTGATCACAGTTGCGGGATGCCTACACGCTCCATACTCGTATCAATTTTTAATGCACGTTGCACGTAGCCCAACATCTTTATGCGAGCCATTTAGCACAGTGAAGAGTTTATCTTATCCAACTATTGATCGCGTGTGTAGAGAAGGCTTCAATGATATAGCTGGAATAGTACTGGATAAATCCTTTGAAAATATTGATGGAATGAAACCAATACCACTTTGCGAAAATGAACTTCCGGTGGGCACAAAGATGACAATTAAAGAATGGGCTTCACAATTAATAAAACCAAATCAGTTTACACTCGTAACACATGACGTAACTATAGTAGAACCAAATACTTGTGGAACTCATCCCGTAGGATATAAAATGTATTGTGCTATAGGTGGCGAAGAATTGAATGATGGAGATGGTGGAGCACCGGGCGTCGAGAATGGACGACTTTGTGCGGTGAGAATATATAATTCGCACAGGAAAAGTGCGAAATTTTATGTAAATGTAGCTGATCCACAAGTTCGCAGTTTCATAAAAAAATTGATTCGTATGAGTGATAAGTGAATTATTACTCTATCTGGGCTGAACGCTCCATTTCAGATTTACTTTATCTCAACTCACGTGAAAATATTTTGAATTTAAACTGATATGGGGAATTTCGGAATAAAATGCTGAAGGGAGGTTCCAGGAGAATGTGAAATTTGGTGCCAGAAAAATGTATCTTACAAAGCTGGGGATAGTATGTATACAAAAAAATAAATTTAACCTTTAAAAAATTTAAATTTGTTTTATTCATTTTAAAATAAAATGTGGATTTAACTATTTCAATAAGGTGGAATCTATCATACGATTTTCTGTGTTTTTGCTGGTATCGTTTGATGTACTTATAGGTGTTTGCGTTCTTTTGATGTGCTCTTGGTTTGAACATTTTTTGTAATTTTTATAACCTTATACGTTTATCGTGGGTTTGATTCGAGCTAAAGGCCTAACAATAATTATTTTATCATTGTTATTGTTATGATACATTTTTTCATAATTGAAAATATTTTAAATTAAAATAGAAGAAATAAATAATTTAGACAACTGCCAAAGCTCGTTATATAGATCCATTTCACGAACTGCTAAATTCCTTAATCGGCAACGTTTAGGCGCCGCTACACAGCGGTTGTTTGTTTGTCTTCATTATTTCTGCTTCTGTTCTGGTTCTTGCAAATTGATACTCACAGCACTGCGACCCGAAATGGATCCATACAACGAGCTTTGGCAGTTGTATAAATTTTTTCTTTCTTCTATTCTAATTTAAAATTTTTTCAATTAAGAAAAATGTATCATAACAATAATAATGATACAATAATTACTGTTTTATACGTATGTATATTTTGTGTTAACTTACACATGTTATAACGCTTGATCGACGGACAATATATTCGAAACCAAAAGCAAATTAAACATCAAAAATGTATACAATTTAAGGTACCGCAAGTGTAAACAAAAGTATGCACAAACAAATATATAGTGATACGAACAATAGAAGAAAAATATGTTGTTATCTAACATTATGATTTGGTGATCTTAAATATGCTGCTAGCGGAATACTTTATGTATGTATATGCATATGCGCATTGGTCTGTGTCACTTTTAAAATTAATTCCCTTATCGTTAGGCGTGTTAGTAATGTTGTGAATTTCTATGGTGAAGTGCTTATTACGTTGTTTCTCTATGTCCAATATAGTAATATTTTGGAAATTGGGATATTTGTTGTTGTTATTGTAGTGATAAGGTTGCTCCCCTAAGTCTTTGGGGAGTGTTATCGATGTGATGGTCCTTTGTCAGATACAGATCCGGTACGCTCCGGTAACACAGCATCAGTAAGGTGCTAGCCCGACCATCTCGGGAACGATTTATATGGCCACGATAAACCTTCAGGCCATCCCTCACTCCCCACCCTCAAGTTCCATGAAGAGTTTGGGGTTGCCAGAGCCTCGTCTGTTAGTTAAACAGGATTCGCCGCGGATAGGTGAGGTTGACAGTTGCGTTTGGAGAAGCTATATATTGCGCTGGCAACCTGAAGGATTGCGCTACACAGGCCCGTGAATCTGGTATTTTAGTCACCTCTTACGACAGGCATACCTACCGCGGGTATATTCTGACCCCCTAACCCGCTGGGGTAAGTCGGGATAGTGGCCCGTATCCTTACATTTTCCGATTATGAAGCTTTTGGCGGTATTTAATACTGTTCTTTTTTCATGCTTTGACTAACAGTTAATTAGTCTTCTGTACCAGTCAGTATATAATTTTTTATTTCTCCTGTTGACTAACGTGTACTGTACACGTGTAACTTAACTTATGTGAACTTAAAATACGGCAATTCAACTGTACAAACATAGAAACGAGCAATTCAATACAACTGAAATTTCCTTTGAAAAAGAATAGAATATACGCGCTAATTTTATTTCGCTTGAATAAACATAACAACCTTGAATTTGTTATTTTGGTAGATCAAAAGCTCTTTGTTTAACTGATTAAAATTTGTTTTACGCTTGACGCATTAACCATAAGAAACAAAAAAAAAAAAAACAAGTAAGGAAGTTCGAGCGAAACCGAACATGACATACCCAGCTGTACAATTGAAATGCTGTTGTTGTTTGTTTTGTGTGCTTAATAGTGTTATAAGGCTGCGCAATGATACATATATCATATGGTTCTATTCGAACTAATTTTTCTTCGATTTATGGCTCCGGAAACATAAAAAGTTGCTTAGTCATAAAAGGGGCGGTGCCACGCACATTTTTTAAAGTTCGAAATTTTTCCTATTTATTGTTATAAATCCACATGGGAAATGAAATACCATTGATATAAAGCTATTTTTTGCAAAGATATAGCTTATTTTATTCATCCACGACAATATCAAAACTCTTTTATATATAAGTGGGCGTGGTCCTTAACCGATTTCATTAATTTCTCTTCAAAGCATTCCTTATAGTAAAGGCAACCTCTGTCGGATTTTGTTACGATAATTTTAACGATTGTTTATTTATGATTAAAAATATTTGTAAAATTTATTTTATCACAGGTGGGCGGTGCCACGACCATATTAAAAATTTGTTTCAAATTTTTATTAAGAATCTCAATATCAGTCCACATTATAGGTGTATTATTTATTAAATAATCAGGTTTTTTGTGTTTTCCAAAATGTTATATATATAAAAAGTAGGCGTGGTTATCATCCGATTTCACTCATTTTCAACACCAATCTATTCTGGGCACAGATTAGCTCGAGTACCAAATTTGGTGAAGATATCTCAATAATTATTCAAGTTGTCGTATTAACGGACAGGCGGACGGACGGACCGACATGGCTAAATCAAATTTTTTTCTATACTAATGATTTTGATATATGGAAATCTATATCTATTTCGATTCTTTTATACCTGTAGAACCAACCGTTATCCAATCAAAGTTACAAGTACAGCTGTGTATAAAAATAGTAATAAATACTTGGCGCGATTTATCTCCTAGAAGATTTAGCCCGAATTTCTCTTCAAATTTGCGTCTTGCTCCCTTTTGATTTTCCCTACAAACTGGCAGACGGTACCTAGGTATATGTGTTTTGCCTTTTCCAAACGGAAGCTGATGCAAAGAGAATACATTTTCACTGAAAATCGTTTCATGGTAGAAATACGCTTGAACTCAGGACGCCCAGGAAGCTCAGGTCAAAGAACAGGTGCATGAGTTGAGATGCGAAATAATTGGCAGTCTGCTCTGACTGCAGCTAGCTTTTTTTTTTCTTTTTTTTTTTTTTTTGATGAGGTAGTGATCCGGGTCGAGGGCATAAGGGCCATGTTTCACACAGTGGTTTATACGGCGTTAAAGTCGTCAAGCACGACTTTTATATCATGGCGGGGGCAGCGTTCGTATGTGCGTTCTAGGCGCTGGTAGATTGCTATATTTATGGCTGCCTTGTCCATCTTATCAAAGAAGTTGCTAATGTAGAGGAACTGGAGGAGTCGAATGAATTCCTAACAAGGACGCTTATGACTGCGTATAACAAAGCTTGCCCTCTAAGAAGATTCAGAGGAAAAGCAAAGCTGCCATGGTGGAGCAATGAGCTGAGCCTTCTAAGAAGACAGGTAAAAGAAATGTTTAAGCTCGCAAAGACCGCGGAAAGCGAAGCGTGCCGGGACGAGCACAGGGATCTACTGAGGATCTACAAGCGAGAAATTACCAGGGCGAAGAGGAACTTATGGAAAAGTTTCTGTACGGACATAGAGTGCTCCAGCGAAATAGCACGGTTGAGAAAAGTCCTAGTAAGGGGAAATGTAGTCCGGGGACTAATAAAGAAAGATAACGGGGAATGTTCACGTAATAGTGAGGAATCCCTTTAGGTGCTTCTCGATACACATTTCCCATCGGGAGACGGTTTAGAGGAGCCAGCAGACATCACTCACACTTCGATCACGGAGCTAATAGTGCCGGGGTTGGTGACCGATACCAAGATCGAGTGGGCAGTGAAAACGTTTTCTAAGTTTAAATCGCCGGGCCCAGATGGTGGGGAAGATCGGTCACATGTATTCCAAAGACTATAGACCCATTAGCTTAACATCATTTCTGCTCAAAACCTTTGAGAGGCTGATAGATGTGTATATAAAGTCCAACGTGGATGAAAAGCTGCTCTCCACAACACAGCATGCATACACCAAAGGCAAGTCGGTAGACACCGCATTGCATAGGGTGGTAATAAGCATAGAGAAATCCCTGGAGTATAAGGAGTATGCTCTAGGAGTCTTCTTGAACATTTCCGTGGCTTTCAATAATGTTGCAAAATGGGCGATTATGGATGGTCTTAATTACATTAAAGTACATCCTGCCTTAATCAGATGGATCGGCTGCATGTTAAATTGCAGAAAGGTTACATCAAAATGGGGATTGTACGAGGAGACGAAATCAGTGGACAGGGGCATGCCGCAGGGAGGGGTGCTATCACCTCTGCTGTGGACGCTGGTCATCAACCAACTGCTCAGGCAATTCGATGAGGGACCCGTAAAACTTACGGCTTACGCAGATGACGTTGCAATGGTCATAAGTGGAAAGTGCCTTCCAACGATTAGTTCTTTGATGAATCGGGCGCTTCGCGATATTCATAACTGGGCATCTAATGTCGGGTTGAAAGTCAATGCGGAGAAGACGGACATGGTCTTATTTACAAAGAGGTACAAGGTCCCAAATTGGACCAGGCCTAAGTTAGGAGGGGTGACCTTACAGGAGAAACCTTGCACAAAATATTTAGGAATCATCCTAGACAGTAAGCTGTCATGGAAGCTCAACGTGGAGGAGAGGGTCAAAAAGGCCTCAACGGCACTCTACGCATGTAAAAAAATGCTGGGGTGTAGGTGGGGCCTATCGCCCTCTCTTTCTCATTGGGTTTTTACAGCGATTGTAAGCCCTGTTCTATACTATGGAGTTCTTGTTTGGTGGAAAGCCACACAAAAAACAACATACCTCAAAAAATTAGAGGGGGTATGCAGACAATCGATGCTTAGCATTACGGGAGCCCTGAAAACAACCCGACGGCTGCACTGTATGCCATTTTGCATATCCCACCTGTAGACCTAGTAGCAAAGAACAAAGCGTTAACGACCGCAACCAGGCTTGGTGCTTCGGGCCAGCTTGAGCGCCGACCATATGGCCATAGTAGTATAGCGTCATCAATCACAAGACGAACAGACTACATGATTATCTATCTATGTTTCGAGGGAGATCTTAAGGCCACAATAGAGGTGGATGGTTGGCGCAAGAGTGCGCAAATGGCGGACGAGGCGATACATGTGTACACCGATAGTTCCAAAGTAGTGGAAGGAGTTGGGTCTGCGGTATACTGCCCTGATCCGGAAATAAGCAGATCCTATAGGCTGCCGGATTACTGTAGCGTTTTCCAAGCGGAAATATTAGCCGTAACCAAAGCAGTAAAAACCCTGGTAGAGAATAGCTTAAGCTGCAACCGTGTTAACTTTTATATTGACAGTCAAGCAGCAATTAAGGCAATAATCTCGCATAGCACAGCATCTAAATGCGTGTTAGAGTGTAAGCAGTCTCTGGAGAGAATCGGGACAGGGAGAAGCATACATCTATATTGGGTCCCAGGGCATATGGGAATAGATGGGAATGAAAAAGCGGACGAACTAGCTAAAAAGGGCGCATCCCTTGAAGCTTGCTCCGTAGATGTCCCAATTAGATTTGGCGAGATTAAGCGAAGGCTAGAGGTGCACATGATCGACCAAGCGGGAAAGGCGTGGGTTCAAGAGCGGGGCTGAAAAGTGTCGAAGACTATGTGTAGGTCTTACAACCTTAGAATAACACAGTTGGTCCTCTCATTAAAAATAGAGAACTGTAGACTTATGACGGGTATTCTGACTGGACACTGCCTTCTGGCGTCACATGCCTTTAAACTAGGCTTGGTCAGTGATAGCAGATGTAGGAAGTGCAGGTTGGAGGAGGAAACGATCGAGCACGTTCTGTGCTCGTGCTCTGCACTTGCCAGGCTAAGACTCCAGCTATTAGGAGTGATACAGCTGTCAGATCTAGAAGCAGCAAGTGGCTTAAGTCCTAGGAAGCTTCTAGTATTTGCCAAGAGAACGGAGTTATTTTATAACATAGGTCCTGGTTTTCGATAGAGTTTTTCAGTATGGTCGTTAAAACAAACTTCTGGTAACACTACGGACTCAATCAGTCTACGTGAAGTCCTCATGGACCGGCCAGTTCAACCTACCTACCTACCTGTCCATCTTATATTTTGGCTGATGGTGATCTCGGCTTTTACTTACAGGAAGAACTCAACAAACCGGGTGGTGGCACCAACACATTGAGGCAACATACACTCCAGGCGCATGCCTAAAACTCGTAAGCGAAAAAAAGGGAGTTCTCATTATATTGGATTTTGTTAGAATTTTCTTTGGGGTGAGACTTTACATGGCGAGTACCAAGCTTAGCGCCTTATCTGCTCAGCGTGGCTGATGTGTTCTAATACAAGTTTGTATTACAAGACAGCTGACTGTTTGCAGTCGCACGTTATGGTGACCAGACGCTGCTGATGAAATCCCCCACTTAGGCCCTAAGCCGATTATGACGGATTGGCCTACCTAGGTTGAAACCTTCTCACATTAGCTCACCACCAAATAGATTCTCAGTGGATATCCGGAGAATACTTGGCGACAAGCTACCATAAGGAGTGAGCTGCGTGAACTGCATGCAAACGAATCGCCCTAGTCAAATGCTGGCGCTTGCCGGTCAGAAGCTTTTCCCACATTACGTAGAATTTTACACAACCACATGAAAAGTTTATGTTTAAGTTCTTTACGTGTCCGGAAACTTTTTACTTTTCATCCACTCTCTTTTTTTCATCCGTCTTCATTGCAAAACACCACGTTACTGTGTGCTTAAAAGTGCATTCCGTAAAATGTAAATTCAACAAGTAAGGAAGGTTAAGTTCGGGTGTAACCGAACATTACATACTCAGTTGAGAGCTATGGTGACAACATAAGGGAAAATAACCATGTAGGAAAATGAACCGAGGGAAACCCTGGAATGAGTTTGTATGACATGTGTATCAAATGAAAGGCATTAAAGAGTATTTTATGAGGGAGTGGGCCATAGTTCTATAGGTGGACGCCATTTAGGGATATAGCCATAAAGGTGGATCAGAGTTGACTCTAGAATGCGTTTGTACAATATGGGTATCAAATGAAAGGTATTAATGAGTATTTTAAAAGGGCGTGGACCTAAGTTCTATATATGGACGTCTTTTCGAGATATCGCCGTAAAGATGGACCAGGGGTGACCCTAGAATTTGTTTGCACAATACGGGCATCAAACGAAAGGTGTTAATGAGTATTTTAAAAGGGAGTGGGCCTTAGTTCTATAGGTGGACGCCGTTTCGAGATATCGCCATAAAGGTGGGCCTGGGGTGACTCTAGAATTCGTTTGTGCAATATGGGTATCAAACGAAAGGAGTTAATGAGTATTTTAAGAGGGAGTGGGCCTTAGTTCTATATGTGAATGCATTTTCGAGGTATCGCAATAAAGGTGGACCAGGGGTGACTCTAGACTTTGTTTGTACGATATGGGTATCAAACGAAAGGTGTTAATGAGTATTTTTAAAAGGGAGTGGGCCTTCGTTTTATACGTGCTCGCCTTTTCGAGATATCGCCATAAAGGTGGACCAGGGGTGACTTTAGAATTTGTTTGTATTATATGGGTATCAAATGAAAGGTGTTAATGATTATTTTAAAAGGGCGTGGGGCTTAGTTCTATAGGTGGACCCCTTTTCGAGATATCGCCATAAAGGTGGACCAGGGGTGACTCTAGAATTCGTTTGTGCAATGTGGGTATCAAACGAAAGGAGTTAATGAGTATTTTAAGAGGGAGTGGGCCTTTCTGGACCAGGGGTGACTCTAGACTTTGTTTGTACGATATGGGTATCAACTGAAAGGTGTTAATGAGTATTTTTAAAAGGGAGTGGGCCTTCGTTCTATAGGTGTTCGCCTTTTCGAAATATCGCCATAAAGGTGGACCAGGGTGACCCAGAACATCATCTGTTGGATACCGCTAATTTATTTATATATGTAATACCTGCCAAGATTTTAAGGGTTTTTATTTCGCCCTGCAGAACTTTTTCATTTTCTTCTACTTAATATGGTAGGTGTCACAACCATTTTATAAAGTTTTTTCTAAAGTTATATTTCGCGTCAATAAAACAATCCAATTACCTTACAATATTTCATCCCTTTTTTCGTATTTGGTATAGAATTATGGCATTTTTTTCATTTTTCGTAATTTTCGATATCGAAAAAGTGGGCGTGGTCATAGTCGGATTTCGTTCATTTTTCATACCAAGATAAAGTGAGTTCAGATAAGTACGTGAACTGAGTTTAGTAAAGATATATCGATTTTTGCTCAAGTTATCGTGTTAACGGCCATGCGGAAGGACAGACGGACGACTGTGTATAAAAACTGGGCGTGACATCAACCGATTTCACCCATTTTCACAGAAAACAGTTAACGCCATAAAATCTATGCCCCTACCAAATTTCAAAAGGATTGGTTAATTTTTGTTCGACTTATGGCGTTAAAAGTATCCTAGACAAATTAAATGAAAAAGGGCGGGGCCACGCCCATTTTTAAATTTTCTTTTATTTTTGTATTTTGTTGCACAATATCATTACTGGAGTTGAATCTTGACATAATTTACTTATATACTGTAAAGATATAAAATTTTTTGTTAAAATTTTACTTTAAAAAAAAATTTTTTTTAAAAGTGGGCGTGGTCCTTCTCCGATTTTGCTAATTTTTATTAAGCGTACATATAGTAATAAGAGTAACGTTCCTGCCAAATTTCGTCATGATATCTTCAACGACTGTCAAATTACAGCTTGCAAAATTTTAAATTACCTTCTTTTAAAAGTGGGCGGTGCCACACCCATTGTCCAATATTTTACTAATTTTCTATTTTGCGTCATAAGTTCAACTTATCTACCAAGTTTCGTCGCTTTATCGGTCTTTTGTAATGAATTTTCGCACTTTTTCGGTTTTTCGAAATTTTCGATATCGAAAAAGTGGGCGTGGTTATAGTCCGATATCGTTCATTTTAAATAGCGATCTGAGATGAGTGCTCAGGAACCTACATACCAAATTTCATCAAGATACCTCAAAATTTACTCAAGTTATCGTGTTAACGGACGGACGGACGGACGGACGGACGGACATGGCTCAATCAAATTTTTTTTCGATCCTGATTATTTTGATATATGGAAGTCTATATCTATCTCGATTCCTTTATATTTGTACAACCAACCGTTATCCAATCAAACTTAATATACTCTGTGAGCTCTGCTCAACTGAGTATAAAAAGTAAAGTTCAGCGTTGTTGCATCATATCATCTTTTATTATACTCAGCTGAGAAGAGCTCACAGAGTATATTAATTTTTTTTGCATAACGGTACTTCGTAATGGCGTAAACTAATCGAGATAGATATAGACTTCTATATATAAAAATGATCTGGACGATAAAAGAAATTAATTTAGCCATGCCCGTCTGGCCGTCTGTCCGTAAATGAAATTTGGCATGTAAATTCCTGGGCACTCATCTCAGATCGCTATTTATAATGAACGAAATCGGACTATAACCACGCCCACTTCTTCGGTATCGAAAATTTCGAAAAACCGAAATAATGCGATATTCATTACAAAGACGGATAAAGCGATGCAACTTGGTAGAAGGGTTGACCCTATGACGCAGAATAGGAAATCAGTAAAATTTTGGAAAGTGAGCGTGTCACCGTCCGCTTTTGAAAGAAGGTAATTTAAAAGTTTTGCAAGCTGTAATTTGGCAGCTGCGTATGTTATGTTCGGTTACACCCAAAATTAGCCTTCCTTTCTTGTTTTACTCTGATTTATTATATTTTGTATCCATATTTACTACTAGCAGCTACTCTCCAATTTCCTCTTCAATTTTTTCACCATTACAATAATATCAATAATAACATGTGAACAATTTCTTTGCTCATTTTCCCGTACCTTTCAACATTGAGGTGGGATGAGGTGTGTGAGGCAATGGAATTGAATATTAGTGGTTTTTATTCCGTTAGAGGGAACCTTTTTTTTTTGAGGAAATGTTAATAACATTAAGAAATGGTGGTTGGCATAATTGCAAATATTTAGCTACTTCCCTTATCATAGCTGTCTAATGAATCCTTAAATACCTAAATTCTAACAGATCTTAAAATTGTTAGCAAAACATTTCTGCAAATTAATATCGATATTATCTTAAAAGAGTTTACAAATACAAGTTCTGAAACTAACACCAAGTTAAGTTTAGGATGATCGGGCTAGTCCATCAGAACTTCATATAGATTAAATGAATCCATTTTGTCACAAGAAGTTTGTCTAACAACCAAACAGAAAAACCCCATCCAAAACCAGAACCTGTGATAGAGAAACTCCGCCCTCTTGACTTATACTGGAAGCCCTCTATAACCTATTCTACTTGCTGCATCTCGATATGATATCTGAATAACTCCTTACACCTGGAGCCTTAGATTGGCAAGCGTTGCGCACGAGCGCAAACCGTGTTTGAACGTTTCAACCTCCAAAGGCTTATTTAAAGGCATGTGAAGCCAGAAGGCAGCGTCCAATTAGAGTACCTGTCAGTAAGTAAGTATAATGTTGTAAGACCTACACATGATCTTTGACATTTTGCAGTTCGAGCTTGGGTCCACACCTTCCCCCCTTGTTCGACCATGTGCAACTCTTCTTCCAGTGTTTCTACTCTTTTGGTTATGGCTATTACTTTCGCCTGAAAAATATCTCTGTGATCTGAGAGCTTGAAGGATCTTTTTAATTCCGAATCAGCGCAGCGTACCGCAGACCTGAGCCTCGTTGCTGTTATAAACGCATGTTCTTTTGCACGAGGTGTGCAAGTCGAATGTGCAGAATGGCATATAGTGCAGCCATCGGGGTTGTTTTGCCTTCCTAAATGATAAGCATTGATGGCCCCTCTAATTTTATAAGGTAGCTTATTTTTATACTCAGTTGAACAGAGCTCACAGAGTATATTAAGGAATCGAGATAGATATAGACTTCCATATATCAAAATCGTCAGTATCGAAAAAAAATTTGATTGAGCCATATTCGTCGGTCCGTCCGTTCGTCAACACGATAACTTGAGTAAATTTTAAGGTATCTTGATGAAATTTGGTACGTAGATTACTGGGCACTCATCTCAGATCGCTATTTAAAATGAACGATATCGAACTTTAAGCACGCCCACTTTTTCGATATCGAAAATTTCGAAAAATCGAAAAAGTGCGATTATTCATTACCAAAGACGGATAAAGGGATGAAACTTGGTAGGTAAGTTGAACTTATGACGCAGAATAGAAAATAGTAAAATTTTGGACAATGGGCGTGGCACCGCCCACTTTTAAAAGGAGGTAATTTAGAAGTTTTGTAACTAGTAATTTGGCAGCCGTTGAAGATAGCATGATGAAATTTGGCAGGAACGTTACTCTTATTACTATATGTATGCTTAATAAAAATTAGCAAAATCGGGGAACGAGCCCACTTTAAAAAAAAAATTTTTAAATCAAATTTTAACAAAAAATTTAATATCTTTACAGTATATAAGTAAATTATGTCAACATTCAATTCCATTAATGATATGGTGCAACAAAATACCAAAATAAAAGAAATTTTCAAAATGGGCGTGGCTCCGCCCTTTTTCATTTAATTTGTCTAGGATACTTTTAATGCCATAAGTCGAACAAAAAATTTACCAGTCTTTGAGAAATTTGGTAGGGGCTTAGATTCTAGGATTCTAGGTTTTCTGTGAAAAAGGGCGAAATCGGTTGAAGCCACGCCCAGTTTTTATACACAGTCGACCGTCAGTCCTTCCGCTCGGCCGCTGACACAATAACTTGAGCAAAAGTTGATATATCTTTACTAAACTCAGTTCAAGTAATTATCTTAACTCACTTTGTATTGGTATAAAAAATGGCCGAAAGCTGACTATGACCACGCCCACTTTTTCGAAAAGAGAGATGAAACATGGAAATTGGATTGGCTTATTGACGCAAAATATAACTTTAGATAAAAACTTTGTTATATGTGTGTGACACCTTCCATATTAAGTAGAAGAAAATGAAAAAAATTCTGCAGGGCGGAAGCAAAAGCCCTTGGAGTTTTGGCAGGAATACTGCTCGTGGTATTACATATATAAATAAATTAGCGGTACCCGACAGACGTTGATCTGGGTCAGCCTGGTCCACATTTTGGTGGATATCTGTATCTATAGAAGTAAGGCCCACTCCCTTTTAAAATACTCACTACCACCTTTCGTTTGATACCCATATTGTACAAACGCATTCTAGAGTCACCCCTGGTCCACCTTTATAACGATATCTCGAAAAGGCGTCCGCCTATAGAACTAAGGCCCACTCCCTTTTAAAATACTCATTAACACCTTTCATTAGGTACCCTTATCGTAAAAACATATTCCAGGGTTACCCTAGTTTCATTTTCCTACCTGGTGATTTTCCCTTATTTGGTCTCCAAAGCTCTCAACTGAGTATGTAATGTGCGGTCAAACCCGAACTTAGCCTCCCTTACTTGTTTGTGTTTCTGTTCACCAAATAAGAACCCCAGGATAGGTTAAAGAACACGGTAGAAACCCAGTGAGAAAAAGAAGGCGAAAACCCCACATATACTTCAGCGTTTTACATGCATAAAGTTATAGCGAGGCCTTCTTCACTCTCTCCTCCACGTTGAGCTTTCGCGACAACTTACTGTCTGCAATGATTCCTTGATATTTTGTGCAAGATTTCTTCTGCAGGGTCACCCCTACTGGCATTCTGTACCTCTTAGTAAACAAGACCATATTGATTATAATTTTGAGCCATTCCACGAGCGCTCTCTAGAAATTCGTACATGGGCCCGCCGATTTAAGCTTAGATAAAGTCTTCATCACCCATTCGATCTTGGTATAGGTTACCAAGTCCGGCACAACTCGCTCCATGTTTAAAGTGTAGCCGCTGTCTGCTGGCTCTTCTGAATCGCCGCACGATGGGAATCGTGTATGTAAAATCGCTTTAAAGAATAACTCCGAAAGTTATTGTTAAATTATCTTGAAACTATTTTAAATATTTAAATAACTATAAAGGTGGTCTCACCCAGAGATGCAAAATCCTCTCGGATGGTATTAAAGTTCAAATCTCCAATACTCTCATATCAAAAATTTAATGCTTTTAATTTCACCCCACAAATATTTTGTTTGCAAACATAATTTTCTTTCATTACATTTTCAAGGCGAAATGCCAAAGGTGAATTCTAATGATGTTATCAAGTTTCAAGGACAATTCCATTTTATCTTCGCTTTGACACTTGTGAATGCAAATAATTACATAAACATGCAAATATACTACAAACATGCATACATTTCATTAAATAACACAAACATTGAAAGTAGGTACAAATATGTGGCAGTTTATGAATATATGTATATATGTTAATTAGGCCGGGTCGATTTGTGGGGAGGTAAAAAAATCGCCCTTGCTCTGTGAAAATCATATTCTAGGGATCAAAATAAGAAACTATGCCAAAGGAACCATACCGCTAGAAACAATTCTGGTGTCCCCCCCCCCCTTTGGGTCGTAGGGGAAATTTTTAAAAATCCCACTTTGGAATGCCTATGTTTTTTCTTCTTGGAGTTTATTTTTCTCTTTAGAAATTTATTTAGTCAGAACATAAGTAAATGAAAAAATGAATTTAACTTAATAAAAGAAAAGAAATTTAAAAAAATTATTAGAAATTAACGTTTTTACAACCCCCTTTTAAAACCAAGGCATCACTGTGATGCATTTGCATGTCGTAAACATAGTTGTGTGGGTTTTTATTCAACCGTTTTAAAAAATGAATGAATCACTGTGAAACAATTGCAGATCGTAAAATTGCTTGTGTTGTTTTTTTTAAGCTACCACAAGACTCAGCAGGTAGAACTGAAATTGCTCCTACCCAAAAGTTCGAGCCAAAGTGGGGGACATCAGAATTCGTTTTAGAGGTATCGTTCCTTCGGCAAAGTTTCTTATTTTGATCCCTAGGATAAGATGTTCACATAGCAATGAGCAATTTTTGAATCGACCCGCCCTAATGTTTATGCTTATATTAGGGTTTGGTTAGGCTAGGTAAATCTCGCATTGATCTTGGAAGTATCCTTCAGAGAGCTTTCCCCGCGTACTCTCAAATGCTGGTCAGCTGAGCCTAAAGTGGCCACACACCTCGCCGTCCTCCATACAGCTGGAGTTGTCTAGAATATATAGGCGCACTACATGGATCTCCACTGCCCTGACTTAACTCCAATAACCATTGAAAGATGATCTTTTTTAAATTCCAATAGCTTAACAATGGGCCAGAAAGTCTTAGGTTATAGGCGTTTTCTTAGCTGTGCCGCACAGAGATCAAATGTTCAATGAAATCCCAAATTCTACACTGGCAGACACGTTAACATCAGCCTCATAGTTGTCAGAGATATTCTTATGCTCTCGCACCCAGATAAGTTTTAACAAAAAGTAGTTAGATATCACTGCAAGTGAGGTTAAGCAATCTCTCACAGTCTTGGTAAGTTCCGGTGGCAGAGCTAATTGCTTTGGAAGGCGCCTGAGTATCTGACTAGAAGTCAAATCCTCTGACAATTGCAGCGGCGAATAATATCCCATCTAAACCATCCCTTAGGGTGGAGGCTTCCCTCAGAAACATTCTGCATTGATTGTTCAGCCTAAATTTCCAGCTTGTGTGCACTTCAAAGCAGTATTATCCACCCCAACCCTCTGTTCAGCCTGGACTCATCGGCGAATTGGTACACCAGACTCTCGTACCATATCCAACCACAATCGATTCCTCGCTTGAAAAACTAGTATTAAATGTGGCAACAGGAGGGGAAGGTGACACATAGATAGATACCAAAAGGTCTGAATTGCTACCATCTTAGATGTAGGAAGGAAGAGTATCGTTTTTACTGGGATAGGTGATATTTTCTAATATTTCAAATTAATATCAATAACGTTCCGAAAAATGTCTGCTTTCTTGCGAACTTCTGAAAGAGAAAATTCTGTATTGCATGTGAGCACAACCTCTCTGGCTTCCCCAATCCAATTTATAACCACACTTAGCCGTGTTGAATCCTATATATTTAGCAAGCGAAACGCAGGCAATCACACATTCCTCACGGAAGGAGAGGATTGAGTGACCTAAAAGGTTTAGCGCCGTCACATCAAATTGTTCCCGAGATGGTCGGAATAGTACCATAATGGTGACGCATCAGCTCAATGTTCGGCAAAGGACCAAGGCAACATCGATAAAATGTACAAAGGCATCGTGGAGTCTCCTTATCGCTACCAGCAAAAGAAAAAGAAAAAAACTTACACTGGGGACAGCTTTGATGTAATTTAGCCAGATCAAAAAAAAACAGCATAAAAAATCTCAATGTTCAAGAAAGGTTAAAAATTTTTTGAATTCATGGTTTGCGTCAATAGAGTAATCAATTTTTACCAAGCCCTTTTCTGGGTGAATAATTTAACTTGTATTGAATAAAGTATATAGATCGGTAGGTATTCAAATGAAGAATCTGATAGTATGCATAACTTGAGGTTTTTATGAATAAATTCCAGCTTCAGCTTGGATTTTCATTTTAGCGCCACCTATGTAGATGTTTATACCCCTACTGGGCCTTCGCCCTATTCTTCATTTATGTTCTGCACCTGGAAGTCCAAAACAAACGTGATGTGGTGGTTAGTTAAGTTGTGATTCCAATTAAACGTTCATTTGTCATGTCATCTTATATCGTCCCGTAGAGCCCCTTTCGCGGGCCATGCGGGCTATACGAACATTAGTCGAGGTTTCAAATGAAAAATAACGTTGAACGCTTCCTGAGTTACGTTGCTAACTGCGCCTGATATACATAGATTTGCTAGCCTTTTGCAACTTCCCCACCCCATGTTGATTGATTTTCCTCTCTAGCGGTTTTCACCACATAAGTGCTCTATACGTTAGTATAGCTTGGACGACTGTGTGGTGCATGCCTTGAATGATATGCGGTAACAGTTCCCAGTTTTTCTCGATAGCATTTTTGTAAGTGTTGTACGTTTCCTGAGCTTTCTTTGATCTCAGCTGAAGGTGTTCAATAAAATGGGTTCCCTCAGCCTGAACCTGCTCTTGTTGCGTCAACAGTGCTTCACGCCATTCAAAAATGGGTGCAACCACTAGTAATTCCAACAGGGGTGGATCATGGGAAAGTTACTGTAATATGCGTAGATCCCAACTTGCAGCTGAAAATGTGGTTGTTGTCATGTGGGGACACATCGTATACAGGACATATATAAGGTGTATTGTGCTTGATACTGGACAAACAAGGGTCTGGGCTAGGGTGGCTCTTATCTCTTTTGGTATTATGCTTTCTTCTACTTTAAGGGTTGGATAATGTATACTGATAACAGGGCGCGACCTATTGAAGGTTTTTACCGGTTCTGTGTGAATTAGGCCTCCTTATTCTTTTCTGGATCAAACGTCTGTGTAGGCAGGTGCTTATGGAGATGTTTCTTTATGCCTTGTGGAGGCGGGGTTAGATCAAGTAACAGTGTCCTGGTTTGTGAAAATTTAACAAAAATTATCTGTTCAGCATTTCGTTATGCCCTTTAATGTTGAGCACCTTTGTCTTACTCTGCCTGAAACTCGATTTGAGGTGTTTGCGTTGAGTTAAAACTGAAATTTATTTATTTCCATCAAACTTACATCCGAACTGGTTGCGAGTTTGCATGAGGTGCCCTAATAAATTATGTACAGATGGTTTACATTTTATCAACACCACTTGCATTATTACTTTCCGGTTTTTATACAGTTATTTGGTTATAATTTTCGCGTATTTCTTTTTCCATCATTTGAGCAATTTAGGTCACACTTCAGCACATCGAGCAAAATATTGAGCGCATTTAAGCAGAGAGCGTAGATTTAAGTGTTCTTGTGGGAAATGACATTCAAATTCATACACAGAATACTTGTCAAAATATTTGTTCATACATATGTAAGTATAGGTAAATAGAAAGGAAATGCATTTGCGTCGATTTGCAAAATCACGTTGTCACATTTTATTTGTTTTTCCCACATCAATGTTCATTGTGCTTTGCATGTGTAACTACTGTTACTCGCTCTCTACATATTAACATCCTGTTCACCTGCCAGTTTCCGCTTCCGTTTTCCGTTTTTGTTCCGTATAAACACATTTGACACACACGCACAAATCTACCTGCACAGCGATTATTAAGTGCTATTGTTGTAAGTTTAGTGAATTTTCTTTCACCTCTCATTTGGATAATATTGTCACAGCGATTTGCATTCTGTCAAATGATTTACATTTCAGCAATCAACATGCTTTCTTACATATCGAACTAGATATTTTTACTTGTACAAAGATGCTTAAGGATTCAGAAGCTTAATTTATTTTTATACTCAGCGTGCTTTGCACACAGACTTTGATTGGATAACGGTTGGTTGTACAGTATGACGGGTCGATTTAAAAATCGCTCATTGCTCTGTGAAAATCGTATTCTAGGGATCAAAATAAGAGACTTTGCCGAAGGATCCATACCTCTAAAACGAATTCTGATGCCCCCCCCCCCTTTGGGTCGAACTTTTGGGTAGGGGCAGTTTCAATTCTACCTGCTGTGTCTTGTGGTAACTTAAAAAAACAACACAAGTAATTTTACGATCTGCAATTGTGTCACAGTGATACCTTCATTTTTTAAAACAGTTGAATAAAAAACCCACACAAGTATGTTTGCGACATGCAAATGCATCACAGTGATGCCTTGGTTTTAAAAGGGGGTTGTAAAAACGCTAATTTCTAATAATTTTTTTTAATTTTTTTTTCTATTACTAAGTTAAATTCATTTTTTCATTTACTTATGTTCTGACTAAATAAATTTCTAAAGAGAAAAATAAACTCCAAAAAGAAAAAACATAGGCATTTCAAAGTGGGATTTTTCAAAATTTGCCGCTACGACCCAAAGGGGGGACATCAGAATTCGTTTTATAGGTATGGTTCCTTCGGCAAAGTTTCTTAGTTTGATCCCTAAAATATGATTTTCACAGCGCAATGGGCGATTTTTTTGCCGCCCCACAAATCGACCCGGCCTATTGTACAGGTATAAAGTAATCGAGATAGATATAGACTTCCATATATCAAAATCATCAGAGTCGAAAAATAATTTGAGTGAGCCATGTACGTCTGTCCGTCTGTCCGCTAACACGATAACTTCAGTAAGTATTGAGATATCTGCGCTAAATTTGGTACACGAGCTTATCTGGACCCAGAAGAGATTGGTATTGAAAATAAGCAAAATGGGATGATAAAAACGCCCACTTTTTATATATATAACATTTTGAAAAACACAAAAAACCTGATTGTTTAGTAAATAATACACTTACAATGTTGAAATTTGATGTGTGAACTGATATTGAGACTCTTGATACAAATTTGAAAAACAAATTTTAAATGGGCGTGGCATCACCCACTTGTGATCAAATCAATTTTACAAATATTATTAATCCTAAATCAAAAATCGTTAAACCTATCGTAACAAAAATCGGAAGAGGTTGCGCTTACTCTAAGAAATCATTTGAAGAAAAATTAACGAAATCGGTTAAGGAGCACGCCCACTTTTATATAAAAGATTTGTGGAAGGGTCGGGGACAAATAAAATAAGCTATATCTTTGCGGCCGCCGTGGTGTGATGGTAGCATGCTCCGCCTACCACACCGTATGCCCTGGGTTTACACGCCGGGTAAAGCAACATCAAAATTTTAGAAATAAGGTTTTTCAATTAGAAGAAAATTTGTCTAAGCTCATTCGCCCCTCGGCAGTGTTTGGCAAGCGCTCCGGGTGTATTTCTGCCATGAAAAGCTCTCTGTAAAAACACATCCGCATTGCAGATGCCGTTCGGAGTCGGCATAAAACACGTAAGTCCCTCCGGCCAATTTTTAGGGCAAAGAAAGAGGAGCACGACGCAAATTGGAAGAGAAGCTCGGCCTTAGATCTCTTCGGAGGTTATCGCGCCTCACCTTAATTTATTTTTTATTTCTTTGCAAAAAAGAGCTTTATATCAATGGTATTTCATTTCCCAAGTAATAAATAGTTATAATTTCAAATTTTAAAAATGAGCGTGGCACCGCCCCTTTTATGACTAAGCAATTTTCTATGTTTCGGAAGCCATAACTCGAAGAAAAATTTATGTATCGTAAACAAATTGGGTACACATATTTTCCTTATAGCAGAAAATATTAAAAAAAAAATGGACGAGATCGGGTAAAGAAAGGTGGACCAGGGGTGACCCTAGAATTTGTTTTTACGATATGGGTATCAAATGAAAAGGGTTAATGAACATTTTAAAAGCGAGTGGCCCTTAGTTCTATAGGTGGACGCCTTTTCGATATATTGCCATAAAGGTGGACCAGGGGTGACTCTAGAATATGTTTGTACGATATGGGTATCAAATGAAAGGTGTTAATGAGTATTTTAAAATGGAGTGGGCCTTAGTTCTATAGGTGGACGCCTTTTCGAGATATCGCCATAAAAGTGAACCAGGGGTGACTCTAGAATGTTTTTGTACGATAAGGGTGTTAAATTAAAGGAATTAATGAAGCTTTTAAAAGGGAGTGGTGGTAGTTGTATATGTGAAAGCGTTTTCCAGATATCGAACAAAATGTGGACCAGGATGACCCAGAACATCATCTGTCGGATACCGCTATTTTATTTATATATGTAATACCACGAACAGTATTCCTGCCAAAATTTCAAGGGTTTTTATTTCGCCCTTCAGAACTTTTTCATTTTTTTCTACTTAATGTGGTAGGTGTCACACCCATTTTACAAAGTTTTTTCTAAAGTTATATTTTGCGTCAATAAACCAATCAAATTACCATGTTTCATCCCTTTTTTCGTATTTGGTATAGAATTATTGCATTTTTTTCGTTTTTGGTAATTTTCGATATCGAAAAAGTGGGCGTGGTCATTGTCGGATTTCGGCCATTTTTTATACCAATATAAAGCGAGTACAGGTAAGTACGTGAACTGAGGTTAGTAAAGATATATCGATTTTTGTTCAAGTTATCGTGTTAACTGCCGAGTGGAAGGACAGACGGTCGACTGTGTATAAAAACTGGGCGTGGCTTCAACCGATTTCGCCCTTTTTCACAGAAAAAAGCTATTGTCTCAGAATCTAAGCCTCTATCAAATTTCACAAGGATTGGTAAATTTTTGTTCGACTTATGGCATTAAAAGTATCCTAGACAAATTAAATGAAAAAGGGCGGAGCCATGCCCATTTTGAAATTTTCTTTTATTTTTGTATTTTGTTGCAACATACCATTACTGGAGTTGTTTGTTTACATAATTTATTTATATATACTATAAAGATATTAAATTTTTTGTTAAAATTTGACTTAAAAAAAATTTTTTTTTTTTAAGTGCGCGTGGTCGTTCTCCGATTTTTCTAATTTTTATAAAGTATATATATAGTAATAGGAGTAAAGTTCCTGCCAAATTTCATCATGATATCTTCAACGACTGCCAAATTACAGCTTGCAAAACTTTTAAATTACCCTCTTTTAAAAGTGGGTGATACCACGCCCATTGTCCAAAATTTTATTAATTTTCTATTCTGCGTCCTCAGTTCAACTCACCTACCAAGTTTCATCGCTTTATCCGTCTTTGGTAATGAATTATCGCACTTTTTCGGTTTTTCGAAATTTTCGATATCGAAAAAGTGGGCGTGGTTATAGTCCGATATTGTTCTTCTTAAATAGCGATGTGAGATGAGTCCTCAGGAACCTACATACCAAATTTCATTAAGATACCTCAAAATTTACTCAAGTTATCGTGTTAACGGGCAGACGGACGGACATGGCTCAATCAATTTTTTTTTCGATCCTGATGATTTTGATATATGGAAGTCTATATCTATCTCGATTCCTTTATACCTGTACAACCAACCATTATCCAATCAAAGTTAATATACTTTGTGAGCTCTGCTCAACTGAGTATAAAAAAGGAAATATATAATTTGTATATATATTTATATATATTATATATAGATATATTATATATATTATATATAGATATAATATATATCTATATGCAACGTCATTTTTAAAGGGTTTTCAAAACTTTGAATTTTGAACCACGTTTTTTGTTTAAATTAGCGAAATTGCAAAGGCCTACATATCCCCGACGCCTGGCCAGTGGACGGAGGAACCGGATCTACAATGTAATGTGAGTAACAATAAATGCTTTTTCATTTAATATTTTTCAGACATTTATTATTTATTTGGCATAAACATATTTTTTTGCATACCAATGATTTTTTTATGCTTCTAAATTTTTTTTTTTTCTTTCATGCATACAAGTATTTAATATATATATGAGTGTCTATCAATATATGTTCTATTTAATCAAAATATCAAAATTTGAATTTTGAAAATTCTCCTTATATATATACATTTTTTATTTTTTTTGAATTTGGCTATCAAGTTCACGTACATATTGTTAAGCACTTGCGAATGCTGATATACATATATATATAAGCATTGATTTCACCTTTCTTTTGAATTGTTTCGAACATTTTTTTTTCGAATTTGGCTGAGTTGAACCCCCTTCCCCTCTACATATGAATGTTAGGAAGTTTTCTTTTCTTATAATATTAATTTATTGTTAGGTAAAGTTAATCATATCTTATAACTTTAAACGAGCAATTCTTGTTTGTTTGTATAGCCGAACGATCTCGGGAACGGCGCAACCGATTTAAATGAAATTTGGCAAGAGATAATGTATCACCTTCTAAGAATTTCTACCAAGGTATTGCCACTCAGAATGTTTCATAAGATTGCCGCCTATTCGAAATTAAAAAAAATTGCATGAGATATGCTGATATGTGTATCAAACGAAAGGTATTTCACTCCGCATTACAACAGGGATATTTTTTTAGCAGGGTTGCCATTTAGGGTTGCCACCTATTCGAAATTCAAAAAAAAATTGCATGAGATATGCCGATATGTGCATCAAACGAAAAGTATTTCACTCCGAATTACAATAGGGACATTTCTGAGTAGGGTTAACACCTATTCGAAATAAAAAAAAAAAATTGTATGGGATACGCCGATATGGGTATCAAACGATATGTATTTCACTCCACATTACAATAGGGATATTTTTGAGTAGGGTCGCCATTTGGGGTTGCCACCTATTCGAAATTAAAAAAAAAATGCATAAGATATGCCGATATGGGTATCAAAGGAAAGGTATTTCACTCCGCTTTACAATAGGGATATTTTTGAGTACGGTTGTCATTTAGGGTTGCACCTATTCGAAATGAAAAAAAAATGCATGAGATATGCCGATATGGGTCTCAAACGAAAGGTATTTCAGTCCGCATTGCAACAGGGACATTTTTGAGTAGAGTTGCCATTTAGGGTTGCCACCTATTCGAAAATTTAAAAAAAATTCAAGAGATATGCCGATATGTGTATCAAACGAAAGGTATTTCACTCCGCATTACAATAGGAACATTTTTTAGTAGGGTTGCCGTTTGGGGTTGCCACCTATTCGAAATTAAAAAAAAATTGCATGATATATGCCGATATGTGTACCAAACGAAAGGTATTTCACTCCGCATTACAATAGGGACATTTTTGAGTAGGGTTGCCGTTTAGGGTTGCCACCTATTCGAAATGAAAAAAAATTGCATGAGATATGCCGATATGGGTATCAAACGAAAAGTATTTCACTCCGCATTACAATATAGACACTTTTGAGTAGGGTTGCCATTTAGGGTTGCCACCTATTCGAAATTAAAAAAATTGCATGTGATATGCCGATATGGGTATCAAACGAAAGGTATTTCACTCCGCATTACAATAGGGGTACTTTTGAGTAGGGTTGCCATTTAAGATTGCCACCTTTTCGAAATTTGAAAAAAAGAAACGTTGCCAGCACAACGAAACGTTGCCGAACAAAGCTCGGTCGCCCAGGTACTATTACTATAATACATACATTTTGAATTTGTACGTAATAAAATATAGATTTTAATAGCTTTCAATATAATGTCCAAATGAATTCCACACAATGTTAATATGTGGAATTTAAGAGCGAATTGAGAGGTAGTTTTTCGAACATGTCCAAACCTATGTAAACGTTTTCATGTAGTGATTTTTGGACAAAATTTAATGTTAATTGAAGAAGTTTTGTTCTCTAACAAATTTTGATATAATGTTAAATGAGTTATGTAGATAGGAATGTATGTAAATGGTTGCATGCACGTATACATATATAAGGGAGACAAACATTTTAGAGTTAGATTAATGAAATTGTCAATAAAAAACATGTATTTTGGGAATAGCTAAATTTAAATTACCAATCGCTTAATTTTATTTGATCGTATGAGAGGCATTACAGAAGAAAGTGGGCTAAGAGAAGACCACATATGAAACTTTTAGCAGGAAGCGTGGGTAAAGACTCGGAGAGGCAGGCAACATCGAAAGCCCTCCATACCTCCGGTGAGTTAAATTTCTTTCCAGCAGATATGCAAATTCAACGAACAGTTTACAGTCATTTTAGCCTTATTTAAGTTATAATAGATTAACCGAAAACGTTCATCATACGTCCCAACAACCCCCTTTTATGTTGCAAGTTATGCAACAACAAAATCTCTATTTAAAAATTTTCTTTTATTTTTCTGTGCCGACTAATAAGTCAGTGTAGGAGCAAGAACCCCACCCCCATTCGCTGAGGCTTAGCTGGTTTTTTTTTTTTTTTTGAATAGGGTATGCTCCTTAAACTCTATACCTATACATTCGGGTAGGCAAATCACCCTGTGGACTGAAAATCCAATGTTGTAGTTCTGTCTATTAATGTGCATCTAGTCTACAATTTTCAAGGGAGTCCCGGTTGTTCATTACAGGTATTATAACTTTGATTGAATAACGGTTGGTTGTACAGGTATAAAGGAATCGAGATAGATATCAAAATCATCAGCATCGAAACAAAATTTTATTGAGCCATGTCCATCCGTCCGTCCGTACGTACGACCGCCGTCTGTTCCTTAATACGATAACTTGAGTAAATATTGAGATATCTTCACCAAATTTGGTACACGAGCTTACCTGGATACAGAATAGATTGGTTTTGAAAATGAGCGAAATCGGATGATAACCACGGCCACTTTTTATATATGTAAGATTTTGGAAAACACAAAAAACCTGATTATTTAGTAAATAAAACGCATAGAATGTTCAAATTTGAAGTGTGGATTTATATTGAGACTCTTGATAAAAACTTGAAAAAAAATTTTTAAATGGGCGTGGCACTGCCCACTTGTGATAAAATAAATTTTACTAATATTATTAATCATAAATCAAAAATCGTTTAACCTATCATAACAAAATTCGGCAGAGTTTGCCTTTGCTATAAGGAATACGTTGAAGAAAAATTAACGAAATCGGTTATGGACCACGCCCACTTTTATATAAAAGATTTTTAAAAGGGTCGTGGACGAATAAAATAAGCTAAGATATAGCGAAAAAGCTTTGTATCAATAGAATTTTACTTTTAAATTGAATTATAACATTAAATTGGAAAACACTAAAATTTTTGAAAATGGGTGTGAAACCGCCCCTTTTTTGTCCAAGCCATTTTCAATGTTTCGGGAGCCTTAACTCGAATAAAAATTTTCATATCGTGCAAACAAAATTTGGTGCACATATTTTCCTTATAGCAGGAAATATTTCTAGTAAAAATGGATAAGATTGGTTAAGACCCACGCCCACTTTTATATAAATGACTTTAAAAAGGGTCTTGAAAAAATAATAAGTTAAATCATAGCGAAAAATTGTTTTGTATCAATGGTATTTTTATTGTTATGTTATATCTTTATTTTAAAATAAACAGTAGGGAAATCCCCATATCTGAAGGAAAACTGAATTATTACCTGCTCAGGGGTTTTGGTGTTATCTTCTATAGGCTTTTTCCTTCTTTTAAAGTTAAATTTGTTCAGAATAGAACCATATGCATAAGTATTATTGTGCAGCCTTTGACGCTATTAAGCACAACCATCTTGGTCCGATTCTGTTCTTGTTGTTCATAAACGATATGTCTGGTACAATTAAATACTCAAAAATCTTGATGTACGCAGACGATGTAAAACTTTTCAAATCATGTGCCTCGGTTGAGGAACATTCCTTGCTTCAAATGGATTTAAATCACTTGGTTACCTGGTGCAATGTAAATTATATGCCGCTCAATCTCAAAAAATGTAAATTCATGTGTTTTTCTTGGAGAGTTTCGCCACCAGCTTCATATACAATTAACAACTATAATCTAGAAACTGTAAATAATTTTATTGACTTGGGAGTCATGATGGATTCCAAACTTAGTTTCAATCTTCATATTAATGCTACAGTGAATAAAGGCAAAGGTGTTTTTGCATTTGTTAAACGGTGGTCAAAAGAATTTAACGACCCTTACATAACTAAAGCACTTTTTACAACATTAGTTAGGCCAATATTAGAATACGGCTCGATAATTTGGAATCCGCGTTATCAAGTCCATGCAGACAGTCTCGAATCAATACAAAAACAATTTTTACTATTTGCCTTAAGAAATTTCCAATGGGACTCTTTAACTAATCTTCTACCTTATACTAATCGATTAAAGCTTATCAATCTTCCAACTCTTGCTAGTCGAAGGGAAATGCTTGGTGTGATATTTATGACAAAAATTTTAAATGGATCAATTTCGAGCCCATTCCTTCTGAATGAAGTGAACTTTTGCGTTCCCTCTCGGACATCGAGACACTTCAAACCTCTTCTGCTGAAACAATCGACAACGTTTTGTGTTCACTCCCTGCGCTAGTAGGGCTGCGCCTCAGCTATAAGTAGTGAAACAGCTACCAGACCTAGGAGTAGCAAGTAGCATGGGTGTTAGAAAGCTTCCAGTATCTTTAAGGCGTACGGAGGTATTTTACAATATAGGTCTTGGTTTCAGATAGGCTCATCTAGTTCGATCATTGTGCAAACTTCTGGTAATACTATGGACTCATTCAGTCAATGTGACACCTCACTGACCAGCCAGCTCAACCAAATCTATTTTGACTGTAAACGATCCAAATCAATGAAAGCGAAACCACATAAGTCATAATTTTTTCAAATTAAGTTTTGGCAAACTTCTAGCAACAAATAATAAAAACGGAGTTGTTCTGATATGTGAAACTTTTATGAAAAACTGAGATCTAATTAGAATACGTTTGACTTGAAAAGTTGCAAAAAATTGTCCATGACCGGTATCCGTTTAGTTCTTTTAATACTCTTTGTAGTCTTTAATGGTGCTCCAAATAAAGCATGTTATGTATTTTGAAGAAGAAGAGTTTTAAAAAATGTATATCTATCAACTTTGCAATACTTCCTTAATAAGAGCCACCGTTGTGTGTCAATTTTTTTACTAATATTCACACACCACTGAATAATTCAATGTAAAAAATTTCATACGCATAACGTCTATTTTGTTTTGTCCTTCTGCCTGTTTAGTTTGTGCTAGTTTTACTTTGCACTCTGAAATGCAACAAAGACGTTGAAAAGATGTAAATTGTTGTAATGCTTTCTTATCACTTTATGTATTTTTACAACGAATGAACAAATGCGCACTCAATGTTATATCAATAGTGGCAAAGTTAATGAAGAAAAGAATTGTTGAAGTAGAAAATGCTACTGTAATGCACGCAGTAAGAATGACAAATACACGAACCCCTGTATAGATATCGTCATTTGCGGGAAAACAACGTTTATCATCATATAAATAATGTTTATGAGACTCATCTAGCGGCAATTACTAAAGACTTGCGGCAGTGGTTAAATAACTCGCTATAAAACGGGTTGTACTTGGTCATAGTGTATAGCGAGTAACTACATGAGTTGCAATAAATCGTGGACACACACACTTTTCGTTCATAGAAGTACAGAGAGATAAAATGGAGAGCCCATTTCATTTGCAACTTTATAATGCATACTTAAATTTAGCAGCACTAGTTTTTTGCGCAACAATCTCAAAATTGTAGATAAAGTTATGCACTTAGGCCCAGTTTTTCAGTAGTTGGCTAAGCTAAGCTTAAACTAAGTTTGCTTAAACTCTAGTCAAACTTAAACTCCAGTTAAACTAAGCAATCTTCCAGTCACAGTTTAAGGCCGTCTTTGGGGTAAACTTTTTTGTGCGGCAACACTGGTTTTTTTATATTCAGCGTGCTTTCCAAACAGAGTATATTAACTTTGATTGGATACCGGTTGGTTGTACAGTAGGGCGGGTCGATTCTGGATCCATTCATACTGTACAATAGGGCCGGCCGATTTGTGGGGAGGCAAAAAAATCGCCCATTGTTCTGTGAAAATCGTATTCTAGGGATCAAAATAAGAAACTTTGCCGAAGGAACCATACCTATAAAACGAATTCTGATGTCCCCCCCCCCCCAATTTTTGTCGAACTTTTGGGTAGGGGCAAATTTGGAAAACTCCCACTTTGACCCATTTAGAGTGCTCCAATCGAGTCCAAATGTATGACCGACCCCCACTAACATTGGAATAAATGTTTGTATGGTGAACCCCCAGGGGGGTTCCAAGGGGTGTGCCACTGGCAGCGGTGGGTCGGGCCTCCAAAGTTAGTGGGGGTCGGTCATGCATTTGGGCTCGATTGGAGCACTCTAAATGGGTCAAAGTGGGATTTTTCAAAATTTGCCCCTACCCAAAAGTTCGACCCAAATTGGGGGGGGGGACATCAGAATTCGTTTTAGAGGTATAGTTCCTTCGGCAAAGTTTCTTATTTTGATCCCTAGAATATGATTTTCACAGAACAATGGGCGATTTTTTTGCCTCCCCACAAATTGACCCGCCCTATTGTACAGGTATAAATGAATCGAGATAGATAAAGAATTCCATATATCAAAATTATCAGTATCGAAAAAAAATTTGATTAAGCCATGTTGGTCCGTCTGTTCGTTAACACGATAACTTGTGTAAATATTGAGATATCTACACCAAATTTATTACACGGGCTTATCTGGACCCAGAATAGATTTGTATTGAAAATGAGCGAAATCGGATGATAACCAAGCCCACTTTTTATATATAAAACATTTTGGAAAGCACAAAAACCTGATTATTTAATAAATAATTCACCAAGTATGCTGAAATTTGACATGCGGACCGAAATTTAGACTCTTTATAAAAATTAAAAAAAAAATTTTAATGGGCGTGGCACCGCCCACTCGAGACAAAATCAATTTTACAACTATTATTAATCATAAATCAAAAATCGTCAAGAGATTGCCTTTACTATAAGGAATGCTTTGAAGAAAAATTTACGAAATCGATTAAGGACCACGCCCGAATGGATGAATAAAATAAGCTATATGTGCAAAAAAGAGCTCTATATCAATGGTATTTAATTTGCCAAGTTGATTTGTAACAGCAAATATGAAAAACTTCAAATTTTAAAAAATGGGCGTGGCACTGCCCCTTTTATGACTGAGCAATCTTCTATGTATCGGGAATCATAACTCCAAGAAAAATTAACGGATCTTAATAAAGTTGGGTACACAATTTTTCCCTATAGCAAGAAAGATTTCTAGAAAAATGACGTGAACGGTTAAAGACCACTCCCACTTTTATATACACGATTTTTAAAAGAGTCGCAGATGAAAATAATAAGCTACATCTTAGCGAAAAAGAGCTTTGTATCAATAGAATTTTACTTTCTAAATTGAATTATAGCATTAAATTGGAAAACACTTAAATTTGAAAAAATGGGTGTGGCACCGCCCCTTTTTTGTCCAAGCAATTTTCAATGTTTCGCGAGCCATAACTCAAGAAAAATTTACATATCGTAACAAAATTGGGTACACATATTTTCCTTATAGCAGAAAATATTTCTAGTACCACGGCAACTTAGATATAAAACAAGTTTAAAAGGTTTAAAAGGGTCGTAGACTAGAATAATAACCTATAACTTAGCAAGAAATAGTTTTGAATCAATGATATTTCACTTATCAAGTTTTACTGTGAGAGGAAATGGGGAGAAATTTTTTTTTAAACGAATGGTGCCACGTGTTATGTAGAAAAGTAATTTATCTGAAATGAAATGTGCAACTGAAACTCACGCTGAGTATATAATATTCGGTTACACCCGAACTTAGACACCTTTACTTGTTATTATCTAGATTTTATAGATACAGCAGCAGCTGGACTTTGTTTGAAGATATTCTTAAACTAGATAGTTCTCCAGTTGATATCCAACTCTATTCTCCAATCACTAACCAACCATTGAGAAATTTTGTAAAATCAAAAGTTTTCGATGATCTGCAACGTTATTAATACACTCCAATTATTATCCTAATTTCGCGAGATTTTAAGAAATGTACAGTTCTCAAATAAATATTCAACACAATTCTCCTCTTGATATCCTACATTGCATATCGAGTTGAGGTGGAGTTGAAAAAAATTTTCAAGGTGGTACCACCGAAACCAAAAGCTGTTTATTGTGAGAAATAAACAACTGTTTGATAGCAGTGATGAAGGTCAATTAATCAAAAGTGAATTACATAGGCGGCCGCCGTGGTGTGATGGTAGCGTGCGCCGCCTACCACACCGATGATGCTGGGTTCACGCCCCGGGCAAAGCCACATCAAAATTTTAGATACGAGGTTTTTCAATTAGAAGAAAATTTTCTTAGCGGGGTCGCCCCTCGGCACTGTTTAGCAATAACTTCGAGTGTATTCTACCATAAAAAGCTCTCAGTTAAAACTCATCTACCTGCAGATGCCGTTGGGAGTCGGTATAAAACAAGTAGGTCTTGTCCCGCCAATTTTTAGGAAAAATTAAAAGGAGAACGACGCAAATTGAGAGTGAAACTCGGCCTAAAATCTCGTTGGAGTTTATCACGCCTCACCTTAATTTATTTTTTAAATTACGTATATTTCACGTATATTGGAAGGATTTTCCGGTTTGACTCGAAACCAAGTTTGACAAGGGATGACGGAAAATCGTTCCAATACACATCATTTATCCACCCTGTCGGAAAATCAACAAAACAAAATAAGGTATATATATTTCATTTTATTTTCGTGAAATTACTGTAGCATGGAAAATTACTTTTCAGTCCAATTAAGAACTGCATGTTTTTAATTAAATTTTTTCATCTTAAGTAGTAGCATTTTTTCTTTATAAAAAATTCCCTCTTTCGCTGAGAACGTTATGATTCTCGAGTTGAATGACTGTTTTCAAACAACTCTTCCCACTCAGCATTTAGATGAATAAATTTTGAATTTCCCTACATATCAATATAATTTGATTACTCTTTCTAACTAAATAATGAGTTATCATACAGTTGAACAAAAGAAATAATCAAATATGAACACTTTAGATGATCAAAAACCGAAAATAATTTTTCGATCACTTTTTGGAATCATTTTTGAAGTCCTCTGATGACTAAATTTTAATATTTCATAAAAATCAACAAGAAGAATAATCAATTATGCTTACCTTTCGATGAACAAAAACTGAATATAGTTTTTCAATCACATTTTGAAATCATATTTGAATCAAATGTGTTTACTTTAGGTGATAAAAAATTTATAATCATTTTTCATTCAGCTTTCTGAATCTTTTATGAATATATCTGTTGACTGAATAAAGAATTTTATACTTGTTGAAATTTTACTTTTCATTAAAAATTTTATTTTTTCACATACACATATTTTTTCAATCATGAAGCTAAGAAAAACTATATAAAAATTGTATTATTTATGCAAAAGATATTCTTCAAGACAAAAATAATGTAATGCTGCTCGTGAACGAAGATTTCCCCAACCATTTCTCCCCTTCAGCTTCCCAGAAAATACATAATGATTGGACAATACAAAGGTTGTGAGCTATTTGAACCCCAGGTAAGTATCTTGACATACCTGGATACGCCTTCAACATCCCGTATCGTATCAGTATTTTAAGATGCAGACGATAATGCTGATGTTGGATGTTGTAGTCGCAGGTGTATATCGGTCAAGTTTGTTTGCGAGTTAGCTGTGGTTCGAATAGCTCACTTTCGCATGCTTTCTTCCCCTGATGAAATAAGATTATTATGAATGATTAGAAAATTACTGTGAAAAGCAGTGAAATATTACTCTAAAACTATTAAATCTCAATTTTATAATGATATCAAATATGAATAAAAAGCGTTTCGAAATAGGGATCATAAATGATTATTCAAGAACAATCACATGTATGGTACATTTTTTCCCGACGATACGTTAATTTTCGAACAGAAAATACTTTTAAATTTGAACGTTTTTAATCATCTTGGGATATGATATTTAAATATTTTTTGATCAATATTTCCAAAAAATTCTGGCTGGATTTTTAAGATTTTAGAAATATGCCTAGTTATCAACAAGATCTCTAGTGGTACTCAAAAGCCCAAATACTTTTTGGGTATATTCGAAACTATTTTGAACGACAAACAAACAACTGATAGGTTAACTAATGTTTAACCCTGCCCGATCGGCTGCTTAAGCTCAGCTTAAACTTCAGTTAAAGTAGACTGAAAAACTTTAGAATAAGTTTAAGCTGTTTATGTATGGTCTCCATTTTTCTTCTAGCATAATTCGGCCAAGTTTTCTTGGGTATTTTGCAGGTGTTCGAAGAGTACCACTTGGATACTGCTTCCTCCTTGAGTCTGCCATGTATGTTTCTTTTGATTGATGTAAGTGGATGACACAGGCAATCACCACATATTTCTGCAAGGCTTCCTCCCAGCCTCAAAATCTGGACTGCAAATTATATGTGAATTTCAGGAACGTAATATCTAAACCGTGGATAATAAAACAAATGGTACCACAGGGTGGTGTCCTAACCTCGCTTTTATTCAAGTTCTAAATAAAGAAGCTTACCTCGTCAACAGAAGGAGGTGTCATTATAACATACGCCAATGAGTTATGTAATAAAATAACCAATTATCTACCTGATGTCTCCAATATTTTTGCTTCACGATACCTGACATTGTCACCAACCAAACCATCGGAAACCTTGTTTACGACATACACAAAACAAATGACGACCATATTACACATCCACGTCGATGGCGTTACGCTACCGACATCCAAAAATTCTAGGTGTGGCGTCTGATCAGGATTTACATTTTGGCGAACATGCACTTGCAATCATAACTTGAATCCATAGCTGTACATAAATCCCCAAATCTCTTGACGGCAGCTTTTGGGTTAAATAAAAAAACTCTCATCACCAATTACAACCAATTGTCCGGACGCTCACATGCACATGTCCGCAATATGATCGCCGGGCCTAATAGTTAATTATTGTAAGAAACTAAAGGCTTCTCAAAACACCGCTCTCACCACTGCTACGGGTTGCCTTCTTTTGTTGTCCTCTTATGTTCCCATTTATACAGTGAGGCGACAGTTCTCCCCACAAGGGAGGGAAATGATATGCTGAACAAACAGTTTTTGCTGAATACTCAGAAACTTGGTCATCTCCAAAGATACCTCAATGAAGACCTCTCGCCTCCCGTCATCTTCGCAAGCATTATGAGGAAATACGACACCTTAAAGCAGCACAAAAAGATCCACGGAGAAATCCAAAACGCATAGGACCTCTGTGCAAGGAGTAATGTGGTCTCTTCAGCACTAAACATTTCTCGTAGTAAAGCGGCCTCTTTGTTAGAAAATTGTCAATCTTTGTCTTTAATAGGTACAAAGTTTAATATGACATTCAATCTTCCCCTATGGAAAATACATTACAAAACCAGAAACATCTCAAAAATAAAGAAAACGTATCGTGGCAGGAGCAACCCCTTGCAATGTAATTTATTTACCTGTGAGTTACCAGTATTATCGTACGTATATACTCACGTAGATATTTATTTCCATGGAAATCACAAATCAAAATCTCGCTCTCATATGATTTCACCTACGATTTCATTTTAAATTCTTTACACCTTGACTTGAGTTTCGACACTTGCATGAAATGTGAAAATCTTTAAAAACCACTCACGTGCCATGCTACAAACATAAATACATGCAGATATCATTATCCTAAGCATAAATAAAACTAATTAAATGCCATGTCCTCGCAACCATAGTAGCGCACATGTTGGTTTAAAAGTAAATTCATGTAGTCACAAAAAAAATTCTAATGTTTGGTGACTTTTATCTAATTTTAGCATCTTCTTTTTTAACTGTTGTGGTGTATTCCATTTTAATAAGTTCTTGATGAGTAAACATCTTTGCTCACGGTATGAAGGAATGTTGTTGTAGTACGAAGGTTTTGGGAAGTGTTACTGATGATGCGCCATGAAGGTACAATCTCGACCATCTCGCGTATGATTTAATATTACCACATTGAACCTTGTAGGTCATTCCTCCCCACCTATTAGCACCATGAGAAACTTGGTGTCGTCAGAGCCTAACTAAAAAAACACGATTCGTCACCGATAGCTGAGGTCTACAATTGGATTTGAGAAGGTGCTAATTACGCTGGTAACCCCTTGAAAGGGTTGCAGTACAAAACATCTTGAATCATATTGGTATTTTAGTCGCCTTTTACTAAAGGACTTAACTGCCGCGGGTATATTCTAAGCCCCCTAACTCGCAGAGAGTCGGCATTGGGGAAGCTTGAACGTAAGCTTAAGGTGCAAAACAAGCAAGGTAAGCTTAAACGTAATGTTTGTTAGTGGCATGCTCTATGGGGATGTATGTAGACGCTAAATACACCCGTAGTGTGTGGTATTGGTATGATTTATGGAGTGATAGGTAATGTAAGAGAATATTTAATCAGGTAGCATAATGTGGAAACAATGAACGTAGTAGAATTGATATGAGTGAAATCATCCATCAAATCAAGTTGCACTCCTTTGCTCAAACTTAGTGCGGCATTAATGTTGCTCATACGACATGTATGTCCAGTTAGCTAATAGTTTGTAATGTGTACCTTGGCTTTAAAAAATCATCGAATTCCAATTTATAAAAACAAAATACAAATACCAAGTACCGACATGCGTATAAAAGTGCCAGGCGTGAGCACTAGCCCAGAACATCGCGAATGAAGCAACCATCTTTTGAACGTGGCACACTGACAAGAGTATGACAGTCTGTGATAGATCCTTTTCCGGCATATGCAGCAGAAACACATTGTAGGACCGGGGTTGTGTTCAACACCTTCCCCGAGCAGGAGGGTATGGAGAAGTCAATTTGCGGCCTAAATCTTCTAGAAAATGAATTATTTTTTCTTTTTATACCTTTCATGAAAATGAAATGGTATATTAATTTCGTCACGAAACCGAAAATTGTAAGTCCTTAAAGGAAAATAGATAGACCCACCATTAGTATACCGAAATAATCAGGTTGAAGAGCTGAGTTGATTTAGCCATGTCCGTCTGTCCGTCTGTCCGTCTGTCTGTTTGTATGCAAACTAGTCCCTCAATTTTTGAGATATCTTGATAAAATTTGGTGAGCGGGTGTATTTGGGTGTCCGATTAGACATTTGTCGGAACCGACCGGATCGGACCACTATAGCATATATCCTCCATACAACCGATTTTTCAGAAAAAGAGGATTTTTGTAATATCTTACCCAATTTAACAGATTGAAGCTTCAAACTTCACCATATACTTTCGTATATTGCACATATTGTTGCCTGAAAAAATTGATGAGATCGGTCGTATATATAGTATATATCCCACACAACCGATTGTTCAGATAAGGAACTTTTCGTAATTACTGCCCCATTTTAAGAGCTAGAGGCTTCAAATTTCAACGAATACTTACGTATATAGCATATATTGTTGTCTGAAAAAATCATAGAGATCGGTTGTATATATAGTATATATCTCATACAACCGACTGTTCAGATAAGAAACTTTTCGCAATTTCTACCCCATTTTAACAGCTATAAGCTTCAAATTTCACCGATTGCTTACGTATATAGCATATATTGTTGTCTAAAAAATTCATAGAGATCGGTTGTATATATAGTATATATCTCATACAACCGATTGTTCAGATAAGAAACTTTTCGCAATTTCTACCCCATTTTAACAGCTATAAGCTTCAAATTTCACCGATTGCTTACGTATATAGCATATATTGTTGTCTGAAAAAATCATAGAGATCGGTTGTATATATAGTATATATCTCATACAACCGATTGTTCAGATAAGAAACCTTTCGCAATTTCTACCCCTTTTTAACAGCTAGAAGCTTCAAATTTCACCAAATGCTTGCGTATATAGCATATATTGTTGTCTGAAAAAATCATAGAGATCGGTGGTATATATAGTATATATCTCATACAACCGATTGTTCAGATAAGAAACTTTGCGCAATTTCTGCCCCATTTTAACAGCTAGAAGCTTCAAATTTCACAAAATGCTTACGTATATAGCATATATTGTTGTCTGAAAAAC